>NC_142679.1:3576250-4185000 GCF_964200805.1 Pocillopora damicornis | reverse complement strand
GTAAGCAGCCATATTGTTACTGCACCATTGCTCCTTTAACCCTCTAGCTCCCATGCATGACCGAGACAGAATTTCTCCTTACAATATCAATACAATTTCAAGCAGAAAAGGGATGAGAATAGAGAAAAATATCAATGGGAGATTATTAATTGATCCAGTACCACGTTCTCTGAACTAACATTATAAGACCTGTATGACAATTATAAGGAGAATTACTAATGACATCTTGGGAATGAAAGAGTTAAAGAATACCAACCAGTTGCATTTTGTTGCTATCTATTAGGTTTTGTCAGAACTTGAAGAAACAGAACTAAAAGAGGAAAGGGAGAGATTAGCAGGAGACAACAAGAATGAAGAAGACAATCAATTTGCCTTGGATATTGTCAGACCAGGTAATAAATTTTAAGATATTTTTATACATGAACCCTTACTTATGGCCACTTCTCTGGGATGGTCACCTTATTTACAAGCACAATTTCTTTTTCCCCAAGAAAATACATGAAGTACACATATCCAAATGTCTGTTATTGTAAATCTAACTTCAGTGGTTTAAAATCATTTATCAGCCATCATTGAAGAAATTCAAGCCCTTGAGGAAAATGCTAAACAAAAGTTAAGAGATTTAGAAGAGAAACAAGCCAAGAAAGATCAGGAGAGAGAGTTATGGTACAAAGAAAGAAGGCAACAAGATGAGGCACGACGTAAAAGAGAACAAGAAGCTCGTTATGAGAGACAATTACAGTTTGAGGCATCACAGGAGAAGTTACGTAAGGAACAAGAGGTATACTCCATAAAACACATGTTCTCTAGGTTTGTTAGTGACTTGAAGTCTGGAAGCTTGTGCAAACTAACATAGCATCTCTAACTCGTCACATTTTTCTTAATACAGAACAGGTTTAATGATGTTGTGCTTTATGATTTGTGTGAAGCAGCTGCCAAAGGTCTGTGTACTCATATTAACTTTAATGTACTCCACTTAATAGGTTCTCAAAGCTAAATTGGAGGCAGAAGCCAGGGAGGAAGAGAAGAAACTTCAA
The DNA here is from genome assembly GCF_964200805.1 of Pocillopora damicornis. Lineage (NCBI taxonomy): Eukaryota > Metazoa > Cnidaria > Anthozoa > Scleractinia > Pocilloporidae > Pocillopora > Pocillopora damicornis. Next base: position 4,183,963 of record NC_142679.1, on the reverse strand, counting down.
AAAATGGAGGAGCAGTTCCAGGTAACACTGACAATAGATCAACATGACTGGCTCAAGATCTCATTAGTATTTCTCCTTACTGTCTGCTATGCAATTCTTCAGATGTTAATTCTGAGAATTTGGTATTGGATCTACTAATAATCCCCTAATTGATACTTTTCTTGATTCTCATCACTTGTCTTCTTGATTTTGTATTGATAATGTAAGGAGAAATTCTGTCTTGGTCACTCATGGGAGTTAAAGGGTTAATAAGAGTTTTTTTATGCTCAATTTTTCTGTATGTAAACTACACACTACCCACAATTTTCTTTAACAAAGGGCCAATAGTAGAAAAGTTAGCTTTGGAATCTTCCTGTGGGATATCAATACAATATCAATACCATATCAATCAGGTAAGTAATGAGAATAAAAAAAAATATCAATTTGGGGATAATTAGTTGGTCCAATACTAAATTCTCTAAACTAACATTATAAGAATTGTATGGTTGACAGTAAGGAGAATTACAAATTTGATCTGGGAGTTGAAGGGTTAAGTTATTGCCAAGAAGTGATTACAAAGGATTCATTTTATTAAACTGTAGATGGAGATTAGGAAAATAGAGGAAGAGAAAAGGAAACAGAGTGAGGCTTTGGAAGAGACAAAGGTATGAAGATTGTACTCTATTTTTGATTGGCAAAAATCTGACATGGTGGCCAACTCACATTATTTATGCAGTTGTTATAGCAAATTGTAATACCTGAAATGGTTACATGCCTAAATTCAGCAGGCCAAGAACAGAATGGGGCAGAAACAAAACATATTATAAAACAATAAATTATTGGACTTCACTGTTGAGTGAGCTCAAGAGACTGATTCCAAAAACGATTTTTAATCACACACTGAAACTTTTTCTATTGAACTATTTTAACCTCTAGTTAATATTTTTAGTCTCAGTTCTTAGTTTTAAACTTTAGCTTGTAGTCTTAGTCTTAGTTTTTTTTTATATATTATTAATTTATTTTAAAATTTTTATGAGGACCCTCCTGAAAACCACCTTCAGGTGGTTGGAGGCTTCCTCTCAAATTATTATTATTATTATTATTATTATTATTATTATTTTTGTTATTATAAATTTATCTTGCAAAACATGTTAAACTTAATGACAATGTTGATTGTACTTCCTGCCCATATTAAAGTTTTGCCTAACACAATTTACAGAAAAAGGAGCAAGATTATCAACTTAGGAAGAGAGAAGTTGCTGCTACCAAACTACAGAAGTTTTACAAAGGCTTTAGGTATAAAATTATAATTGTAGCCATAAGGTTGGAATTTGTAAATTGCTTTTTCAAAGATATATATTCAAAGTGCATTAATTATTGCTAATTCTATGAATCATTTGTTGATTAAGAACAAGGAAACAGTTTCAACCAATACTGGAAGCTAAGAAGTTAGAGAGGATAAAGAAAAGAAATGAAGAACTTGACAGCATTGAAAGGGTAGAGAGAAAGCTGAGAGAAGAAGCTGAGAAAAAGAAACTTGAAGATGAACAGAGAAGAAGGGAAGAAAAAGAAAATAGGTTGAGACAAGAAGAAGAAAGAAGGAAACAAGAGGCGGAGGAGAACGAAAGGAAACTGAAAGAAGAGCAGAGGTTACGAGAGGAGAAGAAAAAAAAGATGGAAGAAGTGGAAAAAAGAAGAATTGAGGAAGAGGAGAAGAGGAAAGAAGAAGCCAGGAAAAAGAAAGAGGAAGAAGAAAAGCAGAGAGAAGCAGAGGAGAAACAACAGAGAATTGAAGAGGGAAAGAAAAGGGAAGAAGAGGAGAAAAGAAAGAGAGAAGAAATACAAAAGAAAATTGAAGAAGAGAAACAAAGGATAGCAGAAGAGAACAAGAGGAAAGAGGAAGAAAGGAAGAAAAAGGAGATGGAAGAAAATATGAGAAAAGAGGAAGAAAGAAAGAGAAGGGAGATGGAAGAAAATATGAGAAAAGAGGAAGAAAGAAAGAAAAGGGAGGAAGAGGAAAGACTAAAAGAAGAGCACAGGAGGAAAGTGTTAAAGGAAGAACTGAAAACTAAAGAGGAGAAAGAGAAAATGGAAAGAGAGAGGATTCAAGGAGATGAAAAACTAATGCAAGAAACCAAAGGATTCTCAGATCAACAGAAGTTTGAAACACTAAACAAAGAAATCCCACAAGAGAAAAGGGAAAAGTTATTGGAGCAGGCTAACACATCTGGACAAGAAACAAAACTCTCAACAAGATTGGCATTAACAAAAGAACTAGAGGCAAGGAGACTGCTGTGGGTAAAAGAACATACTCCTTGGAGGTAAATTGAACATAATTTCATATTTTGCAGCACTGATGATGTTTCAGCATTTAAGAAAGTATGTTCTTCACAACAAATGTTTGCAAACCAGCTAAAAAAAAGTGATTAAAATTACTACTTGTACAAGTATCAGATCTAACTTGAAGGGTGCATGCATTCTCAAGCTGCTGCAGAAACAAAAAACAAGTGGCAAATGTCTTAGCATGCTCTAATATCTTTTGAATTTTTTCTGTAACTTGCAGTTATCTTTCCCCTCTCACCTATTTTGTTGTTTCCTGGTGCTGGTGTTAACTTCCGGAAGTGATTAACATGTAACTTCTCTCTATAATATTCTTACTTTATCCAGCAAATGGGTGATGAGAATACTCAAACTTATCCAGTTGAAGTTGATATCTTGATCAAACACCAAATTATTGCAACTAATTTATGAAGAAATTTGTAGAGGGGAGAAGGGAGAATTAGCAGTCAGATCTTGAGAGTTAAAGGGTCAAACAAACAGTGGAAACCACCAGGTAACATTGTTTGGGGAAGAGAGAGGGAAAGGGGGGGGGAGAGAGAGAGGGAAAGAGGGGAAGAGAGAGGGAAAGGGGGGGAGAGAGAGAGGGAAAGAGGGGGAGAGAGAGGGAAAGGGGGGGAGAGAGAGAGGGAAAGAGGGGAAGAGAGAGGGAAAGGGGGGAGAGAGAGAGGGAAAGAGGGGAAGAGAGAGGGAAAGGGGGGGAGAGAGAGAGGGAAAGAGGGGAAGAGAGAGGGAAAGGGGGGGAGAGAGAGAGGGAAAGAGGGGGAGGGGGGAAAGAGAGGGAAAGGGGGAGAGAGAGAGAGAGGGAAAGGGGGAGAGTGAGGGAAAGGGGGAGAGAGAGGGAAAGAAGGGAGAGGGAAAGGGGGATAAGTGTAAGTTTTGGGGAGAGGAGGGCTTTCACGAAACTTTTTACACATGAATTACAAGATTTCTGTTAATTATGTGTGGTGGAGAATTGTTGACCATCTTCTAAGGGGAAGGGTGCTAATTACATTTACCTTTGCCACTCATTGAAGCATGCTCATTCATATGCAAAATGTATCAGATGGCAAGTTGCCAACACCTTACTGACTGAAAATTAGTTTGCAAAGCCACAAACAGAACATTGTTTTGGTTTTTCTAGCACAGTATCCACTTCAGAGGGGAGAACTCATCCTGTAGCAATGAAGTCAAGACCAAGGTAATACATATTTGTTTTACAGTGAAATTCGCTGCAAGAGGAAACTCAAATGTGGCACATCACAATATTTTGTGCTGTGGAGGAAATTAAAGAAATTTAGTTTGGAAAAATAGGAAGAAATTTAAATGGGAAAATTAAACTAGAAGGCACTAGCATCCCGTTACACTCCACTATCAGTAAACATGTTCTCTCCCTACTGCACTACTGTACCTATGCTGTGCTTCTGATGAAGAGAATTTATTTAACAATCTAGAGTTTTCTTAGTTGGCAATCGTTTCCTTTATGTTCACGACCTAATGTTTAATTCAACAATGAAAGGGTAATCGTGTATAATTAGGGAAAAGGAAAGGATATTAACAGATAACAAATTACTTTCTAAGACAAAATTTCAAATTTCAATGAAAATGACTAAAAAATACTGTAATTTTCTTGTTTTAATTATATCTTTATAGAAGAGCATTTTCTGCTGGCAAACATCTTCCTTCTTTAACTGAAGAACAGCTTTTGATGTCATCTCCTCCCAATACGTCTCTCCATAGAGTAAGTAGTTTGTTACTGCTACCAGCCTGTTAACTAGGTATTTCGTTCAAAATCGTGAGAATGTTTTAGGGGAAGAGTATTAGATCAAGATGAAGGGTGGTTAATTTTTCCCAGGTGAAGTGTATCGCACTCAACGAACTTCCAAGCTGTAGTATGCAAGGGCTTAGTCAGTGTCCAGAAGTGAGGTCTTTGTCACTTCAAAACTGCGGATTGTTGGTAGTTGAAGGTTTAGACAAGTGCAAAGAACTACAAGAACTTCATTTACAGGTAAGGAACTCCGTGTCAGTTCCCAGCCGTCTTCATAATCACACGGCAGCCAATTGAAGACCAAAAAAATTAGGTAGTGTGTTTGGTAGTGTGTCGACCGACGCGTCGGTAGGATCGGATTCTTTACCTTACCAAAAAATTGATAGTGTTTTGTAAAAAAGCAAAGTACTGTACTATATAAAACATCCGTTTGAATTAACTATAAAAAACAAAGACGCAATTTAAACTGTAGAGAAAGATAAAACAACGTCTGTTTAAAAAAAAATGACTGTCCTAAGAAGCCGCAGAACGAAGTGCGTCTCTCAGCCAGTACACCTTTCGCACATGATGCCCAAACCTTAGACATCAGTATTGCATTTAGTCGTCATGGTTACATTAAACACATTGTGTGCAATAATTCCACCAACGAACCAACCCACAGACTCCCAAAATTAAGACACTGGTTACACAGAAAGTGATAAGTCATCTTTCTGCTTCCACTTTTATTTCAGGGTAACAACATTGAAGCAATCAACCTTAAAGATCTTCCTAAGCTGGAAGACATATCTCTTGCCAACAACAACTTATCCTCTGTCCATGGATTAGAAGGAATTGGTTCCATTATGTCTTTGGACTTGAGCAATAACAAGATCACCAGAATAGGTAAAAAGAAAGAAAGAAATAGAACCATTTATGTTATGATTATTAATGGTGCGTACACTGTATACGCTGAATACTGTTCAAAGGGAAGGTACCTGCATATCGTTAGACGCGATATCCTCTTTTCGTAACCTGAGTCTCATTTCGCACCAGTGGCCGTCAAAATTTGATGTGAAATTTTGCAAAGCAAATTAAAGTTTGTTCACAGACCTTTATTTCAGATCATTACTCTTTGCGCGTGCTAATCAAGAAGCGCAGAAAATTAAACAAACGCGAACGCCAGGGATTTTGCTTTCATGTTTCCGCTCGTTGTCGCGCGGTGGCTCGCTTTTCTCCCTCTTCGTGCGACAGTAAAGGAAAGAAGGGCCTTGGACAAACCACGAAAAGTGAAGAAGAAACTGTTTCTTACTCCTTATGTATTTCATCCTTAGTGATATAGTTGTTTCATGAGAAATGGGTCATGACTTGAGAGAAACGGAACTCATTCTACGAGAAACGGGGAAAGAGGTGTTACGCTACCGTTGAGAAGTACTAGAATTGCAGAAGGTCTTCTTGACACTCTGGATCTGGTTGTTTGGCGTACAATTGTTATTTCTTTTCGGTTAACTGCCTGTGAATTAGCAATACGTCGACAATCTTTCTTCGACCATTCAATTGCTGATTTGGAACTGTAACCTATACCTCAGTTGACTGCTCACCGTTATGTCAACGATTGTAACTGATCGATATCCTTGCACGAAGGACTCTTGGCTTGTTTTGACGGTTTTTGTTGTTTCGGTACGAATATTTCGTTTAAGAAATAACCGTCTTCTGTCCACCAACATAGTGCCGTTTCTTTCTTGTGCAGGAGATCTAGCATCCTGCAGGAGGCTTCAGAAACTACTCATGGATAACAATCAACTCATAAACACCAAGGTAATGTGAAACGGAAGATGTCGTGATGCTGGATGCTTCGCGAATGGAACTTCTGCAATATTCAAATTGGGCCACGACCTTGAAAGAAGGGTCTCTTTGGGCAAAAAATGATAAAAGACCGATTGGTAGACCATATTCTCTCAGTAGTACTGTAGAGTCAATAACTGAGCTTTTTTTTCTCGACAGGGTTTGTCTTGTCTCTCAAGACTTCAGCGCTTAAGTCTGGCTCACAATCACTTGGCTCGTGTCAGTGAGATTGACAACTGTCTGCTGCTTCAAACGTTGAATCTTCGAGCAAATAATTTACTAGAAGTGAGTAGATTACATCTTTCAAAATGTGCACGTTGATAACCTGATTTTTTCATGTGATAATTATTTTGAAGAGACTTCTTTTTATTCATCACAGCCTCCTCGTGATGTAAACAGTGTTCTCTTGAGAGAGCTTAGACTTGATGATAACAGCATCTCTTCCTTAGATGCCCTGTCGACTGCATGGCTACCCTTGCTTCAGATTCTCAGTGTGAGCCAAAACAGGTGAGAAACAAAAAGACCATAAGGATACCTATTATACAAGGTGCAGGGTTCTGAATACTTCTTGTAATTCCTCATTATGTTGTCCAACCCGCTCGCCCCTCAGAATGGAGGCCTTTTCGATTGAGTGTCGCAAAACCAGAACCAAAGAAATTATGACGGAGAGTAAGAGCAAATTTCAATTGAGTGTCGAAAGTAATCTATGGTTGGATTGGTTTTGCCTCACTACGGTCTGTGACTGATCTAGAAAATTCGCGTCAATCTCTCAACCAATCAAATGCAAAACTAAAATCGATCGCGACGTGGTAACCTGCGTTTTCCCGCGCTACAGGGAGTTTGCGTGTTTGTTTTGTTCTGATCGGCCGTTGTGATCACTCGGGTTTTTTCCTCCGGGTTCTCCGGCTTTCCCCCCTCCAGAACCTGTTCAGTGACACTTACTTGTAACTTTCTCCGTTAGAATCATGTATTTCATGTATATTCATTAGGTTTCAGGTTCTCATCTTCACTCCTGTTTACTAAAGGACACCTTTGAGTGGCAACACCGTACAAGAACCCCCATAACGTCACACCGTTTATTTAAGTCGAGACTCCAGAACTCGAAGCACTTTCTGAAGATAGTTTCGAGTGATCGCTCATAGCACCTGTACAAGCTCGTAGTTGTATTTTTATTCAGTCACACAGTTGTCTTCGTAATTTACTGAGGTTTTCATCGATATTTCGTGTTTGTTTGTAGCATATCTCGGTTAGCGCCTCTCGGTAATTTGATCACGCTGGAGTTTTTGGATATCAGCAACAACTTAATATCAGGTATGAACATTGCAACCCAACTTGTTTGATTTGGCTCGCACTACTAGTGGCTTCTAACAATGAGAGGCGGCTACATTCGAAAATTGCGTTTGTTTCGAAGACTTATTGTTTTGACGCGTGTGTACGCTAGTTATTTTTGCAGACGCCTCTATTTAGGAGAAACTAGCGCGGGTCTGGTGGATATCGACTTCTGGAAGTTTTCACTGTGTTCTTGTTTCCATCTTTATCTGAAGTGATTCACCACACACCTATTTATTATAAACATTTCTTACAGACACTGACAGTCTTCTCCACGGGCTACAAAACTGCCACAGAATTAGAACATTAAAGGCTGCAGAAAATCCTGTTTATGAAGATCCTAACTGCAGGTATTTTGTTCTACATTCATACTCTTGGTGTTTGCGAACATAAATTGTTGTAGCTGACACTGACTGAGATATCACATCATCTTCACAGAGCCTTGATACTGGAATACCTGCCAAACCTATTGAGTTTGGACGACGAGATTACGCACCAGAAAAGCAGAGTAAGAATAATTCTAAACAAACTGAAGAATTTCCACAGCTTTGATAGATCTTTTTATGGAAGAATGATTTCTTACGTTGTCTCACTGGCCTACAATTGGCGTTTTCTCTCATCGCAGGTTTCAGCTGAGAATCAAGCTGTGTTCCTTGAAATGTGTCAGAACCAACTCCATTCTCAGGATAATTTAAAGGCCAAGCAAGAAAAAGAACTCGGGTAGGCTTTGAAACAAAACGTGCAGTGTACGGTGAAGCCACGACGTAACAAATGGTTCAGGGTTATTGCGTTACTCGCCTGTGTGCCTTTGTTTTTTAGACTGGTTTTGTTTTAGCCATAGTAACAAGAGTTAAAATCAGACGTTTTGACTGGACTGCTTGCTTGTATTCAGGGAATTTTTTACCGTAACTGTAAGTAATGTAGTTGTCACCAGGTATCAATATGTATACATTTTTATCCAACAGTGAGATTACGGACGCAAGAAACCCAGAAAGTGTTGTAAGAAGACTACGCTTAAAGGTAAGACAGATTTTTTTTTAGCTATCTACTGTTCTGCAATGTGAGAGTAAATGTTTTTGAGGAAAGATAAATGAGAAGGTCGAGAAGTGGTATTTTATTTCTTTACTTATAATGTTTAGTTCTCCATTTGTCGTTGTTGTCGTGGTTGTTGTTATCGTTTATAATAATGATAGTTTTTTTGTTTTCTTTGAATGTCAGAGTCAACACAACCAGGAAAGATTTGAATTGGCGGTAAGACACCTGCTTGAACACGAAAATTTCAGTTCAGAAAACGCAAGTTGTATGGTCAAGGAAGAGAAAACTTTGGACGGCGACAGAAACCGAGAAGGGAAGGCACAGTTGCACCATCCACAGCTGCACCAGCCGAGTGCAAGGAATGAAAAGGAAGGAAAAACTAAACAGTCAATAGATCTTCTGTAAGTTGAACAATAAAGTTAATATCTGAATTTAGAGTCACTGCGAAATTTCATAATCCATTGTACTAAATACTTGTATGGAGCGGATAATTTAGCTTGAAATTGTGACTCCGCCTTTATTTCGTATTGCGCGGGTTTTTGGGCATTGCGCCCAACTTGACGAAACGATAATTTTGATGAACGACAAGTCTGACAGAACGTGAATTCTGAGCAGTATCGGATTTTATGCGACGACTATTTTCGCGCGGTTCCTTTTGTTGGAGTGGCACTCAACTTGTGCGTCACGTGATATCGCATCACGCTGAGCTGCGCGTCAAATTGTGCACACTTTCATCTTGATTTTCCTTCGATTTTTGTCGCTGTTTACACCAGCAGATCAGTGAGAACTTATCTGTTTAAATAGGGCACAACAATATGTGGCTGCTACTAAGATCCAGGCGCTTTGGAGGGGATGGCACATCAGGCATTTGATTGATGTCAACACCACAAAAGTAAGTTCATTGTTTTACTGATGATACAGCAAATAATTTAACCGTCTGTTTACCCTTTCGCTCTCAAGATCTCATTAATAATTCTCCTTACTGTCTGGCATACAATTCCTATGATGGCAGTTCGGAGAATTTGGTATTGGATCAACTATCAATCCCCTAATTGATATTTTTCTTCATTCTCATCACTTGTCTGCGTGATGCTGTTTTGATATTTTAAATATAAATTTTTTCATGGTCACTCATATGAGTTTAAGGGTTAAAGCCAGCGGTTTGGCTTTGAAAAAGTGCTTCACAGCTTTCGTCTTTTGCTCGTGGTGGCTTACGGTACGATCATGGTTTATTGTAGGTGCTTGTAAGAACCTAGAGGCTATTGATTGGATAACTAACTTCGAACCTTTTCCAGTTTCTGCAAAAACACCTCAGAAGAGTTGATTAGATAATGAAGTCGGAACCTTTAGTTTACAAAAATGCCAGGGGTAGATTTAATTGGAAAGCAAGTCCAAACCTATTAAAATGATAGCGAAGGTGCCCTTAGTGGGAATTTTCGATGTGAGAACTAGTTCGGATATTTCTAGAAAGATTTCTCATCCAAAGGAAAATGTAAGACGAAACACTTCTTCCTCCCCTTCAGTTAACAGTCAAACATGATCGATAGTTTTGTCTTTATTCACAGTGGCTCGCGGCTGTGACCATTCAGTCAGCCTGGCGGGGCTACCTGGTTCGCTCACAACTCAAGAAACAACCCAAGGAACCATGGGATCCGAAAGGAAATTCTGCAGCCACCATAATTCAGGTGAAGACAGCATCACGAGTGATTCCTTTTACTGGTATTAATTTCAAGATTGGAAATGGACGAACCATCAAAAGTAATCCGAGATCGCATTCATTTTTCTTTGCCTCGTGCTGTGATTAGCCCAGAAATTTTCCGCTTCTCTTTTGACAAATCAAATGCAAAAATCACTCGCCCTTTCCTGCTTATCATGAAGTTTGCATGTTTTTTTTACTTTAAATTCTCATCGTCTACTTTTGTTATTTTCCTATCTCATGGCGTCGCAATGACAACCTTGGTGTTTGGTTTTACGGCACTCGTCTGAAATGCGCACTAACAAGGATGGTTCTGGTTATAAAACATACTGCCAAAGGCTTTCTTCCAAAAGAAAAAATATTTGTGGTCGTGAATTTCCTCAGAGTCCCCGCCATGATAACTCTTGTTTACCGAAAGACCAAATTATTCCTCTTTTTCATTCAGGCGCATTTCCGTGGTCAGCGGGTTCGTCGCCGGCTTAATGAAGCTCTGAGGACCGCTCAATTTTATGACGATGAAGGAGAGGAGGAGTTTGATTATGATGAAGAAGTGGATCTTACGGCTTTCGATTTTGACGAAAACGTTTTAGAACAAGGATGGACACCGAGTGAAACTCCACAGCTTCCGTCCAGGTCTGTTTGGTTACACGAGGAAAGCTCATATGTTTGTTTCTCAGCTGTGACCTGGCTTACCGTTGGTTTAGAACTGTTGAATTATGGGTAGGGGGTTGATTGGCAAAGTAACAACTTCTAATCAATGGCTGTTTTTTTCGATTGTTTTTCGAATCGAATACAAATTGCTTTTGTTGGTTCTTTCGATTATCCATGTCTTTGTGGTAGCTTTCCTGGCTGTTTCCCCACGTAAAAAACCACGCGTACTATCCGTGAACCCTTTACACTCTAACATCAGAATGCATATTCTCCTTACTGTTCTCTGTACATTCCCTAAGATGCTGACAAGGAGATTTTGTTTAAAAATCAATCGCATCTTTAGTTGGTGATCATTTCCTTAATTCTCATGACCATAATGCATGATTCAGGCGTGATGTTATAAGGAGAAAATAGATGTTAGTCACTCTTAGGGGTTAAAGGGTTCATGGCAAAGTTCTTCGAAAACGAGAAATCTACCACCGTTGGAATGGGTATAGAACTTAACTTCGTTAATTTTTTTTTATCCTCTTACCTGTAAAGCGAAACCATTTTCTTTGAGATTTTGGCTCAGGAGCTGGCAATAAGTCTTCTCTAAACGTCACTTCACACTTGTTAAGGAAAACCCAATGTGTAATTTAAAAAACATTAAGCGAACAAATTTTAATGTTGTAGAAAAGCCGAATTCATTGTTACTAACTTGAAGTGCTCTGATTTGTGTTCAAGGGGACCAGTGTTAAAATCACCTGGGAAACCAATTAAGGTATGAGTGAGATGCGATCATAGCTAATCATCGTCTTCAATCTTTAACGAGTAGAGTTTGTAATCCACGAAGCTGTAGTTCATTTTAAAAGAGTTATCTAATAATTTAGAAGAGCCGGAACTTTTGTACAATTTCTTAATAGTTTTGTTATGTGTTCTACAACTGGAGTTGTTGTCAAGCTCCTCAAATCAAACGCCGTGGAATAAATTATTTGAATAAAAAATGCAGATTGATTAAAATTGGAGAATAAATTTGAGGCCAAAGAAACGGTTTCTAGTTTTTGACTGAGATGGAATTCTGGGGAAAATACGAGATAGGGGAAAATAAGTATGTTATCACATGTTTAACGTTTACCTTTATCCTTTGATAATTTTAGAAAACGTGGTAATCATGTCCACAATACTTGTTCATTTATAGACATATCTCGAAAAGAATTCCAGGGCTGCCTTCCAACCAGAACCCACGGCACCAAAACCTCGTCACGCCTGGCGTTCAGCAGACTCACCCATTACCGATGTCAATCAACTGCCTGTTGGCAAGGCAACCATAGATCATGACCAGATGTCAGTGACTTCTGGCTTGCAAAGTCATCTGTCACATCGTGCAGAAGAACTGAGCAGCGAGTGGTAAGGATGTAACTGATGTTTTAAGACAGGGTTGCCCTCTTCATTCTGTTTTTTATTCATGTTAGAAAGCCTTGAAAGCTTAACTGAAAATAAGTTCTCAGTTCAGGTGATGAATTTTCCTTCTGCTTTTGACGCATGTATACACGTACTAAGATCCATTTATCGTCTCCGATTAGCTTACAATTGTGTTTGAAATAAATGCGCCAATCAAAGTCTTGCACGGAGGGGTTATGCTTGAATTTCTGTTGGTTCCAGGCATGCTCCACCTTATTGTGGCCTTTGTAAACCTTAATAACGCCCATGTTATGAACACCTAGCATTATTACCACTATTACATTTAGGGGTTTCAGGAGTTCCGAGACAGCTGAACTGATGATGAGAAGAGCGAAAAAGATGAAATATAATCCCGCCAGAAGGAAAAAGCTGCTTGGTAGGTTTTAATGTCAAATTTATTCAGAGAAGAGAAAGGTTTAGCCCGCCACTACGTCTGAGGCGGTTTGTGTAGCTTTTCCTTGACATACCTTTAAACATTACGTTTTTCTACAGGAGATTCTCCTCTAGCAGTATGGACGCCATTTTTGCGTTTTTCAGAAGAGCGGGGTTAAGAGGGAGATAAGCGCGGGGGCGCGCGGGGGCGCGCGGGGGCGCGCGGGGGCGCGCGAGGGCGTGACTCGTGCAAGTGGAGTGGTTCGAAAAGGATGACACTTCTCTTCGTACACGTGACTCACTCCTCGCGTTCGCCACGAGCCTGCCTGCGTACGTCCGACAAACGCAAAAATAAGCTTTTCTTGTGAGCCAAGTGCTAAATAGATAAATTATAGTGTGCACTGGAAGTTTAGTTTTGTAAAAAAGTTGTGAAACATTGGTTACGATTGAGGGGCAAAGAATATGTGGATCCCTCATTACCCGGTAGGATTCAGACCTCACCCAGGTCCGATCTTGAGCTCGAATGATTTATTTATTCATTAATGAATTTAGTTTTTTTTTTTCTATTTTCATGAGATCCCAATAAACGTCTGGCTTTATTCAAGAAGCTGGAAGAAACCAATAAGTTACAAGAGGTGAAACCACCGCCTACGAGAAGACAACCGCCAAATAGAGTAGAATATTTTGCGGGTGAGGGTTGTTACTTAAAAAGCTAAACTGATTATTTTGGCGACGAAAAATTCGGATTTTGCTTTTAGCTGCAACATTCATGTGTGGAAATAGGTTTGCTTGATAAGAGACAAGAAGTAGCTGTTTCTTTTCTTTTCGTTTTGATTTGTGTATGGTCTGTGGTTAGGTAAACACAGCGGTCAAACGTCGGAAATGCTAGGAGGGATCAATTTTAGCCGCCTGCGCGCCAATTTTCCGCCCAAAATTTCCAAGGAAAGCACGAGACTACCGCTGTCACGCAAAATATGCAAAAGAAATAGAAATCTGGGAAAAGGAAGACTCGAACCTTAGTGTAGTTTTTAACTATTATTACAATTATCCTGTTTGTTTACAATTTTGTCAGTTTGAGCTTTATCAAAAAGATATACTCTTTAAACAGCACGACTTTGAGGTTTGTTAGGCCATTCAAAACTCCAGTGAAGCTTCTTAGTTCTGACAGCCTCAAAGCGCGCCACCTTGGCATTAAAAAGTTCGCACTTGCTCAGACGTTTGATCGCTGTCTTGGTGAAGTAAGGCCAGAGAACGGCTGGCAGTTTCGCCTGTTGATCAAACACATCGCCCGAAGGAAAATTCAACAATCAGAATAATAAAATTTGTAACGGGTGATGTAGCGCAGGAAGATGATTAACACGGGCCAGGTGTTAGAGGATCTCTAGTATCAAATTTTCACAGAGTTCAACAAAGATATAGAGTTGATAAAGAGTTGCGATAACCGTCTAATGCCATTTTAAACCTGTTACTTTTGTGCTTTTCGATTTTCTGTTCTCTTCAGCGCGTGAAGCTATGGCTAGTCATCTGAATTCTACATCGCCGACCACTGAAAAGCAAAATAGAGAGAAAATGACTTACAGGTAAGCATTTATATTTACCAATCTTGAACCTTTGCTGTAGATGGTTCTGCTTTGTTTTTGTTTTTGTTAAGTAATTGCATTTAAAATTCTCATAAATCTGCGCAATGATCATGGGGTTACGGAAAATTACCAATTAATGATACAGCGCATTTAGGAACACGAAGGTAAGATTTAAGGAAGTTTTCTCCATGATGGGGCAACACCATGCCTTACACTAGCCTTTTTTACTACCGTAGAGACTACAACGAGTGGCGAAAGTCCTGGCACATACTACTGCTATTGAATTTTTTCTACAACTTTCATTTATCTCCCCCCTTTCTCCGATTTAAATGTTGCCTGAGGTCAACGAAATGGTCGCTCATTTCGTACGACAACGATTGGGTGGAAAGGGGCGCTTTCAAGTAACTTATCACTGATGAATTACAAGATTTCTGTTTATTATATTGAGCGGAGGTGTTTAGACCGGTCACGTATTAGTGGGATGCGTTCCAACTACTTTTGTCATTTATTGTTGTTACGCTTCACCTTGAAACTTCGCTTCTCTGCTCTACCTCGTGAATTTACCTTGTCCCGTTGTGTCATTTGAAATGATTCTTATCTTTAGTTTTTAACACTCCTTATATTTTTGTGGGGCTTCTAGTTGGGTTTACAGGCAGGCCGTTGTTCACGAAGACGAAGAGAAAAACATCATGGCCGACAGAAAGGAATACTCTCCTGATAACAGAGCTAAGAAAACCTCGCCACAAAAGTAATGAACCATGTTTTAGAAACCTATACAGTGCGAAATCGGAGTGTTCTTTATGTAGCTTCATAACGCTTTAAAAACGGCGAGATATGCATCTTTGTACGTGTGGGACACAGGAGCTCTGCACGTATCAAAATGTAATCAAGAACCCCTCAAGTTACAAATTTGTTCCTTAATGAAAGGTTTAAGTGCATCTTCACTAAAAAAAAAAATTAAAAAAAAAAAAACGGGTTTTTTTTGGTTGACATGCATAAGGACTTGAAATTATTCATCGTTACAGGTTCAGAAGACGGAAAGTCCGAGTCAGACATTTCCGCTTTGCCCGCTCTTAATCTATAGGGAGTGTAGAGTTTCGCGATCTACAAATGGTTGGCTGTTTTATTCATTGTTTGATGCAAAATTCAGTCCTAGAAGTCAACCAGCTCCGATAACGTTCTAGACTTGTGAAATGAAGACAAAAATAATAGTTCTGTCACCGCTGACTCGTGTAATTTTTTTCCTCGTGCAACTGGCATAACTTCTCAGAAGTAATTGTATCTGTTATTTTTCTTCACTAGAAACAATCGCTCCTCAGTCAATCTCCCCCACATGGATCCCGTGGTTCTCTCCGGACGTACCCTCCCACTGATAGTAAGTTATGTCTATCATTTTCGAATATAGTGTTGAGGAAGGATCAATTTGTTTAGCACTCTATGATTTTGCGGCCTCCATCACTTGAGACTGATTTTAATTTGGGCTTAGATCTTTCCGCTTTTTTTCGCAGTCCAGTCCACACTTTTCGCAATCCCTGGAACAATCGTCGCCCGAAGGGCTCTCCCCGAGGAGGAATTCATTTTCGTCAGGTTAGCATTCAGTAATACAGAAGGATTGGTGAGATTTGATAAAGAGGAATTTGTCTCTTTAGATCACTTGATCTCGGGAACACGAGTAGTTGAGTCACGGTTTTTGGAATAGTTTATTTTACGTGATGAAAAATGTCCTTGGATAACATAAAAATTTGGAAAATCTTACGCTTGGATTGAAAAATACCAAAGAGGAGAGTGGCGCAAAATGCGAATAGGATCGTTTAGGATAACGCTGAGTGAGTTAGATTTGCTTTCCTTGAAGCCGGTGTTGTAAGGACTGTTCATTCCTTACTTAGAGGGTCACGTACGTTTTCCCGCCATCAAAACTCATTCCGTGCCCAACCTCCTAGCCAGGTCCTCGGCCAGTAGAGAACAACCATTGAAAACAGAGAAAAGCAACAGTGCTGGAGCGCGAATCAACAGAGAATCTAAAAACAAGAGATGATGGTAGTAATCGTACAGTGAGATCCCGTGGTTTACACCTGCACTACGACTGCCTTTTTGGACAGTGTTTAGCACCTTCGTTGAGATTCTATAAACTATTTCCGAGCCTATGGGGGAGGGGAGACTCTGAGACGTCAGAGCATCACAACCATCGGACATGTCTAAATTATAATTACTTTTAATTAATTAAAAAACTTAAGAACTTAGGAAGTTATCGTTTATTTCTTAACGAGACCAAGAGTCAAACTGTTATCTCTCTTGTACTGTAATCGGAATTTAAGGGAGTTATGAAATACCACACTGATTCTGTTGTTCATTTAATTTATTTCACAAGCGAATGTTGTTGATTTTGCTTCCCTTACCATGTCGCCCTCAGTCGCGTCGCTCCCAAGCTTAATCATCTCGCCCTCGCGTGCAGACACGTCGCTTCAATTAGGTCATATCTAAGCAGAAACACTGAGATATCCTTATTACGGGATTTCAAAAAGTAATATCTTAAGCAAAAGTGAGAGTAACCAGTCATTCTGATGACGTGAAGTAAAGCGTGCTTTATTAAAACGTTCGGCTGAGACAACGAGCGAGTAATTAACTTTCAGTACACATCATTTTAAAGCGGAGACTGAAACACTTCAGATCAGCAGATTAACATATTTTCACTTCTATTTCTTTAAGAAATTAATATGTTACTGTTCTCATGATTGTGATCCTTGGGATTCCTGTGTGTGGGATTCTTGAAATCGAGGTCCTTATACGCGGCATTCTCCGACTCAATTTCTCCGAACCTTATGCAATCCCACTCTTTCTTTGCGACCCCAGAATGGTTTTGGGTCTTCCTGCACAAAGCTGTTGGCAAACGACATAATTTTTCAGTTTGAACAAAAGATTCATGAATATCAGTCACAGAATAACATCAATCAGCAGTTGGTCATAGTTCTGTAACCCTTTAAACCTAAGATCAGTACGCATGGTCTCAAAACTATTCTCCTTACGTTTCCTAAAGCTGCTGACAAGGAGAATATGTTAAAAAAATCAATACCTTCTTTCATTTGTGATCATTTGCTTTAATCTCAGGACTTAAATGTGTGATTCAGGGTTGATATCGTTAGGAGAAATTAGATGCTAGTCACTCATAAGGGTGAAGGGTTGACATACTAGTACATGTATAGAGCCAATTTTTTATTGGTGGCCGTGGTAATCACTTTGTAATAATATTAATTTCCTGCTACTTTGGAGCGGAAAAAGCTCGCCACAATATTTTTTATCAGTGGTTAGTCGCGCCGTTGAAACCCGTTGTCTTAACTTACCTTTCCCGGCTACGGACACGGCGTTCTCGACACAGACCCCACGCGGTTACACAGTTTTTGACGACATCCGCGTTTTTAGGGCTCCGTTCGTCCCACGCCGGATGAATTTGAAAACGCAACATACAATAGCCTATTTAGCTGGGGTGGATGGAATGGGGGAAGCAGTTTACATGAGCATGGAGCGCGAAAAATCCTTACACCCAACTACTGCTACATGCATAAATTAGTAATGCAAGCTTTATAGACGTGACAACTGTTACCAATATACACGATTGTAAAATATTTATTTTTGTCTCAGAAATTCAATCAATATATCGCTCTAACCGTCATCGTGATTTTGAACTCAGTTCTTCTATTTTAATTTACTGAGTGAAACGCGGCCGCAGTCTGCAAACATTTAGTCAACAAAAGTAAATTTCTCCACCAAGCTAGTTAGTGCTTTTTCTTTGGGTTTTTTTCTTCCCTTTCTCCAATGTCTTGAATTTTTCGTGGGCCATGAAAGGGATATTAGTTGTTGTATTACGCCTTTACAAACACAGCATGATTATTTGTTCGCATTGCTAACTGAAGCAAACTCATCACGGATTCCCGAGGAAGAAGAAGACATTTTTAATGAATGACTGAAAAATGTAGGTATAGTGAAATAAGACTAAATTGTTTACTTTGCGAAAGGATAGAGAAGCTGTTACCTTTCCGGAAAATTTTCCTCCTCTTCTTCTTCTTCGTCTTCGTCGAAGTCATAGTCATCGTTCAGATAATCAAGACCCCATCCTTCATCTGTAACTGCATTGGCTGATACTTCTTTCTCGGCCCCAAAATCTCTCGCTTCCTCTTTCCCAAATGTTTCCGAAACGACAGTTTGCTGAAATAGAACTGTGGACCATGCTACCATGGCGAAGAGAACCAACTTGTTCATAGTGGTGACCTTGTCTTAGTTGGTCCTTTAGTAAGGGACAGATAACTTTGAAAGGTGGTCAAGTTACACTGATAGTTTTTCCTTGGGAAGGGATCTTTTTATGTAAGCGTCACTCTGGAAAAACGCTTAACACTTAAAAATATTGTTTCTCCAATTATAGTTTATGCGCCAGCTTCTCAGGTCGATCAAATATATTGGTATTGACTAATAAGTCGTCGCCACGAAAAAGATTAATAAATAGAAAAACCGTTAAAGTGTTCCGATTCGAAATTAGAACTAATCACTAGTGCGTGCGTTACTTGCTAAAGTCCGGTACTGTTATGTATTTCCCAACTTTTCTTTATTGAGCTGGAAGAGTTACAAAACTGAAAGATCATGTCACTGTCACAATACCATAGTATTGTCTTGTTCATTTTCCTGTAATTTTTATCAGCGTTTCTATCAGCTGATATTGATTCGCGTGAGCTCCCAGTGAAATAGAGACTGGTTGTCTGAAATCGTATTGTTTACCCGAGGTAATGATACTAATAATGTAATTGATTTGAGTAAGAACTGTGGACACATACATGTAGTTCCAGATTTACCCTAATAATTTTGAAGGAAACATTTATTAGCAATCACCTTACAAATTCTAAAGGACAATTCCATTGATGTCAGAAACGACGCTCTTTCATCCAATATTTTAACTTCCGCAGAGCAGGCGACCGTTGGAAAATATAGGGAAAAGCCGCAAAGATTCTTAGCATGGCTGTTAGAGTTCGAGAGATGCACTTCAAACGCGGCATTCGTTTGCCTTTTATACAGTGATAATATCGCGCAAATTAAGAACAATGAGGAACATATTTTGACTGCGGCATCCTCCCCTCCATGTAGACTGCTTCCTTACCTTCAGGGGAAGGATAAGGCATTAAACCTACGTGCAACATTAAGGATACACGCCTACACTCGGCCATGTTGTTCGGGAAAAGCCCCCGTGCTCTGAGGATCTAGACCACACTCGAGTGGTCAAACGTCTGCGCACGTGTGAACCTTCTGATGGGCAAAAAGCGATCTCTCGGGCGTCAGAGCCAGGTTGTCTTGGAGGAGCTTTAGATTTCAGAATTTTGAACAGCCTGTAACTTAGGAGAAAGAAACCAAGGAAGGCCATGTTACAGAGAGTCACAATAATCGAGGTGACAAAAGCGTGGATAACTATTTCAGTGGCGTCACGAGTTAAATACTTTCTAGTCCCTGAAATTTTCCTGTGATGATAGAAGCAAGAATTGCAAACATCTGCAATGTGCAGTTTGAAAGACAGGGCGTCATCAAGAATAGCTACCGCAGAATGCGAGCAGCCTTGGCTGTAGCAACTTCAACATCCACATCATTCTCTCGCAACCTCTCTTTTTTTTATCAGTTGGTAAAAGGTGTCGTGAACGTGGAGCTCTTCAACAATTCTACTTTATGGTTTTGTGAGCGATAAAGCATTTTTTTTTTCATTCGTTTCAGTGCGCTTTTGTCGTGATAGGGAATTGTTTGATTACCCAGCCTGCGTTACGAATATTCCACCTTAAACTTCTTGCTTGAATGGCTTCTGCGTGCATTAGAAGAACAAATTTCTTTTTGAAGGACTTCCTAACTTAAATCGATATTATTTTACATCCTAACCAAGGCCACGTTTTTCTTTCGAGGAAAATTCCAGCGGGAAGTTACTGATATTAAAAGTATCGCTAAAAGTTTCTCACGGTCACTTAAAAAGTTTTCTGTAGTTGGACAAAAGTTAAGTTGTAGATGTATATTAGTGTTTTGGCCAGTTTCAGCGTTATTCCAAAAGACGTTTTCTTGGTCCTCGTGGTCTCTATATGAGTTTGATTTCGTATTTTCTTCAACAAAATTCGTATATGAGACTCTTCAGGCTGTACTCATGCAATGGATATACCCCATCTTTAATCCTTTCACTTCCACGACCTCATTGGTAATTCTCTTTACCCTCTGACATACAATTCTAATGACGTCAATTTGAAAATTTGATATTAGATCAACCAATAATCCCCTAATTGATATTTTTCTTTATTCGCATCACTTCTATGCTTGATATTGTATTGAAATTAAAAGGCGAAATTCTCTCCTGGTCACTCGTGGGAGGTAAGGGGCCCGGGTTAATACAATAGATGATAATGAGTCATGACTGAAGAATCTTTATTTGGGTGCAATTATATTCGCCTACTTCTTTAACGGTCATAAGTGGAAATTTTGATTTGAATGTCTGTCTAAAAACATATTAAGTTCCTTGAAAAGAGTAAATTTGCGTTTGCGCGCCATGACTTTGTGGTATTAAGCAGACGATAATACTTGAAAAACATTAAAAAGCCAAAATAAATTTTATCGGCTTTTCCTGATGTCAGATATTGTGTTTTACTCTTGATATCTTTAAAACTTGATTTTATTTAAGATTTAGCATAAGGCATTTAAAAATTCAGCCAATATGGAAAGGATAAAGCAGAGATACAGATAAAAAACATGTTGCTGTTATGGTCACGTTAGAAAGAGGACAAAATTTTCTCATATATAGCAAAATTTTCATGTTTCACTGTTGATATTTTAGCTCGTAGAATGTTTGTCTCTCACAAAACCCGAGACAAAAGACGAATTTAGAAAATACATGATATTGTTGCTTTTGGAGCTTTTAAATCTGTGAAACAAGCTGAAACGGTCTAATACCTCGACCACTGTACATATATCACTTCCACTGTTTTAAACTATTACCTCAACCACTCTAAAACTATCGACTTCCTCGATTTCTACAAAGCTATCACCGCTATTAGCCGGTAATTTAGAATTAACAACTGAGTTAATAACGTAAATTGGCCACCGTAAAATGTTTTACAGCTGGCGTTTCGAGCGTTACCCCTTCGTCATTCGCTCAAAACGTTAGCTTTTAAACTCTTTACGGTGGCCTATTTACGTTATCTACTCAGTTATTAATACTAAATTACCCTGCTATACTCTCTCACCGTTGCAGCACCATAGTTTTTTTTTAGAACCATACCACCTTTACTATCGTCCAAATACTCAACCACTGTTTAACTAGCTATTACCTCAACCATCCAATGATCGTTTTTGAAACCAAGAATGTTTGTCACAAACAGAAGCAAATATAAACGAAAAACGAGGTAGATAGGATATTGCGTTTTTACGTGTCATGATTTGAGGATCTTAAGCACACGTGGTATACAAAATAAAGACATGCATCAACAAGCTAAAAAAAAGGCTCTAGGAAGAAGGATGTTTTCCATAAGTTTTTTTTTTCGGCAACCTGACAAAAAGTATTGGCGTAAGTTTTTTCTTTGATAGAAAAAAAGGGAAAATAGCTTCCTGCTTGGGCCCGAAAGTTGATGAAAACTCAAAATTTATCCTTATTCTGGATCACCTCTAATAGTTACAAAGAAACACGGCTAAAAATACCCTCGCAAACATCTCAAAATGATTTCCTCGGGTTTGTTTTGGCAACCTGATGATGACGTTGGCCAAACAAATATTTGCTTTAGTTTCCCCTTAAATTGGTAAATAAAAAGGAAAACTTGAAGCCAAGCTAATATAAGACGTAATCAAAACTGCGATTTTTATTTCGTAAATAAATAAATATATTGTAGTACACTTCCCTCCTTCGCCCTGCTGAGTATTGAGCAAAGGCAAGAGGTTATAATCTCTTGGCAAAGGTCTTTACGCACCAACCTGGCGCAGGACATGTGGCCTGGGAACCGTTGCTCCTTCTGTAAATGTCTTTTAAGAGGCTCGAAGTGTCCAACATCAATAAACACATAGACAAAGTATTTATTAAGTACATGAAACAGTGTCAAATGAAGCAATACACGGCTCATTTGTCTAAAAACGTAGAACTGAGTTCTAAATTAATTATTGTCAATTTTTTAGCGTCAGTTACATATGTAACCTCATTACATTAGCACACCAAGAGTCTTCCAACATCAAGAACAGCTAAAAAAATATATTTTTTGTGGTATAGCCAGGAAATACTAAAGAAAAAGCTCACTTAAAAGTAAAAAGTGTAAAAAAAATTGCAACAAAAAGAACAAAAATGAAAATGTGGCACATCCGGCTAGGCTCTCCCTTTTCAGAAGCAATACTGCAGGAGACAAATATTGCTGTTTTTTCATTAATAGTGAATCTTGCATTCGGGAGACACTCCTGCAACAAGAAAAAAGCAAACTCTGTTTCTCGCCAAGCCTTAATAAGGGTCAGCAAATGCCTGCGGAATTACTACCTCAACGAGTTCTAAGAGCCACCTCACCTTATGAATGTTGTGCACGATCAGATCTGAAAAACTGAACCTAACAGTAGTCTAAAATAATTAGCTAGACACCCCCGCTAACTATGGGTACACACCTTGATGAATAATAATAATATTGATGATGATAATAATAATAATAATAATAATAATAATAATAAAAACCTAATATCGGCAAATAAGCGTCAAATGTCGTGCCATGACATTACATGTGAAATCATCAGCTATGCACATCAATCGAAGTGTCCAACATAGACAAATAAAATAATACAAAAACATAGACAAAGTATTTATTAAGTACATGAAACAGTGTCAAATGAAGCAATGTACGGCTCATTTGTCTAAAAACGTAGCATTGAGTTCTAAATTAATTATTGTCAATTTTTTAGCATCAGCTTCATATGTAACCTTATTACATCAGCACACAAAGAGTCTTACAACATCAAGGACAACAGCAACAAAATATGTTTTTTCTGGTATAGCCAATTTTGGTTTCGATGTAAATCTCACTCTTCAATTACGTCATAACAGGCTCGATTGTTTACGACACAGGAAATACTAAAGAAAAGCTCACTTAAAAGGCAAACATTGCTGTTTTTTTTATTAAATAGTGAGTCTTGCATTCGGGAGACACCCCTACAACACCAAAAAAGTAAACTCTGTTTCACGCCAAGCCTTGATAAGGGTCAGCAAATGTCTGCGGAATTACTACCTCAACGAGTTCTAAGAAAAATAATGTTTTCTACAAGTTTTCTTTGGCAAACTGACGAAAAGACTAATATTAGCATAAGTTTTCTCTTTAATAGAAAAAAAGGAAAAGCAGCTTTCTGCTCGAACACGAACATTAAAGAAAACTCAAAATTTATCCTTACTCTGGACCACCTCTAGTTGTTACAGAGAAACACGGCTAAAAATACCTTGGCAAAAGATCTCAAAATGATATTGGCAACCTGTTGATGACGTTGGCCAAACAAATATTTGCGTTAGTTTCCTCTTTAATTGGTAAATAAAAAGGAAAATTGAATGCCAAACTGATATAAGACATAATCAAAACTGCGAGTTTTATTTCGTAACATTGCCTTCTTGTCCGATATCATCAGCGTCATAATAAATAATTGATTTCTCCACAAGGAAACTTAAATAACTCCGTGAGAAATAAATCTGCAGCACAATACTCAATAAATATACTGTAGTACACTTCCCTCCTTCGCCCTGCTGAGTATTGAGCTCAGGCATGAGGTCATAATCTCTTGGCTTAGGTCTTTACACACCAACCTGGCTCAGGGCATGTGGCCCATGAACCGTTGCTCCTTCTGTAAATTTCTTTTAAGAGGCTTTTTTTTTTTGTGCTCCCCATATAGTTAGATCTGAGATGAAAGCAGCAAAGCCGCAGTGTTGATTGCAATCTCGCTAAGCGCGCATAATCTCTTTTCATGTGTTTAAATAAACCTTGCCATTGGATATTTGATGTGCAGTATTTTATTAGTTGGGTGTGAATGATTGGAGTTTCTTATGAATGTTGCGCACGATTAGGTTCAAAAAACCTTACAGTAGTCTAAAAGAATCAGCTAGGCTACATACCTTAATGAATAAAAAAAAAACCTTGCAATATCGGGGAATTGAACGTCAAATGTCGTGCCATGACATTAGCTGTGATATCCTCAACTATGCACGTCAATCGAAGTGTTCCAACATTAAAAAGAACATAGACAAAGTATTTATTTAGTATAAATGCAACAATGTAAATGGTGCACCCCTTCATTTGTTTAAAAACGTAGCTCTGAGTATTACATTAGTTATTGTCTACTTTTGTGCGTCAGCTTTATTGGTAACCTCGTTACATTTACGCAACAATCAAAGTCTCTCAACATCAAGAAAAACAGCAACAAAATATACTTTTTCCGGTATAGCCAATTTTGATTTCGATGTGAATCTCTCCCTTCAATTACGTAATATAGGCTCAATTGCCCACGACACAAGAAATACCAAAGAAAAAGCTCACTAAAAGCAAAAAAAGTAAAAAAAAATTGCATCGAAAAGAACGAAAACGAAAACGTGGCACATCAATGAAACAGCGATGCAAATTTTCGTTCTTGTAACTTGAACAAAATATGTAATTTTTCTCAGGAAAATACATTCCTCTGAGTTGATAGATTAATAAAAGAAATACAAAGGATCTCGAGTAGTACAACAGAAATCTTAAAATAACGCATCTGCTAGAAGTTTTATGTAAATACGGAAAAACGTAAAGTCTTCTTGAGGAGCAAGTAGAACCCAAAAAAGTTTGTGTTGACTAAATAGGCCGGTATAATCAATTACTGGAACAATATTTTGAAGTTATTTGCACGTTTTTCCTGATTCCCGCCAATATAAATGTTCCTTTACAACGAAAAAAATCATCAGAGCAGCACTGCTTCTACAAAGGAGCTGCTAAGTTGTTTGGTAACCAAGCAAGAACAGGACCGGAATGAACAAGTTCGTTCTTTCCGCCCTTGTGGCATTCTGCGCAGCTGTATCTTTGCAAGTTGTTGTATCGTATGAACCCCTAGAAAAAGCTGCCTATGAAACCCAGCAATCCGACGATTATGGTGCAGTGAAGGATGCAGTCGACGCCAATGCAGATGAAGGATTTGAAGATGATCTGAGCGATTACAATCATTTCGACGAAGATGAAGTTGACAATGATGAAGATGAAGAGAGTGAAGAGGATGCAAATGGGTGAGTGTCTTTTCTGCCATCACAAACGCGGACATTTTTAATTTGTATCACTGCGTTGGCTTTCATTTAAAGGTATCAGACGCCAACCCCAACCCACCAACAAGGAATGCTCTGGCTAAAGGGAAAAAGATAATTTGGGTTAAAAATTAATTAAACGATTCTTCGTTTAAGTAAATGTACACAACTAAGATAGCTGTAAAATGTTTGAGAAAAGCTAATCAAAAAATCAGTTTCATTTGCATTCGAGTTTGGATCGAAAATTTAATCCACCATGCAATCTGTGTTATCGGAATGAAGGCATTTCTAAGTTTGGACGATGATCGTTAGTTACTTATTTTGCTTGAAACCGGTGTTTATCCACTTATGGTTTTGGGGCCAAAGTTAATGAAGATCTGCGAGGAAAGAAAGGGCACTTGATAAATTATCCGTATTTATAATGAAATCTATGAACTCCACGGGTTGCAGATATCGTCATTCTAAATGAATTGAGGTCATGGGCGGTTGGGGTTGTGGTATTTCAGGGGATTTCTCATTCATTTACACTTCGATCAGTACTTAGGCGTAATCAAATTTGCTAGTGCAAAACATAAGAACCCTGGCACTTGCCAAAATATCCTCTTTAAAATGTGCTGGTAATTGATGAAAACGGGAAAGAGCATGGTGCGATATGGAAATGACCTCCTTCTGGATCCAGGTCTTAAAAATGACCTGCCCCTTCTTCCCAACCAAATGTCGCATCAGAATTTTTCCGAAAAAAGGTAATATTTCTAATTTAGTTTATTTTTGGAAATAAATCAGCTGCTTACTCCATATATTGCCCAAACTGAAGTAAATGTAGTTATAACTTCCTTCTCATGTCTTCTTTCAGAAGCAATGATGTCCAAGAAGATCCAAAACCATTTTTTCGCAGAATAAGAGTCCCGAAACCAAGATTCCGGATCCCGAAGCCAAGAATCCCGCTTCCAAGAATTCCAAAACCAAGGATCCGGATCCCGAGAATCCCAAAACCAAGATTCCGGATTCCAAGATTGCCAAAGCCCCGCCTCCCGTTTGGGAAGAAGTAAAGGGACTTACCCACTGAATTAGTCTGTTAGAAATCGAGGCCACGAGAATCTTTGCCATTGATCTTTGATTCACACTCTAAATGTGTAAGCAAAAAGTTGTAATACGTTAAATTTTGTGATCTAATCAACTGACTCATCTGGTAATAAAACACATTCAGTAGCATGTTATTCAATACGCGTCTTTTTAAGTGCGGAGTTTGTAGTGCCACAACTGCATCACGGCAGAAACGTCGTTCACATACTGAACTCAGAATTGTACAATTCCTAATATTAGACCTCATGCGACACGAGGATAAGCTATGCGCTTGAGCGAGTGCATTCACAGCACTATCTATCACAATGATGGCTCTGACGAAGGGCTAACGCTCGAAACGTCAGCTTTTTTACCCTTTACGGTGGCTAATTTACATTTTCAACTCAGTTCTTAACACTAAATTACCTGCCATTCACAACACTAGCCTGGTGGAGAGGTTTTGAGGAGAGGTTTAGCATCACGTTTACATGAAAGATAGAGTGAAAATCTTACGTATAGAACAAATGCGAAATAGCTTGGTACTTTCAAAAGAAATGGCAAAGCCCAATCAGTACACAGGAAAAATGGCAAAAAATGGGGAAAATCGTGGTCACGTGGTCAATCTTGTCGTTTATGCTTCGTGTAAACGCGGTGCTAAATCTCTATAATGAGCACGAGTGAGTGTGCCTCGTAGCGGTTCTGGCGTGAGAATCGTACAAAAAAAGGGGCAAAAAATGGGGAAAAACGTGTTACGTTTCGCACAAACACCGTTCTAAATCTTTCTAATGAGCGCGAGTGAGTGGGCCTCGTAGTTACTCTGGCGTTACAATTGGACGTACACGTTGCTTATACTGAAAAGGACGAATGTTGCAATGCACGCATGCGCAAGTTGATCCCAAAGAAAAGGACAGCTATGTGACGAACTAGTCTTAAATAGGTTTTCAAGCAAGTTGAGGAAGAAAAAAGTTAGGCTAAGAATCTCTTGTGATAATCCTCGAACTTGATTCTCGAAAATTCAAGGATTAATAATAGCAGTTTTCAGCAAGGCACAGGGCAGGAAAACTGGAGGAATACAATCAGCACAAGTCCAATACAAGACATGAACAATTTTAGCAAGCAGTTCCGACTGGTTCTATAGTCCAATTTATGTTTTACGAGCGTTTTCCCCACAAGAATGGCCTCACCTGATGATCATTTTTTCATTATTGATCCAAATTGCAAAACTGAAGGTTACTGAGACAAGGTTACCGCAAACATATGCGAGCAAAGTCTTTGTGCCGTGCCATAAACTCCTGAGGTAGCGCAGATCCGGCTAGGCTCTCCCTTTTTAGAAGCAAATTTATGGGAGACAAATATTACTGTTCTTTCATTAATAAGTGAATCTTGCATTCGGGGGACACCTTCGTGATCGCAACAAGATAAAGGCAAAGTCTGTACTCGAGCCTAGTGCCCACCCAGCCGGTGTTTATCTCGGTTTCCTTAGCATGAAGCGACAAGAAGTATTACAACTCCCCCCCTGGATGGGATGCTTGTTCATCGCAAGGTTACCCCTCCCCTCCAGCATTTCATCAGGCTTTCCTAACAGTACCCATGACCGTACCCATTTAATTATACTCCAGGGTAGAGGGAAGTACTGTGAGAATAAAGTGTTTTGTCCAAAACATAACACATTAACCAGTTCAAGTCTCCAATCCGAACCTCTCCCCCTGGAATCCAGTGCACTGACTATGAGGCCATTGCGTCTCTTAACCCTTTAACTCCCATGAGTGACCAAGACAGAATTTCTCCTTACAATATAAATACAATATCAAACAGACAGGTGATGAGAATAAAGAAAAATATAAGTTTGAGGATTTTCTAGTTGATCCAGTACCAAATTCTCAGAACTAGCATCATAAGAACTGTATGGCAGACAGTAAGGAGAATTACTTATGAAATCTTGGGCATTAAAGGGTAAAATAGACGAAACGTTCCTTCAGTGGAGATTATGAAAAGGTGATGGGAACATTTTAAAAATATTACCAAAAATTGATTTCTCTAGAGTGGAAAGAGATATTCCCCTAGAGAAAGATATAATTCAGTCCCAGATATTTTTTATTTCGCCCTCTGAAGCTCCACCACCAGTAGAGCATTGGCTACGCTTCAGACATTTTTTGTTGAGTCGGAAGGTCGTTGCTAGCTTCACATGTGACACGCTTCTTGCATACCTCTGAGATCAACAGAACTTTAAGTAAGTAGAGTGATAACATGAAAATACAAATTTCTGGTTCGGCCTTTGAACAGAGAAAGATATCGTTCGTTCTGGGACGAGCGTAGGACAGAGAATAAGCATAAACCATCATCACGAAATTTTTGTTCTACGCCTCGTGGAGAAGATGTCGGTCTCACCTTCAGGACGAGCTTGTAAGTTGTTTAGGGGTATCATTTTTTTGAATATATCAAAATATTGAGAATAATCTTGGCTTTTGTGGATCAGCGTGTAAAAATTTCTCGCCCTATTTAATCTTCTTTACTGCGTTTTCCCGTCAAACCACAGGCGGCCCAAGCTCCAGCTGTGAGATGATCATCTTGCGCAATAACAGTCATGGCGGAATTATAAGAGTTTGTATGGGAATATTTACGACCGCTCTAAGGAATAAAAAAATACGTCAAATTCTCAAAAAAAAAAGCCCTTTTCTTATGTACGTTGAAAACCTCGAAATGAACAACTCGCTTAAATGGGCTCTGTTCATCAAAGTAAGCGGTCAGATAACAAGTGATACACTGTGGAAGTAAGGTGAAGTATTTTTATTGAGAATTTGACGTACTTTTTTATTCCTTAGAGCGGTCGTAAATATTCCCATACAAACTCTTATAATTCCGCCATGACTGTTATTGCGCAAGATGATCATCTCACAGCTGGAGCTTGGGCCGCCTGTGGTCAAACTTAGAAAAAAGCGGCTCTTGTGAAAATTGCCGTTATCACTTGTGGGGTGTAACTGCCAATCACTCATTTCAAAATTGAATACAAAGCACGCGTGACTTTGAGGCACGAGTACAAATATCCCTGATATCTATCGCTCCTCATTTGCATCAGATTACCGTTAATATCAAAGGACGCTTTCGGAAACCGCTAGAACAAAGGACGCTTTGCAAATCATAATTAGCAGTTGATTGTTTTGGAACAAAAAAAAAACTTCAGTTGTAACGGTCGCTGAATTTCAGTCAAAGAAAAAACCACGGGCCGAGGAGTGACTACGGCTTAGAGCCATTCCAGTAGTTTCTAACGGCTGTTTGACCCCATAGGTGATTGAAAATTTTATTGCAAAAGGACGATGTTCAAAATAAGAGGTTTCACGTTGCTCTTTGTATTTGCTTGGGTGATAAACGTATCATGTTATTCAGGTAAGTGAGCACTTGTTGTCAAACAAATTGGACATTGGATGATATGAAGGAAAACTCATGTCCAAAATGAACATTTCCAAATCAGTCTCCCAGTCTCCCAAACTTCTTTAGTGTTCGTCGCTTCCTAAACTTTCGGCAATTTGAGCCGGAATGGTACTGATTGTGATTTAAATCAAAAGTGGAGATAGGGTTGACGATTCGTGACGAAGTACGAAACTATTTGAATTTTTTGAAATGTTTTGTTTTCGAGCTGACCCAACAAAAGCATTGAAGCAGCTCAGGCAGAAAAATTGCCAGAGTCTAAAGCTTTCCTTATAACCCCATTCTATTCAAAACAAAGCCGTTGTCCCAAAGGCAATGTATTGTTTTTAGGTCAATCATGCTGAAAGCAATGAATGAGGTATTGTGGTGAAGCATATTTTGACGGAAGTTGTCGACCGCAGACGGAAGTTGCATTGTAAACCGTGAACGGAAGTAGTCTCGCATGCTACCCCTCCCCACTTATACTTAGTGAACGTCAAAATTAATTTCGATGAAGTTCAGAAACTCACGTGGAAAGAAATAAAATTTTTGTATGGTTTAATAATAATAAAAATAATAAATAATAATAATAAAAAGTAACAAATAAAAATAATAAGATAATATTAAAAGTAATAAAAATAATAATAAAATAATAACCTCAAATCACAATTCCGAACTTCTAAAAGTGCAACTTGAGTCGAGAAGCCAAAATGTTCTCACCTAAAGGATCCGTAGCGGGTTCATTTCAACACACGCTGTGATCACGCGGAAGAGCACCAAAGACAGCCATATTGGTAAGCCGCGCATTTGCGTTCGTCTTCAGTTGGTATAATGTAATCATTGCTCTATCATTGTGCTTTTCCTCGGGAGCTCTTCCACACACAGTCCACACATCAATCATAGCGGCCAAGATAGTCTCACTAAAATTTTTTTTGGAGCTCCAATATTATCTAATCCGGTCAGTACAAAATGTAGACTGCAGACTGCAGATCGGGTTAAAAATGCAGACTAGGTACAAAGTGCAGACTACAGACTGGATACAAAATGCAGACTGAGAATTTATACCGTTTTTTTCGTCTAGTGCGTGATAACGTGTCACCTTACCACTTACCGAGCGTCACGCAATCGCTTTTCCGCGATCATCTTTCACGATTATTTGCACTATTGTGGAATATTCCTTGCCCGTTTCTGGATCACAATATATTCTTCTCGCTTTGAGTCGGTTGATGTGATGTCTGTGCAGAATTTACCAACTTATTAAAAGTAGATGTAGATGTAAATGAGATGTCACTATTTGAGAAACCGTGACAATCGACAGCTTTGCACGTGTCCGTACGTTTCATCTTTTTAACCGATATGTGTTCATTTTGTTGACAAAAATGCGGACCGATACCAAAACTGTTCCTTCGACTTGATATATTTTCAACGTTCAGGGGTGTACACATACTGATTTACACATATGTGACTTATATCGTTACTGACATGAGGAATCGGCGAATTTTTATGGGGAAAAGTGAAGCGTTGCTTTCGTGACTGGCATTAGGCTAGTGTTT
This sequence comes from Pocillopora damicornis, assembly GCF_964200805.1. NCBI lineage: Eukaryota > Metazoa > Cnidaria > Anthozoa > Scleractinia > Pocilloporidae > Pocillopora > Pocillopora damicornis. The sequence continues at coordinate 4,152,684 of NC_142679.1, read as the reverse complement.
TTACCTCTCATCTGTTTGGTGACTACGCAAATATTAATAAGTGAAAATCAGACTATGTGAAAGCTTGAAATTCTATTGTTAAAAACAAAAGATATCAAGACACGGGCAAGGAATATTTCACGATAGTGCGAATGATCATGAAAGATGAGGGTCACTAACATTTTGCAAAACGATTTCGGTCAAGTTCGACAAATTCAGGGTTTACGGATAACAAGGACTCAAAATGCAGCCGTTGGCGACGACTGCTTTCCCCTCACTATTTCCCCTGAAAACCATGTGATCTCCCCTTCCCCCTCCCCCTCCCCCTCCCTCAGGCGAAAAATAATGACTTGTCTCCCTATAATGAGCTTAATTGTCTCAGTTCTTTCAGTTTCAGAACGGAAAAACCATGCAGAAGGAAATATTTATCAGGATAAACGGGAAGCCGTACTTTATCGTGGACAATTGTGGTCAGCCACTTATGATAACAATAGGGAGGTCACAAATGTCTTCATTCCTTACACTGTTAAGTTAGGGGGCTGGTTCTCAGGACTTGGTAAGTACAAAGCTCCTCCTCGGCTAACGAATTTCCCCTAGCCTTTGGATCTTTCCCGTGGAGTGGGCGGGGCGGGGGGTAGTGGTATGCCCCTCTCTTAAGCCCAAACTTTCACCTCTGTTTGCCTGTCACCGAAAATCTACTCATTCTTTGTGTGTCGAATGCATGGAATGATATACAAATTTCAAAAACCTTCAGTAAAAGACATGGCATCTTTGGCATTTTCTACCTCAGGATGTGTCATAAGAAAGACGAAAGGAATGATTTGGTTTCTGATCTGTTACCATCCGACTGATTTGAAGTCAATTTTCTTCTAAGTAACGCTTCAACTAAATATAGCCTTTTTAAACTCTTTTTAATGTTTTATTGTTGATATTATCATTCCTTTTGTTTGCCTCCTTCCCTCGAGTAACTGGCATCAAGACTCCTTTCACTACCATAAATGACTCTTTCTCTCAGCCTCTGGCTACGATGTGTCTGTTCTTCAACTCATAGTTTTCAATAGCAGGCAGAGTTTGAGGAAACTCTTCGGATCAACAGGAGATAAAAACTTTCTATATTTCAATGCAAACTGAAAAGTCTTTTAAATTTTTAGATTATAGCGATGAGGAAACTATCAAAGAGGCAGCGAGTGTTATCGCTAAGCACACTTGCATCAGATTCGTTGAACGAAAAGATGAAAAGGATTACATCGAATTCTACGAAGACAGCAAGTAAGGAGTAGGGGCAAATTTTAGACAATGCTTTGTTATTCACCACTCTGTATAATATTTTTTACTTGTAGTTTTCCCTTTCCTTGCAATTGGTTCCCTGTTCATGTAATCAGTAATGTACCTTAATAATTTTATAGCTGTTGTTGTTGATTTGCGGGCTAAACTCCTGCGCGAAAATGCAGTCTGATTTTCCATCTTTCTCGACTGTTCGATGCACTCGCGCAAATTTGAGCAATTAAAATGTAAAAACCTGCCAACGTTTTCATTGGAGAATATTACTCTGTGATGTAAAAAATATTCTGTTGCTATTCACTCCAGTAATGTCTGTGAGTCGTACATCGGCAAAAAAGGCGGGAAACAGCTTTTGTCGCTGGGAAGCGGCTGTAAGAACAGAGGTCATGTGACTCACGAGCTGATGCACGCCTTGGGATTTTTCCACGAGCATACCAGACCAGATCGAGATAAGTTTGTCAAGATATTATGGGATAACATCAAGAGAGGTGAGCAGTCTTACGCAATACTACTTTTTCTTTTCTTTCTTGATCAACTCTTAAAAGAGCTTGGTAGTCGCATTGACAAGACGATTTCTCTTTCATACACTCCAGATCACTACAAGCAGTTTGAAATCCGCAAGCGAGGAGTCACAACTTTGGGTCAACCATACGACTTTCAGTCCATCATGCACTACTCCAACAAGGAGTTTAGTAAAAACAACAAGGACACCATCCAGGCCCTATCAGATCCAAACATGCCTCTTGGTAACGTCAACTCTTTATCTGCTGTGGATATCTTGCAAATTAACCTGCTCTATAACTGTCCCGAGGCACTCAGACAAGGTACTGCAATAACATAGGCACGCAACGCATCCAGAGTCCAAGTGTATTTTGAAATTCACAACAAGATCATCGTGCGCCAAATTAAATCATATTCACCTTCCAGTCACTATTTTTTCCTTTTCAAATACGTCTATGCTTAAATATTCTGATGTTATGATGCTTTTTTACCACCGTAACCGACCTTCCTAGTAGAACGACTGATAATGACCGAATAAACAGTTACTATCGAAATCTATTTGAAATGGAAAAGCTGATCATCAAGATTCAATTCACGATCATTCGACTGAAAAATCACTCTTGCTTTTTCTTCTCGTTTGACCTCCTTAATCAGGGTCATATCATTATCACCGCAGGAAAACCACGTCTTTAAAAATACAGCCACCAACATATTCAAATCATTTACTCACTGCATCAAAAAATGTGTGTTCTCTAATTCACAGTGGTCAACTATGAAGTAACCGTGTACACAGGAGACAAATATTTGGCGGGAACGGATGGCCAAGTGTTTATAGAGCTGTTTGGGCGGAACACTGTCGGCCAATTGCAGCATTCAGGCGAGGAAGAATTAGCGGGTAAAAAGAGCGCCTTTGAGATGAGAAGGTGAGAATCAAGTTCAATGCTAAGGTCAGCCTGACAACCATTATGAGAGGTTATTAAAGGGGCACTGTAATGTCTTTAGTTATCACCACTCACCGGAGGACATAAAAGCGTCAAAATCTTTGGTAGAGAGGGGGAGAGATACAGAATTGAACTGTAGCCTCATAATTTTTTTCCTGTTTTTAGTGTGGACAGATTTAACGTTATTTCGCCAAACCTTGGAAAACTGATCAAACTGACAGTCAGACTTACCGACAGAGGATACGGAGGAGCATGGTACCTAGACAAGGTGATAATTTGAAATGCGGGAGTCTGGAGTCTAGTATAGATGAGTAACCTTAAACGCGCAAGATGGAGTTGAGTACAGATTTATAACCTTTTTGGTCTAATCATATAAACTTGGAGGCAGCTTGAGAGGATACCCCAGAAGAGACCGAGATGGCGAGTAGTTTCAATGGACTGATGGTCCGGTAGGAGTGGGGGGAAACAAGTAAAGTTACTAATTCTCATTTTTCGATGAAAACGAAAATTGCAGAAAAGACTCATCAAAACTGAACGAGTAGTTTTGAAGTAGTTTAGATCGATCCTTTTTTTAAAGGTGGTGGTTATCGAGTTTAAATTAAACTGTGGGCGCCTTACCCCCTTTATTCTTTTGAAGAGGTGGTCAACTAGAATAAGGCAAATGGAAAGAAAATTACGGTCCATGGGAAGAACTTCTCTTAGCGGCTTATTGCAATTTCAGTAATTTTCAGAGTGTAATCTTTATTGAAAGCCAAGCTGCCCTAAGGTAATTGCTGGAGTCAGGCTATTTGGTAGCTTAAGTAGGATGAGGCGTGGTACCGTTACTGGAGGCTGTGGTTACGGCTGGGCAGAGGAGGGAGAGGGGAAGATGAAGGAAGGAGGATTGAAATGAAAGCGGGTCGTTCCCATCCGCTCTGTTTCCAAACCCACCTCGGCGATTCTCTGTCTCCTTGCGCCAGAATGGTTTCATTTTCCTCAGCTCTGTTGTGATCCAACAACCCTTGTGGTTTTATTTGTTTCTCAGATCCAAGTTCAAAACAGAAAGAGGCGTGTGAATGTTTCTTTTCCGTGTTTCTGCTGGTTTGGTGGAGGTTCTGACACCAAGATATTGGAACCTTCTTCTTAGTTTGATAATGTGATAATTTAAGTCGAGATAATTTTCAATTGTTGTATGAAATGGTTTAAGCTCAGAAGTAACAAATCATCGTGTAGTCTGATCATCCGAGTGATCTAAGTCTGAGCGGAAGTCGTCAACGAAGTTATGCATCAATCAATTCGAAGCTTTAACACCCCCTTCCCCCTGGGGCAAACCTCGGGGAATTTAAATTTTGAAGATTGTTTCATTCAAGTTGCTGAGCACAATGGGGTCCAGCCTAACCATTGTTTCTTGTAGAACCTTACTTCTGATCCATTTGACTGTAAAAGTGAACTTTAAACAACCCCCTGTTAAAGGATAAAATACGTTTATTCCGCTGTAAAGACTCGACAGCTCCGGTTCGAATTCCCCATTCCACCCAGGCACGGTTCAAATTTCCCACCTCTCAGGTACGGACGACAGTCAAATACTCGTGGGTCGCCCGGGGGTAGGGGGGTTGTTGAAACTTTAAATTGATTGACATTTTACGTGACTCTTAGCGTCCCTTCCACTCAGGTTGCCAAAAGGCTAGTCATTGTTCGAGTCTTAGTGGGGTGATGGCTGTAACAGCTAGCGGTTAGAATTCAACCGACTTCGTTTCTAAGACGTATTTCGCCGGGACGATCAAATCACACGACCATGACCATCCTCATTAACTTACCACACTTGGACTTAATCGACTAATTATGTCATGTGATACAAGAAAATTTTCACGTTCACCTCAAGTGACATGTGAAGAGGAGCTCTATTTCAGCCTTAAGGGTGTTTTTCTTATAACCTTAGTGACAGTTAACTAATATTGTAGTAAATGTAAAACTCCTTTCTGTGTTGAAGCTGCATCCTCTGTATTATACATAATTACTTTCCTTAACTAATAACAATTATATGCCATGTTAACATTTATTTCTTCTAAAGGCTAGTAATAACAGCCTGCTGCTGTGGGGGCGCAATATGTGCGCAGAGAGAAAGAAAGAGGAAGCCTGGGTAGGAGATAAAAGCCTTCGTCTTGTTTTCCGCTCTGCGCTACTACCGCGCCCGTTCCTAACTGAGCGCGTAGACCAAGCTTATCACGTGAAAATATAAGCGAAAAATTTGTTGCCTGTGCCATGAGAGGATTTACACGGTTGAAAGAAGCCCTGACAGAGAAATTAACATTGTTGTTAAGTTTGCACCGACAGTTATTGACGCGTGCAGCACATTAAATCTCCCGCGTAATTCTAATTGTATACAAAGTAATTGATGCAAAACGGTGACAAAATTACAAACCAGTGAGCTTCACTTCGATGCGGGAGTAACATACGAACACAGGAGCAGTTTCCACTCGAGATAAACTCGGTTGATTTACCAAACTAAGCTAAGATTGCTCCGAGTGTTCAGTACCATAGTTTGCAATCGAAGTTAATCAACGAAGCTGACACCCAACAGACGGGTAAACTTGAATTAAACGCAGTCGAGAAGGGATAAAAATTTGTGGTTATGAGGAACATTTGGCGAAAAAGTGCTATAGCCCTGATTGTGATAACAACAAGTCTAGTCGTTCATGGAGGAAGAAACCAAGGTATGAGATGTGTCTGAAATGTTGAATTTGCTACAAATTTATTTACTAAAGTAAACTCAAGGTTTGTAAATGCTTGATTGATTTATTGTAACGTCCTTCGAATGTATCTTACCTGCTTACTTACTTTTTCAAGACGGCATATTTTTAAAGAGAGTTTCCTTCCACAGGCTATTCAAGATAAATCAGTATTTAATTCGGTTAAATACTCTTTAATTCAATTTTCTGTTAGTAAAAGCTTGTTTGATTTTGAAAAACACATCTTTGCATAATTAAACTTTTTTAATATTCGATTTTAACCAGAAAGAACCGTCGATAAATTTATAAAGCTGCAACTGTGATAATGCACAGATATATAAAAAGCAGCCCAGTAATATGTATTCAGTTTTCATTCTCTCAAAAACACAAAACAAATTCTTGCTTCTTTAGAATGAGAACAGCAGGAATTCGTTATAAACGTTTTATTCATAATTTTCAGTAATGCATCTGTCAATGGTCAAACTTCTAGGGCTTTGTTCGCAACCCAGAAGTATTTTTTTCTGCCTTATAGGTGTGCTACTTCTTTCTCCTTTTCTGTTTTCAATAAAGCTACGGTATATTTATTGGTTTGCTAAATCATCTGCAGGCGCCAAATTAATAATAATTCATGCCGACATTCAATGCTAATTTTTCCGGATGGTTAATCGCAGTTATGCACGAGAGAACGATATTGGGGGGCTGTCCTGGTGTACCGGTACACGAGGGAATTCCTTTTGTTTTCATAACCATACATGGAGTTATGACGCATTTGTTAATGTTTCCTTCCTTTGTGTACCGGTACACGAGGACACAACCGATATTGGTGTAAACTGTTTCGTCTGCTTTTAGGAACTAGGCCTTTATTTCCCCTTGATAAACTTACTCTGACCTTAAATAAAAATTCCCATCGATACAGAAATTTACGAATCGATATACATATTGTTGGAACAATGAGCTCTTTTCTTTTAAACGGTTCTGAAAAAGGTACTGTCCTATCGTTTACATACAGTTACTGTCAACCTTTGTTAGGATTTGTTTGATGGCAGAGTCGACACCGAAGGAATAGTGACACCTTTTATTTGCCGGATCGCATGATATGACATCACGACTGACAACTGTCTATCACTGTCATGGGAAACATCATACCAGTTTCTCGAACAGAAGATAATTTAAATAGAAGTTAATTTTAATTTAATTTTTTCTCATGTTTGCCTCTGAGTGCACATTTCCATGTTAATAGTTTTTCTGTTTTTATTTTTACACTCCCAAGGAAACAGCGAATTGGAAAGAGATACATCTTGGTTAGATCTAAACGAAAACTTCAATGTTCCGCACACGGACCACCGGAGTTCAAAACAAAGTTCTGCCCGCCAGAAGACGAGTGGAAATGACAATTCCGTCAACAAAAGGGATCGTGCACCTCCGAAAAGTCCTAAATATTCAAGTTTGTCAGCGAAGGCAGTACTTGAAAGAGCTGAGTCAGTTTTAGAAGCTATCAATGAGAAAGGATGCCCAACAGCTGAAGGTGTGACTTTTAACCCTTTATACCCCAACATCAGTATGTATATTCTCCGTACTGTTCTCCTTACATTTCCTTAAGGTGTCGACAAGGAGAATTTGTTTAACGATCAAGAGCTTCTTAAGTTGGTGATCATTTCTTTTATTCTTATGACCTTCATATGTGATTCAGGGGTGGGATTTTGAGGAGAAATTAGATGTTGGTCACTCTTAGGGGTGAAGGGGCAAAGCGACTTTTATGGACTGTAAAGTTAAGGCGGGTTCGATAAGATTTGCAATAATGAAGTGCGGGGGGGAGGGGGGTGGGGTCGGGATGGTCGTCGCAGTGTAATCAGCAAAACCTCGCCAGAATTGGAGGCATAAGGTTGTATTAAAGCTTGGAGACATTTTACTTCGACAAATATCAGGGTTACAATGGCGTCTATTTTGTACGCATTTACATTTCAGTTGTTGCATTGCTCCACTCACGCGCTTGTTTGACTGAAATTTTCCTTCATTTTGTTTGTTCTTGACAGAGAACCTTTTCAACGTTACTATTTATACCGCTGACTTAAGGTTGGCAGCAACCACGTCTCAAGTGTACATCAATATCTATGGAATGGTTTATGGCGTGGAAGAGAGCACGTCAAAAATTCATCTTACTAACCATAACATGAAGGAATTTACAAGAGGACGGTGCGTTCCAAATAGATTTTAAAAATTTGCAGTGAACTATCAAATGATGGGCATTTAACTTAGGGTCAAATTGTATTTTTTTTAAATGTTTCTTTTTGTTTTTGGTTTCCAGAGTGGATTCATTCCTTCTAAAGACGAAATTTGTTGGTTTGGTTGAGAGAATCACGATTGAGCATGACAATACAGGTGTGCTACCAGATTGGAACTTGGACAAGGTACTGTGTGAATTTATTTATGAGGTGTTTTTATCATTAAGGAATTATCAATACAATTCCCTGCTCTCAATACGATCCCTATAGTCCCTCCATATCATGAATCAAACAAGCAGCAAACGAAAAAAATATATATTGCTCGCAAAAAAAGGCATTACGGTGAAATAATTAATTGGCAATTTTTTTAGTTCAGTCACTACTGGAACTTAAAGGGACCGTGAGGTTTTCGAGCTAACTTCTTCCCGTATCTGAATTAAATTTTTTTTTATTTAAAAGAGCGGCAAGAGAGAAAGAAGCCATACTCAATAGTTAATGTACTTATTACCACTTCATGGAGACAGATACTAGAATTTCTATTTAAGGTACTTACACAGTGTTGTTCTGACAGAAAATATCGTTTAACTTTATTAGCGAAAGAGAACGTATTCAGGTCTTTCCTATAATAAGGAATGTCTTGCCAGAAATCTATCGCCCGATAAAGGTCAACACTCCTTCCAACCGATATATCCCCTCTTGAGGTTACCGGTTAGTTGCCAGTCGGGGGCCGGTCGGTTATCATTTATGCCTAGGGAGGAGGTAGGGTTAGGGTTTTGGGGTGGGGTGGGGAGGTCAGTTCGCTCCACGAGAAAAGCAAGGTCTTTATAGTACTTTCTCCTTTGTAACAAAACTCTTTACCTTGGGCATCGAAGTAACCAACCTGAATAAGATTCTACTGGTTGACATTTTTTCTCCTTATATTTAGGTGGTGGTACACAATTTAAAACTTGGTACGATCCAGACGTTCATTTGCTATTGTGAATTGGCAGGATACGAAAATGAAGTCAGCTTACCACCAATATAAAACAACACTCACAGCGGTTTTACCTGTTTGAGTTTCAAGAGATTGAAGATTATAATCTCCTACAGTTTTCGTTTTGAAATGATGTCGCGGTGATTCTAAATGAATATGACGGATCGAAAGCTTCTCTTGTTTGTTCTGTTTTAATTTCTTTCATTTACCTCTTATTGACCTCGTTTTCTAAGGAACGAGCTTTTTCTGCTAGTGAGGATTTCAAGGCGCGAGTGCGTAGCGTGCGGGCCTTAAAAAAAAGGTTCTGTGACTTACTGTATGGGCCGTGAAGACGAGGTTAGTAAGACAGTTATCAAATCTTCAATTAAAAACGGAAATTTTCAATAGAAACAATCTTTTGAATTAAGTGCGCCTTGCAGTGAAATACGGCCCGCTAAATTGACCAATCATGGCGCACGTACTTCCTGAGGGTAAAAAACGGTGCTTAATTACGGGGATTCTAACCCTACAGTCAAAATCACTGAACAACTTTAAGCCAGCTCCTCTTCTCGAATACGTCTTTGATGGTTGACAGATTTCAATCGGTCGGCCATTAGTGTTGTTCATCCATCGAAAATAGTTTTTCAGATGATTTACTTGACTGGCAATTACGAAAGTACTGCTATCTAAATCTTCAAAAAGGAGTGAAATAAAAGAACCATTCAATTGCTTTAGATTGAATAGTTACGACACTTGGAACTATTTCAAATTGAGAGTAAATCTGATTAGTCAAATATTGACGATTTCAAGACTTGAATAAATAATTCATTTAAATTCACATTCAACAAAAATGATATTTTTTTCAAGTTTTTTATATCCTAACGTATCGTTTTTCAGTTAGTTTCCTCGGCAAACTTGACACTTGGAAATGATAAGGGTTCTTTAAATCACATTTCCAGTTCTTTGCGCAAGTATTCGCAAAATTGGAGTTTCAGCTGCGGACTGCGTTCATTTTGCGTTTAGACTTCGTTCACTCTGTGGTCGGACGTAGCATTCCTCGTGAATGCACTTTAACACCACTTCTGTTAGGTAACCACATTTTAGCGCGATCAGGGATGCGCCACGTCCGGCTTTTATCTGTCCGTATTCGGAATCCAGGAGGAACTGGAAAAATTCCAAACCACCAAACCTCAAGGCTTGTTCACACTTCTCCAAAGTTCGTATGACCTGTGGTAACTGCGTGATGTTGAGCCGCTTGTTGCCCAGCAAGCAGTGTTTCACAGACGAGGCAGCGGATAGAAAATTGAGATAGGTTCGTGAATTGGCGTTTCTGGAAAGAAGAAGTTCAGATGTTCACACAAAGCAAGGGCTATGATATTGATTTCATGATCGGATGTGACTAGTTTAAACACGACAGCGGGTAATGCAGATCACAAGAGAGAGTCCTAGGTCAGTGAGATCTCACGTCACCAAAACTGGCCAGACAGAGGAGAAACCAAAGCCTTATGTTGGAAAAGGTCCCGTAAATGCAAAGGGCGGGAAACCTGACCCAAGCGCGGGAATGAGTGGAGGTGGTGCCAAACGCGGAAAAGGGTTCACCCGGAGTGAAACAACGGAAAGGTAAAAACAAATTCAAGCATGGGAAAGGACGATTCTTGACGCAGGAAAACGTGAAACCTAAGCGCACGAGTAAGAGAAACCAATTCAAAGCGTGGGGACTCGTGAAACTTGTTCCAGGCGCGGGAAAACGTAAAGTAGGTGCAAAAACGAGTGTTTGATGCCGAGCGGCTAATGAGCATCCGTTTCCATGCAGTAGAAACATTAAAAATGATTGAAAGAGAGGGAATGTGTAAACGGTGATAAAAGCTGAAGAAGGTGGATCCGCTCTCGAATGCGCGCAAGTGCACCAAGTGTGCCTAAGGCTTACAGGCTCTTTGACATCGAGAAAACTTTAAACATATATTCAATCTCTTCAAAACAGAGAGATACACGCAAAAGTAATTTTGATCTACGAGCAAGAGACATTTACAATTCGATCTTATCGAGGATGCTACGGAGTAACGAAAAAGGCAGCCATTTTGGCGGACAATAACTAATAATTCAGAGAGATCTGAACTCTTCTTAATACAAACCTCTGAATAAAAATAAAGCTATTCTATATTCTGACTATTATCATTCCTATTACTATCTATCATTCTAACCTGTTTAGCCCCTGCAGCAATTTCAAGAGCTTCAGCTAGTCGCATGTCGTCTCCAACAGGAAAAACAGTCTGAAGAGGTTCTTTTGTACGGTCAGAACTTTGTACAGCGAGAGGATCATAATGAATGCCATCATAGATCAGATAAACACATTTGCTGTAGCCAATGCCTTCCCCTAGAAAGCAAGTTTGGTTATGAAGCTCAGTTACTAACATCTCACAAGCTTTATTCTGGCAAGTAAAAATTACAATTTGGACTGCAATGTTTGCTGAAAAATCTCACTGAGTTCAAGAAAGTTCCATGTACGATTGTTGATAACAACACTCTGATTTGCATGAATAACTGAGTGAATTCCAGTTTGTGTTCTGGGTGTGGATTGTAATCTTGCTTGCTTAAGGCTTTGCCTAAAGGGCAACCGCCTGACAGCCTGGGATAATCTAGTTGTTCTAATCAACTCTATGGATTCCTCTTTTTAAGCCTCTGGAAAACTGTTTATTGACAAACAAGCAAACGATTCTAGCCCAACTTTCAAACATGTTAGCAATTAATGTGGGTTTCAGAGGATTAAGAAACATGGGGATCACTTAACCCCTTACTCCCTAACATCAGTATGAATATTCTCCATACTACTCCCTATACATTTCCTAGGGTTCTGACAAGGAGAATTTGTTCAACAATCAGGAGCTTCTTCAGTTGATGATCATCTCCTCCATTCTCCTGACCTTAATGTTTGATTCTGGGGTGATGTTGTTAGGAGAAATTAGGTGTTAGTCACCCCTAGGAGTTAAAGGTTTAAAGTAAAATATTTCATTCATGCTGTCCCCAAAAAATGATAACAACTCAAACAATTTTCAGGGGGGAGTGCATCTTTATTCACTTCAGAAACCCTTCTGAACTCCTTTCACCACACGGTAAGACTACCCTAATTGTGCTGATATAAAAGTAATTTTTACCATATCTGTCAACTCTCCCAGTCTCAATATCAACAACAGCAATCTCTGTTTGGTAGTGCTTACTCAGAATTGAAAGCTCAATTGCTCCTAAAGAAGGATTAAAAAAAAATAAAAACCTTGAGTGTGTTGCATGCTATTTGAGTAGATCAATGGAAATGAATAAAAGGAAGCCAGAAAAAAATTATCTAGAAGCTTTAAATCTCTTTCATTACAATTGTAGATTTAAAGAACAAAACATCCTTCTATAGCATTTACAGTAAGGCAAACTTAAAGCCGGTGACACACCTGGCGATTTAAATCACTGGTTGCAGAAAATTTGACCACCAAGAAAATTGGCAATATCTGACATGTCAGATATCACCGATTTTCTGCTGCAATCACAGTGATCAGTAGAAAAACAATAATTGCACACCTAGGCACACCTAGCACCTGTGTTACCAGCTTAAGACTACTATACCTCCCCAATTGTCTTTATTCAATATCCAGTTGCAGTAATCTGAGTTATCTTGGCCAAGGAAAGCAGTATTGAATGTCAAAGGATCATTTGAAACACACTGTGCAATGAGCTTTCTTAATTCAGCAGAACAGGAGGAGTCACCCACCATAACATAACTATAAAAAATGCAACATAGAGAGGGGTCAGAAAACCTACTGTCCAGGAAACAAAAATGATCTCTTATTTTAAAGTGAATACAAGTATGCTACAAAATGCACATCTAAACCAAAGATTAAAATTTAGAAGTCCTCTTAATCAAATGCTTGAGCAGTGTGATAGCTGAATTTAACATCTTTATAGCAATCTTTTATTTTCTCTTTCATTGTAAAAGATACTTTTAACACAATTGATGCTGGCAGCACAATATTTTTGCAAGCCAGTCAAGACATATTTCATACATGTTCATGAATAACCTCTTGCTTAACTTTCTGGTATTTCTGGCAGTGGTTATCTAAACTGGCACAATACATGAAGCCAGTGTACAGATGAAAATGTTCATGGGTTTCAGTTATCCTTAGATTTCTCTTGCCCATGGTTTGCTCATTGCAAAAAATTACTGATCAAATTGAATGTTGCAATCAAATCAAAAGCTATCAGAGCAACTGACTCACCTAACACTTGTGAACAGGCAGGAATTATCAGCTGGAACAACTCTGAATGGAAAACCAAAAACAGCACTTGTTCAATGGTAGTACAGTACAAACACTTTCTGATTCTAAGGGCAGAAAGGTGTTTTGTTATAAGTCTACACTAGGGCCTTTCTTTAAGTCATTCTAGTAGAGAGCTACATGTATGTTAAGACCATAATGATCAATCATTTACAATTCACTGTTATTTTTTATTTGACTGGAATATGATAGAAATCAGTTTTGCACAAAGAGGTCAACTGTATGCAGCCCTTCTGAGCTCATAGACTCAACAGTAAGCAAATATATATACTGTCTGTTTGATTCTATAACAAAATAGTCTTTTACTCTGATGCAAGTTCCTGTCTGAACTATATGAGCAAGACTTAGGTAAAGAACATGGAATTTTTTTCCCTGCATTATACTTGTAAGAATGGCATACTTGTGGTCTAGTCAGTATGGAGATTTCAGTGTCAGTTGTATAGATTGACCATGCTTACTATTATTATAAATATGTAATTGTCATTGAAATCTTATGTCTGCTAAAAATGAACTTTTTAAATTTTCTCCCTGATGTTGAAAGCCTTCTTTTACTGCATGTCTCATTATCCTGTTCCCCATCCCTATTTCCTAAAGGGCCCTATACATTCAAAACTTCATGTGCTGTAATTACAGAGCTGTTTAAACCCTGCATTTATAGCATAGAATTGAACAGTATTCATTAAATAGTTGGCAGTTAGTGTACGCCATGTGTCACTTACTTCCTTGTCAGTTTCCCTAGTGCAGCACTTCCTAAAGATTTCTTGTAACTGTCTAAAGGTACTCTTGGTGCTTTTTTATCCTCCTCAATGATGAGAGTGTCTCCTGAGCGGATGTCCAATGAGGACAAAGAGTCACTTTTATCTTCACAGATCAACTGCTTTGGTGGAAATCCTAAAAGAACTTTAAATTTTCACATATTACATGTCAGTGAAATAAGCATATCACACCAAATTGAGGCTGTTGCAAAAGAAAGGTGCAATCATATGGTATCATTCCACCAATCTTGCTGCAAGTTGTCTTTATGTTCATCCACTGATAAAATCTGTCCTGAGTTGCAAGATTATCATGGAATGTTTAAAGGAGAATCATGTCTTTGAACCCAAGTCTATGCACTACAAAAATAGAGCTGTACTTAAAAATCTTATTTTTCCACAGTCCACTTTACAACTGTTTGCTTTGTTGTCAGGTCCTCCAACAAGAGTGAGACAGTAGGAGTGACCATGTAATTGATATAAACATTGCTGTTTTCAAATACTGTAAAACACCTACCACAACAATTTGATTTACTGTAGCACCCTCATTCCAAATAACCTCTCTCTCTCTCTAATAAGCACCTCCGAATTTGGTTTTTGTCAATAAGCACCCCTATTCTGTTAAGTGCTCCTATTTAGTAAGCAGTCTCATTCCAATAAGCACCCCATATATCAATAAGAAGCCCTATTTTGTTTCAGAGCCAGCATTGTTACTGTACATGTAAATTCAGATTAACTTTGGTCCATCTTTCTTTAATTTCTCACTTAACCCTTAAACTCCCATGAGTGACCAAGACAGAATTTCCCCTTACAATATCAAAACAAAATCAAGAGGACAAGTGATGAGAAAAAAGAAAAATATGAACAAGGGTATTATTAGGTGATCCAATATGAAATTATCTGAACTAAAATCGTAAGAATTGTAAGGCAGACATTAAGGATAATTTCTGATGAGATCTTGGGAGCTAAAGGGTTAAAGCTTCATTACTAAAACAGTAGGCTACATCTTAGTATGTCCATGTGAATGCACAGTTCCTTCATACAAATGATAGCATCTTAAAATTTTGTAACAATTGCTTGGCTGGTTGTTTTGCCCAGAAAAGATCCAGGGACAAAAAGTCTCTTTTCCAGTGTTCTTAAATAATCTATTTTGCTGTATCTCAAAAAAGAAGTAAGTACCCTGTCCCTAATAAGCATCCTCCCTTGAGGTACCAAAAGTAAATAAGTGTCCCCAGTGCACAATCAAATTATTACAGTAATGGATTTCTTGTTTTCATGTCTCTATCATTGAGTGGTTACCCTCAGCCTCTTTCCTGTTCAAAGGCCTGTTCAAAGCAAGTCTATTTCAGTGCAAACACTTGGTTGACCAGATCACAACTTCCCACTTCCTCTGCCTCTAGTTTGCTTTGCTTTTGCTTTATGCAGATGACCAGACACAATTTTTTAATCTTATTCTTTGGAACCAGGCATCTCTGACATCTCCCATGACCAACAGGTGCAAATCAAGTGCATGCAAATGTCATCACAAGTAACATAAAATAAATGATGGTAAAATAATAAAATTGGCAGTAATTACTTCTCTGTGCATGTGGTGGAACATCTGTTAGCAACCATATCTTCTCCTGCAAATCAGCAATGGTAGAGTTGGCAGAGAGCCCTTCAAGATTGTTACGTCTTCCACCCTTATATTGGCATCTTAAAACCTTTAGGGTAAAGCATCCATTTGCAAATGTAATTCAACTTATGGAATATAAAGCTCTTAGAGTTGAATCAGTATGTACCAAAACATAAATGACAGTACGAAAATAAAATTAAATGTGGATTTCATAACCAACAACACAACAGCAACTTTAGATCTTCAATGGCCACATTTTAAATCATAAATTCTATTTATTTTGCCACTACTCCATTTATTATGACTTTAATACACTAATTTACCAAAATTGTGCTACTTGTGAACCAGTTCATCGCCATTTTTTTTGTTGCTCGTATCGTTTTCAATATCCTTTTAATTCAGCTCAGAAGATAAACTTGTTCATTTTTACTTTTCATCCACAATCCTCTCAGAACTCAAGCAAAAGGAAAAGAAAAATGAGTTAAGAAATTTAGAAAAAGTGAGCGGAATTCTCACCATAGACGCCATCTTGAAGTCTGCAAATTCCTGAATGCATCCAAGCCTCGCTTCTATGCTTGTGAGGAATATGCTAATATGAGCGAAAATAATGAACGGAGGTGAGAACAATTTCATTCAACCCCAAGTGACTTAATACTCAATAGAAACACCCCACACCACCAAAATTATGGAGCCAGATGATCCAAAAAGCAAACAGAACAATCTGACTCCGAGCAAGGAGGAAATCATTGATGATGAGTCAGTGGAAGAGGTGATAGCGTGCACATCTGCGAAGAAAAAGGCAGCGCTGAGGAAAAGAATGATGATTTCAGATGACGAGCAAGATGAAAGGTAAGTAAAATTGTGGAAAATCTAAATTATAGCCCGCTTAAGAAACAAAGAGTTGTTATGGAGTTAACTTTTGATGAAGATACTTCATCTAGTTCGAAGAGACTGCGAAATTTGGAAATTTTGACTTCTGGGCTTTAATTTTTCCCCACTGACTTAATTATACAAAGTCCCATGATTGTTTATGATGATTGTCTAAGCCCCAACCGGCTGAGAGCGCGGGAAACCAGCCATTGGTTCCCCTTCTCTCCCCTCCCCCATTAAAGAATACATGTTCATTAAATATTTGCCTATCGTTACTAAGGCATTGACCAATCAAATCGTTGTTACTGTGCATAGATCATGCTTCCCGAGGATGCGATAGACGGATGCGAATAATTTATGTTTTAGTATATTGAACTATATGGCGACTGCGATGGTCAGTTTCCTCCTACGTGGTGGCTATTTGCTTTATCAGCTTTAAATTGATAATAATCTGAGTGGAAAAATGGCGAGGCGCGTTATTTACAAATTAATTTCCCGACTTTTATTTACAAAATGACACGACAAGCAAGATGTGGCTCTTTTGTCGTCAAACGTTTCCCCAGAAGAGCCTTCGCGGGCCGCACAACGTAGGAAAAGAAGAAGAAACATCGATATCCAAAAACCGTGAGTCTCGGATTTTACACGGCAAACATGGGTGGTGTAGATAGAGCTGACCAATTTCGATCCTATTATACCATCGTAAGACAGTCGCGAAAGAGGTACAGGTACATCTTTTGGTTCCTTTTTAACGTTGCCGCTTGCAATAGATATATTCTGGAATGTGAATACCGAAGGATACGAAACCTGCGAAAACGACCACAAGACCCTTTAGAGTTGGGTAAGCGCCTGATAGACGACTACTCCTATCGAAGCGAGCTGAAATCAAGTACCTGCCCTAGAAACCACAAGAAACCACCAAGCGATTCGAGAACAAGGCCGAAAGAAAGAATGTGTACAGTGCAAATCTGCTGGTCGAATAACACCGAAAAGCTATCCAGTTGAAACTAGAAACAAGTGCTAACAGTGTAGTGTTGCGTTATGCAAAGTGCGGTACTTTGCCGATTATCATAGCGAAGACACCTGAACATACAAATCGATTTTACAATTCTTAATTTCCAGTTTTTTCAATGTGCAGATCATGTAAATACGCAACAGAAACTAAAAGTGTCATTCACTTGTTCATTTCATCGTACATTTTGAAGTTTTAAACTTGTATTTTGGTCTTTTGACTGTGACTGCTTCAGGAATAAGAGGCTGTTAGGCCGTGAGGCCTCCAGGAGTGAAAGGGTTAGTACTAGAAAAAACACTTTAAATTCTCAGTCTGCATTTTGAACCCTCTCTGCAGTCTACATTTTGTATCCAATCTGCATTCTGCATTTTGTACTAACAGGCTTCCATGGCACCAATACAGCTTATTTTTAGTTACAGTTATTCGCACAACACACTCAATCTACCACAAAATACCTGTGTATGAGTTACTTCAACATTTTAGTTCTTTTCCAAGTTAATACTCTTTCCTTTTGTGAAAATGTGGACATCACTTACAATGTTTCAATTACTTCACTCACCCAAAAAAAAAAAAAACTCTTGCAAGCAAAGTATGCCTATGTTTTGGTCTATGGTACACTTTAAAACTAGTAATACTCAGAGGTTATAATTGAGCCATGGCTTGTTATGCCCACTTTTTTAGATGTTTGTTTATATTTATTTATAAAGCATTCCCAAACTTAGCATCTCCAATAAGCTAGTGATTTCTGTGTTTTCTGCATCACTTGCAGAAAACACAGAAATGACTGCAGAATGTGCTACACAAGTCAGTTTAATCTTTCATGAACAAAACTTTTTGGGGCCTTATACATATAAATCAATACAATTATTGAATTTTGTTCTAAACAAATTTGGTACTAGCATTACATATACAAGTACATATGCTAGTTACAAGATACAATATTCAGGATTATGTTGATTTTTTATTTGTTTAGTACTTCGGAGCAAGCTAAGAAGTTTAGAACAGAAAGCGGAAGGAACGTGAGAAGGAAATTAGCTTTTGATGAGTTGAAGAATGAAAGAGACCATAAACAAAAAGGGCCATCAAGCAAGCCTTGTAATGCTTCAGAGGGTTCATCTGAAGAATCTGAGGTATTTATTAAAATTGTTCAACATACATGTAGATACATGTAGTTATTATATATACATGTAGATTGGTTATTATAACAATTAGATTCCTTGCTGCAGTGTGTCTGTTCTGTGAATTTGATCAGAGATGATGACAAAGTCTGCTTAATTAAAGCAAAAAAGCCCACTTGAGGTGCAGCTTACGTGTGACACTAACATTCTCATCACTTCACAGACCCACAGCAACATGGAATCTATTTGTTTTTTGATAAAGAAGCCAACTGTTGCTCATGAAAGGGTCATCTGTATGTCTGTCCTTTAAAAGATCCCAAGAAAAAAGTATTAAAAATGCATATGTGATTTAGCATATTATGTCATTGATAATAATTATATCATCTTTCACTGTTCCTCCTTGGCTCATTCTCCTACCAGGTCATTCTACCTTAGTACTTTGCTTACTTACATAGGAAAACAATTGTATAACTTCTCATTGTATGTGCTTCAAAGAATTGCAGTGGATCTAACTCTTGACTGCTATTACCTTGTACAAGCACCATTGACTGGATAATAAGTTGAAGTTGGACTAATAGTCTGAAGTTTAATATATGTTTTTAAAGGAACTTTATTTTCTGATCTGATCAAATACAAAATACAAAATTCTTTTATCTAAAAAAAAACCAGAGATTCTGCTTGATTAACTAATTAAGTTAAATGGGCTACATCCTGGCTATGAGAAACAGAAAATTTGTTTTTCTTTTCTCGGGGATCATTTCTGGAATTTATAACTCTAATCCTGATGAATAAGTAGGCTGGTGTTCATTGTCAACTTTTTGGGAATTTAAGGTGAAACTGGAATTTTCTTTCCTTCCTTAAATTCTCCAATATCAAGGTTTTTCAAAGTTTCCTTTTAGCAACGGGAAAAGCCAGAAAAATTTAATGGTATATCACAGCTCAAGGCTTACATGTAGCACTTGCAGTAATAAGGAGGGAGAGGCAACTAAGAAGTATAAATGTTTTATGCAGATTGTTAGAAACAGAATGAGAATGTAAAAGCTAAAGTTGCCAAATACAGGTCACCAATTTGATAACTTCTACTGACCAGAGGATTTCAGTTGTGAAAATTTTTTTCCACCTACCTAATGACTACCAAAAATCATTCTTAGCTTGGAGCACTGATCTTGTACAATTTGTATAAAATTTCTTCCATGCTTGATACAGATTACCACAGGTTTATATTTGTGGGATGTGTTTCTGGAAAATTTTTTCTAATAGTCTGATTAACTACCGGTAAATGTCTAGTCCAGCCACTTGAAAAGATGTATAACATGTATGTTTGGAGGAAGTTTTGAAAACTGAAATACCCTGTTTTTACTTGTAGTGTAGCAGTTACCATGGAAGTGATGAAAGATCTGAGGATGAATCAGATCTTGACCTTTCTAGTGTGGACGAGGATTCTGAAAGTCAAGATTCGGTAAGCAGTACAGGGCCTGCTATTGTGAGTTAAATCAAATGAAGTTCTTTTTAAATAGTTATATACTAGATAGGATATGTTTAAGGGAAATTTTTTTTCTTGTTGTCTAATGAATTAAATATTGAGCCACTGGAAAATATGTATAACATGTATGTTTGGAGGAAGGGTAGACAACTGCATGTAATTGAATTTTGAAGCTTTTTTCCACAATACCCTGTGCTTATCCACAGGCAAGCAGTTCACTTGAAAGATCTAGTGATGAATCAGGTCCTGAGAATTTTGGTGTGGATGAAGTCACCAAAAGTCAAGAGTTGGTAAGCAGTACAGTGTCTGCTGTTGTGTGTTAATCAAATGAGGAACTTCTCCTAAATATTTGTAATTCAAGTTTTCAGATTCACTAATTTTAGTATAATGAATTACAATGTGATGGGGGCTGAATTTAAATGTAATGAGATTAGAAAATTTAGTGTAACTTTGTTAAAGTGGTCCATAAATCAGTTGAAAAGTTATAGTTCATCCACTTGAAACAAAGCTGACCAGACTCAAGATTGACACATGTTGAAATTTTGATACAATATTGGTTGATACAACATTTATTAATGCCACTTTTAAGGAAGTAAATGGACATTCCTTTAAGAAGTGAAATTGAACAAACATTGGCCACTGCACATCCCATCCTCCATTCAAAAGCAAAATCCTCCTTTCTTGCCTCTTTTGCAGGCTCAGCTGGCAAAATGAATAAAAATCCTTGTTGTTAATTAATGATTACTACAAAATCCTAGAGAAAGTTATCTTTACCTTAATTATTACAAAATATACCTGCTTCATTCCTTTAGTTTTGTAAGTTATATCTTGTCTGGTTTTGTTTTGCAAAATATTACAAGCCGCCAAAAATTGCCTATTGATCTTGTTTGATAAGTAGCATTAATATGCTCTTTTAGTTAACTATTACAGACCATGCCTTCTCATTATTTCAGCCCAACCCAGGAGAGGAACAATTGTTTCGACTGCTGGTTGAAATTCTCTTGCGAATCATTATGGGTGCATTGTGGGAAGGAAATGGTAAATATTTTATTATTTTGTTTATATATTATGTGTATATATATATAATTATTATTAAACATGCATGTATACATACTTTGAAAGGACACATCATTAAAGTTTTGATGTTCTAAGATTTATTGAAAACATACTCTACAGGTACATTATTACAGATATATGTTTTCAATAACTAGCTTGTAGAATATTCCCACACATAAAAAGTTGATAATGACGATGAGAAAAAATTTTTGAAACTGAATTTAAAAAGCTAATTGGAAAGAAAAATAAATAGAAAAAATAAACATAAACTGGTATAAACTTCTGATCAACTTAGTGAAAAAATGTACTCAACTGCAATGTGCCAAGACACACTGTATATTGGGCAATGTTTATGTAGAGGGAAGCCTGAAAAATGAACCTCACAAACAGAAAAGTGTTAGATACATGCAAATGTAGTAAGCCATACCTGTATGTACCTACATTCATTGTACTATGTGCAGTGAATTGGTAGCACATTTTATATAAAGGAGAAATCCACGCTGGTGTGTATAATGGCCTTATTATCTTGAATGAATGCAACAGATGGAAGAAGAATTATCAGTTTGTTGACAAGAATTTTGAAGGAAAGGAAACATGAAAAGCATAGTGAAAGTCAGTACACCACGTTTGGAAATGTAGAGTTAAAAAGATTTGGGCACTTTGTAACTTTTTCTATCTTCAATACTGCTTACAAAAATGATTTACTGTTAGAAGTTGTTGTGAAACACATTTTCATGCCCCCTTGAATGAATGCGGCTCTGAAAACACCTAAAACCTTTTAAAAGTGTGAAGTTCATTTAAGCAGTTATTAGTAGTACTTGTATTACAAATGTTTCACAAACACTTCTCTCACCTAACTCTGACTATTACTTAGAGCTCTCTATATATGAAAATCTTTACTGTTTAAAATTTAATTTTGAACACTTCTGTTGTTATATTCTTCTGTAGATGATCATTTCAAGAAGGCCCAAACATATTGGGAAAGATTGGTAAATACGAAAAAGGAAAGTCTGGTGGCAAGCAGCAGATGGAGAGATTACAAAGTAATATTGATAACCTTCTGATTCTGTTGTAGTGTGGCATCAATTGTCACTGAAACACCTTGTTCTCAATTTCTAATTTTCATCTTAAAAAATAGTTAACACTCTTTCAGTGTTAGTCTTCACTCAGCTACAGTAAACCTCATCATTTTTAGAGTACATCTGAAGGATATGTTCACTGCACATGCACATACATTATTACCCACTCAAAACATGTACTGGGTCACTACAGTACACACGGTCATATAACAGAATGAGTGCTTCGTGTATGTAGCCTATTGCGATTATAGTTCCTAGCTGTTATCATAGGGGTTTCTGTGGATGGGAGATTCCTCACCTTGCAAAGTTGATGGTGCTAAAGCTTGTCTTTGAAATACAAGTCGGTCAAACCAATTTGTACCCAAATTAACTTGTACACATACATATACATATAGGAGATCTTTTCAGGTGTATAGTTTTTGCTTTTGAGTTAACAGTGGAATGAAGCATACATGTATACTGTCTCAAACAAAGTAAAGGAGAGTCATTGTAAGGTCACAGTTTAAAAAAGTCAATCAAAATTACAGTTTGTTGTTGTCATGAATAGTCACTTTGTCCATAACACACTATTATATTAAAATCTTTATTGTCATAGTCAATGTATTCACCATTCACATCAAACAGTAACAACAAGTTTTTTGGCAGGAAAAGCTGAAGAAGTGTGAAGTGGTGAAATTCAAATACCTCAAACCAACAACGGAGCATCAGCAATGTGAGGTAAGATTTGTTTGTGAATAATTTTTTTCCAAATCGTATGCCTCTGAATTTCAGTTTTTTTGCATTTTCCTGGCCTTAGAATCAGCCAAAAGCCACCTAGGAGACCTCCTAATAACTGGTTACCAGTTATTTTTGCCCACTGTTCAAGTAAATTTTACTGGCTATTTCACTGAAACCTGGGACTGAAATATTTTTATTATCCAACAGTTTTTTTTCAATTTTTTGGAAAAATATCTCATGTCTCCTTTCAACCAATGTTGTGAAGATATCTATAACATGTTGCTGGCCAACCAAATTCATCACTCGTAGTCACCTTGCAAAATGACCTCTGCCATGTTTCCTTTCCATTCTTCTTGTGGCCAAATGAAAAGGCCTGCCAACATGGCATCCACAGGTGGCTCTACCCCTGGACCCCAGTGGGGGCCCATGTGGCCCCCACTGCCCCAGCATGGGCTAAAGTAACAAAGTTACTGGCTATTTCTTATTTTTTACATCCAATAAAAAACCTTAGCAAGAACCCTGACAAGCTGAAAGGCATTGTTGACATTATTTGCAAATGTTCCACCAATACTCTGAGTGCATTTTTATCCCAGTTATTATGAATAGAAAGTGCAGTCTGTTTCTATGATAATCATCTAGCCATTGGATTATCAGTATTAAGAATAATAGGTTTTTGACCAATCAGAACATGCATAGTGTCTCAGTTAAAGATATGGAGATATTTAGGAAAACAAAAGGTAATACTTTTTGGATTCTCCACTGTCAATTAAGTAAGACCACTGTCAATTGAGTAAGACCAAAGAAAGTAATATTTCGGTTAAAAATTGATTTCTTGAAATCTGCATATCGTGCAGAGCCCCAAATCTCAATAATTTGAACTTGTTTAATTTTTTTTCAATTTTATGCCTTTCGCTCAAAAATCAATGATACAACCTAACAAAACTTCTGTGATATCTCCATGATAGGCATGTTTGGCACGTCGCTTTTTGAAGGAACGCGTAGTCTGTGAAAAGCTTGGTGGAGAGTTTAAAAAGGTGGGTTAAACACAGCATTCTAATTTGTTGTGGTTGTGTGATAAACAAATATTTTATTTTATTCAAGAAACTGGCCTCTCCAGATGAGCAAAGGAAGGCCAGTCAGGGAATATATTTTTTTCTTTTCACTTTTAAAATGTCATCCTAGTAAGCAAGCCAAAGTGATCGCATGGGAAATTGACTTAATGGGGTCAGTAAGATCATAGTATGTGCATGGGTCAGCTCAGCCTCTCATGTTAGTACACATGCAAAGTTTGATATGAATAATTGATTAGGTGGTGACTGTGAGATCATCTCAGTAGTCAATTAAGTATTGGGAATGTATTGAAATTTGTGAGAGTTGGAAAGAAGTATGAAAGTACAAAGAAAGCATTTGACTTTTCAAAATTAAAGGTTAATTAAAAATTAAAGGTCTTCAGGTTTTTGGTGAGTACAGTATGTTAGCTACTCAAATGTTTTCTGAGACTCAACCACACCTAGTGAATATTTATACCTTCATTGTAGAAATTTAAAGTTTGTCAGTCTTGTGCATCAAAAGGGTCTGTCTACCATGACCTTCACCATTACAGGCAGCTGCTGAATGATAACTGCTCTAAACAGGTACCAAACTTATGAGCTGATGATAGAGATATGTATAGCTGTATGTTCATGAAGGCCATAGTCAGTATTCTATTTTTTTTAGCTACACTGTAAAAGATCAGTTGAATATATACAGCAATTTGCACACTTCTCAACCCCTGAAATAATCTTCAAGTGGCAAGTTGTTGACATAAAGAGTGTAAGAATGCTTTGGGAAAAAACTATAAAAAAATGGAAATCAAGTAAAAAAGAGAAACCTTCAACCAAAGGTCTTTTTGTTCATTTGTTTATTTTTTTCCTTGATAGTTTTATCATTATTTTTATTGTGATCATTATTATAATTACTATTTTTACCTATTTATTTATTTATTTCAATTTTAACAAGTACTATATATAACTCTAGATTATGGAGAATATTAAGATATTTACTAAAGTTTACTAATTGATTATGTTTACCAGTCACTAGAATTGCGCAGTGTACTGTGATGAAAGTGCCAGGTTGAGGAAGACTTACCATAGACTGTAAGCCTTAGCTAACTTCACAAACTTTGAAAGAATTTAAAATATTTTTTAATCTCAGTTAGAAAAGGTGCAACAAATGGCAGGAACTGAAACACCTGAAGGAATCATCAAAAAATGTCTTGATGATGAAAGGTGGCTGGATAGGGTGAGGCAAAATGTTTTTCTTTGAAGTCAAATCATCTATCCCTCTCTTTTTTTATAAATATACCTTAATCCACTCAACCTCTGTTTTCTTTTTTTATTGCAGCTGTTTAACCATTTCCAGTCAACTTTGAATGCTGCGAATAAATGGGCAATTGATTGAGATAGAACATTATCAATTATCAGTTATCAATTATCAGTTATCAATTATCAGTTATCAATTATCAGTTATCAATTATCAGTTATCAATTATCAGTTATCAATTATCAGTTATCAGTTATCAATTATCAGTTATCAATTATCAGTTATCAATTATCAGTTATCAATTATCAGTTATCAATTATCAGTTATCAATTATCAGTTATCAATTATCAGTTATCAATTATCAGTTATCAATTATCAGTTATCAATTATCAGTTATCAATTAGGCATGTCGTGCTTACTGTTCATACTTGTATAACAAGAGGTTCTCGATGCATCTGGTAAACTGACGATTTTGTCTCCTAAAGAACTAAGTTAGGCTAGTAGTTGGGTGACCCCGTATTATGGATTAATTTAGGAACATTTGCCAATTTTAAATTATTTTAATGCTCTCGAATTGCCTCAAGGGTAGAAGTAGCACCACACTTTCCTAGCTTCAGTGTAACGATATAATTTTTTTGTTATCAGTTTTTTATGCTAGCGCTAAAAATTTATATAAAATTCAGCGTAGAATCTGCGATTTTTATTAAGTTCAGCAATGCGTAAATGCTACCAATACAGTCAGCCGAAAACAGTTGTTATTAGATCATAACTGTAATTAGTGTTAAACTTTAACCGTCACCTGTCATGGCCTTTTGTGTAGTTGTTATCCACCTGAGCTTATTGAAAGCGATTAATCTTGTAAAGGGGAAATTTCTGCCTTGCCAATCGTTGTAGTAGGTTACTTGATCCTTTAGATAATTCATAGCATTGCCTAATCCTTTGTACCTTGGGCTTAAATAGAGCTGTTTTGTAGAGCTTTCTTTGGTCAAAAGTGAAAAGGAAACAGTCAGCTGAATGGTGCTTGCAGAATAAATCTACGTTGAAGCCAACTATGTTGTTGTTAGTCATTGTCTCAAAGACAGTCAGCAGCCGTAATAAATCCCGACCTTCTCGCATTTCCCAGAAGAAGTTTATCGGGTTGTTCCCCGTTCGCCCGTTTATCTGTGAAGGCAAAAACCTGTTTTCACATTAGTCAATGCGCGAGAAAAACAGGCGTTTATTTTCCCTGTTCAAAGCATTATTATAATTCCGATTTGTTTCCTAAATCCCCGCTAATGGCTCAGATACCGGACTCCGATCCTAGCGGAAACATGTTTGCGCGAGTAAGGTGGGGTTTATCTTTTTCATTTGTTATTTCATTCCTAAAATTCTCTTCTGGGGTGGAGGGGAAACCAAAAGATTCTTCGCAAAAATGGAATGATGTCTAGGAAGCCTCGACAGCAAATTTCATTCGCCGCGTACTTGCATTAAGATTGACACCGGCCAAAGCTGCACGCCTCGCTGGTTAATTTCCACTCGGCTACCTACGCACGCTCATTAAAACTTAAAAAGTTTTTACGCTGTCACTCACTCTTCACTAATATTTTTTTTCCTCCTGTGCCGGACTAAGCTGGATGTAAGAGCCTGCTTGTATTGAGACATTTCGTCTCTAAGTTAAGATAATCTAGAAATCTCTGAATTATGTTCTTAGGTTTTACAAAAATCGGATATACACTTTTAGACATTAAACTATGTGTATAGACCAAAAAATTGGATAAAGTTAGAAATACAAATTATAACTTGTTAAACTTGGTGGTTGTATTTGCAACTAAGATTCTTGTAGTTTATTTTCTTTTTAAATTAATATTTGTTCTTGATAATTCTCAGCAGCACCGAAAAAAGTAAAAATGATGATGTTAGAATTCTTGTGTGAGCCCAGCAGAACATAACTGACTTACTCGGTCATTGTACGCGTGACAAGTGTGATGACCTGCCGACTTCACTCCTTCTTAAGAGGGAAAATATGGGCATGTGATATAATCATCCGAGTGCCAATTTTTATTAACATTTTATTTTTTCCATTATACTTTCTTTCATTGTTTACCGCTATTCATAGAGTTCAACTGTCTTAAAAAAGCACTCATTCCATGTAAAGATATTGTAAAGCTGACCGTGATTCCTGGTCAGATCTTGCGCGACCACATTTGTGACTTGTGCGATAATCGAAGCACGAGACTCCACTTCTACGACCTACAAAAACAGGCGCATTCAAATATCCTAAATGCTAAAAATAGGATTTTCAACGTACGCTAAAGCGGGTTACTTTACCTTGAACTGCTTGATAATTAAAATCACTGAAAATTTTCTTACTTCGTTTACAATGTAAGCCAAAAATTGTGTAGTTCTGGAAAATCACAGGTAAAACTTCAGTGATGCCCCTTTGCCACTTTGTTTATCCAGAGGGATGGTTCGCGACCATCCGAACCGAAAGAATCCTTTTAGTTTCACTTTGTCATATTTCCCTTTCCGTGAGCTGGATTCCCTTCTTTCAAAAGTAAATTTGCGAGGTTGGAGTTTTCGACCGTTAAACATGATTACCATCAAGCTTTGTATAAACTATCAAGAGTGGTTCAGTTCGTTCTCTTTACATTAGGTGTTGCAACATGAGCAATCTTTTCTTTAGCTGAGGAAGCTCTCAAATTTGCAAATGCTCCTTGGGTAGGTCGTCACAATTTATTTAGATATAATTTTTTGCCACGTGGAGAGGCGCCTTGAGAAGAAAAAGAAAATTTGCGGGAGCCAAAACGAACCATCAGCAAGGAGAGTTAACTCCGCCGAAAAGAACGAATACGGACAAGGATGAAGAAAATTGACACGGATTTCAAATGAAAAACTGGGAAAATTTTGGCTTCGTTTTTCCAGCTTTGTAATCCTTATAAATAGCGTCTTAAACCTTAAACAAGCTCAGCATGGTTCCTC
Source organism: Pocillopora damicornis (assembly GCF_964200805.1). Lineage (NCBI taxonomy): Eukaryota > Metazoa > Cnidaria > Anthozoa > Scleractinia > Pocilloporidae > Pocillopora > Pocillopora damicornis. The sequence goes on along the minus strand of NC_142679.1, from coordinate 4,124,827 downwards.
CATTCATCACCTGGAACCAAAAATAAGTGTAATCGCAATGGGAGACCTGTGTTTTGGGTTCTCGTGCGACCCAACACTGCTTCAGATCGTATCACCTTACCCAAAGACTAGAGTAAGTTGTCTGGGTTGCCGCGCTTAGTGTTAGAGCACAACCAATTTCTTTCAAAATATGAATTTTACTGATAAGAAATTTCCGTAGTGTACAAAATCATTTGAAAAGCGTAGATGAACGATTCTTATTCCTGACGAACGTTTGAAAAAATCGTCGTCTAAACAGTGTTGATGGTGACATTTCAGCGCTAGAGCAACATGGGGAAACCTTTTCATTTAGAACAGCGGAAGTAACGTGATTTTCAGATTTCGCTGTTATACAGAAGAAGAGCTGAAAGGTATAGTTTTTCTCTTGGATATAGTTTACTCTGCTTGATGATAGGTCTCAAAATATAAATTCGAAATCATAGTTTTGCGGTTCATTACACGACTGGCAATGTATTAAGTCGTTTTCCTCCTTAGGTTTCATTATCTTAAGGTCGAAAGAAAGAAAAACTGATACAATACTTTTTTCGCGTTTTTTGTCTAATTTGTTGTTTCCGGTGCCCAAAACGATTAGTTCTGTCTTTATAATGTGCGCGATAGGTAAGATCAATTGGGGAGACTCCTGGATTGATTCATATTTGAGTGAGCTTCTCGAGCCCCAAATAATTTAAAAAAATTTTCGAGGTATGAAAATATTATTGTCAAAACTTTTGCCGACTCTATCACGCGCAACAATAAAGACCTAATCGGAAAATTCCGTAAACATTGCATGACCGACCAGAAAACGTTGGGTGATCATCATGTGAGTCGCGTGTGGCATTAGTTCTTTTTACAGAGCCGTTTTTCACTAGTTGCAGTGTAACTGCTGACAGGATTCCCCTCTCTCTCGAAATCAAGAAAATTATTTGTCTCAAAAGGTAAGAATTCAACTGTATTCGTATCCATCAGAGTCCCTTTATGATAGACCCCAGAACCTGTGGATGACTCTGTCAGGTCACGCTGTTGATCGTGATTCTACGCTAATGACTTGGTCATAAAAGATGTATCTACCCCTCGAGTGTTAGAATGAGAACAGCAGGAATTCGTTATAAACGTTTTATTCATAATTTTCAGTAATGCTTCTGTCAATGGTCAAACTTTCAGGGCTTCGTTCGCAACCCAGAAGTATTTTTTTTTAAACTGCCTTACAAGTGTGTTAACTTACTTCGTTCTCTATTTTCAATAAAGCTATGGTATATTTATTGGTTTGCTAAAACTTCTACAGGCGCCAAATTAATGATGATTCATGCCGACATTCAATGCTAATTTTTCCGGATGGTTAATCGCAGTTACGCACGAGAGAACGTTATTGGTGTAAACTGTTTCGTCTGCTTTTAGGAACAAGGCCTTTATTTCCCCTCGATAAACTTACTCTGAACTTAAATAAAAATTCCCATCAATACAGAAACTTACGAATTGATATATATATTGTTGGAACAATGAGCTCTTTTCTTTTAAACGGTTCTGAAAAAGGTACTGTCCTATCGTTTACATACAGTGACTGTCAACCTTTGTCAGGATTTGTTTGATGGCAGAGTCGACACCGAAGGAATAGTGACGCCTTTTGTTTGCCGGATCGCATGATATGACATCACGACTGACAACTCACTGTCATGGGAAACATCATACCAGTTTCTCGAACAGAAGATAATTTAAATAGAAGTTAATTTTAATTCATTTTATTTTTTCTCATGTTTGCCTTTGAGCGCACATTTCCTTGTTAATAGTTTTTCTGTTTATATTTTTACACTCCCAAGGAAACAGCGAATTGGAAAGAGATGCATCTTGGTTAGATCTAAACGAAGACTTCAATGATCCGCACACGGACCACCGGAGTTCAAAACAAAGTTCTGCCCGCCAGAAGACGAGTGGAGATGACAATTCCGTCGACAAAAGGGATCGTGCACCTCCGAAAAGTCCTAAATATTCAAGTTTGTCAGCGAAGGCAATACTTGAAAGAGCTGAGTCAGTTTTAGAAGCTATCAATGAGAAAGGATGCCCAACAGCTGAAGGTGTGACTTTTAACCCTTTATACCCCAACATCAGTATGTATATTCTCCGTACTGTTCTCCTTAGATTTCCCTAAGGTGTCGACAAGGAGAATTTGTTTAACGATCAAGAGCTTCTTAAGTTGGTGATAATTTCTTTTATTCTTATGACCTTCATATGTGATTCAGGGGTGGGATTGTGAGGAGAAATTAGATGTTGGTCACTCTTAGGGGTCAAAGGGTAAAGCGACTTTTATGGACTGTAAAGTTAAGGCAGGTTCGATAAGATTTGCAATAATGAAGTGCAGGGGGGGGGGTGGTGGGGTGGGGTGGAGTCGGGATGGTCGTTGTAGTGTAATCAGCAAAACCTCGCCAGAATTAGAGGCATAAGGTTGTATTAAAGCTTGGAGACATTTTACTTCGACAAATATCAGGGTTACAATGGCGTCTAATTGTGTTTGTACGCATTTACATTTCATTTGTTGCATTGCGCCACTAGCGCGCTCGTTTGACTGAAATTTTCCTTCATTTTGTTTGTTCTTGAAAGAGAACCTTTTCAACGTTACTGTTTATACCGCTGACTTAAGGTTGGCAGCAACCACGTCTTAAGTGTACATCAATATCTATGGAATGGTTTATGGCGTGGAAGAGAGCACGACAAAAATTCATCTTACCAACCATGACATGAAGGAATTTACAAGAGGACGGTGCGTTCCAAATAGATTTTAAAAATTTGCAGTGAACTATCAAATGATGGGCATTTAACTTAGGGTCAAATTGTATTTTTTTAAAAATGTTTCTTTTTGTTTTTGATATCCAGAGTGGATTCATTCCTTCTAAAGACGAAATTTGTTGGTTTGGTTGAGAGAATCACGATTGAGCATGACAACACAGGTGTGCTACCAGATTGGAACTTGGACAAGGTACAGTGTGAATTTATTTATGAGGTGTTTTTATCATTAAGGAATTATCAATACAATTCCCTGCTCTCAATACGATCCTCTTAAGTCTAGTCCCTCCATATCATGATTCAAATAAGCAGCAAACGAAAAAAATATATATTGCTCGCAAAAGGAGGCATTACAGTGAAATAATTAATTGGCAATTTTTTTTAGTTCAGTCACTACTGAAACCTAAAGGGACCATGAGGTTTTCGAGCTAACTTCTTCCCATATCTGAATTAATTTTTTTTTTATTTAAAAGAGCGGCAAGAGAGAAAGAAGCCATACTTAATAGTTAACGTACTTATTACCACTTCATTAAGACAGATACTAGAATTTCTATTTAAGTTACTTACACAGTGTTGTTCTAACAGAAAATATCATTTCACTTTATTGGCGAAAGAGAACGTATTCAGGTCTTTCCTATAATAAGGAATGTCTTGCCAGAGATCTATCGCCTGATAAAGGTCAACACTCCTTCCAACCGATATATCCCCTCTTGAGGTTACCGGTCAGTTGTCAGTTGGGGGCCGGTCGGTTATCATTTACGCCTAGGGAGGAGGTAGGGGTGGAGTGGGGAGGTCAGTTCGTTCCACGAGAAAAGCAAGGTCTTTAGAGTACTTTCTCCTTTGTAACAAAACTCTTTTCCTTGGGCGTCGAAGTAACCAACCTGAATAAAATTCTACTGGTTGACATTTTTTCTCCTTATCATAGGTGGTGGTACACGATTTAAAACTTGGTACGATCCAGACGTTCATTTGCTATTGTGAATTGGCGGGATACGAAAATGAAGTCAGCTTACCACCAATATAAAACAACACTCACAGCGGTTTTACCTATTTGAGTTTCAAGAGATTGAAGATTATAATCTCCTACAGTTTTCGTTTTGAAATGATGTCGCGGTGATTCTAAATGAATATGACGGATCGAACTAAAGCTTCTCTTGTTTGTTCTGTTTTAATTTCTTTCATTTACCTCTTATTGACCTCGTTTTCTAAGGAGCGAGCTTTTTCTGCTAGTCAGGATTTCAAGGCGTGAGTGCGTAGCGTGCGGGCCTTAAAACAAGGTTCTGTGACTTACTGTATGGGCCGTGAAGACGAGGTTAGTAAGATAGTTATCAAATCTTTGGTTTCAATTAAAAAGGGAAGTTTTCAATAGAAACAATCTTTTGAATTAAGTGGGCCTTGCGGTGAAATACGGCCCGCTAAATTGACCAATCATAGTGCACGTACGTGGATCCTAACCCTACAGTCAAAATCACCGAACAACTTTAAGCCAGCTCCCCTTTTCAAATACGTCTTTGATGGTTGACAGATTTCAATCGGTCGGCCATTAGTGTTGTTCATCCATCGAAAATAGTTCTTCAGATGATTTACTTGACTGGCAATTACGAAAGTACTGCTATCTAAATCTTCAAAAAGGAGTGAAATAAAAGAACCATTCAATTGCTTTAGATTGAATAGTTACGACACTTGGAACTATTTCAAATTGAGAGTAAATCTGATTAGTCAAATATTGACGATTTCAAGACTTGAATAAATAATACATTTAAATTCACATTCAACAAAAATGATATTTTTTTCAAGTTTTTATATCCTAACGTATCGTTTTTCAGTTAGTTTCCTCGGCAAACTTGACACTTGGAAATGATAAGGGCTCTTTAAATCACATTTCCAGTTCTTTGCGCAAGTATTCGCAAAATTGGAGTTTCAGCTGCGGACTGCGTTCATTTTGCGTTTAGACTTCGTTCACTCTGTGGTCAGACGTAGCATTTCTCGTAAATGCACTTAAACACCACTTTTGTTGGGTAACCACATTTTAGCGCGCTCAGGAATGCGTCACGCCCAGCCTTTCTCTGTCCGTATTCGGAATCCAGGAGGAACTGGAAAAAGTCCAAACCACCCAACCTCAAGGCTTGTTCAGACTTCTCCAAAGTTCGTATGACCTGTGGTAACTGCGTGATGTTGAGCCGCTTGTTGCCCAGCGAGCAGTGTTTCACAGACGAGGCAGCGGATAGAAAATTGAGATAGGTTCGTGAATTGGCGTTTCTGGAATGAAGAAGTTCAGATAATCACACAAAGCAAGGGCTATGATATTGATTTCATGATCGGATGTGACTAGTTTAAACACGACAGCGGGTAATACAGATCACAAGAGAAAGTCATAGGTCAGTGAGATCTCACGTGACCAAAACTGGCCAGACAGAGGAGAAACCAAAGCCTTATGTTGGAAAAGGTCCCGTTAATGCAAAGGGCGGGAAACCTGACCCAAGCGCGGGAGAAAGTGGAGGTGGTGCCAAACGCGGAAAAGAGTTCACCCGGAGTGAAACAATGGAAAAGGTAAAAGCAAATTCAAGCATGGGAAAGGGCGATTCTTGAAGCGGGAAAACGTGAAACCTAAGCGCACGAGTAAGAGAAACCGATTCAAGGTGTGGGCACTCGTGAAACTTGTTCCAGGCGCGGGAAAACGTAAAGTAGGTGCAAAAACGCGTGTTTGACGCCGAGCGGCTAATGAGCATACGTTTCCATGCAGTAGAAACATTAAAAATGATTGAAAGAGAGGGAATGTGTAAACGGTGCCAAAAGCTGAAGAAGGTGGATCCACTCTCGAATGCGCGCAAGTGCACCAAGTGTGCCTAAGGCTTACAGGCTCTTTGACATCGTGAAAACTTTAAACATATATTCAATCTCTTCAAAACAGAGAGATACACGCAAAAGTAACTTTGATCTACGAGCAAGAGACATTTACAATTCGATCTTATCGAGGATGCTACGGAGTAACGAAAAAGGCAGCCATTTTGCCGGACAATAATTAATACTTCAGAGAGATCTGAACTCTTCTTAATACAAACCTCTGAATACAAATAAAGCTATTCTATATTCTGATTATTATACTACCTATTACTATCTATTATTCTAACCTGTTTAGCCCCTTCAGCAATTTCAAGAGCTTCAGCCAGTCGCATGTCGTCTCCAACAGGAAAAACAGTCTGAAGAGGTTCTTTTGTACGGTCAGAACTTTGTACAGCGAGAGGATCATAATGAATGCCATCATAGATCAGATAAACACATTTGCTGTAGCCAATGCCTTCCCCTAGAAAGCAAGTTTGGTTATGAAGCTCAGTTACTAACATCTCATAAGCTTTACCATTTTACCATAACAATTTTAGTGAGACAGTAGGAGAGACCTTGTAATAATATAAACATTGCTGTTTTTCAAATGTAAAATACTCCTTTACCATTTTACCATAACAATTTTAGTTACTGTAGCACCCTTATTCCAAATCACCTCTCTCTCTCTCTCTCTCTCTCTGCAGATTGAAAATAGGGCATTTTTGGTAACTTCAAGTCTCTTTCGGATATCTTGCGTAAATAACATGATCACATCGTCCTGAGTATTTCAAACGCTTTTATGCAGAATCTACAACACTCTGTCAGAATCTTGCGGTCAACCGTATCAAAAACAATTTTTTACAAATTTTTAAATATTTCAAAGGTTACAAAATTTCCCTACTCCGTGGAAAGTACTTTTTAATTGCATTTCAACTCAAATTTTCAATGATAAGATAGATATCCGACTCGATTAGCATATTTTGGGCATTCGCTCACTTTCCACAACTAAATATTTTGGGAGCAATTCACAGCCCAAAAAAATTTAGTAAGATTGTATGTTTTGTCATAGACAAGAGCTCCCTTCGAAACCTTTCAACATTTTAAAACTTAACTTTGCTGCTCTAAAGTCAAATTCTCACCTAACTTGTAGCGATTGAGGTTTAAAACAGTTTATATGAAAACAACATTGTTTTTCCTAATTGTGGCACACAAAAAAACTTAAAGAAAAATTTTTTTCGGGGAAATTTTGGAAGTTTGAAGGGAAGAGACTTTGCCGGGTGACATAAGTGCCCTATTGTACTAATTTTGAATGATAACAAATTCATGATTACCTAAAGCCCTTGAATAAACGTTATGTGTCTGAGTTATTTATTGAGAAAAAAGCTTTTATTCCACAGCACTTGAGTTACCAAATGTTTTTTCCGTTGGCGAGAAGGAGTGATGGATATTTGCAACGAGAATTAGGGCACTTTTGTAACGATCAACGTATGCCACATAAACTGTTGATAACTCTGCTGGTGGCTTTCCAACGAATAAAACAATTCATGTTATTTGTGTTTCTATAAAAAAAACCCGTTTAACTCATGTGAATCATTGTTCTTTTATTTGATGACAGTCTTCATAGGGGTATGCCCAAGTGGGGTGGGTGGGGGCGGTTGACATGACGGTCAGTCTATCAGTTGTACTAAAATGCGTAATAAGAGGTTACGCTTGATTCGCAACCGCTATTTTCCGATCGGACTGAAAAGCAGCACAAATTGAGTTCAATACTCTGTGAAAAGCCAACGGATTGGTACAAGACGGCAGTTTCCTCAAAAGTATGCTGATTAATGTTGTCTGGTATTTATCTTCTGTCGAAATGTCATTCAGCTGCCTATATATATTTATAACGTATTTGCATGGTATTGTCAACAATACTACAACCGGCCTACTGGCCGGCTTTTGGTCAGTGCTCCATTCCCGGGGAAGAATTCCGTGTGAACTCTATGAAAGAGGTGGAGCCTAGAAACTCGTGGGTAAGTATCAGAATAAAATTCCTAAAACAGCCCAATCTGGGCAGTTTCACCCCTTAAATAAGTCATTATAGCAGGAAGGAGCAAAAAGGAAAGCAAGCGCGAAAAATATAGAATGAGGCCGGAGGGGTAGAAACTGGAACAGAAACTGGAATCATGTTTAGGTTAATAGGTAGTCCAGAAACAAAAAGAATTGTTGAAAAAACCCTTCAATTGGCATAGTATATTTTAATGAATAGTTTTTTAGGTGCTTAAGGTTAAGGTTGACGTTTTCAAGTTAAATTTTGTCAGTGTCGCTTTTCATTTTTGTTATGGCTAAGTAGTCCAGGAATTGGACGAATTGTTCAAGAGCCTTTTAGCTAGTTAAGGTTAACATTTGCAGTTTAAATGTTCAAAAAGTCTCTTTTCATTTTCTTGTGAAGGTTGCTTAGTCAAGGAACGGAAGGATTTGTTCAAGAGCCATTCAAAGAACAGAAGATATTTTAAAGAATGATTTTTCGTCAGTGTTGTAAACACGGACGTAATGTTACCTACATTAAAACAAAAATAAAGGATATTACAGTGCACAGCAGAGGTGAGCCCATGTTGACGAAGTAAGCTTATGAGAATCAGTTCACCGAAGAAGAATAAAGGTATCTTCTGTCCGTGTTAAAGGAGTCCATAGTACGCGGGTTAAATGTAAAGACAATATGAGGACATTTCCCCGGGACAACAAAACCTGTCCCTTATAACGAGGGGGCGTCCGTGAAGAGGGGTGCGATGGTACAACTGTGATATTTTTTTCGGAACCCGTCTAATTATAGGACAAAAATGCGTACAATTAAATAAGAATTTAAACTGGTTCCATAACCGGCTTGGGATCGGTCTGGAAATTGTCTTTGCCATAGATAAAACGCTGGCGACCATTGAGCTTCCGGCGCTCCTTCGTTTGAATGAGACTCGGATTAAAAAGTCGCATTTTTCTGTGACATATCACAAAACAAGAATTGAGTAAGAACTGTTTTGTGGTTGCATCCCACTGCTAACATTAATAGAGAGGTATCCCTGATGTCACCTATTGATGTTAACGTGCTAACCAGATGCTTGTTAGCTCTTGAAACGAGGTTCTTTTGCTTCCGTGGCTGGTACATTAAAATAACAAACGGCTTGCTTGTAAACAGATATCTTTCCTATATTCTGCAGCAATTTTTAATTAAATTAGTTGAAAATGGAATGTCTTTGTCCAGCTGTAAAATTTCATACGGCAATCCACTATTTTGAAAACCAAAACAACCTGTGTAACGTCGAAAAATTTAGATTTCGTCTGATAATAATCACGTTACAGAAGTGCCATATTTCACGTTACTAAATTGCCCTAAAGTTACCGAAGTGCCCTACACCACGTTACCAAAAGGCCCGAAAGTTACTAAAGTGCCCTACACCACGTTACGAAAGTGCCCTGAAGGTACCAAAGTGCCCTATTTTAGGTTACCAAAGTGCCCATCAATCTCTCTCTCTCTCTCTCTCTCTCTCTCTCTCTCTCTCTCTCTCTCTCTCTCTCTCTCTCTCTCTCTCTCTCTCTCTCTCTAATGAGCACCTTTGAATTTGGTTTTTGCAATAAGCACCCCTATTCTTTATAAGTGCCCCTATTGAGTAAGCAGTCTCATTCCAATAAGTGCCCCTAAATAAATAAGTAGCCCTATTTTGTTTCAGAGCCAGCATTGTTACAGTACATGTAAATTTTCTCATTTAAAGCTTCATTACTACATTAGTAGTCTATGTCTTAGTATGTTCACGTGGGTGCACACCTCGTTCACACAAATGATGGTGTCTTAAAATTTTATGACAATTGCTTGGCTGGTTGTTTAGCCCAGAAAGGATCCAGGGACAAAAAGTCTGTTTTCCAGTCTTCTTTGCTGTATCTCAAAGAAGAAATAAGCACCCTGTTCCTAATAAGCATTCTCCCTTGAGGTACCAAAAGTAAATAAGTGCACTTGGCACGCAATCAAATTATTACGGTGATTGTTTTCTTGCTTTCATGTCTCTCTCATTGGGTGGTTACCCTCATCCTCCTTCCTGTTCAAAGGCCTGTTTAAAGTAAGTTTATTTCAGTGTAAACACTTGGTTGACCAGACCACAAATTCCCACTGCCTACTGCCTCTACTTTACTTTGCTTTTTTTTTTTTACAGATGACAAGACACAATTTTTTAACCAGGCATTTCTGACATCTCCCATGACCAACAGGTGTAAATCAAGTTTTTGTGGAGATGCCATCACAAGTAACATAAATTAAATTATGGTAAAATAATGAAATTAACTGTAATTACTTCTCTGTGCATGTGGTGGAACATCTGTTAGTAACCATATCTTCTCCTGCAAATCAGCAACAGTGGAGTTGGCTGAGAGTCCTTCAAGATTGTTGCGTCTTCCTCCCTTATATTGGCATCTTAAAACCTTTAGGGCAAAGCATCCATTTATAAATGTATTTCAACTTATGGAACATGAAGCTCTTAGAGTTGAATCAGTATGTACCAAAATATATGTGAAAGTAAAAAAAAAATTATTTGTGGACTTCTTCTTCAGTCTTCTTCTTATTTGTTGTGTTTCATCACAACAGAATTGATCAATGGCCACATATTGAATCCTACAGATACTTTGCCACTATTTCATTTAATACTACTTTTATACACTAATGTACCATAAGAATGTTACGTATACTAGTGCATCACCTTTTATCGTTCCTCATATCATTTTCAATAATTTTTAAATTCAGCTTGGTCAAATTATTTCCTATTGAAAATTGCCTTGGAGGCGTAAGAACAGAAAGTGTATTCGCATTAACATTGGTTATTCCTAGTTTTAAAAAAATCAATGCAAGGTGAGATATAGAAGTTGGTAAAAGGGACACTGAGGAGAAAATATAAGCTCGAACAAGAAAAAGCTTCGCACTAGCTCCCACAGCACTTAGTTGTAGTAATTTTTGCTTAAGCGGCAAAACATGTGAAACAAAAGTGTCTATTTTTTTCATGTGCCTCTGATTCAAAATCCTCTCAGATCTCATGCAAAAAGGAAAAATGATAATAAATTGTTATGAAATAGAGAAAATTAAAAGCGCATTTCCTACACAAGCGACTAAATACAGGAATGGCTCCGACCTGTGATTGGATGATAAAAATAGTAAAAGTTCATAAGTTACATCTTAACTCCTTGCACGTGAGTATTGTTAACCGCGTGTACCGAAGCGGAACAATGAAATATCCATGCGAAAACACCGACGTGTCAAACAAGAAATGGCCACTTACATAACGAAGATAAGGCAGAGTCTATCTTCTTCAGCTAGGTCGTTCAGAGATATTCCGGCGATGAAAAAGTCATCCGCTGCCAATTTCCGCTGACAAAACTAATTTAGTCTGTCTAGGCGGACGACCAGAGACTGGAGCCATTCCTGTATTTCACCTCTGACAGGAATGGCTCCAACTCATGCGTATATTAATTTTTTAGCTCTGGCTAGATAATTTATATACAGATAAAAAGTGAAAGAGCTATTTATTAGGTTCTTCTTATGTTGAAGTCTACAGTGCTTGCAAATGAAGCCCTCTTTTATTTTTACAGGGCCATGTAGTTTCTAAGTTTTAAAATAATGCAGCAACTGCATACCATGTTTGAAAGATCACGCAAGGTTGCGTGACGCTGCCACCGATGTTTTTAATTTACAGTATGCTCTACTGGAGAAGTATCTTTGAACAGTTTTTGGCTATAACAAGAAAGAGTAAAATGATTTTATAAAATATGTTCCAAAATTAATGAAGGCTGTTCATCACATGACATAGTATTGGAACGAGTATATCTCATTAGTTATCGTATCACACTACTGTTTTAGACAAGGTATTTATACCACTTAAATTTAAGAAAGAATGAGTGGACCGTAAACTACATTTTCTGTACGAGCCATCCTAACCTAATTTTCCAACTGCTTTCCAGGCATCATCTGTAAAAAACCTCTTCAATTTTTCAAATTTGAAAATTTTCAGCTAAAACCGCGGCTCCCAAAAAATATTTCGCATCTTGCCTAATAAATTTTCAAAAGAAATTTTCAAATTTTCACAACTTTGCCTATTCCTGCTCGTAGGTCCAGGTAAGCCCTTATGGTCACTGGTCATAGCTGCTAACAATGGTTTATAACTATACGCGTTTAGTGTTACCTTGTAAAACTCCCCGAAGAAGTTACGAGAGTTAGACGAAACGCGTCAGAGAATAAAGAAGTTTTACAACTACTGTTCGTACAGCACTGCTCACCATTTTAGTTTTAAATTTTTAAAATTTTTTTTTTAAAAATTACTAAAAAGTTATTGAAAAAAAATTAATAAACGTTTGAGTCGGAGCTATTCCTGTCAGCGGTGAAATACAGGAATGGCTCCAGTCTCTGGTCGTCCGCCTGAACTGACCAAATGAGTTTTGTCAGCGGAGCTTGTTAGCCGATGACTTTTTCATCGCTGGAATATCGCTGAACGACCTCGCTGAATAAGAAAGGCTGCCTTCCCTTCGCTACGTAAGTAATCATTCCTTTTTTTACAGATCGGTGTTTTCACTCGCATTGATATTTCATTGTTCCGCTTTGAGACACGCGGTTAACAATACTCACGAGCAAAGAGTTAAGATATAACTTATTAACTTTTACTATTTTTATCATCCAATTACAGGTCGGAGCCATTCCTGTATTTAGTCGCTTGTATTTCCTACCCGTCTCCGAGCAAAGACCAAAGTGCGTGAAGCCCTGATAAGAGACATGCTATTTGCTGACGATGCAGCAGTAGCCTGCCATACTCAGCAAGCACTTCAGTCACTCATGGACCATTTCTCTCAGGCCTGCAAAGACTTTGGGCTTACCATCAGCCTGAAAAAGACTAAAGTCCTGGAACAAGGAACAGAAACACCACCATCCGTTACCATCGACGATTACGAGCTCGAAGTGGTCCATCATTTTACGTATCTAGGCTCCACTGTCACTGACAATCTCTCCTTAGACTTCGAGCTCGACCAGAGAATTGGAAAGGCGGCTGCCACACTTGCACGCCTCACTACACGTGTGTGGTCCAACCCCATGCTCACAGAGAAGACCAAGATGGCAGTATACAGCGCTTGTGTCATCAGTACACTGCTATACGGCAGCGAGACATGGACGATGTACGCCAGACAAGAAAAACGCCTGAACACCTTCCACATGAGAAGCCTCCGCCGCATCCTGGGAATTTCGTGGCAAGACAAAGTCCCAAACACAGAGGTCTTGTCTCGTGCGGGCCTGCCAAGCATGTCAACCTTACTCAGGCAACGTAGACTCCGCTGGCTGGGCCACGTTCATCGCATGCCAGACGGCCGCATCCCCAAAGACTTACTGTATGGTGAACTAGCCACTGGAAGTAGACGCAGAGGACGCCCACAGCTGCGATACCGAGATGCTTTGAAGCGTGACATGAAGGCTGTAGGAATTGACACAGAGACCTGGGAAAATCTCGCAGCTGATCGGTCACAATGGAGAGGAGCCGTTACAAGGCACCTCAAAACAGGAGAAGAGAAGCTGACACAAGCTGCCACAAGGAGGCGGACCCGCAGAAAACTTCGTATCAGCAATGTCCAACAAACAGCATACACGTGCAGCACTTGCGGCAGGGACTGCCATTCACGCATTGGCCTTCACAGTCATAGTCGCAGATGCTCCAGCCAAACACACAATTAGGATGCTATACCCATGGTCGACCCTGACCGATGGAGGCCTACACATTTCCTACCATAGACGCCATTTTGAAGTCTGCAAGATCCTGGATCGGATCAAGCCTCGCTTCTATTCTGGTAGGCAGGCGCACTTTGACTCGCTAAGACTAATTTGGCGGGAACAGCAAATCTTTAACGGTCAGAGCGGCTAAGGAGTTTTCAGTCTAGCGCAAAGATCTGTGAACATGGCTTCGAAAGCGCTACGGTACTCAGCAGAAACCCCTTCAATTATGGATCCAATTGATCTCAAAAACAAAATGAACGATTCGATTCTAAATAGCGAGGAAATCACCGATGATGAGGCTATGGAAGATGTTACACCGTGCTCTTCCGCGAAGAAGAAAGCAGTGTCGCGCAAGAAAATGTTTGGATCACAAGACGAAGAATATGATAAAAATTATTCTGACTCAGAGGATGACGATCTAAGTGACACGACTTTGTGTAAAGATGGCGAAGAAAACGCGGAAGTGAAGAAAAAGAGGAAAGCCAGTACCTCTTCGGTTGACGATGAAGATAATATGTGAGTACATAACATGATATATAAAATGTATGCTTTTTGAACTAAAAAAATCCATGGCTAGTCTGAAAATGATTGGGAGACGAGACCGTCGTGTTAGCTATAACTATGTTATTCAGTGTAAAATGCGATGTTTCGAACGTTTACGCGGGAAGTTCTGGAACGATAAGAACGTGTTTCAGATGTGATAGATTCTTCATTTGTAGTTAACTGCAAATGCATTATTCCACGCTATAATGATAAGAACCTTCAAGTTGACAGATCCACTATAATAAGCGCAGCTGAATACTGATGTTGGTTGTTGTGCTGCAACGTTTTTACCGCGATTGAAAACAATAAATATAAGAGCACAAATCTAAAAAAACATGTTTTCCTGACGGAAGTACTTACCGCTATTTTGATGGTTAGCTTTTCCAAAAGGCGTAAAATTTGAATTTTACAACGCCCTCGATTGGCCGCCGGCGCATAAAACCCCAAATAGTACATGCGCCAAGCTTCACTAACCGAATTTTCTAATGCCTGTAAAGTTTCGTTAAAAAATCTGGAAGTCGAAGACACTTCATCTTGGCCGAACAGGAAAATCGTTGTTGAAAGAAGAATTTTCGTGGCATTTGAGACAGGTGATGACCCGGGGCTCAATACTTGCACAACATAGGAGGAAAAGGCCAATTGTTATGGAAGGAAGGGACGGGGTGTCGATGGTATTTTAGGCAAATACATTGTATCTATCTCACTTCAGCTCACTTGAACTGTTGGCTATAAGCACCAAGTAATGGTATGCAACCCCGAGATTAGATGCATTTTAAGGTTATTATTAAACCATGACTTGTTTTTCTTGTTTTGTTGAATGAATTGTTAATTTTTTGTACTCTGCATCGTGCTAACATTTTCGGGCCTTATATACAATTATTGAATTTTGTTCCACAGAATCTACAGTATCTGTGAGCAAGCTGCAATGTGCAGCACCATCTAATGGATTTTTTTCTTTCTTTAGTACCCCATTAAAACAGCCTAAGACAGAAAGGGAACAAAAGGTTAAAAGAAAATTAGCTCTTGGACAGCTGGTCCATAACAGAAGGAATCATCAGAAGGGGATATTGAGCAAGAATGTTGATGCTGCAGACAGTTCAACCAAAGAATCTGAGGTAATATCATTAAAGATGTTTCAACTTTTCTGACTTATCTGTAATTATCACTTCATAGATTGATTAAAGAGATTCCATGTTTTACAGTGTCTCAGTCCAGTAATACATCACAGATGATTGTTTGATTGATTAAATCTTGAGCCACTGAGAAAGATATACATAATAAATGTATGTTTTGAGGAAGTGAGAAAAACTTGTTGAAATTTAAAGTCATTTCCCCCAAATCTTGTCTTTATCAATAGCTGAGCCATTCAGATTACAGAAGCTCAGGGAATGAATCAGACCTTGATGGGTGTGTTGTGGAACACTCCCAAAGTCAAGACTTGGTAAGTAGTATTTGTTAATTACACTTCAGTGCTAATCTTGATCATGTGTATGAAATTCTTAGATGCTTGATGAAGATTATCACAGCTCTGGATATGGGCTATGGGATGTGGTTGATGGACAAAAGAAAATGTCTGATTGTTTGATTAATTAAATCTTGAGCCACTGAGAAAGATGTACATGTGAATGTATGTTTTGAGGAAGTGAGGACAACTTTTATTGGAATTTTAAATAAAGTTTTCCCCCAAACCCTGTCTTTATCACTAGTTCAGCGATTCAGATAGCAGAAGCTCTGGGGATGAATCAGACCTTGACGGGTTTGTTGTGGAAGACTCCCAAAGTCAAGACTTGGTTAGTGGTACTTGGTTAGTGTACATGTAGCATTTGCAGTAATGAGGAGGTAGAGGCAACAATTAAAGAAGCGCCAAATTAAATGAAAGAGATGAAAGACCAGGGCCCAGTTGTGTAAAGGGTGGATAACACTATCCATTGGATAAATCACTATTGAGCGGATAAGTGATAGTAAAAGGTATAGCATTATCCACTGGATAGAGATTTATCCAGGGGATAGCATTAACCGACCTTCAAACAATTGGGGCCTGGAGATAAATCAGATCTTGACTTTTTAGTTGTGGATAAAGACTCTGAAAGTCAAGACTTGGTAAGCAGTACAGCACCTGCTTTTGTGTGTTAAATCAAACAAGGTTCTTTTTTTCATATTTATATAGATAGGACATGTTTTAGGGAAAAATTTTTCTCATTGTCTAATGAATTAAATTTTGAGCCACTAGTAAAGATGTATGACATGTATTGAAGAGCTACAGTTCATCCACTCAAAATAAAGCTGACCAGACTCAAGATTGTCACATGTTGAAATATTGATACAATGTCTGTAGACACAGCATTCATTAATGCCACTTTTAAGGATGTACATGGACATTTCTTTAAGAAATGGAATTGAACAAAAGTTGGTCTCTGCACATCCCATCCTCCATTCAAAAGCAAGATCCTCCTTTCTTGCCTGTTTTGCAGGCTCAGCTGGTAAGAAAACCATATCTCAATGGCAATGAATCACTGGCTTTGCCACAGATGACAGCTTGAATAAACAAATAAAAATAGTTTTCATGGTTTCTACCATCTGCTTGTAAAGATGTTTCTGATCGACATTAACAAATGCACTAACCAACCTTAACACTATGTTAAAATTAAGAGAAATACATTGTAATGCAAATGTTTGGTGCCAAAAAATTGCCTATTGATCTTGTTTGATAAGTAATGTTGATGTGCTCCTTAACTATTACAGACCATGGCTTCGCATTTGGTGCTCGACGAGGACCAATTGTTTGAACTGCAGATTGAAAGTCTCATTGGCTAAGAAGCACTAAGAAGTATTGTGGATGCATTGCATGAAGGAAATGGTAAATGTTATTACTTTGTTTATCTTATTACCAACAGTAAGTACTGTAGAGATT
Source organism: Pocillopora damicornis (assembly GCF_964200805.1). Taxonomy (NCBI): domain Eukaryota; kingdom Metazoa; phylum Cnidaria; class Anthozoa; order Scleractinia; family Pocilloporidae; genus Pocillopora; species Pocillopora damicornis. Next base: position 4,107,992 of record NC_142679.1, on the reverse strand, counting down.
TTATTGATATTGTAGTTTGAAACATATATGTACTTTAAAAGGACACAAAATTAAAGTTTTGATGTTCTAAGATTTATTGAAAAATAAAGAAGAACCGAAGAAATTGTTAAAAAGTGTCTCGATGATGAAAAGTGGCTGGATTTGGTGAGGCGAAATGTTTTTCTTCTTTGAAGTCAAGTCATCTATCCCTCTTTTTTTTTTTTTTTTTTATTAATACACCTTAATCCACTCAACCTTTGCTTTCTTTTTTTCCATCGCAGCTGTTTAGTAATTTCCAGTCAACTTTGAATGCTCCCGATAGATGGGCAGTTGATGGAGATAAAACACTGGACATGAAGAAGCACTGTAAGAGTTTTGTCCGTTAGGCATGCCGTGCTTACTGTTCACACTTGTGTAACAAGAGATTTTCGATGCGTCTGGTAAACTGACGATTTTGTCTCCTTAAAGAACTAAGTTAGGCTACTAGTTGGGTGACCCCGAATCATAGATTGATTTAGGAACATTTGCCAATTTTAAATGATTTTAATGCTCTCACATTGCCTCAAGGGTAGAAATAGCACCACACTTTCCCAGCTTTAGTGTAATGATAGGATTTTTTAGTGATCAAGTTTTTATGCTAGCGCTAAAAATATATATAAAATTCAACGTAGAAACTGCGAGATTATGCTAAGTTCAGCAATGCATAAATGCTACCAGTTCCAAAACAGTCAGCCGTAAACAGTTGTTATTAGATCATAACTGTAATCAGTGTTAAACTGTAACCGTCATCTGAGCTTATTGGAAGCGATTAATCTTGTAAAAGGGGAAATTCCAGTCGAGCCAATCGTTGTAGTAGGTTACGTGATCCTTTAGGTAATTCATAGCATTAACTAATCCTTTGTACCTTGGGCTTAAATAGAGCTGTTTTGTAGAGCTTTCTTTGGTCAAAAGTGGAAAGGAAACAGTCAGCTGAATGGTGCTTGCAGAATAAATCTACGTTGGAGCCGACTTTGTTGTTGTTAGTCATTGTCTCAAAGATAGTCAGCAGCTGTAATAAATCCCGACCTTCTCGCATTTCCCAGAAGAAGTTTATCGGGTTGTTCCCCGTCCGTCCGTTTATTTGTGAAGGCAAAAACCTGTTTTCACGTTAGTCAATGCGCGAGCGGAAAAAAAGGGCGTTTATTTTCTCTGTTTAAAGCATTATTATAATTCCGATTTGTTCCCTAAATCCTCGCTAATGGCTCAGATACCGGACTTCGATCCTAGCTGAAACATATTTGCGCGAGAAAGGTGGGATTTATCTTTTCATTTGTTATTTCATTCCTAAAATTCTCTTCTGGGTGGAGGGGAAACCAAAAGATTCTTCGCAAAAATGGAATGATTTCTAGGAAGCCTCGACAGCATCGACTAAATGTTGATTTCATTCGTACTTGCATTAAGATTGACAACGGCCAAAGCTGCACGCCTCGCTGGTTAGTTTCCAATTGGCTACCTACGCACGCTCATTAAAACTTAAAAAGTTTTTACGCTGTCACTCACTCTTCACTAATTTTTTTTTTTCCTCCTGCGCCGGACTAAGCTGGATGGAAGAGCCTGCTTGTATTGAGACATTTCGTCTCTATGTTAATATAATCTAGTATTCGAAATCTCTGAATTATGTTCTTAATTTTTACAAAAATCGGATAGTACACTTCTAGACATTAAACTATGTGTATAGACCAAAAAATTGGATAAAGTTAGAAATACAAATTATAAATTGTTAAACTTGGTGGTTGTATTTGCAACTAAGATTCTTGTAGTTTATTATTTTTGTTAAATTAATATTTGTTCCTTATAATTCTCAGTAGCACCGAAAAATATAAAAATGATGATGTTAGAATTCTCCTTGTGTGAGCCCAGCAGAACATAACTGACTTACTCGGTCATGGTACGCGTGACAAGTGTGATGACCTGCCGACTTTATTCCTTCTTAAGAGGGAAAATATGGGCATGTGATATAATCATCCGAGTGCCAATTTTTATTAACATTTTATTTTTTCCATTATACTTTCTTTCATTGTTTACCGCTATTCATAGAGTTCAACTGTCTTAAAAAAGCACTCATTCCATGTAAAGATATTGTAAAGCTGACCGTGATTCCTGGTCAGATCTTGCGCGACCACATTTGTGACTTGTGCGATAATCGAAGCACGAGACTCCACTTCTACGACCTACAAAAACAGGCGCATTCAAATATCCTAAATGCTAAAAAAAGGATTTTCAACGTACGCTAAAGCGAGTTAAAATCACTGAAAATTTTCTTACTTCGTTTACAATGTAAGCCAAAAATTGTGTAGTTCTGGAAAATCACAGGTAAAACTTCAGTGATGCCCCTTTGCCACTTTGTTTATCCAGAGGGATGGTTCGCGACCATCCGAACCGAAAGAATCCTTTTAGTTTCACTTTGTCATATTTCCCTTTCCGTTAGCTTGATTCCCTTCTTTCAAAAGTAAATTTGCGAGGTTGGAGTTTTCGACCGTTAAACATGATTACCATCAAGCTTTGTATAAACTATCAAGAGTGGTTCAGTTCGTTCTCTTTACATTAGGTGTTGCAACATGAGCAATCTTTTCTTTAGCTGAGGAAGCTCTCAAATTTGCAAATGCTCCTTGGGTAGGTCGTCACAATATATTTAGATATAATTTTTTGCCACGTGGAGAGGCGCCTTGAGAAGAAAAAGGAAATTTGCGGGAGCCAAAACGAACTATCAGCAAAGAGAGTTAACTCCGCCGAAAAGAACGAATACGAACAAGGATGAAGAAAATTGACACGGATTTCAAATGAAAAACTGGGAAAATTTTGGCTTCGTTTTTCCAGCTTTGTAATCCTTACAAATAGTGTCTTAAACCTTAAACAAGCTCAGCATGGTTCCTCCATTCATCACCTGGAACCAAAAATAAGTTAAATCGCAATGGGAGACCTGTGTTTTGGGTTCTCGTGCGACCCAACACTGCTTCAGATCGTATCACCTTACCCAAAGACTAGAGTAAGTTGTCTGGGTTGCCGCGCTTAGTGTAAGAGCACAGCCAATTTCTTTCAAAATATGAATTTTACTGATAAGAAATTTTCGTAGTGTACAAAATTCTTATTCCTAACCAACGCTTAAAAAAATCGTCGTCTGAACAGTGTTGATGGTGACATTTTAGCGCTAGAGCAACATGGTGAAACCTTTTCATTTAGCACAGCGGAAGTAACGTGATTTTCAGATTTCGCTGTTAGACGGAAGAAGAGCTGAGAGGTATAGTTTTTCTCTTGGATATAGTTGACTCTGCTTGATGATAAGTCTCAAATTAAAAATTCGAAATCATAGTTTTGCGGTTCATTGGCAATGTATTGAGTCGTTTTCCTCCTTAGGTTTCAATATCTTAAGGTTGAAAGAAAGAAGAACTGATACAATACTTTTGTCACGTTTTTTGTCTAATTTGTTGTTTCCGGTGCCCAAAGCGATTAGTTCTATCTTTATAATGTGCGCGATAGGTAAGATCAATTGGGAAGACTCCTGGATTGATTCATATTTGAGTGAGCTTCTCGAGCCCCAAATAATTAAAAAAAATTTTCGAGGTATGAAAATATTATTGTCAAAACTTTTGCCGACTCTATCACGCGCAACAATAAAGACCTAATCGGAAAATTCCGTAAACATGGCATGACCGACCACAAATCGTTGGGTGATCATCATGTGAGTTGCGTGTGGCATTAGTTCTTTTTACAGAGCCGTTTTTCACTAGTTGCAAGGTAACTGCTGACAGGATTCCCCTCTCTCTCGAAATCAAGAAAATTATTTGCCTCAAAAGGTAAGAATTCAACTGTATTCGTATCCATCAGAGTCCTTTTCTGATAGACCTCAGAACCTACGGATGACTCTATCAGGTCACGCTGTTGATCGTGATTCTACGCTAATGACTTGGTTATAAAAGATGTATCTACCCCTCGTGTATTATAGATTTTATAAACAAGTCATCGCCTTTTTCGTCCAAACTACAATTTTTTATTGTTTCTGTTAAAATATAATTTAATTGAACTATCTAATGAACTATTTCAAGGTGTTACCACCGATATCTCTAGCTAGGTTACCACGTTACGTGGAAACCACGAACTCTGTCGTAGCTTTAGTCACGAAACTGCAGCTTTATCGTTGCGTGTTCCTGGCGTTTAGTTAGCAAATAAGAGACTTCGCGGCGTTTCGGGATCCGAGAAAAACCGTTATTTTTCGCTCAGCTGCTACTATCGCCCCGTTTATCAATAGACCATGGCCGGAGGATTTTCAGAATAAATTATTCCCCGCTCACTGGAGAAATTATATTTCCCACCCTGTGCTGGAGTGGGAATTCAATTGACAAGTTCATTTTTTTTGTCTTATTATCATATTCTTTACTGACTGTAGGTTGGTTAGACTGAAATAAGACTAATTCAACTGACAGTCGATCATGACTCGATCTGTAAAACGGGTGATCTCCACCTCGCTAGGAATCCTGGGATGGCATGGGGTATTGTTATTTCTTCTCATCATTTCACTGTTCAAGATTTTCCATTGGGAACACGAAAGGCCCCTCGAACAGGAAATCGCAGCGTGCCCATGTACCCTGGGTGCCATCTACAGCAATATCATGTTTCTTCTCCCATCCTTGGCTGCCTACATGATTGCATGTTTTGCTTATTTCCGTCAAGACGACGGTAGCGTTCCTTGGTCTGCTTTGAAAAAATTCTACGAAATGGTACGTTCCTGTGATTTCTTAGAAGAGTCCACCGATTTTGATTTCCATGTGGAGGTCTGCAATTTCTGCCATCAAGTCGAGCGTGATTGGACACTTGTGAAAATTGCAGTTTCGGCAGTGCTTTCGTCGCTGTATCCTCTTGTATGGATCACCCTCAGTCTTCTTCAAGCTCATTACTATGTCTGTGCTCAAGTCGGTCCCTCACCAATAATTGTTACTAGTTTCTGCAATGTAACAATTGGGGAAGATTATTCTAAAGAGTACGCCTTGGCAGGGATTCGCTCGAAAGTCATCGGAGGAATTTTGTTTGCCTGCATGCTGTTTTTTGCTGGGTTGTTTGTAATCCTCCATGGCGAGATAGAAAACTATTTGAAAAAGATTGAAAAGTCCTCAGACGACGACGAGAGTACTGGTAAACTTGCAGTTTGTGTCACTGTCTTGCCAGACCATTCACATGGGGCAACAGATGTATCAGGAGCAGCAACTTCCCGCAGTGCACCGATCATCCCAAGTGGCCCAGGAGCTCCTGGATTCAAATGTCAGGTAAGGAACCAGTCCTTATTTATTAAGAGGGGATCAATTATCGCCAACATAACATAAAGGCGAGGCTATAGAAAATTGACTGCCCATGAGGTGGATCATTAGAATGCTACAGTGCCTTACGGGGGGGGAATCAAGTGAATTTCATCGTGAGAAAATCGTATCCGACGACCGAGCCCCCCCCCCCCCTCACCCACCCCGCCTCAAAGTCCGAGTGCCAACATATCTTGTAATAGTATGCACCAGTTGGCTCAAAGAAAATGAGTGGCGGCATCAGAAAAACAACTAAGGAACAAACCTCTCCACACCTGTTTAGAGTCTCCTCATTTGAAAGGAATCTATGAGTTATTTCAAGCGATTACCAACGCAAACATCTAGAAACCAGCAGAATAGATTTCTGCCAGATTCATAAGGAGATATTAGACTCACATAAGGACTGGACGACTTAGAAAGGGCGTGTTGGTGACTTCGTAATATAATTTATAACATATTTTGCAATTCATTTTATATTTCAGTCCACTATCAAACAAGATCCAAGTGATAAAGCAAAGGGAATTCAAATCCATGTGACCGATAAACTTGTCTCTGCCCTCCGAGGGAGTTTTCGAAATGACGGATGGCAAGGTGTTGATATCCGCTGTTCACAACAGGAAGAACAGAGGAACCTGTTAGGATGTTTTCCATTTCGCTCGCCATCTCGAACCAAACTACTTTCGGACCCTCAGAGGAAGCATGAGTACGAATCACTGTGTGAAGTAGTAGATAAAACTACTCGAGGTTAAAAGGACGTTTTTCATCGACGTTCTGAACGCTCGTTTAGACGTAGAAGGAAAATAACGCAAGTTTACTCGATAGCTAAGTAACCAAAACTATCGACTGATTGAAGGGGATCACTCGCAAAAGCTTAACATTCTATGACATCCCTGTTTCCCTGACCTGAGGGAGGGAGGCTGGGTTTTATATGATAAAAATGGCATGTTACAACCGCCGATTCCACACATGCGCACTAAGGTTAGAAAAGGAAAGAGGAACCCATTAAGTTAATAATCGAAGACAACTGTTTCTTAAAACGGTCCCATACTTTAATTTTTGGGGTTAATGCATGCCGCCCGAGTTTTCCTTCAAGATCAAGAGTATCACAGACCCCATTGGCCACGACACTTTCTGTATAAAGTATCTTAGGGGAGTGTCCTCCCCCGGGATGCAGAAATTTTTTGGGATGGGTTTCAGTTACAATATATATCAGTTTTAACCGTTCCAGCGCTACTTTAGTATTTTGATAATCAAGAATGGCTCTAAACTGTACGTACAGGTTTTTTTTTTGCTTTGCGAAAAGATAATTCTTGAAAAATCGGGAGCATTTTAATTATCTAAAAAAATGGGGTCTATGTATGAACTCGTTTTGAGTCACAGGAAAATAAAGCCGAAACAAGGGCGTTTCTTAGAGGCTGTACCGTTGTTATAGTAACCTTAATGTCGATTTTCTGAGTCTCTTCTTTAACTGAATCGAGTTCTTAGACCGTGAATTTTGCTTTAGATATAACTAAGAAGCTCTGCTTTCCTTCTTAAAATAATCTGTCGATGTTAGTAATGATAAAAAAGACACCTCGCAGAAGTTAGCGACCGTTGATGTAACATATTTACTTCAAATTCATCTGCAATTTCCACATGAATGTTAACAAAGGAAATGTCGCGTATTAGAAGTAGTTCTGCAAGAATTTCAGAGAACACGCCGGTTGTTTTTTTGCTTGATCTGAAGGGCGCCCTTTAGCTTTTTCCATACAAGCTAAGGGCAATCTTGTTTACAATGAGATGTTCACAAAAAGATCCTTTGAGGTCGAAATAATTATTGGTTGATTAGAATTTTCCAAGACTCAATAAAGTATTCCTTTGTAATTGCACGCCGAGCAGACCCATTCAGGACGGATTTTCCTCATAGTCCTGGTCGATATCATTTCAAAATTGAACCGAAAGCTCATTTTTGAATAAGCTTTTGAGATACCGTCTTACTGGACAGTCCTTCATCATAAAGTCGATAGACTGCTCTCAAGAAGGAGATATAATCATCCATGAGCTGAAACGAAAAACAAGAGAACCTTTAGGAAAACTGAAAAAACGATAGCTGGCAGAGGCTATGACGCCATGACGGCCTAGGAAAACAAGTCATAAAAACAACGACCGTGCACCCAGATTAAACCGACGTGCACTCGACTTCTGGTTTGATAAATGTGAAGCAAACATACCGAGGTTTACCGTGATATTTTTTCTTTTTCCATAAAAAAAACGCACATACCTCAAATTTAAATATAGTTATAGCCACGATAGCATGTGTCCTCAAACGTCCCAAATAAGTCATCGCAGCTCGACTTTAAATTGTGATCTCTCCCACACATTTCAACCGACGCCATTCAAGCTACTATTGACGCGAAGCCCTTTCTGTGATATATCAAGTGAAGTGGGTCCCAAGGGCCATAAATATTAGAGACAAAAATGTGGGACTAAAATGTGGGGCTAAAATCTGAGTCTCCTTTGTGAGCGAATTCCTGAGTTGAAGATCCAACTTACTTGTCAGCGCTGATGTTCAAAATTCCCGGACTTTGCTGTCTTCGGAGAGACATTGCTTCTTTGGAAACCAAGCTTAAAGATACTGAAAGACATCAGAACCGGTAAAACTTTCAATTTATGCTTTAGTTCTCTTATAAGTTGAACCATAGATGTTGCTCTGCCACGCGGTCACGCCAAGGAAAACAGGAAGTGTATGTCTACGTGGATAGTTGACATTTGTATTTCATACATTGAGAATCGCGAGCGAAGGTTATAAAAGATTTCATTTTGAGCCATTTTATTGATCCAAATGTCATGGGTCATCAGAATTTTTCAATACAACTGCATTCTGCGAGCGATATCCAGGCTGATAATAGGGCGGTGATTATGAAACCTCTCGTTCCAACCCGATCGCTTAAGTTGTCTGGAGCTGGGTAAATTTTCACGGCGTGTTTTCACTTGGGTTGCTAAAACTACCTAGGGAACTAAAATTTCACCAAAATACTTATTACTTTGCTTAATGTAGCTTACGATTTTCTAAAATTGAATCTTATTTGTTCAAAATAAATTTGTCTTATGTTTCATCACGGAGCTTCTAAAGTATCTTTATAAACAAATTAATGTATAAACAATTACGCCCAAAGTGAATTACGATCTTGCACATTTTTCTAAACAAACGTTTTGAGTTTTGATAAGCATCATCCAAAGAAAGAAGACTAGCTGTAAATGTTTATTTTACTATTGATAAATGTAAACGTGGAACTTCGGTGTTCGTGTATGAAATCAAAACCTTGCTCTGAGGCACATTTCTGATGACTTAAAAATCTACTTTCGCTATTCAAGGCGTAAATTACCTGAGTAAAAACCCGGGCTATTTTGTTTCATGACAAATTTCGTAAAATCATTTCAAAATATGATTTCGTAGAAAACGAAAGCTGCTGATAATGACTATCGTATCTAATTTGATCCTGTGATAGTTACGATTACCTGACGTCACGACAAGTTGAATAATTACTTTCAAAGTCACACAAGTAACTAAAGGGAATGCTATCCACTAACAGTATTTAAATACAGACAGATCGGTCAACAATCTCCTTTTTTTGGGAGTAGGCTTTCAAAAAAGAAATGAGTTGAGAATTTTTTGGTCGTTTATGAAATTTGTTTCTTGAACTGACTACATTTCTGAGTTGTCCTTGTCTTCCGCATTTTTCCGACACATCGACGTTAAAAAGTATGATTTACGATACGACTGAATAAAAAATCATTAAAAAAATCAGAAATAGTAAAAAAATATCCTAAAGTTAATTTCAGATAGGCTCCAAAGTAAACGTCATAGTCGCTAAGCGACCATGAATAAAACCTCGGGAAGGTATCGTTTTCAATCATGAGGAAGAGCTGATTAGAAACTACAAAAAAAGTCTTGTAACAGACAAACAAAAAGAAGTGAAACGACCACAGGAATCTTGGGTTTACATATAGTACACATGATCTACAATCGTCTGAAAAATCAAGATTTAAAAGGCAAAATTAGAGATAAAATTATTTTATCAAAGAGTAACAAAATATCCTCGACATACCAGGACTCCTTCCTTGAATTCTCTAACTGGCCTATCCTGAATCCTGATCCCTTCTTTTGCTGCTTGAATTTTTATAGGTTTACGTTATTATCTTTGGCCGATAGCAAGAGAACATAAACTTTTGCAAGAAGTTAACCTTCAAAATATGGCTCAAACGGTGAAACTGGCCCTCCTCTCCTTAGCAGGAATTCTGGGATGGCATGGAGCATTTCTGGTGTTGCTGATTGTATCCTTTAAGTTGTTTTTGGAGCAAAATTTTTACGGGCAAGAAGGTTACACCTGCCCTTGCACATGGCCGACTGGTTATGGTACCATCATGTTTCTGTTCCCGTCACTAAGCACCTTTCTGGTCGCATTTTTCGCATACTTCCGTCGAGATAACGATAGCGTTCCATGGAAAGCTGTGAAGAAACTTTACGAGCTCAAATGTGCTTGTAATTTTTATGATGGGCGTACCGACTGGGATTCTCACGCCGAACACTGTATTCGTTGCAGGGTTCGCTGGCGAGACTGGAACCTGGTAAAGGTCGCCTTGTCAGCAATTTTCTCCCTTTTGTATCCCTCAATGTGGCTGTCACTTAGTTTTCTCCAGACGTTTTACTATGTTTGCGCTCACGTTGGTCCAGATTATGATACACTCACCCGCTACTGCGATATTACGGACATCCCCGACAATTATCGAAAGAATCTTTTTCTGGCAGCGATTCGCTCAAAGGTTATTGGGGGCGTTTTGTTTGTAAGCGCTCTGCTCCTTCTGGGTGTCTTCGTGATCGTTTATGGTGAAATTAAAACCTATTTGAAGAAGAAAGATGATTCGTCAAGGTGCGGACCCAACGGGAGAGCTGATAATCTGCAAGTTCACGTCTCCGTTCTACCAAGCCGTTCATCCGGGACATCAGATAGTGCCGGACTCCATGGCAACAGAGAGTCTCCTTTTTCAGCAGTTGAAAGTGGAGGCCAGGTGAGATTTTATACAAAGGTGGCTCGCAGCAGTTGAAGGTGTTTCCTTTACACTTTAAAGACCTTTAGCAAACGGCAACGAGAAGGAGGACGTTGCAAAACAAAAAATGTAGTGGGCATGACAATAGCCCAGCACGTGCGTTTTAAAACTTTGTAGATTTCTTAGCCTTCCTCTGTCACACAATAATGTGAAGTTACCGAAATTTACGTGATCAAAAAAAAAAAAGAACACCCGACGACAAATTATGTAAGTTTCCATTTGGAACTCAACCGTGCTCACAAAAGTTATGCTAAAAGTGACGTGTGGTGCCGAATAAGACGTTAAACACATCAGCCATTTTTTAATTGACGTCTTCCTCGGCGTTACTGTGTTACTGCTTAAGGTCCGACTTCTTTTAAGGTTTAAAGGTTTAAAGTAAGCAAGGAAGTTATCCTGGCCACGGTATATTAAATAAAAAACACTCCTAAGGTTTGCATAGATGTCGATCTTGTTTATTGACCCATCAAAGTCCGACATCCTGCAAAGCTGAAAATTAAACCCTGTGAGCTGAATTTTGTTAAAAATCACTGCGATGTATTCCTTTTAAATACTGAATGAAGGAATAGTGGATCACAGATTATGATGTAACCATGGTGTAAGAAAAATAATCAGTTGCATTGAAGCATAAAGGTTGAGGTTCGAACTTCTTTTCCCGCTCCTAAGTGTGGAGAAGTTTGAGAAACTCCGATTGATTTCGACGTTTCTAGGAAATGGAGCTCTGGAGGGTGATTCGTTTTATAGTGTTTTCCTATCACCAGTAAGGAAAATCAATTCTCGTTGTTCAGAATTTCAGATGCTTTTGATGTGTCAAAATTCCTTATTTAAGTCAAAATTTCTTATTTAAGTCAAAATTTCTTATTTAAGTCAAAATTACTTAAATTATTATTTCTGAATGCAAACTTTCCTCTTGAATCGATGATGAGCATTCTTAAAAACTGACAATTCAACGTAAAAAAAAACAACTCATTAAATTGTCATTTGTTCAGGTAACCAATCAGAATCAGCCACAACTGCATGACGGGAACAAGACGATTCGTATCAATTTGAGTGACGAGTTTACCACTGCCTTGCAAGGCTGTCTTCAGGAGAGCAAGTGGCAAGGAATTGATATCTGCTGTTCACAGAAAGAAGAGGGCACGAGCGGACAGGGATCAAATATCCAATTTCCTGAGCGATCGTTGCACCAGCGAATAAGTTCCGCTGACCGTACCTTGGAAAACCCGTCGTCAACTCCACCTTAAGTTGTATAACACAAAGAACAGGGCATAGCTTGCCATCCGTAACTAAAAAAAAAGCCTGAAGAAGTTTAATTTCGAAATTAAAAATACTTTAGGATTTTTGACGCCAGTTATGCATGTAGTAGTGTCTAAATAAGAGAAAGATACATAAGACAAAGTTAATTTTTTTAGAGTAAGATTAGGTAAGCAGTAATTAAGAAAACTGATAACGCGAGTTTTACAAAAACAGGAGTATTTTTATGTGATATGACAAGTCAAAATTTTTAGTATTTCGGGAATATTATGTCAACATTGTTTTTTTCTCTTTTTTGTTTCGGACGTGGTAGAAACTGAAGTTCAAAAACTGAAACTTTTTATTTCCAATCCATTAAATTTACAAAGTTAGACTGATTAATGTAACCAGTATTACAGTATAATTTAGTCAAAAGAAAGAACACTATACTCCTGCAAACTCACCTACTCTATTAATCAACATGTGATTTTCTTACCGAGGAGAAACTTTTGAAGGCAATACAGTAATTATCCTAAATAAACTCACTTAGGCCTATTGCGGACTATAATTAATTTAGCTCACCACTGACAAAATCTCACGGTTGTCTTCAAATATCCCTGAAATGTACGATCGTCCACAATAGTTCTCTCTTGGTTTACCTTTCCAGACAATCATTCTCTCCCGACAACAGCAACAATTACTTCGACGACTGAGTCCTTATATACATTTAAAACGTATTCTGGAACTTTCGGAAGACTACAACACAACAATTTTTCTGGTATTACATCATAAAAACATAACCTAAGAAAATGTTCCAGAAAGTTCCTTGTATATGATAGTAGAAAGTTCGTGTATGCATCACTAAGAATTAAGATGAAATTTTAAAGCTGATAAGTCTTTGAATTCTTTTAATCAGAAAATCTTTAAAAAAGATCATAAATAAGAGATATTTAACGAAAGTGGAGGGAGACGTGCGATTGGAGATTAAAACGTTGTAGAGCCATTCGCTCCGACGAAGGGCTAACGCTCGAAACGCAGGTTTGAAACCGTTTCGGCGGCCAATTTACGTCATCAACTTAGTTATACTCTCCCACCGATGCGGCACCACAGTTTCTATAGAAACTTACCCCGTCTATAGATTTTGTTCACACCTGAGCATGAGTTGAGACATGCATAGGTCGATGGAACGAGTTAAGTTTCAACGAATGTGTTCAACTAAAGCATGAAAACGTTGGCTGCTTGCAAAGTTCCTTGTTTTCTAAGGTTTTCTAGCTTTATGTGGCATTCTTTACTGAAATTTAAATCCGTTGAGTTCATCCGATTGCCGAGATAGGAGTTATTCTTCCTTTTTGGTATCACCGACTTCGAAGAAGAAGAATCTTGAGTCGAAAAGCAAACGAGGAACTCACTGTCATGTTTCTTCCAACTGACTGTTAGGATCCATGGTCAGAGTCTCACAGGATGCTCCGTATCACACAATTGTCCAGTTATTTGAATTTTTTTCATCTGTGATTTTAGCCTGTTCCTCTTTTACTAACCCTTAAATGACAAAAGATCAAATTGATTTGAAATTTGAGGGATGAAGTGGTCGTCACTTGCAAAATTTAACTCACCCTCTCTCGACAACTGATCCAACGCTTCCCGACAATCTGCGCGTTGCAAGGCGTCACAAAGCTCTCTCGTCGAAGCATTCTTTTCCCCTCTCATCCATATTAGGAGCCCTTGATAACATTTTTCCGAAATTGTCCTATTTTCCGCATCTAGAACTTCTATTCTGACATTCTCCAAGCCCAGATACCGAAGAACTGTTTCCCATCTCGCAATCCTTTGATGTACGCAAAGTAAGTGTCTTTCTGTGACAGGCTCGTCATTACTGCCTAACGAGGCATAACTTTGCCTCAAAGCATGTCCTGTAACATCTGCAGTTACTGTAAGAAAAAACAAACTCATTTTTCAGAAGAACTTGTATTTAAACTTATATTTAGAACATTTATCAATCCATGAGTATCGAAGGAATGATGCTACATCTCTCTGAACTGTTTCTTAAAGCAGCGTTATACAACATGTTCCATATACGAACTATGATTTCTTGAGGATTATCCTAACTTTGTCAACTAACAATAACAAAAACAATGGCTACATTGCCAACCTGTATTTGTTCCGTTTTCAATATTTTGGCCGCTTTCGCATTCCTCTCGCCTCTCTGAAGCAAAAGTTTCTTCTAACACGCTTGATTCGTTTGAGGGCTGGATTTCGTTGGAAGACGAGGGAATAGTCTGTATGCAGAGAAAGTTCATAAATATGAAGACAAAAAAAAGAAATAATAATGACCACCTACCTTCTAACTGATTCTCCTTTATCTTTCAACCAGGTTTTTATGCTCACGTAATATCAGTATCTGGGCAACTGCCCACCTACCCCTCCCCTAACCCAACAACAGTCAATTGATAACACGTTAGGGTTAATTTTGGGTTAGGGGAGGAGCAGGTGAGCAGTTACCCAGATACTGATATTGATCCCTCACGTGATTGCCTCTTGTTTCGATTATCTCACGTTTACATCACGAAAGTTTGGTCAGCTCAGATATCGAGAAAGTGGTTAGAACAAGTCTCGAATGGCGTGCCTCTGCAGCGCGAATATTTTACGACTGGGTGCGAATGCTATGCGACTGGAGTATGAATGCAAGATGATTGGGTACGAAAGCTTGGCGACCGGAGTGCGAGTGTTAAACGACTGGATACGAGTGCGAGTGCGAGTGCGAGTGCGACCGAAGTACGAATGCCATACCTCTGGGGTCAAAATTTACACTACTAGAGTTCGATTGGGGAAGGAGTATTATGCGACAACATGGATACGTTACCTCGCGTAGGTCATAGCCTGGGTTTAGATAGATCGTGAGTTCTTTGTTGGTTTCCTCCTGCTGGAACCAAAGAACACATGAAAATGGTTTAACATTTTTTCCTGTGGGTTTCACAGCAAAATCGCATGAGTCACTGGAACGAAATCCATTGCGATACGCGATCTCGAAAGGGTATGTCTGTAAGAAGAAACATTAAAGAAATACACGTGTTAGTTATAATCAAAAGCCTTTGACGGCCTCTCTCTTTCGTACAAAGCAGTGGCGAAAGCAAGACTTTTTGACAAGGGGGTCCTATATCAGCGTCTTTTCGGAATCTAGGAGCATACCGGTGTTCTTTTAATCATAATTATTAGACAGGCACCAAAGGAGACCCCCACCCTCCCCCCCTCTCCATTCGACCTTTTCTCCCTACATTGCGTATAAACAATAAATAATTAATGACCATAAAATTGTAACAATACCAATTACGAATTTGCATGACAGTGTTCGCCTTTGAAGCGACAAGCGTTTCAAACAGTATTTACTCAACAAACCGACTCAATACACAACATCATACGGGATCATGCAAGAGAGACGTATATGTGGTTATTATTTTTTCTAATTTATAATTAAATCATAGTTACCTGAATAGCTCCAGTCTTGTCGAGCTCCCATCCGTCTTGAATCTCTGTGAGTTTCACAGCGATATTGTTACCGCCATTATGTATCGTGCAAGGTTTCTCCTTAGCTGCCTTCCACGAGTCTGGAAAACGTTCTTTGTCTCGTGTTTCAACTCGCTGTAGTATACAAAAAGATTGCGCACAATTATTTCACGGGAAAATCGTTAACATTTGTCGTCTCCGATATGATATTTAAGATTATTTCAATAGAGATGCATCTGAATGAGGCCTGAATGTAGAACAACATTCAGCACTTAATTGAAATGAAATCTGATGACGTCCTCGTTTAACGAGATCTCAAGGAAACTGCGTTGGAGTCTTAAGAGCGATCGAACTTAAGAGCGATCTGGGAAGAGGGAAAGATTTGTTTAACAGTCCTTCATTTTTATCACTCACCTGCGTAAATTAAAAAAAAAATCTCCATATATGAAATTTTTACAGTCGACTCCAAGAGAATATCAACTGTCGATATTCTCTTGTTGACTATGAATATGACTTCCGGCTAATATTGCCGAAACGTCGGAGACTATATACTTCGGGAAAAAAATCTTTTTCAGAACTACTTTCTCCCGAATGATCAAACTTCACAATCCGCGTCTAGAACATTGCTGAACCTAGAAGTATGCAAAACTCTTGCTATACCTACGCATTTAGTATATGGCCTTGCAAATTGTTCATATAGCTCAATTGTTATATTATCCTGTCGCGAATTCGGGATGGGTTTAGGTTCGAATTTAGACAGAGACACGCGCAATGATAGGCATCTGTGTATCACCCTTCCTTCAATTCTGAGAACTTTTGTATCCAAAATCGAAGGGGTTATAAGCCTTCTGATCACCTACCTTCTTTGAATCCTCGCTATCACCGTAGATGTAGAACCTGAGATAAATCAAATCGCTTGATGGGCTTGGTCTGCTGAAGAAAACAGTCGCTCTCTTCTTTTTTGATCCACCACATGCAAAAATGCTCCAAAAAGAGAAGGTTTTTGTTTTAATGTGGATGGAATCTTTTTTTACCGTGAACCATGCCTTAGATTGGCCATTTTTCTCCGATGCTGATGGAACCTTTTCCCATTGGATTGTTCCTTTAAAAACATAACTATAATTATAATTGTGCAGTGCATATTTTTGTTTACTTAAAGCTGATCTATCCATAGCACTGCATTCAGTCTAAATGGACACAACTGAAAACTTATCCCAATGTCAGAGCGGTAGCTGTGACTAAAAATATCGCCACTCCCCACCACATAATAGTTAAAATGATCACAGAACACCTCTTTCCTTCTTTAAAATTTTTTCAAGTCATCTATACTTTTGTGGACGCTCATTGGTTTGTTATCTTGTTCTCTTCTTTCGGACCGTGAGCTTAGCCACGCTCCATCGACTGTTTTTGCGCGAAAAGCTTCAGATTGGTATGGTCTTAGACCTTCTTAATACATATGCTAATATCAAGCGTTAATTTAAAACACCATTTCTAGTTATATTTATTTGTTACGGGAAATATACAGGGGTAACTGATCATGAACTTACCTTTGTCAGAATATTTCTCACATCTGTAAACAGCTATCGAGTCTTTCTTAATCTCGTCAAAGAACAGACAATGTGGAACAGTGATTTCAACCGGCTTGAGCAGGTTGATGTCGTGTGGTCCACACTCAATCACAGGGGAAATTAGCGTCCTATCAGGTGTTTCCGGGATGTCCCGCAATAGAGAGGTTTCGTCATAGACCACTCGGAAGAAAAACTTATGGTGAGTTCCTTCTGGGACCGTACCACTATCAACTGCAATCGTCACATCGGAATCTGGCGCAGACAACTTCCCACCAGTGCTGTCGAGCATGGCTTCTGCTTGAGTAAGATAACTTAGCGACCTGTTATCATGAAGTGGCATTTGATAGTTATTAGATTTAGAGCTATAAACCCTCCTCACGTTCTCCAGCACTCTCTCAAACAAGAGACACAAGGTTTTGTCACTCCTCAACTTTTTTCATTCAACTACTATAATGTATCTCCCAATTACTTTTTTATTTTGCATTCTCCTTGGACAGTTTAGTAAAGCTTACAGTCGGTTGAAACGTTTACGCGATGAAAGGTTATAAGTAACATGAGGTCAAGTAATTATTCTAAATAACTGACGAAATTGCAAGATGTTTTTTTTTTCATTTTTCTGGGGCAAATAGAAGGAGCATGCGAACGGCTCCAAAAAGTATATTTCAAGTTGACGACAAAGGTTTTAGCCTATTCCACGCGTTCAGTTGGTAAATAAGACCGGAAAGAGGAGAATACGCGATATTGTAGAGGTTTGAGTTGAGTCAGGTCGCCTATGAGACCCGTCTGTATCACACTTCCTTTTTTCCCGCTCTGTACTACTATTGTACCCACTTTTCAACGCGCCCCGTTTACCAAATGATCATTGACAAACCTTTTTCTGATCTCCATGACTCAAATTATCAAATAAACTAGCTTGATGACGTACCTTATGTTGAACACATCAAATACTGTGGTATGATGGACATCAGCGGCTACAATAGTGTTTTCAGAGGGCAGGAAGGTGTGTAGCGTAGGTTGGTTTGAATCAGACTCATGTACGTCAACAGGCACTCCTATGACATTTGCACCCTGCCAGTAACATAAGCAAGTGAATGTGAAAATAGAGCAAATTATTTAATTCTAGTGTCGAAAGAAATTGCATTGGTTTTGTTTTACTCTGCACTGTGGCTGGTCTAGAAAACTCGTACTACCCCTTCAACCAATCAGACGCAAAATTAAAACCAGTCAGGACTTATTCAGTCGCGATTCCCGCACTTCAGGTAGCATACTTTACTGACTACAATAAGACCAAATGTTAAAGTCAATCTATGCGGACGGAATCAAGACACACCTCTTCAGCCCATGAACCTGCAGCACTTGATATTGATGTGCTATCACAGCAGTCGGATGGCGTCATACAACGCGGACGTCTGCAGTCTAACCGGGGGCAGACAAAGAGGCGCCCTGTCGATAAAATAATTACCATATTAACTTGCACAACGACAGAAATCACTTGACCGACACTTTTAGTGTCAAAAACGATTACTCGGCCTGCGAAGAAGTGGAAACATCTGTCATACTGAGGGCAGTGATGGAAATCTGCTTTGAATGCATGAATCAAGTCCTTTATCCAAGACACATGAATTGCTCTTGAGACAGTGAAATAATACGTCTTCAGAGGAATTTTATCAGTCACAGTTTCCTTAAAAAGCAGAAATCTTACCATTAGTTTTCTTGGAGCGTTTCAGTCGATTGAGTGCCGATGCAACCACTAGCACAACAACAACAACTACTGCAATCACAATCCACTGCCAGTGTTGAGTGTGTGGGAAAATCTCTTGGTCATTTGCAGAGTTCGGCTCGGGAAGCATCACTTCCTTGTCCATGTTGTCGCCCACCACCCCTTCTGTACCCAATTTAAATCCGCCTCCTGAAATGATAATACATATCAAAACCTCCATCACAATACTCAATTAGAACCTAACAGTTGATTTAGGGACAGCATAAGAAACAGAGAATTTAAATCTAACCTTTTTCCTGAGGAGACTTTGTGCTATGCTCCAGCTCTTCGTCCATTCCAAAATCATTAGCGTTGAGAGACTCAGATGACGAAACGGAAGATATCCTACGCGGATTCGCTGTGTCTGTACTGTTGTGACCAGTCTTCTGCGATAAACTTTGAGGAATGTTCCCATCATCTCCTTGCACTTCATGATCTGTTGGGTGTCGCTTGTCGTAAACTGGTTTCTCTGTCTGTGGAGACGACGCAGGCAAACTATCAACGGGAGAAATTATGAGAAATGTTCCCCGTGCAATTGCATCAGTTGGCGTCCTCGACGAGAATAAGCTTGGAGGGGAAGGGCTTACAGAATGAACCCCGGGTACGATGAGTTTTTCGTCTGCTTCTTTGTCAGCAACCGGCAATTTGTGTTGAAACTTGGGATTCCTTCTGCCATCAACCCAAGGGTTCTCAGCTCTAAAAACAGTCACACGGTCTTTCGTCTCTTCGTGATGTCTGCTTCTATTGTGGACAAGGTAATCTATATGAAAAAAGAAAATTTTTAATCCGGGGAAAATCAATAACTCAGAAGATATTTTATGATGATCGCCTTGTGTAATACAACAAAATCACTTGGTTTTAACCCTTACACTTCTCTCATTCAACAACTTGAAGTTTTCCCCTTCTCATCACACTATTCTTAAAGCATAACCTTCAGAGCTAAAACATTTTTCGGAATTAACACCAACTAACGGTCAACTCTCGTAAGTAGACACAAACCATCATACCAAGCACATACGTAATCTTCTCCGCAAAAAACACCTAAGATTACCCTCACCTCCACCTCTGCCGCAATCTGTGTCCTCATAGATCCCTATTCCATCTTTATCAAAAGGGCATCTCTTGCAGACTGTGTCTTTTGTCTTTTCGCAAGGCCTCAGTACCCCAAATCCAGGAGGACATGTGCTGCATTCTTTGCAAACAACATTCGACGTCAGAGTGCAAGGAAGGACCTCGAATTCATTCAAACCACATCTGGCGCAACGTTTGCATGTTCCGCGGCGAGAGGCGTGCTCAGAGTATGTTCCTTCAGCGCATTTTACGCAACGAGATTGTTCATTTTGGTTGCACACTGTGGAGAATCCTGCCGGGCACTTTTTACAAGCCAAGTTGATCAACTTTGGAGAGACCGGATAGAACGGTACTTCTGTTCCACTCAGTGACTATCAGTAGACATAACAAAGGAAGAATAGGCACGCAAATTAATTACTTATAGTCCGTATCTCTTTTTCTCAAGAAGGAGTTTTTAGAAGGCGAGTTCATCCCTCTGTTTCTGGGCAAGGGTTTTTCGCACACACTTTCTCACGTGGCGATGCAGTGCGCACCCTTAAAAATTGCAACCAGCTTTCTTCCGTGCTTTTCCAACCGAACGCTCTTCCCCCCCCCCCCCCCCCCCCACACTAGCTTGGGTAATTGATGGTTTTGTTTGTGCTTTGTTGCATCAGGCGACGGGGCGTTGAAACGAGCGATGGAGCTGTAAGTGTTTGTGACGGAGCCTAAACCTCTGCTACACTTTTCCGTGGCTCTGTTACCCACCCTCCCCCTTCCCTTAAATGGAATCCTAGTGTTTCTAAGGAAATGTGTTTGTTTGCTACCCACATTTTAGGCCTTGCGGTTTCAGTTTAGGTTGAAATTGCCATGATAAAATTTAAAAAATTAGTAGCAAAAAGGTCATGTGTCCTGTGTCTTAAGAAAAGCCTTAGCGCAGCGGTTTGTGATTTGCAAATGATACGTGTTGTTTTGCACGCAGCTATGTTATCCTCTATCGAAGCTTATTTACCATGGAAACCACAAGTGTGCGATGACATGATGATTTATGATTAAATAAACTTAATTGACTCAAGGAATACTTTACGGCTAAAATTATCTATGAGAATGTATTTATGATTATCTGTTGCTCGGGAAATAGAATCTTGGAGGCATATGTTGACAAAAAGCCTTCACAATGTTCGATGAATCTCGCACATTCTGATGTTCTTATAATAGTCTTGATCGGGTATGGCAATAAATAAACGACTAACGTATTACTGAGTCTGATAAGTGAAGCAAAGCAATCGCGCATGACGAAGCAATACAACACATTGAGCTCCTGTAAAGTTTTGCTCTACATATTCTGAGTGATGTAATGAATAATTTAATTCTGAAGCAATATATTTAATACATATTGGTGGTTTCATCATCTATCAGAACTGATATTTTCAGAATTAAATGTCATCACTATTGTTCGTGTCGTCAGGAAACAGTAGTGCCCTTGTTCTGCGTCAGAGGTTTCTTTTCCGTTTTGCTTTCAATTCGCTTCATGACTTTCATTTTGCTTCAATTTGCTTCATGACTTTCGATTGAAGAGAATACTCATCTTTAAGGTGTTGTGCACTTACGTTAGCCATCTTTTTAATTAATAACGCAAATGGAAAAAAAAAACTGAAATCTAATGTTAACCTTATTTAAAAAATTCAAAACTAAATTAGAACTTTTAAAAATAGGAAGTTGTCACGGTTTTGTGACCGTGATCACGAAAAGGTGGTATTCATTTAGTGGTTTCCCATTTAAACGATTTTTTCTTGATAAGTGAATTAAAAGTATTTTGATTACACCTGATTGCCAGTGCCAAAATCGAAAACAAGGGCTCTTGAATTTTTCGAGTAATTGTTTGAAAGTGGTCACAACAATTTCAATTGCGCTGTACATTGTAACGAGGTCGCATCGCAACGTGATCAACACCGATCAAGAGATGTCTCTTACAGGCGCTCAAACGGCTATTGATGGAAATAAGCAGGTCGTGACTATATCGTTAGTTGACGTTCGTGTGACGCTTTTGCCTCTCAGTTCGGTCGAGACAGGAACCAGAGTTTTTTTTTCACTTTAAATACCTAGTCGGAAACGTGGGAACAAAATGTTTATCGACTATTCCCACCAGGCGTGTTGTGCTATGATGATATTTTAGCGTAAATAATAAACTCGTTTACCAAATTCAATTAGGTTCTCAGGTCGAAATGAAGTGAACTGAGCTGTTGAATAACCAATTCAGCCCGGATCATATATCAAGCAGTGAAGATGTTGCGATACTACACGCTACCGTTGTTTCAATCAAATATCAAAGGTACGTATCTGGAGCAGACAGGTATTACGATGGTTCTAGAGCATTATCTAGCGTCAAACCACGGTGGTTTTTTAATATTTTGGCATATATTGAGCAATTACTTACGAAAGATGAGTGGAATCCCATCAAAGTGAAGGCGAATAACATGAACTCGTGAGCCATTTTGAAACGCTATTGCACCATAGACGATTTGTCTTGCGTTCCTGATCTCCTACATCTGTTAGCGAGGTGAATAAATGATAGATTGCCTCTTTCTTCCAGTATGAACGCCTGTGGCACTTTTGGTCTTCGTTTTCTGTCTCCGAATAGCTTAGAAAATTAGTATAGAACAATGAAACTGAAAGGTTTCGGCACAGCCCTGACTTAACAATGTACTGAAGATTTCAAATGACCTTCCGTAATTTGTTTCAACGAGGCGTGGCGGGGGCTTTTCCCTGTATGACGTATTTGTTTATTTTCGAATTAGAAGATTTGGAGCGGCTGATGTCAAGATTACACTGCACAGCTACCAAAAGAGAAGATCATTCTTTCTTGTGATCATGGAAAAAAAGGCCTTTAGCACATGGGGCACGACAATTTTGTTACTCAACAAGTGAGTCTATAGGAAGTCAACTGTAGCTTCTTGCGTAACAAACTTTCAAACAAAGGAAACAAACAAATTTTTAAAAAGAATTGATACAAAAAATTTTACTCGCCTGCCAAACCAATTCTCTAACATCCTCTCCCATCCCCTCCCCTGAGAGTATCCACTAACAAACTATGACCGAAATTACAAATCGACTATGAGTTGGAAGGGAAACAGCGTGGCTGCCGAAATACATTTACGTATTTTCCTTGCAATCACTGTAACGATGATAGGGCATTTATTTGAGTTGGCGAAAGTGCAAACATCACAATTTCACTTTCATCGCGCAAATTATGCGACGGACATACCATTGCCCCCAATTGCCACTTTTCTCTCTTTTTCTGTTTCAGAGTCTTTAATTTTTCGTTTATCAAGGGCATCCTTTTGTTCATCTGAGGGACACGAATGTCGTACTAATCCCCGCTTTTCTTAACAATCCATTTCCTGTTTTGGTTTATTTATTCCTCTTTGGTGCTCGTCGACCTTGGCAAACCAGCGATAATAAAAAAAGATGATGAAATGTCAAGATCAGGCTTTAAACTTCCGGGAATACTGAAATGTTCATTCGCATCCCTTGTTTGGAATGTCACGCAACGACACTGGAAGACCGTTGCGTGACAAACTCAGATAGGACTAAGGGGGTAAGTTTCTAAAGAAACTGTGGTGCTGCGTCGGTGGAAGACTATAACAGGGTAATTTAGTATTATCAACTGAGCTGACAACGCAAATTGGCCACTGTATAGCTCATCTCACTGGCTGTGCGAAGTTGATTTCGGTCTGTGATTGATTCAAGTTATCAGCGCCATGTATAGATACAATTTACACAAAGAATGCTCATAAAGTACAATGGGAAGGGGAGAGTCGACTGAGTAAATCAGATCTTTAATTTTTTGACCCCTGAGAGTGACTGACGTCCGATCTCCTCTTAGAATATCTCCCCGGAATCAAACGTTTTGTGAATAAAGGAAATAATCACCAACTAGAGGAGGTCTTGATTGTTAAACAAGTTCCCCTCGTCAGAACCATAGGAAATGTATAGAGAACAGTGTGGAGAATATGCATACTGATGTTAGGGTGTGGAGCGTTAATATAATAGGAACGTTTCCAATAGTCCACTTCTCAGTGAGTGCATGATTAAACATAGCCAACCTTTCTTTGACAAAAAAACTGTAACCCACCCCACTAGCCTACGTGTAGCCGTACCCTCCCCCCCACCCCCGCCCCGGTGAAACGGAAGCAAGGTAACGTCTACGCAAGCCTGACACTGATCGTGTTCCATGACGTCACGCTAATTTATGCAAAATAATGTTCATTTGATAAAATTTTTTTTGCAAGGTGGCACGTGTTAGCGTGAAGGTTATCGAGATAAAAAACAACACCGAAGTGAATTAATTTTTTCCATTTTTCAGGTAAATTTGCGATTTAGTGTCCGATTTCAAATATATATTTTGCTTTAAGGATATAGGAAAAGACTGTGAGCAATTTTTGGCATAGAGTAAGAGGAGAACGAATTTCAATTAGCATCGCGCTTACGAAACTAGATTTCAACGTCCACGCGGTTTCTGCTTGCATTTGTAAACAGTGTCACGGTCGACGAAAAAAGATGGATCGTTTGCCGCAGAGTCTCAAGGCTTTTACAGATTTCTTTAAGGGATAGTTATGCTGCGAGTGTGAAGAAAGAGCGACTCTTTTCTCAGTCGAAAGAATCGCTGCAAGAAACTACTAACCCCAATTTAAGTGACTAAACGTCCGGCAGCCGGACACTTTCTTAACAGCTTCGTAGCACCGTTCGCAAAGAGACCGAAAATTGAAGGAGGACAATCCTCTCGGCCCAAGTACATTAAGATAGCGCACCTGGTCTTCTGTGAGAGCTTTAACGGGCGGCACAATAGATATAGTGACCGGTTTCTTCTAGAGAAGAGAGGTGATAGATCACTGACGCTGCATGATATATTAAAGATTTTCCAATTTTTTGATGAAATTCAGCACTCCACGCTTCCCACATAGAACCTCTAACCATAAATGGTTTGTTTTACTCGATCACGGTGAATCAAGACATGACTTGGCAAGAACCCAAGGCTAAGATATCAGTTTCATCACTAGGGATATCGATGTGCTGAGAGAAGGTGATATCTATCCGTTGGCCGTGAATCGATGAACTGAAAGCCATGTGAAAGTCATAAAGAATGGACAGATCGAGATCGTGAGGCGTACGTTGCACGGCCAGTCGTAAACTGTATCTCTTTCTTGTCTTGATCCGAGAAATAATTAATAATTATCCCTTCCCAATAATTCTGTTGACAATGAAAAACGTCAGAAAGCGACAGCGGTGTTTGATTGGCCAAGAGAATTTAAAGCATGTCAAGGAAACAATGATTCTTTAGCTGATATTTTTGTCGGTGCTTAAACTGTAGACACGTTTGGGGTTTGTGTACGTGGAAACTATATATCCTCTTGCATGATACAATGCATAAAAACCCGTTTGCTTTTGGTGATCGATGGAATAGAATAACACCAAAGAAAACCTAGTCCGTAAACTCAGTAAAAAGTTATATTAGAATTCTAGTCAAAACAAGATGTTTATTGTTGGTTGAATCTAATATAAGCTTTAATTTCCATGCTCGGACATCTCAAAGAACGATGTTCAAGTTACGAAAATCCGACACAATTAGACACAAATACCAAAAATACCAAAAAAGGTCCTATCAAAATCAATAATGAGGATTTAACCTACAGCGATGTAGGACCTCAAACAAGAGAGACGCCTTGACAAACCAAAACTCAAACAGTAAAAAAAAACGCTACTGTAAACGGGGGCGAAAAAAGAGGCCGATTTTTGCTTTTGGCAGGAGAAGGATGGTATAACATCCTGTGAATACGTGACCCTAAACTTGTACGGTTTCCGTGTACTCTGGCTGACGTCACTTCCTATTCTAAACTCCGGACTCCAGCGACCTTTTGGGTTGTTTAAGGCTGATCATATTTGATTATGACTAACAAATAGGGGAACATGTCGGAAATCGGCTCCTTAAACACTTACCGGCTCACGTCTTAGGGTTATTTGATAATAAGGTTGAAACATAGGGTTAAGTGGCGAAAATGTCTTAATAAGGAAATGAATTTTTGGAAAACACATTTGCATTTTTCAGCAAGGCTGAGATTATGAAACGCGGACGTGAGAAAAAATTATCAAGTGAAGTTTCAAATTCTGCGTTGGAGGTTAACCTTGCTACAGATGAGTCCAAACACAATTTGGCAGGATTATGATACTTGGACATCTTTTCGTCAATTTCTGCTCTCCACGTGCGCGGAGGTGTGATGCATTGATTATATAAACCACTGAAGAACCAGGGAGTGCCACTTTAGTTTTTCGTCAAGCTGTGGGATCGTTGGTCATCCAACTAGTAATCTCGACTTCAAGTAAACAAAATTGGTAAGGTAATTATTTCACTAACAGTTTAGTCTTACATGCATGAAGCGGTTTTAGCTATGTCTGGTTTTATTTTATAATTCTTTTTCATCAATTCCATCGATCGAGGCAGTGGTTTCAATCTTACATATATTGCTAATATTGAATCTCAACCACACCTGATGAAAAGAAGGGGCTCGACTCGCTCAGGGGTATACATCAGACGAGTTCTATGTTCATTAAAGGTGTGCAAGATGATGCATAAATTTTTTTGCCCGTCCCATCAGATAGTTCACAATAGTTTGCCAAAAGATTTTGAAATATCTATATTTAAAAAGCCAGAAACATATTGTTCTGTTTGTGTAAGTCCTTTGCGTGACTGAGTAGGGAACCGTTGTTTGTCTCTGTTATTGTCTTCTAGTTGTCTGTATTCTTATAAGATCATTTATATCCTGACAGGTTGATCAGTACTGAGGCTTAAGTTTATCGCCTCTCAGTCGAGGATGGGCCTACAGATGATCAAGACAGTTTTGCTCCTTTGCACAGGCTTGATTCTCTGTGACGTATATGCAGGTATGAACTTTTGAATTTTGTGAAAAGCATTTGCCATATTTCATCATAAAAATTGGTCTTTGTACCGAGTGCATTTTTTGTATCGATAGCTTGGCCAAGGAAAGTTTGCCGAAGCTCAACGAACACGCTTATGGTGGTCAGATCACGAATGTCGGCAAGTTAAATTAGCCGCACTAGAGAGAGTGAAACCGTAAATGTAGTACAATCGAGTTTCGCCGAAGAATGAGTGTGCTGAGTGATTCTCGGTCTGAATGATAATCATTTTGTAGTAAAAGATTGGTAAACATTGTTATGATGGTGCAAGCATGTGCGTCCTTCAAAGTCGTTGTTCACTCTTGTCAAACAAAGGCTGGGAAGAATACTAGCATTTCACCTGAGTAAGCGATACCAAATCGATTCAGTGGTCAAATATCTGCGCATGTGTGAACATTAATAGGCCTCAGTTTTGTAGCCACTGTTCAATCTAATCACTTATCTGGCGTGACAAGACCAAAAAAAGTGGTCGGACTGAGGAAGACTGACGTTTTCCCTGAGCCCACGGGTTTGAAATTTCCTATCTCTATGGGAATGACTCACTACAGACAACAGAATTTCTGCATAAATGATGGACTTACCTGCCTTATACTTTGTATTTTAAGCGGCTAAATATTTAGTGGTTTAACTGGTCAGGTTGTTTTAATCCTTTTACACTCGAGATCTCTTTAGTAATTCCCCTTACTGTCTGCCATACTAGTCTTAAGATGTTACTTCGGAGAATTTTGATATTGATCAACCACCATTCCTCTGATGATAAGTTTTTGTTTTAATTCTCATCACTTTTTTGCCTAATATTGTTATGATATGGTAAGGAGAAATTCTGTCTTGGTATTTCATGGGAATTAAAAAAAGAAAAAAAACGAGCAGTTAATAATAAGCCTCTAAATCCTTCCCCGCAGAATTCCCGTCCCGTATCAGGTACGAATCTTTGGGTTGTTACAGAGACAACCCAGATATACAGATACAATCTTTGGAGGGAATGGACAGTCTCCTTAACGACAGCTATAGGCTGAGAACTGATGCTATACAAAAGTGTGCCATGGCTGCCTTGGTAAGAGGATTTACAGTGTTCGCAGTTCAAGATGGCGGCATGTGTGTTAGCGATAAATACGCGTATTTATCCTGTAAAGATGCAGATAAATCAGAAAACTGTAAAAGTGACGGAAAAGGAGGAAATATGGCTAATCAGGTCTACTATCTTAATTCAACACTGAAAGGTATGGATCGTTATTTGAGAGGAAAAGGCTGTTTACACCATCTGCATATCATTTCGCACGATATTTAAAATCTGTTATTATAAGAGGTCGCTGAGAAGATAAAATACAGTTAGGATGGATCCAGGAATTTTTGATTGGGGGCGGGATTTAGAAGGCACATAGGGTTTTTTTTCCTTCTCGCGCTAGAGCCTGAATAAGCTGAGAAACAAATTAAGAGAAGTAAATTTTGAAGACTTCATATTGAGTAGTAATATCCGGTCCTGTCGGTGTGACAATTTTGGTTTTAAACAAGTGTGATCCTTCTGGATCTGCCACTGATTTAGCAAACCCAAACGTGATGTTTGGTGTTTTTTTGGTGATAGTTTTTGAAGTTAGGGTTCATATCTCAAATCTCTTCTCCACAATTCTGAATACAGAACCCATCAGCTCGTTAATGTTTTCTGGGGTCCCCTCCTTACTAGGTCGGATACGTTCCAAAATAATTTTTTTACTTAAATACAAACATCAGTCTACGTGAGCAGAGTTATTGCAAGAAATCGAGTGCAAATAAGCGGCAAATGGCAACTTCACTGACGTAAGCTCTTAGTTGCCAAAACAAACTCGCAAATATAACAATTCTGTTCATTTGCTGTCTTTAGAAGTCCTTGGCACTGTTTCTTACACAAAACTTGGATGTTTTGATTTCACCGATGCTCACACTGTGCCCAGCCTCGAAGGAGAGGATTCTTTGTTGGATGGTTATTACACAACAAGAAGGGACGCTATTAGTAAGTGTGGACTGGCGGCTGACAAGCGAGGACATAGAATGTTTGTTGTCATGCCAAGCAGACAGTGTGCAAGTGGTCCTACTACTGAGATGTACAGAAAGTTTCTACAGTCAGGACACAGTAACCTGGAATGCACAGGAATGGCTCTTTGGAGTAGCGTATACTTTCTCAATTTTAGCCGGTATGACGATAGAGGTGCTAACAATGTTGAAGGTAACGGAGATACATGTATTCAGATTAAACAAGTAAACTGTGTTTCATAGGACGGGATGAAGCTGTTATTTAACAGTACGGAGCAAAATGTCGCTGAATTGCGAGCGTTTCACACCCAGGGGTAGAGATTCTCGATCACCTGTCCGGCCGAAAACCACCGAGTACATGCACCAAAATAGCACAAATAAACTCGGCAATCAAGTGTAGAACACTCAAAGCAGTATCTGGAAAACACCGATTTGAAGCTGTAATTAATTGTCAATTACATTTCCTATTTATGGGGAAACCTCCTGTTTCGACAGAGTGAAAATGAAACAGTTAAATGATTATCCGCTATCGTTAGAGGTAAATGAACTGCTGTAACAAATTTTGCAAAGTTAGCTTTGCTGGTTCTAACCCTCATTTGAGTGACGGTCTTTTGCAGGAAAATAAAAATCTGTAAATGCTCTATTTTCAGTAATACTTCCGTCTGAGCCGCTAAAATACACGTCAATTGGATGTTTCCTCCAGTACCCTTTCATGGCTAGGAGATATCCTCTTCTTGTGAGCTATGAGGGCCAAGATCCACTTCTAAAGGATTTCTACAAACTACGAAAAAATGCGATTGAAAAGTGTGCTACGGTAGCCAAGCGACGTGGATATAAAGTTTTTGCTCTGTTCAACGGCGGCAAGTGCTTGACTGGCCCTAAAGCTCACACAGTGCCAGTATTCAAAACGTTCTGGGCTACGGGATGCAAAAGCCACGGAAAAGGAAGCTATAGCAATCTTCACGTTTACGTTGTTGGAGAACTGAGAAGTACGATGATTTTACGATTTTAATGGTGTACGTTAAGAGCCTTTTGAATTTGGGTAATACGACTGTCATACTTTTTCTTTATTATACACCAGACACAGTACATTCTGTTTTTTTTCCTTTTTGACACAGATTTCTTCTCCGCAATACCATACACACAACTCGGTTGCTACAAAAACGACAAAAATATGCTTGATATTGAAAAAATGGACCCAGATGTTCTTGATGGTGATTACAAATTGAGAAAGGACGCAATTGGCAAATGTGCATTAGCCGCCATCAAGAGACACAGTAAAGTGTTTGCAATCCAAGATGGAGGAAAATGTCTCATTTCACATTCTTACAAAGTTTTTGATGAAATTGGGATCTCACAAGACTGTAAAAGTGACGGAAAAGGTGGACCAGGAACCAGTAACGCTTATGTGATAGGGAAAATTAGCGGTATGAATCTTTTCTCATGGATGTCTCCTATTATGAAGAGCTAGGAAGGGAGGGGTCTCTCGTTGGCTCACTTAGGGTGGGTGGGTGGGCGAATATATTCCTACTCGGTTAGAAATGAAATATTTTTAATTTTTAAAAACTATCATGATGGTGATTTCTCCCCTGCAGCTTTAAAGCAGTTTTTTTTTATTAGTATTAACTTAAGCTTGGGTCACGCCTTAAATGGTCAATAATCTCTGATCGCTTCCCCCTCAAAAGTTCCAATTCACTTCACATGGCTTTGCTTCGTCTCCCTACCCCTTCTTTCTGTACTTAAAAATCCTGATCCTCCCATGATGACAACTAAAAGTCAGCAGAAACTATAAAGTGTCTTATCTGTGCGAAAGAGGGTGTTAAGCTGCTGCCACTAAGAGTCAAGTCATGATGATATTACCTAAGAGAGTAGAATGCAAGGTTTCTTTTTGAACAAAGTGTTTAGTTAACTATTTAAAAATAAATTTCACATCCAGTTTGAAGGAAATAACATTGTTATAACAATGGCTTCCGTTGCAGAGCTTCGGTTTATGTTGACCTTTAATACTTTAAACGAAGGATGTTACAAGGACCTTCCTATCCGTGCTATGGAAAGTCTTGAAGGAAAAGACCCCATACTTCTCGATGGCAATTACGCTTCAAGAGATGAAGCAGTTCTTAAGTGCCTCTTGTTAGGAAGAAAACTTGGATATGCCGTGGTGGGTGTTCAAGATGGTGGCATGTGTGTTGGTAGCACCAAGGTGAAAACGTATAAGAAATACGGAGTATCCCATGATTGCAGGGGGGATAGGAAAGGAGGACCGTGGGCCAGTGAAGTATACCTTAGCTTAACTAACCACACCACTGGTAAGTGTTAATCCGAGACGATGTGTCAAATGGCAGTGGAAAAATTATCACCGGTCCCGATACTAGCTGTAAATGGTGGCTTTTAATTACCAAATGTCTTGACCTTGTTCTTTAGTTGACTGATTTGCAATGCGGAGGTTATGAAACATTACATTTACCCGCACTTTCAATCTTAATAATAATAATAATAATAACAATAATAATAATAATAATAATAATAATAAGACTTTACTACGGTATATCCATAGAATGGCTCTTCACCCGAGTAAACTAACTAAGTTAATCTACGCTAAAAAACTAACAAATTCACGATGATAAAATACAATTAATAATTATAATACAAAGCATTTGGAATTAAGACCGAAGCAAATTACTATATACGAGATTTCAAAAAAGTAAAAGCCGGTTTTGAAAATGATTTGCCGTCCACACAATGATTTGCTGTCCACAGGCGTTCTTGATTGTTATGATATATCTCTATCATTATTACCATGGTTTAACGGCCAACGGCCTATTTTTTCAAACAGAGGTAGTTCCCTCAACATCCAATGATCTTTTCACAGATTTTCTGGCCGGTGTTACCTACGAATCTAAAGGCTGCTACAAAGACCAAGAAGCGAGAGCTATTTCTTCTTTAGAAGGAAAAGACGTTCTTCTAAGTGATAGCTATACGGAGAGAGAGGATGCTATTCAAAAGTGTGCAGTGGCAGCCATTATACGAGGATACAAAACATTTGGAATCCAAAATGGTGGCATGTGTGTTAGTGGCCCTAACGCGCACCAAACATATAGCAAATACGGTGAATCAATGGATTGTAAAAATGACGGAGAAGGAGGACCTTGGGCCAATCAGGTTTACAATCTTGTGGGAAGGGTGGACGGTAAGTTGACATGAATGTATTAACATCTAAACCTAGTGGTCTCTTCTACGGCCACCGAATTATTGGCCAAATTTGGCTTAAGCTTCAAGTAGGGTAAAAAATATTTCACTCTCGTTTGTACAACATATCGCTTGATGAATTGTGACAACCGCGTTCTTTTTTTTCTTTTTTTCCGAATGTCCTTTAACAGTATCCTTAATTTTAGCGTAAGAAGGAGCTGCTCCATAGACAAAGTTGAGTTGCGTCATTTACCTTCGGTTGAAAATTTGAATATTAGCACGAGTTCCTGAAACAGTTGAGGGTATAGCGGGCTCACTCCTTTTTCTCAAATTATTTCCTTCCAGTAATTTGACGTTTTTGTATTCGCAGATATCTTTGAGAGTGTTCAACGCTTACATGTTGGATGCTTCGATGACATGCAAGCACAGAGGATTCCCAGTTTAATGCAAGATCCTGTATTAAACATTACCATTACTTCAGATGCGGATTTTGGTGAATCAGTTGCAGGTCTTAATCTCAGTCAACAAGAGAACCGATTTAACGTGAAGTGTGCATTAGCGACCTGGAGGAGAGGATATAAAGCATATGTTGTTACCGCTGACGGGCAGTGCGCCAGTGGTCCTGATACGCACACCAACATTGTCAAGTTTGGTTATGGCTTAGAAGAGTGCTCAACCGTACCGGCGAACAATAAGGCGTACCTTGTTGGTCCTAGTCCGTTTATCCCACCCTATGAAGGTATGATGAACGTTTCCTGCCTTTTTCTCCTACGAGAAGAGAGACGATTACTTCGAAGGGCCAAAATTAACAATTTGATCAGGAGGTTTTGATTTATTTTTTTTTGCCTGGGATCTGTTATGTGAAGGGAAAATTTGTCACCTTCCATTGGGATAAAGAAGCAAGGTAGGGTAAACTCCTTATCTGGGTATTCAAATGAACTTGATCCAGAATGCAGATCCTTTTAGGGCTCAGATAAAGGGAAAGAAAAAAGATTTCATATCTACCTTAGAGATAGAATTTATAGAAAAACCTATAGGTCAAAACAAGTGTGTTGAAAATTTACGTAAGTTACAAGTATTATCAAAAAGCCGGTTGAACAAGTGGATGAGAAAGCCGGTTATGCTGGCAAAGGCCGGTTTAACAGGTAGAGTGAGATAAGAAGCTTGGATCTGTTGAACACTTTAGTAGAGACTTGCGTTAGATTTTATTAAAAGGCGGAGAGGACATGATAGATTTAAAACAACAAAAGGAAATAGGAACTGAGGAATCTTTGATTTTGATAACAAATTGAATTTGTGATGTGGTCAAATTGGCCTTGTCTAGTCACTTATATGTTAATTAATTGATATTCCTTTTTGTAATTAATTAAACTATCCGAGGTTCTATGAGTTCAGTTAAAGATTATAAATCACGTGGTGCACGGACAACGCCCACTCTAGATCCATAGAGAGCTGTGTTGTTTGGAAACCACACTTCTTCCTAAAATCAGCAACGATTAAGAAATTGTTAAACGATGTCTGGGATTGCAGTGAATTTGCTCGACTTCTATGATTGGTCTGGATGTGGTCAAATTGGCCTTGTCTAGTCACTTATGTGTAAATTAATTGATATTTCCTTTTTGTAATTAACTAAACTATCCGCGCTTCTATGAGTTCAGTTAGAGATTATAAATCACATAGTACACGGACAACGCCCACTCTAGATCCATAGAGAGCTGTGTTGTTTGGAAACCACACTTCTCCCTAAAATCAGCAACGATTAAGAAATTGTTAAACGATGTCTGGGATTGCAGTGAATTTGCTCAACTTCTATGATTAGTCTGGAAGACTCAAAGTTATCTGGTCGGATGCGATACTAAAACCAATCGGTATTTGATCAATAGCGTTGCCATCATCATTTGCGTGACACATTATTATGATATTATGTTGCCCTTTGATGTGATTGGCTGTTGAGATATTGTGGGTTTCGGATTTACGAAAATCAACTGATATAAACAATTGTAGAAAGTGACTAACATTTACATGCCAATTTGCATTTGCTTTCTACAATAGAGTTACATGTTGAGTATGAGTCTGTTGGATGCTATGAGGACAAAAGAGAACGAGCTATCGAGAATGCTACTTCACTTGAATACTACCCGTTTGGTTACTCTATATACTACTACATGAAAGGAAATATAATCCAGAAGTGCGCATTATATACAAAGCTGATTGGGTACAAGGTGTTTGCGATTCAAAATGGGGGGGAGTGCCTTACCAGTGCCACGGCCCATAAAACATACAGTAAATATGGTGAATCGCGGGTCTGTAAGGGCGATGGAAAAGGAGGACCCTTTGCCAATCAAGTGTATCGTTTATCTGAGAGAAAAGGTATTTTGTTTTATGTTTTATGTTGTTGTTGTTGTTGTTTTTTTATTTTTGTCTTGGGTTTTTATTGTTTTCATTAGAAACCTCGACCTTGTCCCCAGTCTACATTTTCTTTAAGCGTCAATAACAGCTGCGGACGAAGATGGCAAAAGTTTTTCTGGATGGGGCGGAAAAACAAAAATGGCACAACTCGATTGGCCCATCCAGTTGATAACAGTATACTACATGATGAGTTAATAATACTAGCTTCGGGACGGGTGAATTGAACTGTCAATTTTCTTTACTTCTTGGATATCGTCACCATCAAAAGAAGCAACAACGAAAAACCATACCACCACCGGTGGAAAACTTGATGAAAATCGTTTACTCTTCCATTGGAGTTGGTGTTTTACCTTTTTACGAAAATTGAAAGTGTCATTGCTTTTTTAACATGACCATCTTTATCTTCCTTTCCTTTGCAGGATGAGAGCGTGTGCCAGTGAGCTTTCTAACAGTTTGTGTGGCTCATCTTTACAAAGAAAAATGGAAATTACGTCATAATACATGGCAATAAAGCTCTTGTTCAAAAAACTTATTTTACCGTTGTTCGTCTCTTTAACAACTTTGGATAGAGGGGAAAATCATAGCAAAACTCGCCTAAAAACTTTCAATAAAATGTAGTGATTTTCAAACTCTTAGCCATCTAAGAAATGAATTCACATTTTGGATACCTCACACTTAGTGCAATGGGTAATACTTCTTCCAGCAAGAGAGAGTCAGGGGATTGATTCCTCGCTGCGATAAGTAATTCTTTTCATTCTTTTTCTTTCCTTTTTTTCCTTTTTTTTTCCAATTTTACTTCCTCTTCAAAAGCATTTGTTTTTTCTATTTTCGCCTGTAACATCACCTTTTTTGAGTGCAGAAATCGGCATTTAAGAAGCTAATTCCCGAAACGCAGCGTTTGGTTTTTCTTTTCCTGCTTTTGAAAAAAAAGAGGAGGTTTTCATCATTCCAGAGTATAGTTAATCGATATTGCGTTTTTCGGAGGTCGAATTTTCAAATTTGGGACCCACAAGGTTTATAAAGAAGGCCTAAATATTCCAAAATGTAAGACGGCTCATCACCTTCGAGCAGTATATAAGTGCATATCCCATCGCCTCATATGTGTGATAAAACTTTATGCCTGCAGCTTAAATTTCAGTCTTTTTTTCATTTATTAGTAAAGTCTACTTATCTTAGAATTCGGTCAAAGATGCGTTTTTCTCTGCAGATTGTGAAATGTTTTAACAATTCTCGGGTCTCAGTTGAACTGAAAAAGCCAATTAATTACGTACTAGTCATGTTAGCGAACCAAAAAAGTTACAGAAAGACAGATTGATGGAATGGTTGAGTAGGGGGGGGAGGGAAGGGGGAATTTTGGTTCATAAAAAGAACTTGGAAATGGTCTTCAGCAATTTTCCGAGTTAAAAAACGCAACAATTTCACAGAGCGGTTCAAAAAATTAATATCCGAAGAGTTGGACTTTGGCTTCAGATGAATTTGATCAAGTCGCGACACACGACACGTATAATGTTTGTTATTATGTCTCCCATACAATCAATTATCTCAGGCTTTGTCTGTTAGGCTAGTTTCCACTTTTGTACGAGTATGTATCATTTTATCGGCTTCACTTCTAGAAATTCGCTTAATCGGTTAGAATAAATGCGTTTTTTTATTATTATGTATAACTGTGTGGTTTTCCTATAAAAAAAAAAAAACTTTGTGAGTATGTTGGTCGGTATTCCCTCGGAAATGAAGTGCCGGTGCCAAGCAGTTTCTGCGTATTCCCGATATTTTTAATCCCAGTAACCTTGGTTATATGCTTCTGAAATGGCTAAAAATTAAATATGCTGTTTGAGCCAAACGTTGTAAGTTCAGGCTCATTTAAGTTCGAGTTGATATTTCTAACATTACAACACTATTTACAGCTCTCTATTTAACGTCGATACATAGGTCAAAAACCTGTCTAAAGCGAGGCATATACTACTTCACTTTGTAATTAATAATCGATTATCTTGAACCCGCCTTTTGAAGTCGGAAAACTCATTTGAATTACAAATACTCTTAGAAATTACTATTCATATTTGCGCGCAGTCTTACACGTGGAAAGAGCTTACGAACTACAAGAAATTTGAGCGTCTCTTTTGGCTTATGTGGAGTCAAGAAACGCGTCATTTCGAACCCTTTATCTTGGATACTGTCTTTTCTTTCCAGGTCAACGTGTGTTCTTATGCTGGATTGAGTGGTTGGGATACTTTGTTGAGGATTCATGCTTTTCTCTCAGTCACCGCTATTATTTAGGTAAATAGCTTATGGAAGGATACATTTGGATAGTAACGTACTGTTCATCTTTCTCGTTGTGGCCCTTGTAAGATCAATTTAAAGTAACGGAATAAAGAGCGTAATGCACATAACATAGTGTAGGACAAATCTTCAACGGCAGCCGCCATTACAGTTTTTCTTAAACGTGACCTTGTGGCAGCGCGAGAAATTCGAACTTTATTTTTAGTGCATTTAACGCTAATTTACCTATTTCGATTTTTCTTTTCATTCTTGTACGTATTTTTCCACTGGCTATTATGATTATGTTGTGTTGAACTAAAGTGTGTTAAACCCTTTAACTCCCAAGATCTGATTGTTAATTCCCCTCTCTTACTGTTACACATTTCCTTGTTAATCAGTTACAAGAATTTGGTGTTGGATCAAGACACCAACTTCGACTTGATAAGTTTGGGTATTCTCATCACCTGTTTGCTAGACAATGTATCGATATTACAGGGAGAAGTTACATTTTAGTCACTTCTGGCAGTTAAGGGGTCAAACGCCCTTTTTCTTTCCCTTACCCTCCAGCCTCATCATGATGGAGAGGGTAATCTAAAAAACGTTCCAACGCAGACTCCAGTTTCTGGTTACCAGAGGATTCTCTCCGCCATCTTTTATACAGAGGTCGTGAAGGGCACTACTTGCTTTGCATTTTCAGAAAGCCAACAGTCAAAGTTAGCTAGGTTATTCTTAGTTAAACATTTTTTTTTTTGATGATGCTCGGTAAGTTTTTATGATACAATTTCCGAATGCCTTTGTTCAATAAGACTTACGGATGTTAAATTTGTCAGCAGAAAATGTGGTAGCTCGAAATGAGTTTTTCGATGCAGACTTTTCACCTTTATTATTAAGAGTCAAAAGAACTCTCATATATTTCATTTGTAATATAGTCATCTCTTTTTTTGTCTCCATGGATATAAAAAAATATAAAGAAGAAAAGAAATGGAACACCTCGAAATCAAGAAAGTCAAGGAAGGAGAGAAATACAGGATCACATCTGACAAGGTTAGATAACTGACTTTTATAACAAATTAGCTTTCTCGGCCTATTTGTCTGCGTTGAACGATTTAACCTGGATCTACCAATTTCATGGATCTCTTTCTGATTGAGGTGGCTTTCGGTTGTTTCAGCATGTTTGGTTGATGAATTAATTCTCTTGTGCATGAACACATTTTATTTGTTTCGCTCGTGTCGAAGAAATATCCACTCATCACTGTGCGCGTTATGACTGCCACGAGGAGAAGTTTTTTAATTCTTCTGGATGCTTTACTTTAGCAAGGAATTCTTTATTCAAAAATAAACCGATAAAAAAGGAAGGGGAGTCACCGAACTTATCCATTCGCCGAGCAATTACAGCAGATACTAGTCCGAAAAATTTTCAAGGTGTTCCCTTATATGCCAGAATGGTGGTCATAGGACGCAAAATAAAGTGAGTGTTCATTTGATCACGACAAATATATGTCAACCGGAGACCTAATGGTTTCGGCTTTTAGTATAAACACAATTCAAGATGTTAAGGATTTTATTTTCGCACACTAAGTTGTAGAATGTTATCTGAGATTTCTTCATATTCTGATGATTTCGTACACTGTTACCTCCTTCAGTTGTTAAATGTCTTATTCCTGGAGGGAAAAAAAATTAAGTATGCTCTCACACCCATCATTTCTTGAATTTGTTTTTCCAAAATTCTTTTTGAGGTCTCTGATAAGTTTAATAGTATCATAGGTTCTTATAGAAAGGAAACCTTTTCAATTTAAACAATTAAATCGTTGGAGCTTAAATGATGCAATTGAATTTTGAACCAAATTAAAAGTGTTTACTTCAAAAGTTGATAATTTTATGTCATAGTTCTTCCTGCGTTTGTCGTCAAATCATCTAAAACCTTACCTTGACGTGATTCAATGAAGATCCCAGCACCTTAGTACTAATATTTTTAAGCTCTAGACGCTAAAACCAAATTACAACAGTATGCTCCAAAATTTTTTTTTTTTGTTCCTCTAACTGCCTCTTGAGAAAATCATCAACAGACATAGATCTTTTTTTGACGTGTTCACAATAAAAATGTTAGGTACTAATTTTTAAAACGGTATGAGCTCTTAGAGATTAAAAAAAATTGGAAAGTTTGTTCCATGAATTGATCTTTGTTCCTCAAGTTGCCTCAAAGTTTCGCCATCAACTGATATATATTTTCATTTTAACTTGATTAATTACAAATATTCGAGCCTAATCATTAAGATGTTTGAGCCTATGAGCTGGGCTGCAACCAAATTGAATAACATAATAAAAAGTTGCTTTTTGTCTCTCAAATTGCCTCTAAGTGTTTCATCAAGTACACGATACTGCAATAAAAATCATAAAGCCAAATTTTTAAAATTCTTAGCTCTTGAGGCTGAAACTAATTGAAAGGGTATGCTCAAAAATTGAATTATTTGTCTTATTTTATTCAAAGTCTATCATCGACTTATATGTAGCTTTAAAACATGCTTTGATAAGATCTTGAAGCCTTAGTATGTCTGTGCTCGTCACGAAACCCGAATTGAAATAACATGCTCCGAAACTTGATGTTTGTATTTCAAAATGCTTCTGTAGTTTATCAACTTTTTGACATGATTCTAGAGCCTAATTATCAAATATCTGAGCTCTATAGGTTGAAGGCAAATGGGAATAGCATGCTCTAAAAACTGGTACTTTTTAATTTGTTCGTGGAATTCATTCATAAATCTCAATGATTTTTAATTCTGAAGCTTGCTCAGTTCTCATGATTGAGAAAAGAAAAGAAAAGAAAAGAACAGTACCATTTGCTCATAAAAATTAAAGATCGCTTTCTAGTGTACAAATTGGTTTAGGAGTTCGGTTAACATGTCAGTTAATTTTCAATCTGTTCCTGTGTTGGTTGAATGTAGGTACATTTGGTCGGCTTAAAGATACCTCATCCTGAAAAAGCATCGTGAGAAAATATCGGGAGACCTTACTGCTACTTAAACCGCTGAACACAAATTTTGAAACCTCTTTGTTTTGCTGGTTAAATTTATTCAACAAAGCACAGAAACTGAAAAATAATTTTTTAACACCGTGATTCAACTCTCGGTGACCCGATATCAGATGACTTTGCTTTTAAATCCCCTTCCCTTCATTAAAGAAACAGAAAGCTTGATTTCATAACTTTTACTTTCATCAGAAAATTACTTCAACGAAACTTTTTTTAAAATAGTAATTTTAAGCTTTCCACTCATGAAAAAACGCCGCTCAGTCACTTTTATTTCCTATTGTTATTAGCATATTCACCGACTCTCACGTATTTAGGTTCTCTCAGGATTTCATGCATGTAAACGGGAGCTTGCAACGATATTTCGATCAATCTTGATACTTTTTTCGTTTTCTAGTCGAAACTTTAAACAAGAGCACAGCATTTTGTTTAAATATACATTCTGCGGCATACTATTAAAGAGATAAAAATTCAATCAAGCAGGAAGTGAATTCATGCAGTTATTACATGTGGATTCCTTTGTGATCTCAGAAGAATTGCTAGCGCGTATTTAGATAACCTGTTTGTTGTTACTTGACTGAAATTCTCGGCTCAAATTGAGGTAAAATTTCCGCACAGCCCCATCCTACATTATGCATTCATTTCTTGGATAGAGAAAACATTGACAAAGACAATAAATTGCCATTAGGAAAACAAAATTGTTTTACAATAGTATGGGGCTGTGCGAAAATTTTACCCAAATTGAAATGGTTTCATCCCTGAAATCAAGTAGGTTTAAAGCCTAAATTAGAAAATCTAACTTGAAGCGATTTCGACAACAACAGTTACAATAGAATTCTTTGAATTCATCACATATGACGTCCATCTGTGTTCGCAGTAAATTTATCGTTAAATCCAGGTTATGCTTACATTTATTTGTGTGGTCATTCAATGAATAAAGATTTAAATACTGACTTCTATTCTACTCGAATTCTACATGTCTAACATTACCAAATTAAATACGTTTTTCTGCGACACGGCCAACACTACATGGACTATTATCGCTTGAGAAAGCAAAGTTTAAAATAAATTGTATCAGTCAATTCGTGATTTCTCTTCATTTTTTTTTGCAGACTGTCAGATGAATACCTCTCATGCTTAATTCAAGCACGAATCAAACAAGAAAGACTATGATCCAAGTATAATACATGATTTATTAAGGGGTACAAAACAGATTTGGCGCTTTCCTTTCAAAAATATTTCAAGTAAGAGCTATGTTTCAAACGCCAAAGTCAGGGACTAGAAAGGCATTATTTCATGATTTTTGTCAATTTAATCAGCGTTAAGCGCTGTTTGAAATGAAAATTTTTTCCCGCCAAAAAACTTGCGAAAACACGGAGTTTAAGGACGCATGCGCCAGTTTTTTCTTTATCTATTCTGTAAGTAAAATTTGTTTAAATGTGGTGAATTTTCCCGCCAAAAATACGGTGCTCAAAATACGCATGCGCCGATTTTTTAAAAAATATAATCTACATTGCCAATAAACTATGTTTGCTCACTTGTCTTTTCTTGTGCTATTATCGTTAATAAAGTAGTGTTCAGTTTCTGTCTCAACTTTTATTGTCCTTCAATATACATTCAATAAGCCACAAAAGTTTCATATTCAACAAATTTTATTTTTTTTAGATATTTCTTTAATTATAGGTTTCTTTAGTAATTTTCAATTGAATTAATAAGAAAAAAGTTTTTTTCGTGTATATACTAAGACTTTTGGCGGGAAAATTTGAACCAACTTGCACAGAGAGTCCCCTGGCAACTTTATCGGCAAAATTTAAATAAGGCATCCTTTAAAAATAACCGCCAAAAATAATGAAACAGCATCTCGTGCAAAATATGGAATAGAAATCGCAAAGATTCTGTTTCTAGCCTATTTTTATAAGACTTCAAATTCTTTGCACGAGACGTGTTCAAGTTTCTAACAAAAAGAGCATCATAGCAAGCTATGGAGTGTTCGATTGCAATCTCCGAAATTGTGATGAATTTCTTGATTCACAGTTTGCTTTTGAATCCATTTTTTTTCGGTAAGCCTGTATAGCTTATTATGACGTGTTTTTGTGAGGAGTAAAAGATCTTTAAAGCTGCCAGTTTTGGATGTATGTAACACAGGACAAAGATTGGAAAGTGTCGAAAACATACATCGAAGATTTGGAGAAATTTCATTGGTCAAAAATTCCTTTTTTGATTGAATTTCAATAAAAAAACGTTTTGCATTGTTGGAGCAAACTCCTTGAACTTAGTGTTAGCCACAAGAGCTAAGACATTTTACAATTAGACTTCCCGTTTCTCAAACTGAATTTGCCAAGAAATTTAACAAAATAGTAACACATAGCGATCTCTTTGAATTTATGTTTAGCCTTAAAGACTCAGACATTTCATAATTATGCTCCAAGGCTCTTAAACTAAATTCGAGAGTAATTTGAAAAATAGTACAGTATAAATTTTTTTTGGTGCAGAGTCTAAGAGTTCTGTTTTAGCCAAAAATAGACCAAGTTATTCACGATAAATTCCTGCAGCGAATTTTTTTTAAAGATAATTAGTCCTTAAACGCGTTTAATTGATATTACGACCTAAATTGAAGATAAAAATCTATAGTTTTGTTGACCGTTTTTCTTTTGTGTATTCCTGTGTTACACCAAGTGACTGCGCAAAAGATCTTCCTTCCACTTACAATAATAAACTTAGCACGATATATTTTATAACTAAATGCCTGGTCTAAATGGTAACAAGTATCCTTTTTCGAATGCAACTCGATTTTGAAAGTTTGTATCGAAGAAAAAAAATCTGTTCCTTGACAAGTTGCGAAACAATTTACCATCTAAGTTTCTATTGAATAAACGAACTTGAAATATGAAAGTCTATTTTTCTTCTTCGTAAAAAGGAGTCGATTTTGACTGGTGTATAAAGGTAAATTTTAACTTGATCAGTTTCTCGAAGGAGCTCGTGACCAGGCATTAGCGTTTTAAAATATATATTACTTCCAAACCAAAACTGAACTCAGTTGATGGCACAAAGTAAAGAATATAATCTAAGATGGCACTGTAAATTATTGCTTGGTGTATAAAAAAAAAAACTTCTTTTTAATAAAAGTAGTTAGATTTGTAGTTTAATTGAATTCATGCCAAAATTGATTTTTCAATTTTCAATATATTTTGGCCAACTTTTTCGTTCGGTATCATTTAGTTGTCAATTGTGAAGTAAGATCGTCCGAGACTGGCCTAAGTACGTACCACTTGAATTATCTGGATCGAGTGAAATTGCCGAAT
Organism: Pocillopora damicornis; assembly: GCF_964200805.1. Lineage (NCBI taxonomy): Eukaryota > Metazoa > Cnidaria > Anthozoa > Scleractinia > Pocilloporidae > Pocillopora > Pocillopora damicornis. The sequence goes on along the minus strand of NC_142679.1, from coordinate 4,065,333 downwards.
TATTTTGTTAGAGTGCCACCTTAGATATCATCTTTATGTGACATCAACAAGGATATAAATGTGATACTAACTGTTAAACAAACCAAAAAAATGAGCGATCAGAGCTTCGAAATTAATAATTCTAGTTCAGTATTCTGTAGCCAGGATAAGGTTAATTTCTAGTTGTTTCTATCACTAATTCGATTCAACGAAATTATCCGAGATAAAAACATCGAATTATAGCTAGTAATTCAAATAAATCAAATAATCACTCAGAGTTTGCATAACAATGTGTAACACAACGAACTATTCCAAAAATGGTGGCTAATTGAGAACTATTCACTTACCATGTAATCAGTTTACCCATTCCAAAATAAATTGTTGAAAGAACGAAGTCTCCATATAATAGTTAGACTAAAGGGCCACCATTTTTGATCGTATTACTAAACAATTTAAAACTTCTTAGCTTTTCAGTATCCACTAAAAATTCAGCGATTCCAGTGTCTTCTCTCGACCAAATTCTTTGTTCTTCCATCCTTCTGACATTACTCTTCCTGATAGCAAAAAATACGAAAATGATCAGGACATGCTTACTTTGCACGAGGCCGAAAACTAAGAATTAAAATTCTGTATATTGGTTTTGCTATTAAGAAAGAGAAAGCATCAAATATTTATAAAATTTTATTTAAATGAAGCAAAGGCCACTGACTAAAAGAGACCTTCACGTGGCTGCATTCAAATACGAAATGAAGTCCCCAATAGATTTACCAAGTAAAATATTTTTATCTGAGGGTTTCACTAAAATATTTTACAACCATAGTTTTCACTTTTTTCGAAGTCAGCTTCCTAATTTAGTCTAATCTAGAGTTGAAGAGCCTCTTAGACCGAGCAACCGATTCGTGTTACTGACGTCGTTGAGCTGAGATGACACGACTCGTTTTGATCTCTGAGAGAGCTTAACGCGATATTTTCCAAACATAATGCTCACCTACTGTAGTAGCGACATGAAACTGCTTCCATTCTTCTTCTTTACAGGTCCAGCGTCTTTTTCCTTTCAGAACGCAACGTTATGTTTCGCACAACAAACGCACGTCTTCACTCGACAATTGACAGCGTGGTTTGCTGAAAATCTACAACTTCTGATGAATATGGATTAACGACGGCAGCCAATAACCGGCTGCTACATCACAGATTTGGCGCGGAGTATTGTGTGCAAGCTCAGCGCCACTTTTTTTTGTTTTTCAAGCGAGCAGAGGAAAGGGCGAGACCTAGTCAAATGGAAAGATGCTAAAAGGAAAACACTTGCAAAGGTTACACCCCGGGCGCTTTTATCCACTCACCTAAAAAACTAAAAACTCGAAATGGCGTCTGTTCCACAGGTTAGTACTCAGAGAGCCACGTCCAACATATTGCGACTTATTACTTAACAAATAGAGAAGCTCGACTGTGTTCTGTTCTGTTGTAAAGCGCGCAAGAAGTGCTTAGAGTACGAAACAAGTGTAGGGGAAACACTCTTCCTGCGTGCTTTACAACTGACGGAGCACATAAACAGAAGTGGCGTGAGCCTACACCCTCATGAGGCACACTCGAATAAACCAATCAGTTAGAATGGTTTAAAGTAATTTAATTGGTCGAATAATACTGAAGTTTTGGTAAGTGTCCACCCATCGCAGTTAACAAACTATCAAAGTTCACACTCTAAAAAGGTTCAGCGGGTTTCCATTAAAGTCAGGTAAGAAAGGAGTTTTTAAGTCAAGGAAGTCTCTTTAAAATGGAGATAAAAACGTTGTTTTTAATAGATAATCTCTGTATCAACTGTCTTTTCATTAAGAACCACTTCTGTCAACATTTATTTCTTTATTTTAAAGTACATGGAGATTTTGCAATCGATTATGACACTAGGATTACTTTTTAACGGCTATGTAACACATGGACAGAGAATCGTATGCCAATAAATATAGTTTGTTTTCTGATTGAATATCTATTTTCAACGGCTAGTTTCTAAAGATAACAGAAAGAACAGTTACAATGTGAAATTGTATCAACTAGACCTGCTATCAATTTGGATGCAACACATGTTGCGTGAAAAACTTGAGAAACTGAACATGGCTTGTAAAGGTTTGTTTGTAACCAGTGTGGCACAGACTAGTATCAAGTTTTACTTACCGTTAAGACTGACGCAATGCTGAATAACTATTTCTTGAAAAAAACTGACTTCTTCTGCACATGTTGGCAATTACATGAAATAATTTCTCGCGCAGGTTGCATCGCATTGGTATAAACTAAACTGCCATACCCTTTAACTCCCAAGATCTCATAAGTAATTCTCCTTACTGTCTGCCATACAATTCTTAGAATATTATTTTGGCGAGTTTGCTATTGGATCAACAAATAACCTCGTAATTGATATTTTTCTTTATTCTCATCATTTGTCTGTTGATTTTTTATTTATATTTTAAGAAGAAATTCTGTCTATTTCCTTCGTGTGAGTTTGTGGAAGGTTAAAAAACAGTTTCTCAACTCAATAGTTTTCATTCCAATAGACCGCTGTAGCAATTAACAAATCATATTGTCAAATTGGAGGTGGGTTTTTTTTTTCCAAAAATAGAATATAATTTTCCATCTGGCCTATACGTATATATGTCTGTGATTTGTATAAAATAAATAAAACTTTCATTTATTAATTTGTGAACATTTCTTACGAGTAATTTAAGCGTTCATTATAAGAGTTTTATTCCCCCGGAATTTAATAAATGTTCTATCGCTGCTATAGAACTATAAAACTACAGCGCCTATCTTCTAAAGAAATTCTCCGTCTTCAAACAGCAAAAAGTTATTGTTTAAATTTTGATAATAATTATCCTGTCGGGTGAACCACTTTCTTTTCCTTCTTTCTTATGTGTTTAACAATTTAAGGTCTAAAATCAACCGTAAGATTTCAAATCGAACTGAAACGATGATTTTGAAAGCGACAACTGAATTGTACAAAGATAATAAATTGGCCTGGCCACGTAGCAGATTCCTTGCCTAGTTCACAGTCCTTTTACCCAATAGTGGTAAGGTTTTGTTGAAAGCAAAGTATGCAGGCCGCCTCTGGAACACAGTGTTTATGGAAAATATGACCTGAAAATCACAACAGGACTTGTATAAGGTTATACCGTTCAATGAAAAGGATCACAAGAAGTTTTTCTCGCCCGCGTTGAGTGTCGTCAGTCGTGTTAAACGAAGCTCGTTGGGCATTGAAATCCCAAGATCCGATTTTTTAAATTCTCCCCTCTAGCTACTACACATTGCCTTGTAAATAAGTCACGAGAATTTGGAGTTTGATCAAGATATTTCACTTCTAACTCACCACATTCAAATAAAAGCAGTCCTTGATTACTGGTCGAAATCTGCTCACAAAGTTTCAGCGAACACACCAAGCATTCACCGCTAAAAACAGAAAAAAAATTAAAGACGTTAACTTAACTTAACTAGAGAAAGGAAAGAAAAAATGAAAACATATAACGCTTTCCTAGAAACTTGAAGCCAGTGGATGAACTTCACGACCACTTGCATTTTCCTTGCTAGTTTTCGAGAATGATACGTAAAGAGAAGCAGTAAGCTGTTTCTCTGAATAGTTTTTAATAATGATAACACACAAAAAAATCACAAGTACTTACTCTGAAAGGCGAATATTTTGTCCCCAGTTTGAAGCTGTTGTAAGAAAAAAATGGGAGTTAGATCTATCGCCATTAAAAAGTAAAAGAAACTGTAAAAACGAAAAACAGACTGGATATACGTCGCGAGATGTACCACTCAATGCGTGGATAAAAGAAGACTTTATGTATAGACGGAAATAATCCAATAAAAGCTCGTCGCACACGAACTACATACGCGGAGCACTTTCATGAATCACGCTCTAAATCCACGCAAATAAGCCTCGTTCGCGAGTAACGCATTACACAACGTCCACAAACCAAGGCGACAACTTATGTCAGAAAACTACGGGTACAAACATACAAAACGTCCACGAATAATGCACGAAGACCAGACAGACAAGCTTAGCAAGAGTCTGGAGTCCTCTTCACCAACCTCCATCCTCAAGTGTCCTGAATTGTTCCATGGATTCTAGTTGTGGATTTACGTCTTCCTGTTCAATTAAAAAACCACAGATAAACAATTTTCATGAATCAGTCCAGGAACTATTTTATAGCGTATGCCTTAGAGCAATTAACACTAGATTTTGAAAAGATTCTTGCACTTTACCCGAGAAGAAAATCGCACCAAAGAATTGCTTACAGTACCTTACTTTTTGGACCATACGTTTCTTCTTCTTTACGGAAACTGTTTAACTTAAAGGAGAAAACAAAGACAATAAGAACATCACAAACAGCATCATCAGGTACGTTCTCTGAACACGACAAGAAAACATCTCTAAAAATCTCAGTGCCTTAAAACTGCTCCCTTTTTCGCTCACCTTAGGCGCCAAGGAGCCACTTCTTTGTGACCACAGATAAGAGTCCAGCTTTTTTAGCAGTTCGTGAATCAACGTCCTGAAAAGAAGTAAGAGTTTCAGCGCTGTATTAGTAAAAGGCTTGTGTAAATCATCATAGAGAGAACCTTTTTACTCCCTCCCCCTCCCCCCTCGAGCGCGCAGGCGCAGGGTGGGAGAGATGCACTTTTTTATTTGGCCCGCACGAGTATGCGCCGCTTAAGTATGGTTTTCTGGGCATTCAATCTTCCACAGGACATACAATTTTACTGCTTAGGGTTTTGAACGGGGTTTCTTTCTTGATCCAAGGCTTTAGACAGGGTGACAATGTTATTGGTGTAGAGTCTATCTGGGTTGTACAAAAACAATATTTTCAGATCAAATACCATCTATTCTGTCAGCTCTATTAGGTCGAAAACGATCGCCAAATTGACGGATTTGGTCTCAAAAAGTGTCAGGACTTAGAAGCGAAGAATCCCTCCCCTGACTTTAAAGTAGTGCCCACCCCCATCCCCCACGCCCCGTCACTGAGCCTCAACAGAGAAAGACGAGCGTTATACCAACCTTTGCCTTCTTTCAATCACGGCTCCCAATAAACACGAGTAGTAGAAATCTGTAGTAAGGAGTGGTGTGTCACGTGGTAGAGCCTGCAGTAAGTTAACAGTGTGTCCAGCACCAAGCCGTTCAAGCATCAGGTTAATGACGTTACTCCACGTCAAGTTAGGCGTCCAATCAGTAAGCGACAGCGGCATGCACGAGTGCGGACAAGCATGAGACTTGTCGCTATTTCCATCACGTGATAAAAGCAATTCTAAGAGGTACTTCCATTCATGTAGTGATTTCGGGAGACTTCCTGCATACAAAAATTACACATAAGCCGCAACATGTCCCGGACAAGTGTAAACGAACCAGATTTCATGGTCACAGTAACCAACAATGGTAATTTTAAGGTTTTCCCTCCTCTGAAAATCTAGTTTCACAGCCGAATTATAGGACATAATTGTAACACAGGATAAACAAATGACTGGTTAAAAATCGCATAAATGTGTATATGTAGCGCAACACGACGCAATCGCTTTGGTCGCCATAGCGACAAGAAAAAGGTTGTTCCTGCTGAATTTCTAGTCTACACTGCTAAAGACGCGAGGGAAAATACTGTACATACCCCATGGCTGAGTGTCCTTGATAAGGTTCAAGTCACCTAGGGAGAAGACCAGTTTCAAGGCGTCTTGTCTAAGATTTTTCCGCACACACAAGCGGGTCAGACCAACCCAATATCTGAGTTAAAAAAGGAGAGAGATAACGTTAACAATTAATTTAACGTTACAGGCATTATGACCGAATTTAGTGCTCATGTGAAGAACATTACCTTATAATGAACAAAGATGTAATTTGTTTTGGTTTTAAACGTGGAAAAAAAAAGAACACTGAGTACCTTACGAGAAATACGACCTCGAACCTGATTTCGCAGTCCAACGTTCTTCCAACTAGCCACCAAGAGCTCGTTGGTGAGTTAGCCTAACTCTCCAACGAGCTCTTGGTGAGCAGCCAATCATAACAAAAATTACATCATTATCAGCCAATGGGAACATGTAGTAAAAGCAATCTTCCTGAAGCGCGGGAAAACGCGACTGACCAAGTCGCAACTGATTTCAGTTTTGCATCTGATTGGTTGAAAAGGCAAGGTGAGATTTCTAGACCAATCCCAGAGCATGATGAAGTAAAATAAAAGCAATCCTAGATCACTTTCGACATTCGATTAAAAATTGCTCGAATAAGGGACAAACGTCTTGCGAATCAGCAATGTCAACACGCTGTGTTTGCATAGATCTAAATTTTTCATAAACTACAATTTATACCAATACTTTCTCTTCAAAAGGATAATTTTCCTTCAGACGAAGTTTCAATTTTGCTCGTTAATTTACCGAATTCCGGTGAACATGTAGGGAAAGTCAAGCATGCCGAGATATAAGACTTTTCTCTTACCCATGTTTCCAACACAAATCCATGAAATCGTTACATTCCTTTGGATCTTCCTGAAGGAGAAAGTCAATCAGTTGTTGTAGATGATCGGCTTTCTGCCACGGAATCATGTGCGATCCCGGTCTGAGAAAAAAAAAAAAAAGATACAAAGGTTACAAATTACTATTGAAAATAAAAAATTCAAGCCCGCAATCAATTAAACCAAAAATTAAAAAAAAATTAGTACAAATGAAAGATAAATATCGACCTTGGGTTCCCACAGTGTTGACAATGTATTCCGTCTCTTGAAGAATCTACAACAAGTGAGCAGCGGAACCACCACACGGCGACTCCTACATCCTCACAAATCTTACTGACAGTTTGTTCTCTGGAGAAAAAAAATATCATTGTGGAAATATTTCACAAAAAGACGGTCACCGTCACCATTAAGAATTCAAATTTCAACTTCAAAGTTTTTATAGAACACATCGCAAATATAGTATGTCACGCTAGGTGTCACGTTAGAAGTCACGACAGGTGTCTCTGTTTGACGAGGAGAAGGACGCTATGCACAGGGCGGATTTGAAAATTTCCCCTGATTTCTTCCTGAGTTCTCATTGGTTCTTATAGCTATTCCTTTCTTCTGATTGGCCGTTGTGATTACTTTGGTTTGGTTTTACGACACTCGATCAAAAAGCGCTCTATCACTGGTATGGTTTCAGACCACACTGCTCTTTACTAAGTTCAAACACAATTTAGAGTCATCCTCCTCTCTATCCTTTTAAAATTACTTATCCGTACTTGGTAATTCCAACCTCAGCCCGCCATCTCATCAGTTGTTCCACATAAAACACAAAATCATCTGATCTGGCTTCTAAACTCAGACCACTGTTTTGCCGACATATCTCCATCACCTCCCACGGTTGCACATCCGGAAACATTCTCGCGCACGTGATCATTGTTTCACGGCGATCGTATTGATACAAGCTGTGAAAGATAATCCGTAAAGGAAGCTTGTAACCCTTTAATCCCGAAAGATGACCAGCATCTAACTTCTCCCCATGGTATCACCCCCAAATCAAACAGCGAGGTTATGAGAATAAAAGAAGTGATCAAGCCTAAAAGCGGAGCTCGCATTTTTTTTCCCGCACGTCTTAAGGGCACAACGCCTTGCCCCGGCCAGGACTAGAACCCGGGCCGTCCGACTCGGAGCGCAGTGCACTGACCACTAGACAACTGGACAAAGTATGGCGTTGGTGTGCCCGCGGTACAGTTGACCACGCATGTTAAAAGTAGCATCTTGTACGGTCGGTCGTAGGGTCGTAATTCCAAATTTTTTCGGCTTGATGGGTTACTAATATTTTGTATAATAATGGGGCTACGCTCTGCAAGCTCCGCTATTAATTCTCTATTCTGTTTCAAATATAAAAGGAAGATCGTTTCATTAGGCAACTGTCTAGAGTTTGGGTACGAGTACAACTTACCGAGTTAAATGATACAGTAGAATGCTGGAGTGAGCTTCCATCCCATCATGCAGTTCATGAAGTGCTCGCCGTGGATCGCCGTCCTTCAAATACTTAACAATCACGTCATCAGTCGTTACCAGACCTTGACCGCAACAAAATGAATCATTTTTCAGTTTAAAAACCTTCAATTTAGCAAAATAATAATTTATAAATTATATAACAGAGTTCCACATATTAAGTATAAACATGATAACTCACTCACCAGACATGCCATCTATAAAAGCTCTCCATGTTGTTCGTCTATCGCCCTTGCTCATAAACAGCGTCCGTCGTAACTGCTTCACATCCAGCAGAAAGAAATAGTAAGATAAGAATTTTGACCTAATAGTGTCATTTTCTCGCTGTTCAGAGCGTTGGCTTTCGGCATTTTCATGGGGAATCCGAGAGAATGCAGTTCCCTCCTTACACTGCAAGCAAACGAGCATACGGTCCTTAGCTGAACTGAAAATACCTTGCTCTTTTTGTGCGAAAGAAGGGCCATGAGTTCCTTCTCCATTAGAGAAGTCTCCGTTCATCGTGCTGTTAGGTAATGCCTCGTTGCATCTTTTATTCGTTGACAAGATTAACTTGTCCTCGCCAGAACTGTGTTTGTCCATAGGCAAGGTCTGAAATGCTTCTTTAGTATCGATGTTTGAAATTTCAACCTTGACGCTTACTTCTTGAACATCTGTGCTATTTGAGGAAATAGATTTCAAGTCACTCACGGTGGTTTTACCAGCTTGAGTTGATTGGCCAGCGTCATAAACACCATTAAAACCATTAGTCATACGTTCCGATACGGTTACCAAAGAGTTGTGTAGCAAAGGACGAATGCCTCCATTCTTTAAGTTTTTCTCATCAATAATCTCTGCACCATCTTGAACCGCCAACGGGCCATTAGGCATGGTCTTTTCCTCGCTACACAAAACTTCATGGGACAGGTCTTCCAAGCATACCATACCTTCTACTCCAAATACACCACAGTCAAAACACATTCTTGTTAGGTGAGCGACATCGCCAAACGCAGGTTCATCGAGAAACAACTTTAAATCGACCTTAGTGTTGTTCTCATCAATGTTCTTGTTGAACTCATGACAGCTCTTCATGGCCGCATGTAGTTTAGGGACCCATTCTTCCAGAACTTTACGAAGACTACTGATACTGAATAGCACCACTGGATTCTTGACTTCATTCCTGAAAGGAAAATGACACAATCGTAACTGTTACATAAAGTAAATTACCCTCTACACGCATTTTCATTGGTTGTTCCCCGTTAAACAATGAGGGCTTATAGACACTTGACGTCACAGTGGACAATTTTTGTGTTTTTGTTAGAAGAACAGGGCGTAGAAAAGCATTTCTCAAGAGGGCAGTCGCGGTTAAGAATATCCACACGCTTTACATATAGTGGCTTATACTTCTGCTCCACCATGCAACAAACGGAGTATTTCAGCTAAAAAACATGTATGCCCTAAAGATTCTACGGATTGTTGCTTGCTTCTTTTTTCTTCAGTAAAAATCAAATAATTCGAACTCTCTACCAGCTGCCTAACGGATTCGTTCCCAGTTTCCCCCACTTCAACTCCTCGGCTATGATTTGTAGATTACCAACTGGACTATCTACAGCCATTTTGATATGTAAACACATAGGTTTACCATCAACATCTACTGAACATCACACCAACTAACAAACATTAAGTTCCTGTCTGGTGAGCCAATTAGGCCATCAATTAGACCATCACCATCTACTGAACATCACACCAACTAACAAACATTAAGCTCCTGTCTGGTGAGCCAATTAGGCTCTTAAGATACTAAAAAGTAACCACAGGAATAAAACCCCAAAATGGGCCTCACCGAGTCTTCGTTGATCTCCGAATAAGCTCCTCGACTTCCGGTGGGCATTCCATCTCCTCCGAGTCTACTTCTTCCTCTCTTTTGCAGATGGTTTCTTCCTCCATGGGTGGGGTAGGAGAGGGTAAACTAAAGGAATCCTCTGATGGAACTTTCAGTTTCTTTTTCAGCAAGCCTTTAGCTTTTGACAACATGGCTGGGATGGCGGGAGGAAGTTCTGATTGTGAGGGGCTAGTGATTAGCTTTTCAGGCTCTGATAAAAGTCTGCTCCTTACCTGCGTTGTAAAGGACACTACCAGTTGATTCCCATGTCACAAACACACAGGGAGAGACAAACACGTAAACAGACAGACAAACAGACAAGGCAAACACAATAAGAGATCAAAAGTCGAGGTAAGCAGTTAACAACATAAGAACAAAGGGGGTAAGTTTCTGAAGAAACTGTGGTGTGCGTCGCTGGAGGGGAGAAACTCTTTATGTTGGCCAATGTATAGTTAATAAACCAAATTATCAGGCGACAACAAAGCTGCGTACATAGTTAATCATTAATACGTCTACAAACAAGTAGATAAACAGATAGCTCAAAAGATGGCGAGGCAGACAACATTGACAGACAGAGGGGTATATGAATAGAACGACAGGCAGGAGAGCAGGCGTACAGACAGATAGACAGAGGAATAGACGGACAGACAAACAGACCGTGAGGGAGATAGACGGACAGATGGGGAGACAGATGGACGGACAAACGGACAGACACACGGATAGAAAAACACATGGTGGGCCACACAGACCGGGTGGTATGCAGTGTAAACAACTTTACCGACAGGCTGGCCAACATCACTACAGACAAAGACACCGCTAGCAAGCCAGCCGGAAAGACCCAGACAGTCTGTCAGACAGACAGACAGACAGACAGAGACAAAGACAGAGACAGAGGAACAACCATAGAGACAAACCGCCGAACATTTAAACCAACAACTGTGTCACCAAAATGTCTTACCTCCGCATCCTCAGTTGGAGAATAAGTACCACGAAAAGATGCGCTCCGCACGTGGGGGATGGGACTGCCCAGCGAGACCTCTGAATTTAACAATTATTAAACAATATCAGAGTTCGAGAATAATAAATCTAACATAATAGAGTTTGTATAGAGAAAATATATATAATTTTAGTTCATTTCTTTCTTCTTCAAAACCATTAGCGCGACAGCATTGTACTCGTGTTGCGCAAGGTGAATATTAGGCTGTTACTTAAATCATGTGTTTACAACAGATTACATGTAAAGTTAACCTACCTTGTTTCAGTTGAGGTGAATCGATATCTAAAGAGAAAACAAGAATTTATAAACACATGTACAGTGTAGATGTACAGTCAGGCTTCCGCGTATTTAACAAACTAAAACGTTCCAAAGAAAAAGAGCAAACAGTGCATTTGGCAGAACAATCGGGGGGAACACGTACTGAAATGTGATTCAAAACCTACCAACTGTGACAACTCTTTTCTTTTTCTTCTTCTTTTCTCGCCTTTCCCGTCTAAAAAAAATAAAATGTTACAGAAACTTGACATGACGGAACAACAGATGGTAACGAACCCACTCCATCACCTAACTGCACGAACACTGACCAAGCCCCCGAAAGATACTTCATCTAGTTGTACATCCTCCGGCAAAAATTTAAGCCATAAAACATTGGATTTTGTAACTAGTAAAAGTCAGCCTCTTAAGGAATTCGAAGCACATTTGATGAGGATGATGAGCAAAAATAATTGATGTTTCTTACTTTTCAAAGACCTCTTCTTCCACTACTGCTTCTTCATTTCCTGACTGTCTTGATTCACTGTCATCAGAGTGACATGGACTCTGCTCGAGACTTTTCTTTTGAAGTCGAGGACTCTCCTCTTCACGGACGACTTCTTGAATATCCGGCAGTTCATTCGGTTGACCAGCGCCAGGGTCCGAGGCAGTCTCACTCTTGAACTCAACGGCATCACTTTGTGACTCACTGCTGCTGTTTGCCCCGGGAGAATCTTCCCGTCTTTCACCACCTGCGCTATCAGCGGAGTGAAATCTTCTCAGTTTGAGATTTCCTTTCTGACGCTCTGAGGTAAACTTTTTGGCTGCGGCGGCAGCTGATATCAGCATACCCTCCAATGAGATATTCTCGCTCCACTGTTTCATAAGCTTCCTGTGCAGAGCACCTTTAACTTCTGACCCATCATCGTCGCACTTATTGTTTGGCGAGTTGTCATCTTCTTGTCCTATTTCCGCCATCCTCCCATTGGGCTCCAGATCATCAGTTAATGCATCACTGCACACACTCAGTGTGTCAGGACTGTCAGTCAGGCTGGTGTTACCATGGAAATCTGGTAAATTGACATTCTCGTCTGTTGCAGGCTCCATATCACGCTCGAGTTCTTCCAGCTCAGCAATTTGATCCTAAAAGAGACAAATATATTTTTAGGGCCTCCTAATATTTAAATTATTCCGTAAAATTTTCGAAATGGACATACACTTAGCCGAATGTTTGGGGGGAGGGGAGGGGAGGGGAGGGGAGGGGAGGAGGAGAAATATGGGTGAAATACCATGCAACTTGCAAAAAAGACGACAGCAGCTGTTACTGTGATATAGAAGTTACATGTAAATTATGACCATGGCTAAATAATGAAATTGCCTGACATGTTGTGGGGTATCGTCCGTTTCAGCTCTATTGTAACATCTGTTAAATCAAACCTTGTTTTCCATGTCTTCTTCACTTAAGCGCTCTTTGAGATTTGTAATCAAAGAAACTGGAACCACATCTCTTGCTGATCCGGGAATGATGAAATGCTTGCAGTCAAGCACAACCTGTAATTTTAAATGGATGTTGAAGACTTCTTCCATTTTCCGTGTTCCTAAGGTTTAGAGCAGTTCACATACCGTATGTTTGTTGTACAACTTGGTTATTACTAAGTTACAAAAATCATTGCTGTCTCCCTTGAGAGCCTAGAGACCACCCAAGTTAAATCCTTCACAATCTGGAAAGTCATAATTTCTAACCTTTAAACACTGTCTGATTTCTCCCATTTCATGCAGTCTAGATATGCACTCTTTCACAGAAAGAAGGGCAAACCATTTGACACAATCTTCTGCATCATACACGTAGAATTCCCGTCCAATGCACACAAGATCCTGGACCACTGCAAACATAATTAGAATGGCAACTTTAACCCTTGACCTCCCATAAGTGACCAAGACAGAATTTCTTCCTAGAATATTGATACAATATCATGCAGACAAGTGATGAGCTCAAAAAAAAATGTTATTTAGAGGATTATCATTTGATCCAACTTAATACCAAATTCTTTAAACTGACTTCATAATTACGAATTGTGGGGTAGACATTATGGAGAACCACTGATGAGATCCTGAGAGTGAAAGAGTTAAATTACAGTATGTAAAAAATGTCTTCATGAGGTATAAAAGATCATACAAATGCTAACATCTAAGTTCTTTCTCTCAAGTCTTTACCTGTGTTAATATTGTACCAAGCCACCAACTGCCCAAGGATTGGATCCATGATATACAGTGATGATCCATGCCATGTGACAAGGAACCGACTTCTAAAAGATAGATGGCAAGGGGAAGAGTTACTACACCTTGATTGGCTGAGACAGAGGGCAGTCATTCACTATTAATAGTTCACTTCAGGTAATCAAAGAGATGATATACTTAATCCTGACCAGTTGACTACGAAGGCATTCTGAGTTTGATATATATGAATTTATTTAAAAAAGACACAAATGGAATACACGATAGAGAACACTGTTTTAGAAAATTGGAAAAGAGAAAATTTTTTATCCAAATCTTCATGGTTTTATTATTATTTTTTTATCAGCCTGAAACCTTCACATCAGTATGGCTGACAAACAATCCAATACAAATTAAAGCATAAAAAAGTGTGATTAATACTAACAAATGAATTGAACACAAAACAAAACTAAAAACAAAAAATAAAATGAGACAAAAATTGAGCGGACAGAACAAAAGCTTAAATAGATTGTGCACCTTGAGTGACAGTACACACAAGACTACACCCTAACAACATTAACAGGGACAGTGGAATTGAAATCCCAGAAGTCTGGATGACAACAATAAAGAAACACAGCAGCAGCAGACCACAGAGGGAACCAGATATGAAGAAGCACTAACATATCAGTTTATAAGTGACACATACTCATTATCAACCTCATCACCTGAAGAAGACTGACAGTATGTAGTAGAAATGTCATGATCCACATCTGCAGTGATCACATCTTGAACAATTATCTTTCTCTTTTGAAAGTGTTATATTTACCACAGTTACAAACCAAAGCCTATTTTACAACGTGACTTGAGTTGTAGTTTAAAATAACAACAGGTTTGAATTGAAGTTTGAATGATTCCAAACTAGTTTGACAATGCATTTTAATTTTGTTTGATTATTGTGGTAGTGTACCTTGAGAAAAGCACAAAACAATTCAAGCCAGATTGAAATCACCTCAACCTGAAACAATTAATTTTAGAAGTTATAACTTAAACACACACCTTACAAGCAGCAGCTTAGCAAAATTTACAGACTGTGGAGGAAACTCTTCTTCATCCATTGGCTCATCATCACCATGACTGCAAGGTGAAATAATATTTTACAGATAATAGCTACCAATATTATATTAATTTTTACCATGATGCTTCTGTAAAAACAATGAAAACCTCATCGAAAAATGTTTATAGCCTTGCACTGTACAATAAGAATGTCTGCAGTAAAAAGACGTCTGTTTAAATAAATTTTTAGATCAAAGAAAATATTTAAGAAATTTTAATTTTTGTGACTGAATCAACTGAGGGCATTTTTTATCTACCCATGCCCACTAGCAAACTCCAGAGGTACACAGTTCCAAAGCTATATTCTGTAGTAGTGGAGGGGTACATCTTGCCCACAAAAAAGTCTTTTCTGTTTTGATTGCTGACATGATTGTTACTGTATGAATTTTAAACTATCCCTATCTTGCCCTTCAATGGAAAGTAGACAACAGAAGGAAAAGTTAAAAAAAAAGCCTCCTTTTGAGTCAGATCTCCAAAGGATGTTTCAAGGAATGGACCTCAGAACAAAATCAAACAAACTAACGGACAAGTACCATCAACCTGTCTAACTAAGGGTTCTGATGGCAAAATATTCACATGAAATCTATGAGAATATCCAATGAGAAAAATGCTAGAACAGTCAATTAGGAACTTGCAATTTGAAAAAATAGGAGTCACAAATTTGAATTACAAACCTATAACCAAGTATTGGCGCTGGAGGTGAACCCAGAAGTTTCTTATACTGTTGGGTGGCCATGACTTGACCATCCATGCTGGCCTGTAAAAAATGAGAAATTAACAGTTCATTTCAACATATCATCCACCTGTACTCGTAAAGGTGCTTGTAAATTAGATAGATTTTTTGCAGACTTAAGGTAGTATGGCATGTGTGGCAAATAATGTGCAAATCAGATTATCCTAAAAATAGTGGGTCGCATTAAACATTTCTTCAATTGTAAACTGAGATGAGTTGTACTTTGTTGCATGATCTTTTCCAAGGGGAGGGTTGTCTGATATTGTCATAAATTCTCAAACTTTCATGCCCAGGTGTTGAAATCTTTTCCTTCATCATCTACTTTCATTGGTGTGAAAAAGTGCTTTTTGTCTCTCAGTCACACAAACAAGTTGGACTGAGAGGAGTCAAAATCATCCCTTTCTCAATGTAATCCCAGCAATTATACATCTTGCACCTGCATCATGCCTCCCAAACTATTTCTTACCCTAAACAGATGACCACAAAACATTGTCAAAATTGACATAAAAACAGTCAAAGAGAAAATAACAGTCCATGCCAATTGTTGCACTTCACCAAAAACCTTTGATTATGAAAAGCCAAGCACAGAGAAGATTTTGGTTGTGTTAATTAAACCCTTCAGGGTTCTTTTGCTAAATCTTTGAGCATCTTAGGACAATCAGATTCTTTGGCACACTTGGGAAAAATTCCAAATCAAAAATCTTACCTCCCACAATCTTGACCCAGGACGTGCTGAGTACACAGAAGGACTGTCAGAGTTCTCTTCTTTAAACAAACAACTTCCATATAAACCATCCCTGCAATTTTATTTAATGCAGAGCCTTTCATTGTTGCAAAAACAATTAAGCTTTGAACTGTTTCTTTGCTTCTGTTTCAATAAAATAATTTCACCTTTCAATACCAATTCTCACTGATAAAAGATAAACAATAAGTACCAAAAAAAGAACCACTCTAAAAACATACCTTAGTTTGACCCCAACTGGCACACAATCCAAACTAAAGAGAATAAAGAAAATTAAGTTTAACTTAGCTCTTAGTTGTTATTCTGGATGAAGGGGGAAGCTTACAGGTTGGGCCATGTCTGATTGTTTCAGTCTCTTTGAAACTGTTCAACCTAACAACTACAGTTCCTTGCATTTTTGTATCTTATGCAAGGATTAAGTAGGAGGTCAGGACTATTTAGGAAACAAATATTATAACATTGTGAACAACAAATAGAACCTAAGTTCCATGCAGTTTTGTATTCTATGCAAGGGGCAAAGGTCAGAGGTCAGGACATATTAAGAAACAAATATGATTACATTGTGGACAGCAAATGGAGTTTAAGTTCCATGTATTTTTTGCATCTTACATAAGGGCAAAGGTAGGAGGTCAGGACTTATTCAGAAACAGATATAGAAGAAGCAAATAGTAAAAGCTAGGGACCCAAACAGAACACTGCTGGAAAGAGATCTGGAGAGCAGGAAACTCAGCCAATTTGCTTCTACACTAAGCATTGGAAAACCATCAGAAATACTTTTGAAACCCCCCTAATAGAGGCAGTTAAACAATCAAGGGTGGTAACATCTTGACACTAAGTTAGTTTACCAAAACTGGTTCTTTGAGAATCCAAAGACAGAACTCCTTTCCTACATCCAACAATCTCATTTTATTACCCTCCTATGTACATGTACAAAGAGGTGTGCAACAAAAAAAATTAATGTAAGCCAATTCTTTGGTGAGCAAACCTTTTCAGATCAACAATGGCAGTTTTGGTCATGGTGGACACAAGAAGTTTATCATTAATACAGTCCAGCTGAACAATAACAGTTTGGGCCTTGGCTACAATACCAGACGTATGTAGCAGAGGAAAGCCTTTGTTTACTGAATGTGGCATCTAGAAAAAAAGTACAAAATCATGGTATTTTCAATAATTATAAATCTGCCACTTAATTGCTTGTATGTAAATCTAAAAATCATCAACTATTTGCATCCTATCGTCTGCATGGATTTTTCTTACACTATTCTCTATACACTTTCTGAGGTGCTGACAAGCAGAATTTGTTTAACAATCAGGAGCTTCTTCAGTTTATGATTATTTCTTTTATTCTCATGACCTCAAGGCCTGATTTAGTTGTGATACTGTAAAGAGAAATTAGATGCAGATCACTCTCAAGGGTTAATGACTCATGGCATAACCTTCAGGACTGGTACAATGAGAGAAAATATGTCAATAACTAAATATTCCAACTTACAATCTTACGAAATTGTGAAGAAAAATTTCTTGGAAGGAGGAGCACTGACACAAACTAGTTAAAAATGTTTACCTTACTTACCACTGGTATATGAATGACACTCACAACACCATTAACATCACCAGCAAAAAGACGACATTCATCTTTATCCCAGCATAGTGCAGTCACAGTTGTATTCTTATGCTCTTCTGATCGTCTGATAAACTATTAAATAAAAATAAAAAAGGAACAATCACTTTTATGGTCCAAGATCATAATTACATAGGTTTAGAACATGAATGAAAAATTGATAACTTCAAGCTGGATATCAGTGCTCCAAACTACGACCATTTTGGTTGCAATGGCAAGTAAATTTGACGACCTAATTTGATGACCTAAATTACTTTCACGCAGCAATTGTGGTCATAATTTAAGGTAGATGAACATTTGCATTTTTAATATTATAGATACCCTTTAAGTTTCTTTATAAATAATTTGCCATCTTCTCTTTTCTGTAGATTATTTCACTACTCTAGGTCACCAGGTGGCAACTTCAAAAGGCACATGGTTTAGAACCCTGAATTTATCATGCCCTGACTGCTACACCTCTGAATTCCATTTAGAAGGTCCAGGACTCAAGCTCTTAATATGAACGTCTCTGATTTATGTTCTTAAGTCAGTCTGTTCCAAAAAATTCAGATGAAAGGGAGTACAATAGGAAACTGCACAATAAAAGCCATGGAGTAAAAAAGGATTTAGGCCTGGGTCTGGTTGAAAAAAGAGAGGGAAGTCCACATCAAGTCACCTGACAAATGCACCATGACCCAAACCTCTCCCCATATCTCCCTTCACCACTACTGTTATGTTGTTTACTATAACTGCACTCCATTTTTCTAGGCAGGCAGATCAATGTCAGTATGTGAGCAACTGAACACCCACCCCTCCCCTAGTCCAAAAGCAGTCAACTGAAGACAAGTTAGGGTCGATGTTGGGGAGGGGGAGGTGTGCAGTGGCTAAGATACTGACATTGATCCAAAGAGGATGATCCAAAGAAGATGATCCAAAGAGGATAGTTCTTGAGTAAGAAACTATTGAAATATAATTATATTAAAAAGGAAAATTCATTTTCATGAACTGTACCTTTGGTTTTTCTCTATGTTTGGAACTAACTTGCAGGACAAGGACAATACCAGAACTGAATCAAATCAAATTAAATCAAGTCAGCACAATTGGCAATGACAATTAAAAATTAAATTGTAAATAGCTAAAAATTTTACACCATAGTCTTGGCAACTCATAATGAGATTGCTAATGAACTAAATAGTATTATCCTTTATACACCACCATTAGTATTCAAATTTTCCACACTGCTCTCCTTACATTCTCCATGGTACTGATAAGAAGAATTTGTTTGAATTGTTTAAATCATTTCCCTTATACTCATTATCTGTACATTTGATTCAAGGAAGATACTGTGAGGAGAAATTAGAAGCCAGTCACTCTTAGGAGTTGAAGGGTAAAGGTAGGGGAAATTTTAAAAAAATCACCTGATTATTGTCAAATCAAAAGTGAGCAAATTGTGCCGCATATAATTTTGAGAAAATTGTTCCTATTTAACTTAGTACTGAAATCCAAGTGGGCCATCAAATAATAATTTTTTTGCTGTTAACAATTTTCTCAGACAAAAATAGACAAGAAGCACCATTTGGAACATTTGTTGATACCTTGTTGCAACTCCCAAAAGACTGCGGCTTTGAGTGAAGCAGACAGCAAGAATAGGGCCATCCTATAAATTTGCAAATCAAATAATATAAAATAAAATATAAAGTATTGAAATAAATGTTTTGACTACAAAGTAGCTGATCTAAGATCCACAGAACAAATGTTTTTAGATAGTTAAATCATATTTTCTTGTGAAAATCTATCACTGAGTTCAAGGTCTGCACTGTAAGTTATGGAATATGTTTATACACTTGCATTTATGCCATAATTCTAAGCAAAACATGAGGCTCCGCAACTTACAGTATGGACCAAGAAAGAAAAAAAAAGGTCAGTAAGATATTTGTTTTATCTTTGAGTTCAAATAAAAGGGGAAAATTGCAATCAAACCTTTGAATTCAGCAGGCTGAAAAGTGAAATATGGCCTGCTTATTGACCAATCATAGGACACACACAAACTAAGATATATATAATACTACTCAGTAATGACAAAAATATAACTGTTTTATTAGCTGTAAACAAGATACTATTGTAATCCCAGGGTAAAGGCTACTGAGCTGCTTGGAATATTAAGTCATTAAACTGGGAAGATGACTCACTCATGAATTAGGATCACCAAGTTGATATGGAAATGTTTCAACTGGCCTTTGTGATATCCAAAATTTTCTTAGAAGGAATCTATGGATAAGAGGTACTCCAGCTGAACACTTACTTTGTTACTTATAAACCTGATGTGCTTCAGAGACTTCCTGTCAAATATATATATGGCCCCCGTAGAAGAACCCATTGCTATGTATTTCTTGGAAGCCGCCATGCATGTGTACTAGAAGAGATTTGCAAATAATACAATCAGCCTAATGAAAAGTGATATCTTGCCATTAAATAACACACCATGCAGGTGAAAACAAAAAGTTGGTCTTTAAGATCTGTTTTCCTCTAAGGGTGTTTGGGACTAGAGTAATTGATATTTTTGTCATAGTTGTTAGCAAAAGAAAAAAAAAAACAGAACCTAGTTTTTTAAATAACCTTAAAATCAGCATGTATATTATCCATGCTGTTCTTAGAAATATTTCCTAAGGTACCACCAAGGAAAATTTGTCGAACAATCAAAGCTTCTTTAGTAGGTGATCATTTCTGTTATTCTTGAGATCTTAATGGTTGATTCAGGGGTGATACTGTAGGGAGAATCTCAATGCTAATCACTCCTGGGGTTTAGAGGGATTAAGCCTTACAGGACTGTTTGGAACAGTTTAACTTCATTTCTATCTCTCTGTTATGTCTGTGCATCAGCATTCAAGCTAACTGGCGAGCTGCCTACTCAAAAACCTCTACTACAAAAATAACAACACTTATGAAAACAAAAGTCAATGACTACAGCTATTTCACCATAGCTACAAAATAAGATTTTTTGGACACTGCATCAGAGGAGGGGGAAGGGAGGGGGGGGGGTTGGGTGGGAACAAGCTGGTACCCTCTCCTGATTTAAAAAAAAAAACGGTCCAATAAACGAAAATAGACTTTCTGTTCGTAATTGGCATCCAGACAGGAGCCCACCCACCACTCACAAAACGATTCTTGGAGGAGAATTTCAAATTTTTACACCTAAACCAAACAGTTGTAAAGCACTTGGGTTTTAATCTCTAAGTTAGCCTTGTACTTAGACAGTTTGTTAGAGACAAGCATAGTAAGGAAATAAATTCTCAAGGCAGAACTTGAGAGAATGATATATATGATCTGCTATTTCATTTCTGTTGTTTCATGTAAAATCTTAGGCAAATAAATAAATTCTATTATATAACATTACTCCACATACCTTTATACGAGGATACGGCTTTATTGGGGTTTGCAGATCTTCCATGGATCCCATTTCGGTTAGCAAAACTCCATATTCTCCAACAACTGTACTCCATCGAATCACCTCTGCAGCAGCCATTTTTGTTTGAATCGAGTAATCCGAAGAACTGGGACTGAAACGTCCGTATACTTTCGGAAGTCATTCGGAAGAGTATTCGGAAGTTGACGGTAAATGGCGTCAGCTAAAGCTTTGGTTAATCTCGAGCCCAGGGTCATTTTGGCTCCTTATCAGTGGTAGGTCGCCAAATAAATCATTAATCACTGTTGACGTTCCTAGGATCAGTTGGCGACCATACCGCTGACAAAATTACCTTGGGCTTGAGATCGATCAGGTAGCCGAAAGCAGCAGGAATGAAAAAGCTCTGGAAAGCAGACATTTTCTGGCAAGGACTTAGGATAACTGGGGAAATATTTTCCTTTTGTGGTTGTACTTTTCAAAGTAAATACTGCTACGTTTTTCGCTAAAGAAATTGAAACAAAATAGTCCGCCGAAATTACTGAATAACCAGGTGGCCTAGTTAAATACGGACAATACATAGTTATTTCCAATTTTACTCGTTACAGGCGAAGTCTCGTGACAAAGCTCATGCCAGTCACGTGGTCTAGAGTATATAAACACGTCATTGGCATATTTCTTCCCTCACCCTTTCTTTCCGTACGTGTGGAGTAGGCGAAGACCATGAAATTTCTAGTGCTACTCGTAGCTCTGCTCTTGGTGAGCCTCTCGCAGGCTGCCCTGAGGTAAGATCATCATGAAATGTGTAAAATACGGCGTAAATTTTGTAGATCGAATACACAAACTATTGTAGCTTTCTTCAACGCACGAGGAAGTTTGTTTTTATATGTTCTAGAACGAAATCTCGATTTCGCGATTGACGAATATCCTTATCAGCTAATAATGCGTTTTTCACTGAGGAAATTACGTTTTGAAACTGAAAGTCGAAACTTAACGATCGAACCTTCAAGTCCTTGGCATTCTTAGTATACCAATATTGTCTATCACACTCAGCTAAAAATACATAAAGCGTTTAAATAAAATATCTATGACATAACCTTTTAGCCACCGATAAACTTGTACAGCACTGCTGTGAGGCACTGCTAGATAGCATGGTGTAATTTTCTGCTCAGTATGGTGTGAAAGAGAACCACCCTCGATTGATTTGAGCTAAACCAATCTATCAGAATTTTAACAACCGCTGCAGTAAGTGGAAAAGTACTTCTTCAGTAAATTTATGATTTCATGCTGTGATTTGGGAAATTTCTTAGTCCTTACCACCTGAAAACCTTTTTAAGCTCCAAGTTATTTTAAGCTTCAAAATTAAGAAATGAAATGTAAATTAGGGATAATTGAAACTTCCTAAGTGCAATAACAAAACTGAAAGGTTCTATAGGAAGCACACAAATCTCCTGGGCAAGTTTTGGTACTCTCTTGTCTCAGTTTTAAGCAAGAAAAAATGTTTATTCCAATTTTTTTGAGAGGTAATTTGATTAAAAAAAACACGCAAATGTTTAACTAGTTGATATGTGTACAGTTGCTCATAAAACCATTGAACACATAGATACATCACTCACAGGAATAAGTTATCAGTAGTCAATAGAGAATTTTCAGTACCCAGCCACAGAAAGTATCCTCCAGCAAAGGTTATAATTTATTTCAGAACAACACATGTATTTTACTGTTTTGTCCAGTAATCCAGAAAAGAATACCTAGGGAAAACTCTGGCCATTGGGGCATCTGTAGAACATTGTTCTTTAAATAGGTCTGAGCAAAACTGTCACATGCAAGGGCTAAATGTGAATTCTTTGCACTGTTTGTCATACATTTTGTAAAGTTTTAACTCTGTTAGATTAAACGTACTCTACAATACAGGAAACATTTTTTTCTCCTCTCTTCTTATTTACACCTTTGATATCCTAAGCCTTTAAATCTTAAGGGTGATCATCATCTAATTTCTCCTTGCAGTAGTAGTGCTGAATCATTGGTTAAGATCATGAGAATAAAGGAAATGATCACCAAGCTAAGAAGCTTTGATTGTTTAATGAATTCTCCTCATTATTATCAATAGTGATATATGGGGGAGAGTATGGAGAATCTGGATACTGATTTTAGAGGGAAAAGTTTCTCTCTGTTACATGTATCTCTGTAAGTGAAAGAGTTAAACATTTCTGAATTCTCCATTTTACAGTTGTGTGCTTGGTTGCCAAGCCTTTGAACAGGAGTGAGGCTAAGGGTGACCTTGTTATGATACAAACCTTGCTGCTTTTGAAATGCAAATTAATTTGTTATCAGGCTAACTAGATTCTGGTCTCTAACACAACAAGGTCACCTTCAGCCTCACTCCAAATCAAAGGCTTAGCAACTAAGCACATAACTGTAAAATGGCCTATTCTGCAATGTTTCTGTGACTGTCCATGCTTATTGAAATTTAATGTTTTTTTTTTTTCTTGTAGAGTGCCATTGCACAAGTTCAGGTCTGTCAGGAATTCTTTAAAAGATATTGGCATTTCAGCTGAAGATCTACGGAGGAAAGCAGAAGACTTGAAGCACAAGTACTCAGGGGAGTATGGTGGTCCAGAGCCTCTTTCCAACTATCTTGATGCTCAATACTATGGAGAAATCTCAATTGGAACTCCTCCACAGCCTTTCAAAGTGGTCTTTGACACTGGTTCTTCCAATTTGTGGGTACCCTCTAAAAAGTGCCCTCTGAGTGATGTTGCATGTTGTAAGTCATGGTCAAATCTAATCTATACATCTACATTGTACCTATTGATTAATGCTGGTAGAAATGCAAGGCTGAACTAGAACTACTCATGCACATTGTGTTTGAAAACACCGTTGCAATTACTTCTGATAGGAACTAAACCCAATTTAGACAATGAGTGTATTGAAATCAAAATCTTGTAGTTCACCTCATGGGGAAAAAAGGAGGTAAGACAAACCTCTGGCTTTTCACAGGCTGATCTCTTCTCCTACACCTATACTTTCATCTCCAGCTTTCTATAGCAAAGATTGCAGATTACTTATCTATCAACAGATGCTGGCAATCTTAAGTTTTCTCCTGCTTTCCATTCTTTCCTTTGTAGTCAACATTTCCTATCCATCCTCATCTCTTAGGTCTTTGACTATTTCCCAAACACTTCTTCATCTAATACCCCAAGGAACATATCTTGGTTGACAGGTTTATAATTACATCTGTCCTGCTTTGTTTCTTTTTTATGTATTTTTTTTATCATCATTCCCTTCTTCAGTGTTGCACAACAAGTATGACAGCACCAAATCTAGCACTTATGAGAAAAATGGCACCAGCTTTTCGATTCGATATGGCAGTGGAAGTATGAAAGGATTTCTCAGCACTGATACCGTGGAGGTAATTAATGTTCTAATTTAACTGGTGAAGTGTAATATTATCTTGAGTCTTAAGCTCTAATCTGTTCAGAATTAACTTTTTTCTATCCATTGTATTACTATACAATGCACTGGTTGGATACCAATTCTAAACCATGTAACCAATTGTTTGGTTCAAATGGTGTTCTAGTTGTTAAGTGTCAGGGAAGAACTTTGAATAATAGAAGAAGGTAAGATTTTCATGGAGAAGATAAGGTGAATATGTTGGAAATTCAAAACTGTGATGCACTACCCTTCTGAAAATGTATTAGCTGAACTTGCATTTCAAATTCTCTTTTTTTTCCTTTTAATTTTGTTCCTGCAGATTGCTGGCTTAAGTGTGAAACACCAAACATTTGCTGAAGCCACGAGTGAACCAGGATTAGCCTTTGTTGCAGCAAAATTTGATGGACTCCTTGGTATGGCCTATGACACAATATCTGTGGATGGTGTAGTTCCAGTTTTCTATGTTATGGTTCAGCAAGGCCTTGTGCAGAAACCAGTTTTCTCATTTTATCTGAACAGGTGTGTACAAGTGAATAGATAAAGAGTTGATGCATTTCATAGATGACGATGCTCAGGCAGGAAAGCCCATATCTGTAGATGAATAATTTATAATCACTGATAGTTGCCAATGAATCTGGTTATAGTACATGCACATGAAGGAACTACTGTAACATGTTCTCCTGTGAAAATGATGCAAGAAAGCATAAAATAGGCAGATTTGAGTAATAACTTGTACTAAAACTGTTTTTGGGGAAAGAAAACCCATGGCCTTCTACAGACTTTAAACCTGTTATCTTGCAATTCTGCTGTGATGTTCTGCCAAGTGAACAATGGAACTAGATATTGGAATCTAGTCTTAGCTACATGAACAGCTGTACAAGTATATGAGAGAAATTCTGGTTAAAATTTGACCAGCAAAATACATGTATTTTTCAAAACGTGTATAGTATATGTAGTCCATCACCTCTGTTCTTCTTGTTGAATGATGTTGACTATTTTCTTTTTCTGATTTTAAGGAATCCATCTGCTACACCTGGAGGGGAACTGATCTTTGGTGGTTCTGACCCCAAGTATTATACAGGCGACTTTACCTATATTCCTGTCTCTAAGAAGGGATACTGGCAATTCAAGATGGACAGGTAGGCTCTTGGCTTTTGTGTACACAAACTTTACATGTTTTATTTTGTTTTTCTATTCGGTATGTTTTTTTGTATTCTTACTCTTCATTCTTTGGGTAAAGCCATGATCCTTGCTGGTAAAGGTACATGTATAAATTTCATTTCAAATGTGGGCGGAAATCAAGAAAAGCAATGATTCTTGAAGGTGAACTGTGATTCAAGCAACTGCAGTTGGAATAGTCCATTTTACAGTTGTGTGCTTGGTTGCCAAGCCTTTTAACAGGAATAAAGATAGGGTTGGCCTTGTTATAATAAAATATAGCTGCTTTTCAAAATAATGTAAATTCATTTGTCATCATGCTAACTAGATAGTACCGGTAATCTCTATCGCAATAATGTCACCTTCAGTCTCACTCCAAATCAACGCCTGGCCATGGAGCACACAATTGTAAAATGGCTTATTGACATCCTTTTCAAAAGCTGTGGAGCCTTACTAATTTATTAGTAAGGCTCATTTATTAGCTGAGGGCTTAAAGAGATCAAATAATTTGTTTCAGCGTGCTTGTGAATGGAGAATCAAGCTTTTGCCAGGGTGGCTGTCAGGCCATTGCTGACACTGGTACCTCACTTATTGGCGGACCTACTGCTGAAGTCGAGAAGTTAAATAAAATGATTGGTGCCAGTCCAATAGTTGGTGGCGAGGTAGATATCAGTAGTTATAATCCATCAAATATTTTCATATGCAAGCAATTGGTTTAAGTTTGTCATAATTATCAAATACACGCATTAAGCAGAAACTGGTGATTATCTGGGTGACAATGCCCAAGAAATCCAGTACAGTTCCTTAATTTTCAAACCTTTTGTCCAAATTGGTGAAAGTTTCTGTGAAAAAATTGATACAAGATGGGGGAGCATTTTACTGTTCTTATTGAAGAAAAGAAAAACCTTATTATTAACAGTACACTGTATGACAGCAAACACTAATAAGTTCACATCTAGCATTGTCCAGTAAAGTGTTGTCAGTGGTAAGCTGTGCTCATTTAAATCTGAACCCCTGGGTAGAGGCCTGGGAAGAGTGAAGATTCTTTCATAAGGATAACCACAACAACTCTTGCCTGATCACCAGTAGGCTTACACATCTCTTCTGCACATGTTTGTGTGGTTTTTCTGTGAAATGAATCTTGTTCCAAATGGTTTCAAACAAGGTTGATTTCTATTTAAGGAAGCTTAAAGTCAAACTAGTTTGAAATCACTTTAAAGTATGGTACAAATTTCCAGATGGGTTACAAGGCATCTCCTATCTCCGATTACAAACACATTGTCAAATTGTTCAAAATGTTCCTTTTTTTGTATTTTAGTACATAATTGATTGCGGCAAGATTGACTCTCTCCCTCCAATTGACTTTGTCCTTGGTGGCAAGAAATTCACACTGACTGGAAAAGACTATGTTCTCAAGGTATGCATTGAGTGCATTTGTATCGAACAGTTAAGTTAGGAGCTCAAGATTCTATCATGAATAGAAATCAAAAATGAATTATTTAATTGGTTTAGTATAAATCTTCTAGTCATTGAAAATGTAAATGAAAAGACATGCTCGTGTTTTTATATCTTTTGTAAATACATACACAGTTTAAGGCAGCTTACTTAACTCTTTATTTAGTACAGAGTAGGTTCTGTAGCAAGTTGCGCAGCTATTCAGACTGCAGCACTTAGCCTTGAGGGCTAATACATTTATAATAGACCTGAACACCCTAGTATCAGTATGGATATTCTCCATACTGTTCTCTATATGTCCCCTAAGATGCTAACAAGGAGAATTTGTTTGACAATCAAAAGCTTCTTCAGTTGGTGATTGTTTTATTTATTCTTGTGATCATAGTGCGTGACTCAGCAATGATATTGTAAGGAGAAATTAGATACCAGTCACTCTGAGGGGTCAAAGGGCTAGCCAGGGAAAAAGCTATGAGAATATACAAACTCATCATAGCATCCAATCTTTAGTTTTGTTCTGTAATTTATGAAGAAATGTGCAGATATAATCTGCTCTTCATGAGGATTGGGGGTGAACCCTTAATTCATTACCATGAGTGACTACAACAGAATTTCTTTTTACGAGATCAAGCACACCAGTAATAAGCAAAGAAAAATTTAATTAGGAGATTATTATTTGACCTAACATTGAATTCTCCAAACTAACATAATAAGAATTGTAGGGCAGACAGCAAGGAGAATTACTGATTAGATCATGGGAGTGAAAGGGTTAAGGTGATTGGTGTTGGTTTTACTACCCTCACCTCAAATGCTCCCAGTAACAATTTCTTAACTGTTGGATAATTTTTTTTAAATTTTTTTTGCAAAGGTGACGGTCATGGGCCAAACTGAGTGTATCAGTGGCTTCCTTGGTATTGACGTCCCTGCTGGCCCCCTGTGGATCTTGGGAGATGTATTCATTGGCCCATATTATACTGAGTTTGACCTGGGAAACAATCGTGTTGGTTTTGCCAAGACTAAGTGAGCCATTTGTGAGGACACCTCAGCCACTGACGCCTATGCACACATCGTTTTGTTTTAACACGTGAAGAAACCTTCTCAAAAAAATTTAAATCAGGGTGAAACTTTTTTGTTAACTGAATGGTTGCTTTGAAAGCCTATTTTTAGAAACTTTTTTAATCTTAAACAGAGTGCTTACAATGCTTTTATCATGTTGTTTACAATGTAGTCCTGTGAATTTTTGATAAATGATTTGTAGACGAGTAGTGATAAATGAATGAATTTAGGAAAAAAAAAAGTCGACTCGTAACTCTTGTAGAAACCTCAAGCGTTAAGTGATCTTGAGTGAGCGTCACCCCTAAATTTGACGAAGAAATATTTAAAAGGTCGCATCAAGGCTCCCTAGACACCTTTCTTTACTTTGAAACAAAGTGTAATCCCTTCCAGTTGACACTCCATCGCAAGTAGACCAAACCAACGTATTCCCCTCAAAACGTTTATTAACTCCATTATTTTTTTTTTTACAATATCATCATCAAATCTAAGTGTTCCGATTCCCCGTCGACGCATCATAACACTTTCTTAACCCTTTCATTCCCAGAAGTGAGCAACATGCTACTAACATGTTACTCCCCATAATGCACAAGCGTTATCTGGGAAACAGTTAATGAGAATACTCAAACTTATCAGTTAAAAAGTTATCGTCGTGATCTAACATCAATTCTCCCAACTAATTTACGAGGAAATGTGTAGCATCTTTCCCTTAAGAAATTTTGTGGAATCCGTTTACGCAACCGGTCAGAGAGGATCACTCTTTACACCATAGCATTGGGTTTACGAGGATTAAACGTCCGATCCTAAATCTAGCGAAAAAATCATAGTGCAGGCGTATAATGTAACCAATACATAGACAATATTATGAACATTTTTACAAATCTAAGAATTCTCCTGTTAACAACAGACACTCAAGTCAAGGGGAAAGTCAAATTTAACTTGAACAAGCCGCAGCCAGAGAAACACGAGGGTCAAATTTATTTTAAAATGATCAGTGGCTTTTAAATTAGTAAGCCTTGCCCGCGGGATGATGGTAATTGCCGCCTCGTCCCCAGCGCGTTGGTAAGGGAGCGCGAGGTGTATTGGGTATGGAAAAGTGGAATCGTGGATGGCATTATGCCGATCTTTTTCTTCCTTTTCTTCCTTAGGCCGTTTGGTGCAGTAGGCTTTCAGTCCTGAAGCAACACTGTCTGTGGTTACAAATATCACACCACGTACTTAAATTCACACGAAAATTTCCTTAACGTATAAAAATAAAGCAGACACAAGAGTGAGTTTAGTATGTTCACAACAGGTCTGTCACAGGAAACTACGTAAGGCGCTCTAATAAACTGTCAGGCACAGCGAGGGCTGAGATGAAAAGAAAGTAACAAAGCCTTAGAACCTTCGCATCCGTCGATGCCCACTTTTTCACTTGTTTCGCACAACTCTGTCATGACTCGTTTCGAGCGTTACATGATCCCTGAGAAAACAGTGCTGTGAACATTCTGCAATCAAGTAAGATATTATGGCAGCGCAAATACATCTTTACATCTCTTCCGACTCGCCTTCTTCAAGAGCTTCATCTTGACTGAAAAACACATGGTCTGGCTGCGGACCATCCGTAACCGTATCAGCTTGGTTTGCAATCTTTGGAAGGCGGGCTGAGGTTCTGGAAGCTAGAGAACTGGACACTGTATACTGTGTCAAATGGCCGGAACTGCAGGAACATCGTCTAGTAAAATCTATCCGTCGTGCCGAAGTTGCGGATTCACACTCCGATGAAGCATAAGTGGCTCGAGTACTCGTTGTCTCCTGGTAGCAGTTATATGGGAGCACTGAGTAGGTATTTCCATTCCTTGAACTGCAAATTCGCTTGATGTACAGTATACTTCCAAAGCTACAAACAGCTAACAGTCCAAAACAAGCAATAACATAGGGACCGCTGTTTCTTAAATCCTCGTTTTCGTTCAAATATTTCGTAACCTCAGGAACTTTAACGTACCAAGCCAGTATACAGAAAAGGGTCAGAATGGAGAATAATACCACTAGAATCCCACAGCAGAGACATGGATCACAGGATGGATTGTAATTGCAATTGCAGCCGCAACAATGCAAGCGACAGCAGTCTTCTTGTTCCACTGGAGTGGTCGGTCTGCTCAGAGTTCCATATGGCGGAAATTGCAGTGGTCGATAGCTATCGGAACTTGATTCGAAATCTTTCAAAATTGCCTCTGCACTCTCATAATGTGTTTGAATATACTGCTTGATTTTGTGGACTAAATCTTTCCTTTTCGGCCTCAATGCTTGGATAATCTCGAGCAAGTGACGGATCTTTTCCGGTTCGCAGCCGATTAGGTTTTGTTGGCGTAGAATGCTGAATAAATCCCATCCACTGCTGATTTGCTCCTTTTGAGCACCTGGAATGCGATCTCCACAAATGTGTATTAACATTGTAGATTTTTCTCGTTCAATTCATGATTTAGTTCGTTCAGAAACATCTGAAATGGACTGAGAAACATGGTGGCTGCTTGTTTTCCGATCGGCGATCGCGTGATCACCCTGTGGTCGGCACTGGGTAACCTATTTTAAGTCTTGCACAGTATTCGCTATCTTCATATTGTGTTTACGTTACAAACAATTGTGCAAGCAAAATCGTGTAACATTTCGAAAGATGCCTTCACTTAGCTGATGACTTACAGATAAATCAATAAATTCCCCTCGCAACGGCAGCAACGGAGACAACAGTTGCCTTTGACGTTTCGTGCGTGACAAACTCGTGATTTCATCAAACATAACACTAGTCTCTGCCTAGCACTACCCCGTGAGAGAAACTCCTTGTCAGAGTTACCACGTTATTATAAAAATTTCCATCACAGAGAATAATTATTTTCTTCAGAGAAGACTTCATTTACCTTCCTTTTTTCCAAGTTTTCTTTTCTTTTATCTGACAAGCCAAAATTTGATATGCTTACGAAGTTCCTTTCAGTACCCTACCGGGGACTGTTGGGACAAAATTCGATACCTGGGGAATCCCCTAACTACTGGGATGAGCGGAAGTCACTTCTGAGCTCTTCAGTTTTAATCGCCATTTGATACTTTGTTTCTTTCTTATTTAGTTATTCTAGATTGTTTCTTAGACATGAAAAAAAAATAGTGAATATGTTCGTAAAAGTAATACATATTAACCTTAGAGATTTACTGTGATACTGTTTTTTTTTTTTTTTACTCCATGATTTGCGGTCTTTGCCTCGTAAATTTCTCTCAGAATATATCAAAGCAATCGAAATTCTTGGAAAGTATAGAGTGCAACAGAATGGGTTAGATTTGTTTTATTTTTCTCCAAATTTTTCTGCTTGTTTCTTCAATAAAGTATGAGACTTCAAGTTTAGGAGAATTGGTAACTTTGCATCAACATATCTAACAAACAAAAGTTTGTAGTTTTAATTTTTATTAAAAGACACTTTTGGACTACCATGTGATATTCAACAGTTAAGCTTTTGCTGACTCAGGAATAAAACAATGATTGCATTTAGTTTACGGAAACAGAGCTAAAACTCCCAAAATTTCAAAGCAAAAACATTCATTCCTTTCACATTGTCGATCGATATTGTTAATTTTAACCCTTTAACTCCCAAGATCTCATTAGTAATTCTCCTTACTGTCTGCCATACAGTTCTTGTGATGTTCGTTTGGAGAATTTGGTACTGGATCAATTTATAATCCCCTAATTTATATTTTTCGTTATTCTCATCATCACTTGTCTGCTTCATATTGTATTGATATTGTAAAGAGAAATTCAGTCTTGGTCGCTCATAGGAGTTAAAGGGTTAACACTTAATTTATCAAATCACAGAAAAGAAATAGTTTGTACATAAAGCTGAATAGCAAACACATGAGATCTCACAAAGGTTAGGTTATTCAAATGAAATCTATCTTTAAGGACGAGGAAAGATTTTTGACTGTTACATTTAATCTATTTTTGTTTGAATATGGCGTTTTCTCAGAAAATTATTAATACTGGATCCTAAGAATTTCCGCTCTATTCACCCCATATAAAATTACACTTAATCAACTATAATCCCTTCCATGGATCATTACACTTGTAATATTCTAGCAAATGATAACTGTCAAGCTAGCGTTCAAATAATAAAATGTATCTTTGAATCTCTTGTCTCTTCGCGCAGCATAAGTAAGCAAAGACTCGCAAGCATTAAGTCACACCTCTTCAATTTCGTCATCTTCTTCTACATCCATGCGCGGAGTCCAAAACGAGTCCGGTTGAAAGCCATCCGGAACAGCATCTGTTTCCTCAACGAGCCGTGGAGTACGGGAAGAGACTCTTGAAGCGAGTGAACCGGAAGCTGTGTACTGCCCAGAACTACAGGACCTTCCCCGGTAAATCCGCCTCGGCGCTGCCGATCGGTATGAGTCGCCGGACCTACTTGTGCGTCTGGATTCTGATGTGGCAGAGCTTGTTTGAATATCGAATGTTGTTGGTAGGTCTGGAATTATATCGTACTGTCCGGCGTTTCTTCGTAAACGGAACTTCACGCAAACCGCACATACAATGCTGCTTGCCGCGAGGAACGCTAAAATGCCAACCGCAAGAGGACCTGCATGCTGTATCTCGTCGTCTGACTTCAACAATTTCGTAAGTCTTGGGATGCTGGAATACCATGCCAAAACAGCCACAATGGCCAAGAGAAAGAAAAGACCACCCAAAATGGCACCGAACCACATGCAACATGCATTACAACATGCATTGCAACATGCATTACAGCATGAATTGCCATAATCACATTTACAAAAGCACCCGCAACAACGGATAAGACAACAATCGTCGTCGTGAATCGGAGACGAGGATCGTGAGCTTGTGGCAGGAAGTCGTGTTCCCCTAGATTCCCAGCTGGACTGGAGGTCTTCCAGTATCGTTTCTGGATTTTCATAACAATCTCGAATATGCTGCTTGACTAAAGAGACCAAATCTCTCCTTTTAGGCTTTAATTCCTTGATGATCTCGAGCAAGTTATGAATCTTTTCCCGCTCGCTGCCGATGACGTTTTGATGGCGCAGAATGTTAAACACATCCCATCCACTAGAAATTCGTTCTCGCTGGCTGCCTGGAATATGTCTTCCACAAACATGTATCAGACTCTCCAGATTTCTTTCGTTTAGCTCGTGGTTAAGGTTATTTAAAAGTATCTGAAAAGGATCGAGAGCAGATTCAGCTGCCATCTTTTCAATCAATTGATCTTGAAAACGAAAGGACTCTGGCTCCCCCAGTAAAGATATCATTTGCACATTCCAGAGATGTTTTCTACTCCCCGATGTAAACTTCCTTTTAAGGGCTCAAATGACTATTTTGAAAGGTAATCATCTGCTCAACATGTCAATTTTGCCTTGATCTGTTGATGCTTCTTAATTATCACATGTTATTGTAAATCTGAAGTTCCGCTCAGTACCCCTGTGCGGTATGTCTAGCAGCGCTTCTTGGCTGCTTTCTGGGGAAATCACTGTTTCGTGGGGGAGGGGTGAGGGAGAAGGAGAAGAGGAGGGAGAGGGAAGGGAGAGAAAATAAGACAGTCAATGTGGTGCTTCAATTCTAAGAGGTAAATTCAGAAATGTTTATCTTAAGAAAGTGCTCCCAAAGTCTGAGATTAAAAGTTTAATTGATTGTACGAATAGGGATTGAGATCTAGCAGAAAATAATTCCAACAAAGATTGGTAAAATAGGAATAAATTTACTGCCATTTAATGAAAAAATGAAATTACAGGCTGCATACTGAGTCTTTGCACACGACTAAGCGATACTTGCGGCTGTATCAAGAGAAGAAAGCGAACCGGAAGGGGTAACAAGATAGGAACTGAGTGATCCTGCTCGTGCACACTCTGGTGTGTTAGCCTTCGAATTCGGTACTGCAAAGTTGTTGTCAGCGCCATGCTGGATGGATCTCCCATCACATATTTGGTTGTCTTCACGATCATTATTAAGATGAATATATCGTCTCGTTAAAAAAAAGCGGCAAATTGCCCCCAGAGCGCTGCAGACTGCAATGAATAGCAAGAACCCAATAATGTACGGTCCGGCGCGGTTCCAATCATCGTTGGATTTTATAGAAGAGGTGACTTCAGGAATGTTGGCGTACCACGCCAGTACGGCTGCAACGGCGAAGAAGGCGAAAAGGACCGTCACAAATATAAGACAGCTGCTGTAACAAGTGATCTCACAGCAAAAGCAATTGAGAACCCAGCATGGCGAAGAGGACCTAAATGCAGTAGATTCTATGTTCAAGGCTAGTTGGTTATTTCTCAAGGTTAGAGAGCTGTGAAGGGACTCGGATGCCCTTACTGAATCGAATATTTCCTCCGATTGCTCGTAGTACTTCGCAATGTGCTTTTTAACCAGATGACTTAAATCCCGTCGTTTCAACACCTTGATAATCATCAGCAAGTTTGCCACTTTCTCGGGTTCGTCCCCGATTATGTTCAGCCTTCGGAGATGGTTTAAAAAGTCCCAACCGTCTTTGATTCTCTCACGCTGACCACCCGGAATCCACTGTGCACAAACATTTTTCAAGCTCTGAAGATCTTTTTCCTCCAGTTCGTTGCTGATGTTGTTTAAAAGAATCCGAAATGGATCCAGACTAATCGCCGCCATTTTTTTATTCCTTTTCAGGTTGCGTCACGCTGTTCAGATATTTGAGTGCAGTTCTTTCCACGCACGGATTTTGTTGTTATTTGTGTTATTGATGTTACCTCAACAAGAAACGCTTCGAATAACACATAAAACAAAGATTTGCTGTCCTCTCAGGTAGTTGGAAGGAAGTAAAAATTGGACGTATATCGACTGGCTTTCCGGGAATCGCGTGACTATCCAAGAGTATCATAACTGTGAACACATCCCGTGATTAAAAAAAGGGAAGATTGCGTAATAACGGTCCCGGCGAGAGAGGTGGTCACAGGTTACTATTAGGGAGGGGTGGGGGGATTTTCAGTTTGTCCATTTGAGTTCCGTCGTGACATGAATTTAAATTAAACACTTAGGAGTTTAGACAATAGTCAAGCTGTGAGTTACCCCAGCAGTAAATTTTCTTGTAGATTTGAAAAGGCTCGCTATGAAACCCCATGAACACATTCTTCTTGATATTGTAACAACTTTGAATCTCAACAATGTCAAATGTTGCCAAAAGAACTTCTCACATTCGCAAAGTCATTTATTCAAATCCATCCGCAGTTAATTTGGATCAATATCAGTATCTGGGCAACTGCCCACCTACCCCTCCCCTAACCAAACAACAATCTATTGATAACAAGTTAAGGTTAATGTTGGGTTAGGGGAGGGGTAGGTGGGCAGTTGCCCAGATACTGATTTTGATCCTTTTCTATTCCTCTCCCACGCAGCACAACAGTCTTTTCACGATGTTATATCTAATATACATTTTAAGAATAGTTTCTTTGACTAAAAGATAGTCTACCTCACAGTAAACATAAACCTAAACAAAAGAATTCCTTGTTACCCTTTCCTATACATTCCTCATACTTCATGTTTGCAATCAGGGGGCGCAACCTATGTTTTCAAAGGAATATCAACTTACAAGGACCTAACTAATAATTTTGAAAACTTAAAAACGTTTATTTCTCGAACTATGAAAAACTGTCTGCATTAACCCTGTAATTCATGACAAAATTCAAGACAGAATTTCTCCTTCCAATATCTCTACAATATCAAGCAGACAAGTAATGAGAATAAAGAAAATATCAATTTTGTGAATTGTTCGTTGATCCAACACCTAATTCTCCAAACTAACATCATACAAATTGTATGGCGGACAGTAAGGAGAATTACTAATGAGATCTTGGGAGTGAAACGGTTAGGGGCCACCCAACTACAAAGCCTAAGGGAATATCAACAGTTCCCTACAAAGCTCATCAATGCAGTTGACCCTCTCTCAAGATTTCCTTTAGCAATTTGTTAGGTAAATTTTCATTAAAAGGTGGAATGGACCCTTTAAAAACACAGATTACTCTCACGCCCGATGGGGTCGATCCGAGATCGAGATCATAAATTATAGTCTAGACGCCCACCATATAATAAGTAACAGCACACAGACGAGGCAAATACGCAGCAGCTTAAACAAGTTGATGACCACGTTCACCTTGAACAAGCCGTGGCTTAAGTTAGCTACGGTTTGTGCGAGACGAAGGCTTAAACAAGCTCGTCTCACACAAGCTAATCTTTGTTTGAGACATAAAACCGAGATCCTAAAGTTAAATCTTATTCCTAAATAAAAGTGAGGAAGGAAAATCTGAAGAGGAGAAACCAGTATGGACGATATCCCTATGGTTCAGTTCACGGACAGCTGCCATGCACATCTAATAAATTATAGGAACTAGAACAAGTAAATAAAATCATGTTTTGACCATTACTCTTTCACCAAGATGGGAAAAGATTTGCTTACAACTTCGGTTAAGTTATCTAAAACCAACATTTTGACGGGCTTCCGTTACTCAAGTAACTACTTGCGTGATATGAACGTAACATGAACGCGAGGTGAAAAAATTAGCAGCCTATTATACTAAGTTTCAGCCTACTGTGGCGAAAACATGTTGCTTGGTGCGAAGGGCCAAACAGTTACCTCTCCCCCTGTGTTATTCATCCCTGGGGGATTAAGGAGGGAGTGAACGTGTGGAAGAAGGATCGATGCCCGGGGTGGGGGGTTGAGGTGAGAGGGAGGGCTTGCCACCACTGGGGGCATGAATGGGACGTCTGTACTCTCTGAGGAAGTAGGAGCCAACATTCGAGAGATGACAACTTGTTGATGCTGTTGAACGGGTATGGCGCTCAGATGACTGCCTTGAGAGGTCGTTGCTTGGGAATGTAGGAGACTCGGTGAAGATGTGTTAATACCTCGGGGCAAGGCGATGTCCCGTTCACTAGCCTCGTAAGATGTCCCGAGAACTCTTCCAGTGTGTGCGATCGTAGAGGCATTCGCATTTGCATGAAGGCTAGGTGCGCTGACGGTTTGTTGCGGCTGGCTGCGGAGAAAGCCTAACACCACTTGCATCATAGGAGTGGGAGAGCCACTGACTGCGGTGTTCAAACTGTTCAATGGCGTTGTGCTGTATAAAGGACTCGGGGTGTTCAGAGGTGTGCACGAGGCTAAAGTTGTCTGAGAGCTTGCATTGCTCAACTCGACTGGCCTGTCTCCCGCCTGCGTGCTGTCTGCAACCTCGTCATGTTCACCGTCATTGGGTGTCTCATCGGTGACCGTTTGACCGGGTTCGCCTTCTCGTTGCTGACCTTCCTGGTTAGCATCGGCTCTCTCTCCTGATTCAGCTGGTGCGTTCTTTCCCTTCTTCTTTCTGCGTCTAACAAAACACATTAGACGTTTTAATACCTTACTGTCAATTCGTCTGTGCAAAACCGTTTACAAAGTTAGAGACAACATGTCGCCCAAAGTTTAAATTCTTTTCCAATCACCCAACGTTAAAGAATACCGTTAGAGCCACTTTCTAAATTTGTTGCAAGAGAACAACATCTGAAATGGTTAGCTCGCAGTGTTATAGTGGGAAACAGTTGTTCAGAAAAGCTTCAAAGTAGTTGTGACTCAAACCGGTAAAGAAGACAGAAGGAAACGACTGGAAAACTATAATGACTTTAAGCAACTACGACGAATGTGATGGATAATTGACGATACACAAGCCTGCAATAATCCCTGGTCTTAAAGCTACACTTGAAAACATAATTATAAAAATAATTGTAGTAGAAATATAGGCAAGCTTAATGGGCCATGACTTTCAGGCATCGTTCATCTAAATCACCACAATAAACGGAGAAATTGACAAACCTTGTTCTTCCTTCAGCGCCATCTTCATGCCAACGTTTGAGATGCTTTTTAAGGTTTCCCGCTTGGGCGAATCCTTGTCCGCACTGTTCACAGGAAAAAGGTTTGTCTCCAGTGTGTGTGCGACAGTGCATAGCAAGACTACTGGGACACAGGAACGCTTTACCGCACAGGCTGCAGAAATACTTCTTTTCGCGACTTTTCTCCTTGGGACGCTGTTCTTTGTTGTGAACAAACCTAATGATCAAGACAATACATTATGGCCCTCTTTTAACTAGCCTGCAGTGCAGGCGTCTTATTAAGGCGAGTTAATGTTAAGAAGCGCGCGATCGTTCACTAAAACGCCTATGTTTGATTTTGGAGTTGGAGTCGACGGTTAGGGGAGGGGGCGAGGAAACGCGAAACTATTCACTCCCCAACCCGCACCCTCTCCCTCTCCTTATTATTTATTGTTGCTCACACCCTTGGTACAAATTTCTTTCATTTCTCAGTCTTCCACTGTTGTTAAAATCAAAGATGGCGGTCATTTTCGCTACGAAAATACTGAGCACTCGCTCGTCGAAATTCCGCCTGCTCTGCTGGCTGTCTTTTAACTGCAAAGTGGGTTTCTGAATTAAACCCGAGAGAAACTTGATAAAGCCGTCAAGAGCACTTACTACCGAACCATCTCAACTTTTAGGCATCTCGGAAACTTACCTTATGTGTTTCGTTAGATTCCCTGGCTGGCTGAAACCCTTTTCACAAACAGTGCACTGATAAGGTTTCTCTCCAGTGTGAGTGCGCATGTGCGATTTCAAGTCAGACGGTCCCGGAAACATCTTGTTGCAACGATCACAGGCATATTTCTTGGCGCCCCTGGGGTTGATCGAACGACCTTCGACCATTGGACAACGTTTACATCTGAGGACGACAAGAGTACACAAATCGGCTGATTGATATACTGACAGGGTAATTTGGCATTATCAAATGAGTTGATAATAAAAACTGACCACCGTAAAGAGTTTCAAAGTTGACGTTTCGAGCTTTACCCCTTTGTCAAAGCGACAAACGGAGGGCTAGAGCTCGAAACGTCAACTTTGAAACCCTTTACGATGGCCAATTTACGTTATCAACTCAATGGATAATACTTAATTACCCTGTTATACTCTCCCACCGACGCAGAACCACAGTTTCTTTAGAAACGTACTCCCTTATGATTGATATATTGACAGATGAATAACCTTATTGATTGATCATTCGACTGACTGAAATACTATTGCACAATACAAATTTAACTCAAATAGTAATACTAACATTGATGTAGCTGACACGTGGACTGACCGGCCGCTGACTAACTTACTGTCTACAGTTATCACAGCTTCTGGGGAGACCATTGTTCCTCATCGGCAGCAAAAGGTGCAACTGGACAGATTGACTGCTTCAGTAACTGCACTACTGAGCCACGTGTTGACGTGACTCTTTTACAGGAAGACTGACAAACGACTAACTATCCAAATATACAAAGAGTCTCTTATTCCTCGCAAAAACAGGTATTACAGTGAAATAATAAAAAATTACTTATAGTTAACAGGCAACTTTTAAAAGCATAGTTTGATCATTACTGGAACCCACAGGCTAAAGGAACCGAAACAAAGCCAGAGAAAAAGACACCAGACTTGCTAAACAATGTGGTATTGTTACGCAAGACGGAAACTAAACTTTCTACTCACGTTACTTACGGGAAATAACGTTTCTTTTGTTGTTGTAGTAATTGACTTTCAACTAATCGACTGGCTGCTCTTTCACTAATTGATTGTTGATCCAATAAGCCATTTCCGAGTAACCTTTGGCTTCCTTTTCGAAACGAGGCCTGGTGCTCAACTATTCGTATAAAACTGAGTTTAATTTGAGTGTGAATGAAAACTTTTAATAATATGAAAGAATGAGCACCAGGACTCACTTTGAAAACGAGGCCAAAGATAATTCGGAAATGGCCTATTTTGTTCCCAGTTCACCCTTTAACCCACCTGATGTGTTTCCGCAAGCCAGACTTCTGAACAAAGTCTTTTCCGCAAAGATCACATTTATAGGGTTTCTCTCCGGTATGGCCCCTGTAAAGACGATCAGTTGGAAAAAAATCTTTTAACCATTCAAAGGAATCAATCAAAATATTTATCATTACACGAGGTCAATGAAGCCCGCAAGAGTACTTGAAAAGGGATCAAAGCAGCTCACAAAAATGAACGTTGACTTTTCGAAAATAATTTTTGGCGGAAAGCGATGAAGGGCCATCATGTAGTCTCTTTCGATTTGGATCGCTACGTATCCCTCAGGCGATGAAAGTCGGCAGATTACGCTTAGAAACTGGTCAGGGAGGACAGAGGATATAGTAGCGTCACCTCCCCCCACTCAGGCTCTGTAAAACTCTTAGGATCCCCTCCATTGGCAGTCAATTTTCTACAGCCCCGTCCTTCATACCCTGTCAGCGAGGACTGATCCCCACTTCGTTCGCCCTAAAAGCCATGTGATTCCCGCAAAAATCCTCCGACTCGCCTCCACCCTCACTTGATAAATAATGATTGCTCTCTCAACCTTCAAGAGCACTTTTCAATCGAGTGTCGTAAAAACCATCACCATGGTGATCACAACAGCCAATAAGAGTGAAGAAAAAATTGCAGTGCGTAGCAATCCTCCTCAATGGTGATTACCTCGAAGGCCAGACGATAACACTTCATTAAAACTTTTAACAAATTACACCCGTGTATGGTAAGTTTCCACTTAACCCCACCTAAAATGCACGACCAGTTGATAACTTGTGGCGAATGTCTTTATGCATTTTCCGCATCGATGGCCCTTGTTTGCGACTCCCTGCTCCCCATGCCTCCTCCTAGTATGTTTGGCGAGGTTTGGGAACGAGACAAATGTAGCCCCACACTCACTGCACATGCACTTTTTGTCCGTGGTGTGTGTTTTGACGTGTTCCATCAGCTCTGGCTGAGTGTCAAATGACAGCATGCACCCATCAAACTGACAGACAAACTTGTCAGTGGTGTATTTCTTTTGAACTTCGTCTTTCTCGTAGTGACTTGCATGCTTGTGTCTCCACAGATGACCTAACCAGATAGTCAACTAGTGTTAGTTCGCAAACACAGAACAGGTGAAGCGTTAGTAGAGATCTTTTCATGGAGCATTTTCAAAGTCAAATGAACAAAACCAAAGTCTCTCGAAATCCCCCTCGTTACCAGTTAATTTCCTATACTCCCCTCCCTCTTTAATCTCTCTTGGCGTCGACTGATCCCTCCCTCATATGCCCCCCTTCCCCCCCCCCCCCGAAAAAAAAACCCTCCTGACCTACTACCCTGGAGATAAATGATGACTAGTCCCTTAACCCTTTACACCCTAAAATCAGTATTCATATTCTCCATACTGTTCTCTGTACATTTACAAGGTGCTGACAAGGAGAATTTGTCTAACAATCAAGAGTTTCTTTAGTTGGTGATCATTTCCTTTATTCTCCTGACATTCATGTGTGATTCAGCGGCGATATTGTAAGGAGAAATTAGATGCTGGTCACTTTTAAGGGATTAAGGGTTAAGAATTACGATTTACCTCGTTGAGTGTAAGTTGCGTCGCAGTACTCACACTTGTAAGGTCGTAAGCCTTCGTGCACGGACTGCACATGAACAGCCAACACACGACTGTTGACGTACACTTTACTGCACACTTCACAAGACACAGGTCTGTTGGCTTCAGAATGGCGCTCTCTTGGCACCTTCTCGTGCACACTCCTGATGTGACGGTTCAAATGCGTTTTCTGAGTGAATTTCCACGAGCACTTGTCACACTTGAATGGCCTCTCTCCAGTGTGGCTTCGCTTGTGGCTCTGTAGTAAAACAAAGCTTCAATCTCTTATGGCGTTCTGTTTCATACAGAGACTATGAAAAGGTACTGTAATATGCTCACACAGAGGTGACGTAGCTAATCCCAGTTTCATTATATTCATCGTACGAATAACTTTGCCTCTCTAACAGTGATTTACCTCGTTTCTCCCAACTCCTCCTAAAAATCTTGACCGCGAGGGAAACGAACAAAGTTCAAATATTGCAAGGGGGGAGGGGAAAATATAATGTACTACATGCGAAAAGAATGCGGTATCTACACATGTATTTGCAGCAGTGTTTCAAAACTTTTGGCCTAGATCGAAGCTACGGTGCAGCACCAAAAACAAGGAGAGAGGTGTAAATGCACATTTTGAAGTCACTGCACGTTTGCTGGACTAAATTTATTTTGTATCTCAATTGGAAGGAAAACACCAAAATATATAGATATATCGGATCAATATCAGTACCTCGGCAACTGAGCCGCACCTACCCATCCCCGACCCAACAACAGTCAACTGATAACAAGTTTGGGTCAATTTTGGGTTAGGGGAGGGGTAGGTGCGCAGATGCTCAGATGCTCAGATAACGACATCGATCCGATATACCATAAATTCTACAAACCTCTAAGCCGTGCATGGAGTCGAACTTTTTGCCACATTCCGAACAGCCATATTTTTTTTCCCGTTGTTTATCCTTGGCTGGGACATAACCGGGTAGATGCTTTTTGCGATGTTTGTTCAAGTTGCTTTTGGAGGAGAACTTTTTGCCGCACTCGATGCAATTCAACCCACTGTTTTCGTCGTGGGTCGCGAGATGTTCCTTCAGGTACATTTTGTTGTAGGTTTTATGACAAATGGGACATTCCTCGGATGACTCATCCGGCCCGTGCTTGGAACGGACATGGTACTGTTTCTCTTTAACAGTTTGAAACTGCATATCACAACTCGCACATCTGAAATCAACGATTTAAAATTCGATTTAAAGCAGGCGTGCATGGTTTCCTTTGAGAATGAAGATCTGCGCGAAAAGCACTATTCGCCTGCGTGGTATATCCTTACAAGTAACAGAGCACATTATCCGGGCTGTATAACCTGATAAAGCCACGAGGGATGTTGGAAGAATTCGAGGAAAGCCTGTAAATTGTTCGCCTCCGACTTGTGACCCCAACATCCCGCGTAGCTTTATCACATTACAGAGCCCTGGAAGCATAGGCTTGGAAACTGGACTGAAACATATCAAACACTTCGATAATCAAGATTCGATAATCAAGATCCGATAAGTAATTCTCCCCATTTAGCGTCATAGATTTCCTCTTAAATTAAACAGGAGAATTTGATGTTTGATCAAGATAAAACCCTCCAGTTGATACACTTGTCTGTTCTTAAAACCTTTGTGCAAGATAACCTACTAAAACCAAAGAGAAAGTAAATGTTAAGTTTTGACTTACTTTGGCACATGAACCTCTGGCGGATTATCCGCATGCTCCTTCAGTTGTCTCCAATTCTCAAACTCTTCATTGCAGACGTTGCACCTGAGCAAAAAAAAATTATTATCCATCATTACTCCTAGAAAAAAAAAAGTGAACTTTGTCGATCGTTCTATGCCTTTTTGTTTTGCTTTTTTTTGTTCTTCTTTATTTCCTACTTCTTCACTGTATAACATAATTCAGAGTGCTTACGAACCCGTAATATGGTACAGTGTGTCTGAAACTTCACCCGTGATTCGTTTATTAACAAATCAGAACTGATCAGTCCAGGCTAAGAGGCGAAATAAATACATAGAATAAAAGACTAGAAAGAGTAGCAGACATAGCTGCCCCAATTTTTTATCCCTTTGGGAAATAAATAGTGTTATTCTGAGTGTCAATTGATTCCAATACTCAGAACACGATAACGTAATTTTTTTCTGAGTAGAAGTGGTGATAATCATGAAGTGAAGGTACATCTTGAGAACTTTATGATTGAGTGCCGTAAAACCAAAACCAAAGTAATCACAATGGCCAATCAGAAGAAAGAAAAATCCATTCAATCCACTCAAAGTAAAACCGACAAAACGCGGGAAAACAAAGCGCGGGAAAACGCGGGCGACCAAGCCGTAATTGATTTAGTTTTACATCTGATTGGTTAAGAGAAAGGCACAAGCTTTTTTCGACCAATCACAAAGTGGAGTAAAGCAAAAAAAAAAAAGCACTCCTGATCATTTTTGACATCCATTTAAAAATTGCTCTTACTATTGATATAATTATACACT
Source organism: Pocillopora damicornis (assembly GCF_964200805.1). Taxonomy (NCBI): domain Eukaryota; kingdom Metazoa; phylum Cnidaria; class Anthozoa; order Scleractinia; family Pocilloporidae; genus Pocillopora; species Pocillopora damicornis. The sequence goes on along the minus strand of NC_142679.1, from coordinate 4,021,431 downwards.
TTGGTCATGTTGACTTAAATTGCAAAGTTTTTTATCTTTCAAATTAAAACAATTTTCATACTTTGGCTTCCCATTACATTTGTGTTTCTGAAGTAGAAAGGCATTTCTGAACTCCATGGTGCATGTTTTGCACTGGAATTGCTGTGAAAGGCATTCCATAGCTGAGCTGTGTTCTGTGGCTTTCACTTTGTCCCCAAAATCCTCCGAACAGTGGGTACAGCGGTATTTGATTGTATCTATTCAAGGTAGAATTAATGAAAACACATACAAGAAAGGATGTCAAATTGTGCATAAAAAGGCAGATAAACAATGTCTATGGTGACAAAATCACATACACAGTTTCTATCTCAAGAGTGCTAAAGCGTGTTAACCAAAGAGATGCACATGTACAATGTACAATTATCCAACTGACAGCTCTAAGGTAATCTTGTAAAATTCAAAATAGAAATACCTCGTTGAAATACATGTATGTATCACTTATTTTTTTTACTTTCCCAACAGGCAGCTTTTCAAAGACAACGACTCTCATGATTTACCATGAATATAAATTAGAGTACAACTGTACAAGTAGATTGAATCAACACAAAAAGAATGTTCATGTAGCACAAGAATAGTACTCATCAAAACAAAAAAGTCTCAGAATACATATTCTCCCTACTGTTCTCTATACATTTCCTTAGGTGCTGTCAAGTAGAAGTTGTTTAGCAATCAAGAGTTGTTTTAGTCAGTGATCATTTCTCTTATTCTTGTGATCTTAATAAGTGATTCAGCGGAGATATGGTAAGGAGAAATTAGAAGCTGGTCACTTCTAGGAATAAAAGGGTTGATGTCAAACTGTTACTCAAAAATGTGACGACACTCTTGTTAAGAGTTATGTACTAAACAAAATGATGACATACCCTGACCACTCTCAGCATCAAGAATTTTTATTTCTTTTATATGTGGCTTTCGTTTATGCTGAGCTGATGGCTTCCTTCCACGTTTCTTTTCCATTGAAATTTCGCCATTATTAGTGCTGGCCCCAGTTTCCTTTGTCAACTTCTTTTCACCCTTAGGAATAAAATCATTATCATCATCTACATCATTGCCATCATCAATATCTTCCTCTTCCTCTTCCCCTTCATCTTCATCTTCATCTTCATCACCCTCCTCATCATCTTCATCAGACACCTCATACTCTTCTATCACTACCACATCATCACTGCCATCTTCATCATCATCATCGTCGTCACTGTTGTCTTCATCATCATCATCCACAACCTCTGGATTTCCTTCTTTGAGAGAGTCAGCCATTTCTTTATCATGGCCTGCATTATTCCCATCTTTGTTAGGTTCTTTGCCTTCAGTACTAGGATTGATATAAACTTCAGACTTGTCAAGAGGAACCACTGCAATCTTTTCACCAGTATCATCTGTGATGAAGGACAATGGTGCACTCTCTACATAGGCTGGATACACTGAACCTGTCAGCGATAAAACACATCGAGACAGTAAAACAAGTGTAAAGCTACTTCCCCAAATCAAACACATTCTATATTACATCTTCAGGAGTATTCAATTCTTTTTCTTTGTACCATACCTCTTGAGTTCAGAGTATTAATTTTTTTTTTATTACCTTTAAATGATTTATCAAATAGAACCATTAACTCTTCTCCCACAGCTATATCCTTAACAGCTTCAAAGCAGACTCCTCCTGGAGAGTTATATGCTACAATGTTTTGTTTTGCTGTTGATGTAGCACTCTGGAGACGACTAAGCCAACGGCATTTGTCCTTCTCATTCTTGTGTGCATAGAAAAAGTGCATCAAGTTTCTTTTGTTTTTATCTTTGATCTAAAAATGTAACAGAACATCATATGGTATCACATACATGTAATGATCTACACAAGTCTCAAACCTAGAGTTATTTACCCTCTAACTCCCAATATCTAATTGTTAAATCTCCCATCTAGCTGCGACATATTTCCTTTGTAAATTAGTTACAAGAATTTGGTGTTAAATCAAGATAATAACTTCTAACCTAATAAATTTGAGTATTCTCATTACCTGTTGGCTGATAATGCAAAGATTTAATTGGGAGAAGTCACATGTTTATCACTTCAAGGAGTTTAAGAGTTCACACTTTTAATGTAATAAAGTGATACTTGAATAATGACTAGTTATTTACACCAAATTATTTTAACAGCATGTTGAGAATAGGATGCATTTGTGCACAATGGTCGACAGATTTCAGGGATTACAATCTTAAAATTCTTGTAAGAAGCCATCCTCCTGAAAAGTTTGGGTGACTTGACAAAACTGCATCAGTTATTTATTACCTCTGATCATACCTGTGACACAAAAAAGTACAATTTCTCTGGAGATTTCCTCTTGTCCACAATTTTACCAATGAATGGGCCAAAACGTCTTCCTTCAGGTATCTGCATATGGGCTAATATTCCAGCTCTGCGTAATTCAGGAGGGAGATGGGAATCCTCCTCTTGCACCTTACGAGGCCTACCTGTAAAATTCCAACAAACTACTTTACAAAGAGGAAGAACTTTTCTTGTGTGTATCCGACCCTTTTTAAACTTCCATTTATCAAAGCTCTATTTGTTACAATGTAGCTATAGTGTGAAATAAATTACTACCAAATCATGAAGTGAAACAATATACATGTATCACTGTTTGGATTCACAAAAACTACATATTCTTTACATAAAGTGCAATTGTTTCTCTAATGATACATTCATTTTGGATGTGGATCACAATGTTTCAATTACACACTGCATATTATAAAATAATTCAAAGTACGCGCGCTCTGATTGGCCACAAAACCATTTTACATGTATGTAAACACGATTTTCATACTGAATCTTCTCGCAGAGTTCTCCCTGCTATTTATTTAGCAGTAACTCAGTTTCTTTAAGTTTGTTTTGAGTACAGTAATGGAAGAAGAAGATTTTCCTAATTTTTCTTTGGAGTTTAATTTTCCCAGTATTCAAGAAACAGCCGAAAAGCCAAATGAACAAAAACAACAAGCACATCACTTTCCTTCGTTGCAAGAAGAGGTTCTTTCATTAGTTATTTTATAAAAGAAATGTAAAATGGTTTCCATGTTTACATAGCCTGATGTAAACACTTGGGAGGTTGGGAGAACACTCAATAAGCTGGAAACCACTCTGCTTCATGTCGTGGTTTCCTACACTTATCTCGTGTTCTCCCAACCTCCCACGTGTTTACATCAGGCTATGTAAACACGGAAACCATTTTACATTTCTTCAATATCACTCAAAAGAGTTGTACTCTATTTCTGAAAATATAATTCTCAATGCTATTTTCTGATTTTAATAACCAGTCTACTCAACAGAGTTGAAAAAAATGTTTAAGTTAGGAGAATTTGTATTGCAATCACTTCAAAAGGCTAACTATGGACAATTCATTGATGCGTTAAATTTCTATCATTTGATCATTCATCTAAATAGTTATCTGAGTGTATAATCTTGTTCTCGTTCAATTGTTCCCTTGTTTCATTGTTCCTTTGAAAACAAACATGAATGCATCAAGACCTCAGGTGTACCTACACCGCAATCTGTGGGCATGTTTTGCTTCAAAATTTTCTATGCCTTAAAATAGTTTAAACCAGTTTCATTTCCCCCGTCTTTTCCAGATCATCGCAATAAATACAGGAGCAATTATATCAAAACTCACCATTGTTTGAAAGAATTCAAGCTCGGAAAAATTTCCACCCACAGAATAACACATTGGAATACCTCTTCACAGCTGTAGTTTTATAGTCCCGTTATGTTTGGTCCCGAAAAGATATCCTAATTCTCCCTTCCTTTCATTCACCTTCACATATAAAAGGAGTCTATGACCCATACAAAATTCCTGATCTATGAAAAAAGAGTTGACCCATTTCAAAAACATTGTTCGTATTTGGAATAATATGCAAATTACTTTCCATTTGGACTCTCGACTCTGGTGGACAGTTGAACGACAATATTCATCCCAGAAATCACCCGTTCAGCAGCCTTCTACATGCCATAAACAAGGAAAATCAAGAAAATTTAGAAAAATAAAATCTGAAATGTTAAATTTCACTTCTTATCCGCTTGTGAAGTCTAAACTCAAACTTGCATTTGCAATCGCAAAGCTTCCGTTCCACAGTTCCATGAAACTGACACACACTTTCGACCTAAAACCTGGCTCAAATAACACGAAGTTCTTACCTTTATTCTTCTTTGCTTTCTCTAACGAAGAAGATGTTTGTCCTGCTGGGCTCTGTAACCTTATTCGCTTGCCTGAAGTCGATCGCGATCCTTCGCGAGCGCCGCGTTCTTGCAATTTCCTTTTCGTTGTATGTTGAAGAGGTCGCGCCTTCATTCGAGCCATTTTCTCGAGTCGTTTGTCGCAAATTTCCAGATCAGAAGCCTCAAACGAGTTCTTTTTCACGAATTCAAAAGCATTTAAAGATGAAAAAGGGTAAGCTAGGGAGGAATCGATTCACTTAAGTCCACACCCGCTACCGAAGAGTCTGCCATAAGTTCACACCATTCCGACTTGTTTCATCCTTTTGATCACGTGATGACTCTTCTAAGATTCTCGCGGAAGACTGGGTTATATTTCCGGGTTTCTTCTCGCATTTATCCACAGAGCAAAGCATTTGGATGATAAATTTGTTGTTTTCTGTATAACGAACAATACATTCTCACAAGGAACAGCTACAATTTTAGGACAATTGTTTATATTCCATATTTCCTCGATAGAACACCCCGGTTTGCTTCTGTCTCCCCTTGTCACAACATGGTCTTCTGTAAGTTGATACCAATTCCAATTAGCCCATATGTTTTTATCTGATCAAGAGTGAGTCAGTTTAGCTGCCCCCAAAACACGGAGTTTTCCTCAGAAAGTTCTGGTAAACCAACTTATTTGGCTGCTATATTTGATGTTCCGTATGATATGAATAATTTTACGTTTCCGAGAAGAGGGATTAAAAAAATGAGTAATGTAACTGAAAAGTTAATTAAAGCCAATCCATAGGTGTTTGCATAAATTTTCTCGAATTCTCTTAACCTTTCCCCTCTTCACCTGCCTCCCATCCAAATGGGGCTGCTTTGCTTTTTCTTTCATTGTGGGGCTGCTATGCTTTTTCGTTCACTGTGTAAGGAAAGAATCAGGCAAACCTAACATTCTCCTGTACTGAATGACTATAGTTGAAGCTCAAAAAGTTATAAAAGGAGGTGGCAATAGAAAAAGGATTTCCTTGTACTCTTACTATTTATGAAAGTGACGGACGAAGGGGGGGAGGAGACACCTGTTTGATATTATGGCAAGGGGGGTGGGTGCTTATAGGCTGAATTGTATTGGCAGTTTGATTGGTTCTTATGCAATATCTAATTTTCTTACTGCATTTTGATGTCTTCTGTGGTCAAATTCCCGATCAGATGCATGGCAATGACAAAATTATTTGTTAATTTTACAATTAACTGAATTAAACACCCAATTTCCACAATTACATGGAATCTTTTTGTTTCCTTTCATTTCATTTTAATTCTATACCACTACATGTCAGACAAATGTTATCCATGATTAGATTTATTTTGTTTTCTATTGCCCTTGCTGCAACAGCAGTAAAAAATCAAAAGATAATGATGTAGCACTGTTGGATATGAAAAACGTAAAAAACCCATTGGTAGAAAAAGTGGAAATGTATTCCCTGAATTCGAACAGATGCCAATGGCAAAGGGAATTTAGTCACAAAATAAAAAGTAGATGAATAACAGCCAATATACACATTGCAGTATAAAAGTGTACAAGTAAAAAATATATCTATCAATAAAAAATAGTACATACAAAAGTAATGTTCAGGGTTGATACAGGCCAAGAATGTTTCATTATATCGCAATCTAATAAAAGATGGAAAATGTAGTATGTTTTATTTCCGGGACAAGTTGTATCTATTCCCCTCTGTTTCTGTACTGAAAATTATAAATGTCCCCTCAATTTGCATGCTTAAATTCCAGACATTATTAAATTAAAATACACATACATCGCTTGTTCAACATTGATATCCTCTACATTAAATAAAGGACTTGATCATAAATCTTCAACGGATGAATACTCCTCCAGGTGCTTGGATAACATTTCCTACTACAGGTGTCTCTAGATACATTCTGAGATCTCTTACTTTGTTAATTAAGTCACAACGTATGAAGGGGCTAAATTCTTCAAACAAGTTTGAAGTTTTGATAAAAAAATGCGGACAAGGCGGAAATGTCAAACAATTCTCAAGCATTGAAAGTAGGTTCTTAAGCCTTTCCTCACAATAATCATATCTCCACAAGGAGGAATGTGTAATCTCACGTAGGTAAAAGCAGATTGTTTTGAAATGGTATGAAGACAAGGGCTTCAGGTAAGGCCCAAATGTTTTCAGTTTCCGTAAAACCTGCCTTAAACAATTTTGATTTCCATCTGCAACACCTCCCAAGTTAAACAGTCTCATCTCAGCAGCTGAAAAGCTGAACTTCCAGCAGAAATCTTTAAATTGTTCAGGACCGGTAGGTCTCTTTGCAACTAAATGACATCCATCTTGAAAAACTATTAGTTGTAAATGGTTCTGATCTGGCCAAACTGAAACAGATTCAAAACAACAGTAATTGTATTGTGATTCATGCCATAAAGTTTTTGTCTGCTCTACAATGAACCGGCTACAAGTGAGTCAATAAAAGGGGAAGGGGGGAGGAAAACTGGGGGAAGCCCATGACTTGAAAATTAAAGGAGCTCTCTACTAAGTAGTAATCCTTTCCACTTGGAAGGACCTGTTACCCTTGAAGTAGCCAACACAAGCATGGCATAGATTGAGAAATCTGATACCTCGAGGCCTCGTGGTCCATTCCTCAGCAACAACAGGCCACTGAACTCGGATAGCCAAAGTCAAGTTCACAGAAATATGTCTTCCATTTGGAGTAGTTATTTTTAGGGTTACTGCTGGACCATGTACCTCGACAACAACAACATCACCATAATTTCTGGAATTGAATATAAACACCGGAGTTAATATTGTCTCAAAATGTTGTCTTGAATTCACTACATAGCCTCTCCCCAAAATGTCAAATGTTTTGAATTCTTAAAAACTGGTTAATTAGACAATAATTACTCAAAACCCAGGAGAATCAGTTGATTGCACAAGGTGTCATGGTCTGCGTAAGGTTAGTCCTGAAAAGGACTTCTTCTGTGTTTATGATTGGTGTGACATTTCAACAAAATTAAAGTTGAAAACACATTAGAGGGGCAGGGAGGGTCAAATTGGCAAACAAGCCCATTGCAGTTCAAAGTTTAAGTTCTTCTTCTCACTTTATCGAGAGCTCCCTTTCATTAAGGGGGTCCCCTAAATGCATCCCCTTGCTATTCTATACTGCATGATAAAACTTCAATAGAAAATTTCTCTACACTATGCCACCATCACCACCATTTACTTGAAACAGCATCAGAGAATTAACAGTGTTTGAAATTTATTTCTTCGCTGCCTCAGCAAACAGCAAGGTGATATGCCTGAGTCACATTAGAACTTTATTGTTCCCAAAGGGCTTTTGGGAATTAATCCGTACCTCTGAAGTACAAAGACAGCCATTTCAACACAACGAACAAATTGCATTTTCACTGATGTAGCATTCAATAATCCATGTTCATTAGCACAATCTCTGAGCCTCCGCCAATCTTTGTCATAAAGCTTGATCATGGTAAACTCTATAATACAAAATGTTTGTAAGAAACAGGTAATTCCATTCGGAGGGTTATGCAGATAAGGTTATTGCGTGATATTGCACCACAAGGTGTACATACGCCATTAAAATTGCACTGAAAAATTAACAGCTGAGTTGTAATATTTATATTGCCCTCGGAAGTGTTAAATACTCATTGATGATAGCCAAACAAACATACGATACAATACAAGAACTAGACTTCCACAAATAACACGTATGTTTCAATCAATATTTATCCACAAACTAGTACCTGTACATCAGTACATGTGTTGATTTGCTAGAGCAAACAACATATGTAAATATAAATTGATTATAGAGAAGAGTGTTGAACTCAGTTATGTGTGTATGTATATATATGTATGTATATATATGTATATATATATATATATATATATATGTATATATATATATATATGTATGTATATATGTATATATATGTATGTATATAATATTTATGTATATATATATTGATCCTAACCTGCCGAGAATGGAATAGGAGACAGTTGAAAACATCTGATTGGTAAAATCAGCATCAAATCAATGTCTGCTGACGCATCTACTTGAGTTCCTTCAAAAGAACTCCCACATGGGATGATAAAAAAGGATCCAAAACACGGCTCAACGTAATCAATAATGTTTCTGACGATCGGTGGACATCTGTCGAAGGCCCGCAGAACGTCGGGCGGCCTATTCATACTAAAACGTTCCTACACAGAGCAAGAATACATGTCACGTTGCTGTACAAAGAACGCTTTAGAACATTATATGATCTTTCGTTTTCTTAAAATGTAGCCTTGTTTCGTTTTGATTGCGTGCCCCGCCGCATGAGAGGACGGATATGGCTTTTACTGCAAGTATCATCTCCCGTTATTTCCGCGGGTCTGTTGGGAATGTGTTAAAGCATGTCACACTGTAGGAGATCAACTTATCATCGCTTGTTATTGGGGTCCTGGTTTGTGTTGTAATGCGACTCCATAACCTTTCAAACTATCGAGATCAATGTGTCATCGCTCATGAATGGAGTCCTGGTTAATGTTATCAATGTCGTAATATGTATAGGAAATCGTATGAACGCGAGTGCATTTCGTGATTTATGGGCACGAGTGATGTTTTGAAAGTTCTCAAAATTGCACGAGCCGTAGGCGAGTGCAATTTGAGAACTTTCAAAACATCACGAGTGACCATAAATCACGAAATGCACGAGCAGGTTCATACGATTTTTTATTTATTATATTCTCGATTTTTTTATAATTTGGTGTTCAAATTTGGCGCTTCCCCGGTGTTTCCATGGCAACTTCTCCGTATTGCACTCTATAACCTCTATTGCACTCTATAACCTATTTATGCATTCATCATTGACCAATCAGAAACGCGATATTTTGTTGAGTATATGATAAGATTCTTTAATCTTAATAAAAGACTCCATTCTTTTGTCTGTTGTCCTGTTGTCTTAACTGGCTTTCGACCACGAGTTGTTTGTTAGTGGTAGGATGGCATGTTCTTTCTACGACATATTTGTAGGTATGCAGCTATCCCGTATGGTGAATAACTAAAAGCGCTTTCCAGTAGCCGTTTGGTAAACGGCTTTCTCCCAGATCTTCACGGTCAATTGATTTCGTGGGCGTATCGAAATATCGAGCCAGACACCTTTAACGCATGCGTATTTGTCTTCAATTAGTCTGTCAAAAATACTATTTACATTTCGAGCATGTCTAATCAGCACGACTTATTTAGTATGCGAGGAACTATGAGAAATGTTAACTTGTAGAGGTGAGTCAGTGGAGTTATGGTTATCCTCCCACCTTTAGATTTTTAGCGCGAACATAGCTTACATACACGGATACACAGGATAGGTACGAGATGAGAGATGAATATGATTTGCTAAAGTAACAATGGAAACAAAATGTTATCTTGCACATGCCTAATTCTTCTATTCTTGATTATTTTCTTATTCTTCCTTTCTTTCCCAATATTTCAACTACAAGAAGGCTTAGGCTCAAATAATTTATTATACCATTTTTGCCTACATTTATGTCATTCTAGATCTCACAGTGAACACTAATGTAATAGGGAACACAGTTGTATGGCAGATGATAATGATCAAATGAATAAGTCTACTGAATTCATTTAAAAGTACTATGTTTACACACTAGATGGATGGTACCATTGACAAGGATAAGTCTCAAAACAGGTCAAAGCCTATCATTTGGTCACATAGAAACACACCCAAACTACTGTGTCATGCACCAGGTCTGTTAGTAAGGGCTATTCTTCAGGGTTCTGATATTCAAAATTACACCAGAGTTAAGATAGCGTGCACTTATTTCTAAGAACTCAGAAAACAACACACCAGAACAGATGGGTTCTCAAGGCAACCCACCCAGTTTTAACTTTGTTTATTTACTTTTAGATATGCAAACAAGTTATACTTGGTTTTACTTCCAACTGGTCAAGAAATTGGCATTGAGACTTTGTAGCTAATGTTTAACAATGGAAAGCCAATAATGATGATAATTAGTTATTATTACAGAAAACTATACCATAAAATTTGACACTGAGTTACTGAAAACAACTCATACTTCATAATATGGGATTAACACAAACATGCTGGCACACATTTTGCAATTTATTTTCCAATTGTATACCTGGCCATCCATCCAACATTGTGACCTTTCTGTACTGCTGGAACTGTTTTTGTGATAAATTTTTTTTGTTTTTAATTTACTGTGGTGTGACTTTCCCTAATCCCGCTGCTAACTGTGGAAGAGGGCAGACTAATACAGAGGGTTTCCACCAGCAGCCTACATGCAGTTTTCTTTTTGTTTCCAACCAAAATTGATCATCTCAAGGTGATGTTTGTCTCTGTTGACAGGAATCAGCAAACTAGCAAAAATGTGTCATTTTGGCTGATCCAGAATTATCCATAGCCATAAGTTGCCCCCAAGCAATGGGAGGTGATGGAAATTCTATAGGCTAGGGATCTAAAAAAGGCTGCCAAATGGTGCAAAGAAAAGTATTGAGGCTAAATTACATGCCTAATATGATTTTCATGTTTTCACATGTGGATAATTATTAGCAAGTATTTCCTCTGACGAAAACATTGCTAGAGTTAAACACTTGCTAAATTTTTGCATCTGTAATTTAACACAATAGCTGCCACTGTTACCAAGAAACAAATATCTTTTAACTGAATTTCAACTCTGGTTGACTTTATTTTTTAAAAAATGTGTATATATTTAAGTAAGTTAGTTACTTATTCATTTAGTTATTTACTTATTCAAGTCTTTTTGTTTTGATTGTTCTGGATGTTATTGCTATGAGAACAATTAGGAGAAGCCTGTCTTAGACAAAACCTTTTCATATATTTTCCTTTATCAGAGCTATAAAGTCAGTGAAGAAAATTGTCATCTAATCAATTCATCTAACAACTTAAGGGCAATCTTCAGGCTCTACATGTACATCACTGGACTTGGCATAGCCAAAAAGCTAAGAAACATTGCTGAGAAACATATTGTGACTTTGTAAGTTTCTTGCAACCTAAACTACAAGGTGAGGCCTTCATCACTAGCAAGAAAGGTTATGTTATAGGACAGTATGTTGTTAAGTAGGGAAACTGGTCATAACTATTTTGTATAGGAAGGTCCTCAATTGGAAAAAAAAAGCCAGGTGGCTCTTGTTGTCATCCTCATCCAGCAATACACTTCTTGAATATCTTCACAAAAGTAAATACCGGGAAAGAGCACAACCTCCCCTTGTTGTTTTACTAGCCCACTGAATCATTGCTTGTCAGTGAACTGTTAACTTTCCCTAATATACCTTTGGATTCTTTGCAATACAATAGTTTACTGACTGTTGTGGATGTATTTTCTTCCCCTTTGAACTCCATCACTAGAGATATAGGCTCTCTTTCAAGCTGGATTCCTATTATTGCAGGAATGTTTTTGTGTGTGAGAGTCTGCATGATTTGTGCCTCCTTTACCATCTCTTTAGTGCTTTGCATCAGACATTGTTTTTCTACCACAAGAACGTTTAATCTTGTGAAAGATTTTAAAATGCACTGGCCATATGAACCCTGTCCAAGTATTAATTCCTTTTCACTGATTGGTTGAAGCTCAGATGGATCAATTAAATTAACAGTGGCAAATTGCTACTGGGTGGTCCTGATTTTGTATTCATGTCTCTAATCTGGAATAAAGTAATATTTTATTTTATAAACAGAGGAAAAGTGAAGCTGGTCAGCTTAATAAGATTCACATGCTAGATTGTGTAATAAGTGGTAATAGGACTGAGTAGTCTTTGGTCTGTAATCATATGAGTGATAACAAAATCAGACGACTGCATAGTGGGAGTACAATTTGTTTATCACGAGTGTGATTACAGGCTGAAACGAATGACACAAAGTCCTTTTACCAATTAATCATAAAAATGACAATTTCCAAATTAAAAAGAACACTTAAATATTGTCATTGCTCAAGGGAAACCAATTCACCGTTTTGAAGAAACGGAATCTATACACTGTTTCTATGGTGATTGAAACCAAGGTTGTGATTGATTGATTTAAACCACAACTTTGAATGTGATTGGTTGACTTAAACTACAACTTTGAATGTATTTGGCTTATTGAACTGTCCAACAACAACTTGGCAAGTGAATTAGTGGAAAATAGGAGTTTTTAAAACTAATCACAATCGAGGAAATTGTAATTCCTATGTTAATAGATTTATTGATAAACTTTATCCCTTTCATATAATACAAACAGAACTTTCCAAAATTCCCTGACTATTAAGGTACTGACCTATCCATGATAAAAATAAAATTTCCCTGATGAAATGGATACAAAATGTCCATTCTCCTCTTCTTCATTAAAGCATTGCTGAGATCATCTGAAATATTTCTTCCAGCATGGTATGAAACTCAGTGGTGTAAAAACTTTAATCTCCCTGACTTTTCCCTGACCTTGAAATTTCTATCCCTGGCCATTTTTTGATCTGTGGTAACCTTGGTAGGGCAAGATCAACATTACATAGCAAGATGGAAGGGAAAATGCTCAAAGCTCAATGACTGTCCTTTTCAGACGAAAGTTTTGCCTGTCTGCTTGGCAAACAGAAATGAATGAATTCCCGCTAAATCATTTCAGAATGTGGCAATTTCAAAGGAATTCCTTGCCTTATTTTACGAAAATGATTGTAGTTTTTTTTTCATTTCATCATGAAAAGGAGACGAATTTTGAGGGCTACACTCTCCCCTCCCCCTATGAGTTTATGTTGAAGTCAACCCCAGGACGTTTTGTACAATGCACGACAATGCTAGTTTGATTACGTTCAGCTTCAGTTCGGTGATATGGTTTTTTGTAACAAACTGCTCATTTTCTGATACCTATTTTATTCTATTTTGACGCTAACCGAGTACCTACCTTGGTTTTGTCCAGGGTCTTTTTATTCTGTTCGACTAATGCTTTCCATTTGCCATAATACATTCGCGCCAATCCCTTAGCGCGAGAATATGCATCTCTTTCCTTTTGTGTTCTCATTTCTCTGTTCTCCCTTTCCCTAGCTGTCCTTGACAATCGTTTACGTTTCCTCCTTTGATTTCGCATCCTGCGTTTTTCTTCGATTGTATTTTCCCGAGATCGTCGTAGCATGATTACTTTGCCAAGCACGCGCCAAGCGCGCGCTTTTTGTTGGCGATCGCCTTCGGTACTCGATTCGCTGTGGCTGAGTTTGTGCCCGCGTTTCCATACCGATATAATGTTGTGGAAAATTCTAGTGGACAGCGGCCTATATCAACGTGATAAGACGATAAAAATTAACCGGAAAGCTTTGTTCGCAGTGAATGTACAACTACGAAGAATTAATGTGGATGAAACAGGGTACAAGGTTTATGCAAGGACTACCAGAAAAAAATCAAAGTGCTCTGTGAGCAAACTCGTGAATTGACACATGATTTTTTAGATTATGTTTAATGTTATCTGGTTTAGGGGATTTGGTGGTTGATTGTCATATCTGGAGTACGAGCAGTAGTTCAGTGTTCGCTAATGTAGCAAAGAAACAAAGTAACGTTGGGATAAGAAGGCATTATAATTGAAATGATCATGCTATTACATTTGACAAGGTGGATGATGTCATGTGTTTTAAACGTCTATCATTTTTGTTTCTGGTTCAAAAGAAAAGGTTGGAAGTAAATGTGGGTGAAAAGTGAAATTTACTGTCTTTCGTTGTAAATATTTGAAAATCAAGGCAATACTTTCTTAATGAAAACATTAACGATTGCCTCTTCATCAAATGAGACAAACGGGAACGAGTTTTGAGTGATATAACTAAGCCAAGCCTGCCACCGTCATTTTGAATCTCCGCCTGGGTAGATTTAAGTCACGTGCTAGGCAACGTATAATCAATAACAAGATAGAATTTCATTTCAGGCCTATTTATCAGTTTTGTGGTGTGTAACTTTCGCATTTTAGTACGTTGTATGTATGTTGAATCTTCAAATTGTGTTGAAACTTAAAAGAAAATTGTTCTTTAAAAATTCACTGAAATCGGTAGCTAAAATTGTTTGTTTAGGTGTTATTTGATTTTCGTGTTAACTTGTTATTTCGTCAGTCGCCGGCATCTTTTGTTGCTTCACACAGGAAAAACACGCGACGAAACGTAATGATCAATTTTGTCCTCAATCTCACGCTCTAACAGAAAAAGCTTTTGAACATCTGTAAACTCCGTGCGCTTCGCAGTAAGTGATATTTTCAATGAATCTTCGGATTGTTTTCAAGTTCAAGGATTGTAAATTACAATTTTATGAAAAACGAAGGTTGTTCTGTTATTTCAGTGTGAATCCTTGCATGCCTGCCGGTCGCTGGCGCCGCTTGTTGAAACTAAAACGAATAAAAAAACTCTTTTAAGATTATCATTGGCTTCTTTTCACCCTACCACTATTCTTAGCAACAAAGGTCGCCATTTCGTCTGTTTGTTGCTCGCCAAAAACTATAAAATGCACTCAAAAGCCTAAAATCTAAAAAAAGTTTACAGGAATCGACCAATCGAGCGAGCGAGCGAGCGTGCGAATGCTATTCCCCACATCGTATCTATAACTCGCTCTTGCGCATGCGCGCAATTCATGAGTTAAAAAGGAGAAGAATCTAGTGATGGAATTTAAAAAAGGTAAGGAATACGACGAGGAATGGCGAAAGAATCTCAACTGTTGGGTAGTTACCCGAAAAATATGTTTTTGATGAGAGTCTGTTGAGACTTCACTGGACGTTTCTGTATTTCTATAGGCCGTCAGCAATTGGAGATTTTCAGAGTGCTAACATAACTTGACATGTGGTCACTCAAAGGCGTGAATTGTTGGAAAGACTTTAAGATCGTCCGCTATGTTGGCAACCCCAGCACAACCCCTTAATACGTCTCTGATAATTTGCTGACATTTCTCTGGTGCCGATGTCGCTCCAAATATCAACCGCTTGTACCGATACAGCCCTCTGTGCGTGACAAACGTAGTGATGAGGCGACTTTCCTCAATGAGTAGAAACTATTGAAAACCCCACTTGAGATCTATCATGCTAAACACGGTACTTCCGTTCATGTCGCGTAAAACAGCACCTCTACGGTTGAAATTGGATGCTGCCCCCTGACGATTGATTCATTCGCTCGGCGCATGTCAACACATGCACAGGCCCTTACGTCACCGTCACCTTTGGAAACAACCACCAACGGCGAAATCCATCCCGACGGCCCTTCCGTCACTTTCTCAAAAATGTCGAGTTTCAAAAGTTCATCAAGCTTTGCATCCACCTTCTCTTGCAACCCGAAAGGGAATCTGCGTACATGCTGCGCCATAGGCTTCACCGATTCACCAACACGCAGTTCTAAGTCGTAACCCCTCAAAAGTACAAAGTGCAAGTGCTTGTATTTCTCTGTAACATTACCGTTCGGTCGTCCACCGGCCACCGTCAACACTGTTTGCCTGAAAAAGGACCAACGCGCAGCAGGTTTAGCGCCTCGGCGAAGAAAAAATAAGCAGAGAGTTCCAATAGTGCAGAATGAAAACAATTTTACTTATCATAGGCTTTAAGAACGACTTGTAATAGGAGTAGTTTCTTCGTTCTTGTTCAGAAACTGTTTAATGTTATTATTTTAGAAAATCAGACCAAGTTATTTCTGTGACAAGACTCAATAGTCTCCACTATTTTTATGACGTTTCGTATCAATGTTGAATCGCATCAGAAGACGCAGACTTATTGTAACAATTTCAATAGTTCAAATGCAGAAGTTTGCTCACATCTAACTCTTGCATATACTGTATGACTCGTTATAATAAATGCGGTAGAATTGGGACGAGATGGCTGGTTTTTTTTTTTTACCTTTATTGAGGAATGTTGTGTTGAGATTGAAAAGAACATTGACAAAAAGCTTGCAAATAGAATTAGTTACCAAATATGATACAAAGGATGCCTAAAAGGAAAGTCTGGTAGGGGGCGCAAATCTGCGAAGGGGAGTCCATATCCGCTAGCAGATTTGGACTCGGGGGGTGGGGGTCCATATCCGATAGCGGGGATCCAAATCTGCCAAGGGGGGTATATATCCGCTAGCGGATTTGGACCGGGGGACCCCAAATCCGCTGGCGGATATGGACCGGGGGTCCAAATTTGCGAAGGGGGGTACATATCCGCTGGCGGATTCGGACCGGGGGGCCCCAAATCCGCTGGCGGATATGAACCGGGGGTCCAAATTTGCGAAGGGGGGTACATATCCGCTAGCGGATTTGGACCGGGGGGCCCCAAATCCTCTGGCGGATATGGACCGGGGGTCCAAATTTGCGAAGGGGGGGTACATATCCGCTAGCGGATTTGGACCGGGGGGCCCCAAATCCGCTGGCGGATATGGACCGGGGGTCCAAATTTGCGAAGGGGGGTACATATCCGTTAGCGGATTTGGACCGGGGGGCCCCAAATCCGCTGGCGGATATGGACCGGGGATCCAAATCTGCGAAGGGGGGTCCATCTCCGCTGTGACACCCCATCCCTCGCCCTCCACTGGGACAACATCTTTTGCTAAATAACTGTATGTCTCTGGGTTCATTTTTAAATTACTTACTATGAGGGCTTACTCAGCACATATTTGGTGGCTAAATTTTCTAAACAAGTTAACATTTCTGATAAAATAATGAGGACAACACTGATATTTCAAATAACTCTCAAGTAAGGAAAGTGCATCCTTAAGTCTCTCCTTACACTGATCATAGCACCACTGATGATACACGTAGCCCCTCTGATCATCGCTCCACTGATGAGGGGCCGGTTCTTTTTCCTCTTGCAACCAATAACAGATTGTTTTGAGGTGATATGAGTTTAAAGGCTTCAGCTAAGGCTTCAACTTCTTCAGCAGTCGTAAGACTAGTTTTATGCAATATTGTTCACCATCTCTAAGACTTCCACAGTTATGCAACATGCTTTCATATGCTGAGAAGGAAAGCCTCCAACAAAGCCTCCAAAACCTCTATCTGGTCTCTTTGCAACCAGATGACATCTGTTACCAACTGGTCCACCTAAAATCGCATAAGTTTTTTATTATGTGGAATATAATAGTTCCTTATTTCAAAAATAAAAAACATTCTCAGTATTCAGGGCGTGAAATTAATTTTTTTTTCTAATAGCCACTTGGCTCCTATATTCTTCAAAGTGGTAGCCAATTCCAAAAAAGTTGGTCGCCATTTTCAAAGACAAACAAAACCTTTTTTTGCGCTGTTAGCGCTCTAGATTGACCCTCAAAAATTAAGTTAGGGAAAAGATCTTTAACGAGCTACAAAGTGGACACAAGGATGGTTGATATACAACGTTTAAGCTCAACTAAATCCAAGATGGCGTCTAGTTATCGATACGGATGCATGTGCTGCGTTTTGGAAACAAACTTAACGACGAAGTTTATGCCGCGGATTTATCTTTGCGAATCTTTTTAATTCACTGTATCTCTTGGAAAGGTTATGATTAAACATTCTAGTCGCCAAATTGGTGACTAATTTTCAGGATTTGGTCGCCAAAGTGAAAAAATTTAGTCGCATTGGCGCCTGTATTAGGCGCAATTTCACGCCCTGGTATTTCACAGGGACTACATATACATTACAATATTTCGATTCACATCAAATGTCATAGCACAGTGGCTTCCTCGGCAGGAAAAACACCAAAGAAGAAATGATAAAAAAGCCTGTTTGAGGTCACTTTATTCTAAATGGAACTAATGGGTTAATGAGAGGGAAATTGTTTCTCATATTATTCTCTGGCAGGGTTTTTACCTAGGTAGCCACCTACTTCAGATCTTATTGAAAGCATAGAATCCTCCTCTTTTTTCGTTCTGATACTGGCTACTGTTCGGTTGCTTACTACTTCCCTTCACTAACTGAATGACAGGAACAGTCGAGGTGAATTAATATCACAAGATGGGCAGGGGAAGACTGGGGGGAATATAATCGGAAAATTGTAGGAGCTCTTTTCTAAGTAGCAATCCTTTCTATCTAACAGAACCTACCACCCTCGGAGTAGCCAACACTAGCATGACATAAATTGAGAGATCTGATACCTGGAAGCCTAGCAAAATCTGGCCAGTCAATCTTGAGAGCTAAAGTCAAGTCCACAGAGATAACTTCATTAGAAAATCTATTGTGTATCTTCAGGGTTACTGCTGGACCATGTTCCTCAACAACAATATCTCTATAAATTCAGGAACCAAGCATCAGAACAGAAGGTACTGTTGTCTTAAAATATTGTTTATCTTGAATTCACTACATAACTTCAACCCTAAATGTCAAATACTTTAAATCCTTAAAAAATGGGTTAAAACTATAACTGCTCAAAACCAGGAGTGTAATTTGATTACACAGTGTAATTGCTTGCTTAAGGTTAGTCCTGAAAAGGACTTCTGTCTGTGTTTGTGACTGGTGTGGCGTTTCAACAAAATTCAAGCTGAAAACACAACGGTTAGTGAGGGTCAATAATAGCCAAACAAGTCCAATGCAGTACAAACTTTAAGTTCCTTTTCTCTCAAGATAGAACTCCCTCTCACCAAGGGAATACCTTGCATGCATTTATCCGCTATTATTTAGTGTGAGTTAAAATTACATAACATGTATCTCTACACCACTGCCATAGCTCTCTGCTTTATTCACTTAAAACAGCAGCAGATACTTAAAAGTATTTGAAAGTTGTTTCTTCAGCACCTTAACTGAAACAGCAAGGTGAGTAAAGGACTCTGTCATTTCCAACATCCTGACCTTAGAAATTAATCCATACCTCTCATTTAAAGACACGGTCTCCTTAATAAGACAAGCAAATAGATTTTTCATTTCTGTGGCAT
Source organism: Pocillopora damicornis (assembly GCF_964200805.1). Classification (NCBI taxonomy): domain Eukaryota; kingdom Metazoa; phylum Cnidaria; class Anthozoa; order Scleractinia; family Pocilloporidae; genus Pocillopora; species Pocillopora damicornis. The sequence continues at coordinate 4,002,345 of NC_142679.1, read as the reverse complement.
TCACTAGTCCCTCTTCATTCACACAACCGTATTGCTTCCACTGCTCTCTTTCAGGCCCGTAAATGCTAATCCCTAAGAATCCTAAAATGCGAAATGTCCACAGATGTTTATCTGTTCAAATGTCAACTTCTTCCAGGAATGATAGTTCAGTCTTTTTTTTTAAACTAGCTAGTAACCTGTGACAAAGGCTAGTGTGATCTTTTTACCTGAGGAATTTGAAACCCAAGCAAAGTAATCGGGTCAATTTTTTTTTTCCCCCTCAAATGGACTATAGAGAAAGACTGAAGAAATCATTGAATGAAACTAAACTTTGTCACCGATGTCCAGATTTAAAAAACAAAACAATCAAGACTCAAATATCATTCCCGCAAAAGGTTTTAGCGTGCAGTTCAGATCATAGACATGCCTAAGACTCAAGAAAATAAAAGAGCTTGGGTCAGTTACATTTTCCCAGCAAACAAGATATTTCATCTAGAAACATGCTGCGACACTTTCCATGTGCATTTCCGGTAAGATAAGTATCACGCATTCACATTATTCATGGACTACATACATTGATTACACCTTATAGACAGTACAGCTACTATGGGATGTAATTACGTCAAAAATAAATGTTTAATTATAATATCCACAATTTCGGTTATGACATTGAGGTATGCAATTGTGCTATTCCAATGTGACGTCTTTATGTGCTTAATATGTCTGCTGCTGCTTGAGAAACTGGTTACCCTTGCGCGAGCCGTGTACGGCTGAAATAAAATTCGAAAATTTTCCAGTAGTCGTCCGTCGGTTTCCCGTCCATTCACTGCATACCGAACCTTGGAGGACCATTTTCGGGACCCTGGGATGTGTGTTCCCTAATAAGACGGGTCGCATCTTCTGATAGTTACAAATTCACCGCTCTTTCACGAAGAGCCGCCATGTTTCCAACCAAGACAGGGCGACATAGAGGATATATATTAACATAATTATAAATGTGGGGGTAGAGTCTACCTTGGCATAAAGTGCTAAATGCTGTGGTAGCAGAGCTAAGTATACATAATTTAAAGAATTAAAGAGGACGCATCGATTCTCTGTGACTCTGAGTTTCGCCCCTAAGCACTCGTCAGACAGAAAATGTCTGACGAGCGCTTAGGCTTAGGCTTATAACTTTGTCGAACTGCATGTTATCGAATGTTACCTTGACAAAACACCATAATAAAACGCATGCTATGAAAGTGACAAATCACAACAGCAAAACTGCTTTTCCCGATGTCGAAATTGAAGAATGCTAGAATGCAATGGCAAAATAGCAAAGTATAATAGTCGAACGCCAAGGTAGAGTGACAAATCAGCACGTTGCAAAAGCAAAATAGTCAAATGTGATAGCATAATGTCCTAACACAAGGACCAAAAAGCATATTTAGACGTCACATTGGAATAGCACAATTGCATATCTTAATGTCGTAACTGAAATTGTGGATATCATAATTAAACATTTATTTTTGACGGTAATTACATCCCATAAGCTACAGCGTCAACGAACATTTCAAATTACTTTTGCGTTCACGAACGTAAAGGAGATTTCGCAAAGTTCACCAAGCAGAATTTTTGTTTCTCATTTTTGCTAGTTGGTTTCACTATTATTTGGCAGGCTGCCATAGTCACATATTACGTCGTTATCTTTATACCCGAATTGCTAAAGCGGAAATAAATAACGGAGCCAAATTTTACTCAAAAGAACGGTCGATTACTTGATCCTAACCTCGGTCTCTAGTAGAAATCAGTTGACAGGAACTCATTGAAAAAATCAGCATGAAATCAATGTCAGCAGACCCACGTACTTCTGGCCATGGCCACTGTGAGCCGTACTGTTGTACAAGAAGATGGAAGTCAAGTACCTCTTTTGTGTGTGATATTTATAGTTATGTGATGAATGCTCAATGCTGGGAACTGAACCTTGTCAAAAAATCATGACTATCATCCTTGGTACTGAACACTCCAACATAAGGTGGGTATCATTTTAGTGCAGTATAAGTAATTTTTATAAAATAAGATCTGGAGCCAAGACTTGTTACAGACTGAAAAAAAATAAAACATTTTACTCGTCTCTCTTTTTAGTGAAGCAAATATTTCATTTAAACCTTGAAACATCACACACTAAAAATTGCAAAATGTGAACCATTCATATTTGTTTGTTTGGGTTTTTTTTCAAATAAAAACCAACCCCCTAGCTTGATTTAGCAAACTGAATCATGTAAAAGAAAGAAGCTAAAGTAAACTCAAGGCTTCCGATCTTTTCAAGTTTCAAATTATATTATTGCTTCACTGTTTCTCTTGATCTTTGGCTGGGATGTGGATATTTGATTCACATGCATGTATTTTCAGTAAATTCAGGGTCAAGTAAAAGTCTTAAAATGTTTCAAAATATAACACATTAAGTAACAGTATTTATTTTTGCGTCCCGAAGTTATTTTGGAACAAGTAAATAGTACAATTTACAATATTTCGGTATTTTCCAACACCAAGGTAATTTACGTTCTTCTTTTCTTCCGCTGGCGTAGAGGACCGTGTGCTCTATTTTGAGCATGCGCCGGGGTCAACCGGAAACTAGTCATGCGCAGTCAAAACCGAAATCCCACAATTTCTAGGATAAAAATTCCATTCTCCTTGAGGTCATTACTTGGCAACCATACCGGATTGGACAAGGTTTATAGATCGGCAGGCATTGCACCGCCCTCACGGGAGCCTGGCCGTTCACCTTAAATACAAAAAAAACCGCTGACAAGGAGCCAAAATGATCCAGGGCTCGAGATTTCGGCTCCCTGTCAGCGGTACGGTCGTAAACAGCTAACCAAGAGCCCGAATGACATTGGGTTCGAGTTTGACAAGTTTGCCGGTCCTTTTGGATGATCTCTTTGGAATCTGAGGAGTAACAACTAGAGAAAGACACTGAATTCTCAAAATAAATGACAGAGTGTTTCATTTTAGATCTTCAGTCAAAATATTAAACAGTACAAGCAAAGATTTATTACAAATTCAAGATGGGTGACCTTAATCAGTCCATTCATGTTATCACTTCCAGGGTAGGACACAGAAGTTTTCGAAATGCGGGCAGTGACCAGAAAGATAATGCTACCTGCACCTCTGGAGTGGTTTGATATCAAAAAATTTACTGGAAATTTTTTTTTTAACCATGACCTTGTAAGCTACATATCTGTAGCAATCACCTTTTTCGGCAAATGTCGTCTTCGAACGTTTAGATGCTCCCATAAGCTATTTTATAATTATGGGAGAAAAAGGACAAAAACCGTGACTCAGACTGTCCATATTTACAAACGAATCGACGATTTTTGAAATCGTTTTCATTTTTGAATGCCATTTGCCAAATTTCTTTCGCATAAGGATTTTAGACATCAGAGAAACAGACAAACATTCTGGCCCACTCCTCTCATCGTCAGTTTCAATATCGATTGTGAGGCACGCAGAAAGTTCTAATTGAATTGCAAATGGTGCTTTATTAAGTATTCATCTTACCTACGTCAGGATCTTTGCACGTGGAAGTAAGAACTACGCTCTCCTGCCTGGTTTAAAGCTTTAAATTGCAGTCTTTGGTTGGAAAAGTTACATGTCCTTGACAGTTAGAACATCTGACGGTAGAAGTAAAAACATTTGCTGTCTTAAATGCTGATCTTCGGTGTGCAAAGTACGGTCCTCGCGCGCATGCAATTTACAGTCAGCCATCGGAAGTTTGCATATTCAAACCACGAGAAGATAGAGGTTTAGTCTTCTTTGAACTCAAGTAAGTCACTCAGCTTCTTTCTTCTTCTGTTCATTATAAGTTACATACAATTTGTGTCAAGTTGAGAGAGCTTCAGCTCTTCTCTCCACCCGTTACAATAAGCTAGAACGATACCGAAACAGTGACACTTGGAAACTTTAGAGGTTTCATAATTGAATTACTTGTACGCAGCAGCGTAATCCTGTGAGACTTTGTCTTCATAATCTAGTTTAGCCCTTTAACCCTTAAGAGCGTTCAGCATCTAAGATCTACTTACAATATCATCACTGAGTCAAACATTAAGGTCACGTGAATGAAGGAAATGGTCGCTATATTCTAATGTCGCCAACTGAAGACGCTCTTGAGCATGTTGACAATTAGAAATGTTCTCCTTGTGAGAACCAGAGAACGTGTATAGAGAACAGTATGGAGAATTTACACACTATGGGCGGGATCAAAATTTTATTTATTTTTTTTAAATAATTTTGAGAAAGCGTTCTTCTTGAAAACCGAAAAAAAAAACAACAACAACAATTTTTCGCACCACTTAACCCCACTGTTAAAATGTCACCTAAACTGGCCAGTACTGTGGCTACCCTTGTCGACAAAATATAAACTTCTTCCCTTTCTCTCATATGTCTTAGAAGTAAAATAAAAATATTCAAGGAACGATTATTGCTGCGGGAGGTAAATTTGAACTATGCCCCTCCCCCCTCCCCCTCCCACAAAATAATTGTCATAATTTTAAACTTTCGACTTTTTCTCAGAGCCATCCCGCCACCTCATGCAATAGCCTAGTGCTGTGTGGTGAAACGCTAAACATACTCGATATTTTATAATTTTTAGTGGTTGTTTATCGTCACTGAAATTGTTTTCATATCACTTTTAGGGCAATCATGCAAATAAAGAAGGGTGACAATGGATCAGAAACAAAATGAAGACCATGGGAACAGATACAATCAGTACAGGTCAGTTTAATGATCATATTTTTTCTCGTACAGGTTTTTCGAGAGACGGTTAACACTTATATTTCTTCATCTTTCTCGCAATTAACCTCCAAACCTGGACGCGGGTCAACTCTGGCCGAAAAACAGTTTTTTCGATTAAAATTACGTTAATACCTAAACTTATATCTACGAAAAATTAAGTTAAAATCTTAAAAAGTGCGCGAGTAATAGAGAAAATTGCACTTTCGTTTAAAAGGTAGCATCCGTTCAGGGTATCACGATACCCATAAGGTGTGAACTCCCACGCGACTCACTGATTTTTGTACTTACGCGATGGACTTCGCCGAAAAGGATGGACTACTCGTATATAGTCTATATTTTCCGAATGATGATGAGTCATTTCTCATCATGAAACATGAAAAAAGGAGGAAAAGGGTCCTGGAAAAATCCATTTACGAAAAAAGAGGGTAAAGTCTAAACTCCGTAGAAAATATGTATTAAACTTGTTGAATGAACCACAAAATTTGGCTGAAATAAAAACACCGAAACTTCTTAAAATTCTCAACCAAAGGATAAAAAAATTTGCGCCAACGAAAGCTCAAAAACAACTTGCTAAAACTCCGGGAAAACAAACAGGAAAAGTACGCGAAAAAAATGTCTACTTCAGAGACTCTACAGTTAGCGAGGTCTATTACGAAGTTCTTATGATACGCGTCCTGCATACAGCTTGGATCAGCAGTGTCGATAGCCTCATGTTTGGAAATAGAATAAGAGAGATGGTGAGTTTTGTGCTCGGTAAAGAAATAGAGAAATAGATGGTAATAGACCTCGCTCACCGTCGAGTCTTTGTGGATCAGTGGTAGAGCATCGGAGCGCGGAAACCGAAGGTCTGAGGTGCGATTCCTCATGGGGACTCAGCATTTTTTCTTTGTCCCACGCTCGTGGCAAGACGAAAAAAGATCTTTATTTCTTTACCGAGCTTAAAATCTACCTTCTTTCATATTATACTTACAAACTTTTTCCTAATCCAAAGAATGATCGTTGGGAAAAGCAAAAGATGATTATGGTTATTCCTCAGATAAAAAAAAGTTATCGAACAATTTTTGTTAAACTTTCCTTAAATGTTCCTTATGTCTGTTTCCAAAAATTCAACAAAAAAGATAAGTCTATCTGCTTGTTTAGGAGATATGAAGAGCCAAACTTACCCCATTTATACCTGTACTGGCACTAATCAAGTGCATTATTTCATCGCTTCACAGTGCATTTTGCTGCTGCAGGAAGCAAGGCTTTTTAAAGCAAGACTTGAAAAAACTTGATAGGTAGAAAGTCTCGAGCGTATAGAACAATTTGATATATAATTTGTGGGAAAATCGCGAAAATTTAAACTACATCGACTCAAAACATTCCTCGAGTCGTTCCTGTCAAGGTCATAATTTGCATCCTCGAGTAACGAGCTTCGTGCACGCTTTTAGGATTATGTTTTTCTCCCTTCGAAAAGTTTTTTTAATTTTTCCAATTTAAAGGGAATAAATTGTACACTTAAATTATGCAAATAAAAATATAGGTCGCTGTGCTCGTTCAAGAGCGAAAGACTATCGTATCTCTTTACCTGGTCCATCGATTGAAAAACGATACCGTGTTCTCCGAATGCATTCGTGCTCATTCTCCTGATTACGTGATTTTTGTGCGCAATACAGGATGCGCGGTGCAAAACTGAGGAATCAACTTAAAATGTTTTTAACAAGAACTCTTTAGAAAAGGTTATGTCTGAAATAAAACCAGCCATCATAAATTAGCTCAATTGTACCTTGAATAACATTTGTGGACATACAGGTGGTCATTTGTAATTTAAAGCTTTCTCCTTTGATGATATTTTAATGTATAACGGTGGGCAATGCTATTAAAGGACATTTTTTTTTAAATCTAAAAAACATTTATTGATGTCATATGAAAATTGCACCAAAAACTAGTTTTCATAGCAACCCGAGGAGCGGTCCAACATGCCTTATTGCCCACTTCTTTAGCCCGTTGACATGAAAATGCTAGGTATAGACCTCTCACTGGCATGCTTTTGCACTAATTGTTTACTCGGGAATAACAACAACAAACAAACGAAGAGTTTTTTTGTCATCGCAACAAGTATATAAATAAAGGAACTTAAAGGCTTCGCTGAATCCTTTAAAAATATATTCATATCAAACTCATAGGGTACAAATAGTCTTAACATGAATATAGTGACCACGCCCACTTCAACGCCCCACTCAAATCGAGTGTAATTTTCGAATGTTTTACCATCGTGAGGATTCTCTATGGAAAAAGCACTCAATGTACTTCTGAAATACTAAACTATAATATTGTGGCTTTCTATTTCGCTAATTTTCTAACTTGAAGGTCAAGTTTTTCCCTCGTCATTTTTACCTTTTCTCCGAGCGGTTGCGTGAAATTGATCAAAACACGACCGAGCGAGGGGTCTCGGGCGATATCTCTTTTACGCAGGCGCAAATTAAAAATGTACCGCCAGAATCAAAAAGAGGAACAAATTTTCTTTGTTTTGTTATGTGAAGTGTCGAACAAAAAGCAGATTTACCCTCGTCAAATGGCGTTTCAAAACAGCTGTATCTTCCTCCTTTTGATTTTTTCCTGTTTTGTAAGTGTGAAAACAGTAGGAGAGGGAACGAGAAACTCTGAGAGCGCTTCGGGAATTAATCTGCCATCGTTTACTTACGAGATAAACAAGTAAGAGTTGTGAAGTTCGTCGAAGTATGAAGTCTAAATAAATGCCTTTTTTAAGCTTGTTTGCTGGAGTTTTCGTAAACTTCCCCGATTAATTTTTCGTTTCAGCTTACTAATCTATACTATTTTAAAGCAATTTAAAGACGAATACGGAGAACCATGAGTTGGCCCTTTCAACAATCGTAAACAAAGTGTTTGAGTAATTAGATCTATGAGGTGTAACAATCAATAGCCGCATATCAGAAGTCATTAGAAAGAAAATATTCTGTCTTCAGAAAGCTGTCAAGAAAGCTAGTAATCGTGGCGGAAGGCAATTAAATGCACTTAGCAAGTTGGAAACGAGCCCTCGGTATCGATTTAATATCATGTCGATCTCAATATCATACAGTTTTGTATCTTTCTTCCTTGGATTCACCTTCTAACGGGGGTGTATGTTGAGTATTCATTGCAAAATCACTTTGGTTTTTTTATTTCCCTCTTTGGCCTGTCCGCCATTTTGAAAATTCGCAACGGAGAGCATGTGCATTACGTGGGGCTATTGGTCGCGTACACCTGGAACCGAGATGTTCGTCGCGCTGGGGAAAGAGTTTGATGTGTGTCATGATTTGTAGGATTTTTTCCACAACTAAAACGAGAATTTGAAGTTATTGCTCTTAGAAGTGGAACGAAATCAGGGGCAGTTTGACCTCTTTACGTTGTCGTGGCAAGGTTTTTGACGCGTGTATCTTAGTAACCATAAGGTCCTTATTCACAGTTATCTGTAGACTTGGACAACAAATTTGAAGAAGATAAAGCGGTAAAGTTTTACGAGGCCCCCTTAATATTGCAATGGGTGATCTAACAGAAACGTTCATGTAGTTTTTAACAATATATTGATGAGGACACATTGTGTAACTAGGAAAGTTTTATTACTCATCAGAATTTCTAATTTCGTCTAAGAATTCACTAGAGTAGCGCTAAAAATAAGGAACTGGCACCCTTCGATTTAGCTAAATGTCAGTGCGAGTATTTGAAATTATTCTACCTTAATTTTCGAAAGACAGGAGTAATGCATAGACAGGTGATGTTCGTGCCATGAAGTGTATTTTTACCGGGGTTGGCAAGGGAAATTCTAGCTTTTTAGATACAATCATCTTGAATTACCTGTCAGCTAATTCACCGACCAGTGCACTTCTCGGCTGAAGGAAAATTCTAAGAATTAAGAAAAGAGTGACAAAATATTTTTAAATGAAAGAAGAATGGAAAATGGTTGTCGTGAAATTTTTTTGAATATAAATTGCCGTGTGCGTTCAATCCTTTTAAGGTTAAACGAAAATATTTGCAGCTGCTGTGCAGAAGAGAGTTTTTGCTATTTTAGTCTAGCTTCAGTCTCAGAATTATTGAAAAAATAAACAGAATCAGAGGTAGCTTTTGTCGTTTGCCTTGAACGTTACACTGAACTCTTTCTGTCTTGAGAGCGATCATTAAGGAATATCTCCTTACAACATCAATAACTTGCAAGGGAAAAGGTAATGAAAGGAAGAAAAATATCAACGATCGCATATTGTTTGATTTTACGTAAAATTTTAAGAGCTAAGATCATTAGAAATGTGTGGCAAAGAGTGTGAAGAATTATATTCAGATCGTGAGAATGAAACAGTTTACTGACTCACTTCAAATGCATATATACAGTAAACTGTAACGTCTGGTATCGTCGTAATAGTTTTACCGCTTAAAAGATTCTATCAGTCAACTGATAACAAGTTAGGATCTATGTCGGATTGCGGCAGGGGTAGGTGCGCGGGATTTAGGCGCTCAGATATATACTTACATCGATCCAAAGCTTAATCTATTGCTCGATGATTATCTAACGACTGCAAAGGATCTTTGCATTCTTCGAGTCTATCCGAGCTTTAATCTCGTAACCAGATCGAACCGCTTGGTCGTGAAAGGTCTGGGTATGAGATTAACCGAACTTGACGACGCGCAAATATGTTTTGCACATCAGGATCTTTGGAAAATACTTTTGAAATTATTCCCTTTTATGTATCTTTAATTTACTCCTTCAAATGTGTTCAAGATTCCCTAGCTTTAAGTCAGAGTCGTCGCAACATGAGAATTGGTGTAGCATAATGGTCATGGCTTAGACAGCTGGAGAAACGCTCTCTAGTAGATGGCGCAGTGATTAGCTTAGTTCTGAATATAGTCGAAAGTACTGTTTCTAAATAAATTTTCTTATATCTTTAGATTTGAGAAATCGCAAGATCGTATGAAGCAAGAAGATCCAAGAATAGAAGATGCTAGAGGACTCAAGAAGTCTGACTGAAATAAAGCTTAAAATAAATTAATCGTGCCTTGGCGACTGGTGTTTGCGAGTAAATTCTGCATTACAAGTTTGCGCTTTTGAAAGGGCCAACCGCAATTAAAAAAGAAAAAAACCAAGTCTTTTGGCGGGAAAATCGCTTCTTAGAATGACTGAATGAAAGACTAAAAGTGTTTGCAAAAGTCTTTCGGCGGGAAAATTGTTTGTGGCAAAAAAAAGTCTGCGCCTTTGAATTGTGTCTAGTGTTGATCCAAAAATATACTAAGTCTTTTGGCGGGAAAAATCTTGCTCCATGCTTAAGATTTTCTCCTATCAGAAGTCAAGTATATTTTTTGTTTTAACACAAGATGCTGTTCAAATTCGCAGTTTTTTTTCTCTCGACAACCCTCCATACGCAAAAAATAGTAAAAGAGAGCCTATATTTTGACTTGTTACCAGGCCCTTTTAAAAGCGCAATTATTTTTTTATTATTATTTGTATACGTAATAAATGACAATAAAAAGAAAAGGGAAAGACAATATAATGGATAAAAATTTTTTTGTTTTTATTTTTACTTATTGAATACAATTCTTAAGTAATAAATAAAAATGTTTACACGATATCATAACAATATTAAGTATAACTCGAGAAAATAGAACTGGACAAAGTTGAAAGTATGAAATGGGTTAAAGAGAAACTAAAAGATTTACAAAACCAAAAGGCAAAAGTAACTTAAGTACAATTACAATAACTACAAAGTCTTAATTGCATTTCAAACAATTCTATGTTGGAACATTTGCCTGTAAGAATTTTTTGTTTTGCCAAATTATTTCTAATTATTTGTTTCAAATAAACATTTAAAATTCCTTGAGGTTTTCACTTGTGACTTTTTTGGAGTCACCAGAAGCGTCCTCACTTGCAATTTAACTTTCTTAGATTTTGATCATTTGAAAGAGAACTCTCGATTGTTTTTGCCTTGCCAAATTATTTCCATTAGCCAAATACAAACAGAAATTTTACTCATCAACAGACAATCAGAACTTACTTAACTTTGATAGCTCTGTTTTGTGTTTTCAAAAAAAATTGTATTCAAAGCAATTAATTCGTGGCTAAATTCGTCTTGCGGGCAACGTAGTTGGTAAGTTTAAGTTACAGTTGTTACCTCTAACATTGATTTCAACTTTGTTTCTCCAACAACTGAGTTACATTTTCTTCGTTCCTCTTTCACATATTTTTCAGTTCGAACCCGTCTTTGCTCTCCAAGCTTGTGGTCCCCTTCAACAAGGCGTGTCACAAGAATATCAAAGGACTGCAATATAATGAAAAAACATTCTTAAATTCGACGAAATTAAACTTGAATTGAATTTAGTGAATAAAAGTGATGAAAGTGGTAAGGCGTTGTAAATATTGAGCTTATTGTCAAGGCTTAATAAACACTACAAGTGAATGTACTCGTAGGAAGAAATTTCCCAAAATTTTAATTCAACTGCGTGTTGATTCCTCTTTTTGTGGCAGTGAACATAATTATTCACAGAGGTAAAGCGTTGTAAATACTGAACTTTATTGTCTAAGCTTGATAATTACCACAAGTGGAAGTACTCGTAAAAAAATTTTCGTCCAAATTTTTAACTCAACTTCGTGTTGGTTCCTCCTTTTGTAACCAGTGATCGTAATTTATTAAATCTTCCACTATGATTTCGATCAATACATAAATATCCTCCGAAGGAATTTTTTCAGGTCGATTAAGATCTGATCTTTTGAGCTCAGTGGCGCATCAACAGAAATCCGGCAACAAAATTACGTTTTCTAGAACTTCTTAGAATTGAACAAATATTACGGCAATGTATCTACACTTGCACAGAAAATTCAGTTTTTATCTTTATGTAATGCAGTCGAGAAAGAATTCCATATGAACCTATACTACTCCAAAACAAAGCATTCGTCCTACAGATGATCTATTGTTTTCGCCATTGCCTCTTATATCAAAGAAATGTATGCATATTGAAGTATGGGGTTATATCCCTTGATTTTAATTGTAGTCGAGGTGAGAACAATTCTCGGCATCACACAATAAATTCGCACCGTCTGTGGGTTACCTCATTTTTTTACTTTTTCTCGTCGATGGCAATACATTTGATTGATGTCTAGAATTACAAAGTTCTTTTAAGCAGGGCAGGCTCATTTAATTTTGAAAAAGGGTTTTTTTTGCGGAGCCAAATTGCCTGAAAATACGACATCTGAACAAAGCGACTTACAAATACTCGAAATTTTGGAACAATTAAGGACGAATGGTTTGCATGCCTCGCACCCTGATCTTTCTCAAATATTCTTCAAAACTTTCGCTCATTTTGAAAAACATTTTCACTCAAATATTCTTCATTGGTCAGGAAAAGAAAAGAAGAGCTATTCCATAGTTTTCAGTTAAAGAAACGCTTTATAGCGATACAAATACTTTTTACAAAGCATTGATATAAGTTTGTGTACATTCCGATCATTCTTTGTTGGCAACATAACCCTGTGCTCATAAGTCGTCCAAGGTTTTATTTGCATATCGTCTATATTCATTTTTCTTGTTGACACAAGCAAACGTGTTCCTTACGACATCTTTTTTTTTTAGCAAGGTTTTGCGCGTGTCTTAAAAAGGCATGGTAAGATTTTCAACCCCATACTTTAAAAACAATAGATTGCGGCTTTGCACTACACCTTTGTTTTATAAATGGCAGTCGCATGTACAGATAATAAACCTATTTCATGTAACTGGATTCCAAAGCTTACCTTGACGTAACTCTTTGCTTTTTTTCTCCTTCGTTTCTGTTCACTTCCAGGCTTGATTTATGATGCCTTACCCATATCACCTTATCTACGAGGGAAAGAAACAACGCCATTATTTCCTGAGGTTTATGAGATTGTCTTGAACTGTTAAAGAATTTAATCATGTTATTGAATGCTAAATGAGGAGAGCGCCTATAAGAGATATTAACGTGTTTTCCTCCTCCAAACCTCGTTATCATGATATCTTTAACGTCAATTCCTCGAGAATCAGTTTTGAAACCTCATTTACAAAGTTTCGTTTGAATTTGCCGCCGAGCGATGACGTTTTTATCAAGCCACTACTCGAATTGGTTGGACTTTTTCAATTAAAGTTCTTCCTTCAATATGTATTCAGATATCTGATATTGATGTTAAACGAAGATATGAGAATTAAATTGCTTGTCGCGAGCACAAGTTCGTAAAAATACAACTGACAATCCACACTATCCCTTATTCATTAAGCACGTTGTGCTGAACAAGGTAAATTCACTACTATCTTACCGTGTTTTGTATTGAAATGGAAAGACTGTTGGTCCAGGTCATGTTTCCAAGTTAAAGTAGCTGTGTCTCCTCGATGCTTCTAGCCATGTTTGAGCGGAAGACTTGATTCATCGGAAGGTTTCTGTTGTACTTTCTTTCCTGCGAAGTAAGACATTTCTTACCACGAGGTAGCGTGAAATGCAAATTAGTTCATTGAAAGATTTTCACATAGAAATTCAGCCTCAAAATGAAGACCTTGGAAACGAGGTTGTCGTGAAATCAAGGTGTTTGTGGTTGCTTTTTTTCAAAATCAGTTGCATGATTTTTATTTTACTTGTTTTCAAAGTTGATTTATATGCAGGCGAGGAAAGGAGGAGTAAAAGCCAGTGGCACTCAGAACAGGGAATAAATGAAAGAGAAAAGATTTTTAAGGAAAAGTAGGCAGCCATGTCAAGTTTTCCAGCAATAGATGTTGCCACGTGGGTGGTTAGGATTTGTGGAGGGTTGACCACAAAAACAGCGTACTTAGAACTGAAGTCCACAAGAAAGCGAAAACAGCGGAAATCGATAATATTCAAAGTCTTATTGGTTGAGAGAGTAAGAGGGTATTTTGGGAATAGTCGCGCGAAGGTCGCGCGATTGGGAGCAGAAATACCATTGTACCCTCTCAGCAGTACCAGCTCCAAATTGCTAAAGCATTTAAGATGAGGGTTTCCGTACTCAAGAGCAAAGACAGAGACGCAGCTTCCAGATTATTTCAAATATTTAAGGAAGTTTCCCGCGATAATTTTTAATTGAACTAAGACTGTCCATCAAACAGTTTTTTTTCCAATTTCTTCACTTTTCATTTTTTTCGGTTTTTGTTTGCTAAAAACTCATCTCATACACAGGGGCAACGAGTAAAGCGAGATAAGTTTGTTTTTTACTCAGAACTAGTTCAGAGTTTTAGTTACAGATTGTAACTGTTTTTTCCATATCAATACTCATATCAATACATCATTTCGCGACATCAACAGATTTGCATATCTACAGAGGATCATTTTTCGAGCTAAGACTATGGATTGAAAAACGCATAAGTTCAAAATTATGTGTAGGCAGTTATTTGCAAGCCCCTTGGTGTGCCATTGTTCAATAAAAAGAAAGACCCAAATAAAACAAATGATCATTTTAATTGTGATATTCTAGTACCTTATGAACTGCAATGTCTCTCTTTTAACGTTTTTCATTTTGAACAACTAAGCTCCTCGGCACTACAAAGTAAAGTGGCCATCTACATGACACAACCTAAACCCAGAGAGTTTAAGTATGACTTCTTTTTTGCCGTCTGCATTCAGCTATTTTTACACCAACGTGATAATAATTGCCTCAATGGTGAAAAAAAGATTTTGGCTTATTTCTTCTAGTACACTGTTGATGTAAGGATCATACGAAAAGTAGGTAAAATCATAGTTCATTTTAGCCGTTTACCGCGGTCTCAAGAATTGTCCTGCTTAAACTATTTTATTTTCTTCACAGAAGGCTTTTTGGGTTATCTGGTATCTCCACCACAACTTTGCCTGAACTTTTCCCACTGTGCAAATACTGGCGAGAAACGAAAATTGGAATAATGCGTTACCAAAGCGAGATAGAAGCAATAGTCTTACATGTAGCGCTTACCCACTTCCCTGAATTATTCCTGTGAAATTCATTCATACTACTAAAAGACTACACAAAAGGGAATGGACAGGGGATCAGTCGTCGCCAACAGAGTATAACCGGGGAAAAATACAAATAGACAGCCAATTAACTGCCCCAAGGGCATAAGAATATTACAGAGCCCTTTTGGAGGATCGGGTAAATTTTATTGTTAAACAATCAAAACCCTGCGGACCCCCACCCACCTCCCAAGCTTTGAAGCTATGCGATAACTTATTTACCGGTCCCTAACTATAAAAATCAATTCTCTGATTCCCAGGATATTCATTTTAATCCCTACCTCGACCGCATCCGGTATTGAATCCAGACCTTTGAAGACTCCTGTTGGCGATGAATGTCCAACGTCAATGTGACACTTTAACTTCCCGCTGTCGTACAAGTCCACAAGTTTAGCCAGAGTTGATTTAAACTCCTCAGCATAGTGAAATAACAAGAAACCACGGACACTCGCCGATTTGGATAACAGCTGAAGATACGAGAAGCAAAATAAAATATACAGAGGCGAAGAATCAGCACATGTCGGATCACAGGTTACCCAAGCTCGATATGCGAGTTTTATCTGCATTGTGTTATTAACACACAAGGGTAGAATTTTAAGGGCTTCCGTGAGAGGTGTGTTAAAAAAGGAAAAAAAATATCAGGGAATTCAACATCAAAAATAGCAAGCTTACCTCGCTCCAGTCCTAAGTTCGTTTGTCTTGTGTGTGTTTTTATATGAAATATATTCATATAGGAAAAGCGCACGCTTAAATCGCCAGGAATCGACTCAAAAACCACACGGAGACAAACAGACACACACGACTATTGTCGAAATCGAATCCCTAACATTTTTGGTTTCTACAAACAATCCTTATATAAATCCCATATTTCTACCGTTGCGCCGGAATAATTTAATACAGATTTATTGGTAGATCGAGCTTGGGCTGCCTGTGGTCTAGTTTTGAAAATTGAATTAGGGGTACTTGCTCTTTGAACTGGACGTTTAGTTAGACTTACGCAACAAGCCTCAATGATGGCGTATTCAGGTATAAGTGAAAGCCAGTCATGCTTATGATTGTCTCAAGAATATCAAGAAAATTTCGTATCAGCGTTTTTTGAATTGATCGTTTCAGAACCTTTTAACACCCAATACAGTGATTTGGAAAAAGAACAAAATTCCGGCTGCCTGAGATCTTCTAATTCCATCCTCCGCTATAATTTTCCATATGTCTGTCTCTGAAAGGAGTGCTACATCGCATTATTGCACAATACCTTTGGAACAAGAGTTGCGTTTTTGACCGGGGTGAATCCTAACTTGGACTGGTAACCAGTAATGAAACCAATTGTTACCAAGCGACCCTTCTTAGCCAGCCTAGAAAAGGAGAAGGAAACTTAACTAAGATCATGTCCTTAAATTACAAAATGATACGTTAATCAGTGTTGACCAGTAATATTGTTTAAAAACCTCTTGTCGACGCATTAACGATGGCAACGTTCCTCATGTTGTTAAAACATGGGACTTTGAAACCCGGTTAACACTAAACCAAGGTGGTATTCTCGGAAAACTCAGCGGGCCTGTGCTAAACATGCAACAAGCTAACTGTTATAATGGCTAATCTAAAATAGTGATCGTCACATGTCGAACTACTCGGTCCTGTTTGTGCATTTTGGCGAGGGTCTGGAACCAAAATTTAAGGAATAATCTCACTTCTCGATAAATTCCCCCTGGCTGAAATTTTGGATCATTTTTTGGTACCATTTCTGCTTGACAGAGCCCTCTTTTAATCAAACCTTCAAATTGTTTAAACATAATTTAAGTTTTATTTCAGTCAAAGTCAGTTCTTACCTGTTGACACAAATGTCAAAAATTTCTCCCCCGATGGATTCGTACACTACATCAACACCATTCTGGAAAAAAAACCCAAAATAAATTCTGCATTGTCACTTAGGGACAAAACAAAACTCACAGAAACTCTGAACATGTCTCTGTGATATTCACTTCCTTCAATTGCCACTTATAAATTTTAAGTAGGAATCTACCGAGAGAAAATGATAGACACCGCCACTCTTACGGATCATGGAAATGAATTTCTCATGTCCTGAGTCTTGTGTCTGTAGGTTGATGAAGAGCGAAAAGTCCCCCAGGACATTCTACAACAACAACAACAATAACAAAACAGGAATGGAGGAAGTTGGGAAAATTTTTTGTTTCAGACCATTCAGAAAACAAGCGGTGGTACTCGGCCTGACAACTCAGTCTCCCCTGCCCCCCCCCCCCCCCCCAAATTGTTTACTTCTCTGCTCTTACCGGGAATTCCTTCTTTAAGACTTCATCTAATTTCTCTGTCTTGTAGTTTACTGGTCGATCGCATCCAAGAGACTGCAATTAAAAAATAAGGTTAAATAAAACATCGCAGTAATCACAATGAATCATGAGCAACAGCTAACCTTATTATAGAGTTTCGGTTTTATCTTTGCAAACTAGAACAAATTATATAATGCCATCTTTCATTAGCTGTTTTTGAAGGAAGAATGTTGATCTCAATCTTTTGCGCGCGAGATATTGCTGACGTGAAACGAGCACTCATTTTGCCGTGGTTAAAGACGCTTGCTTTCTCCACAGTTAACTGTTCTTTTAACACCCTACGAAGAAGTGAGTTCACTTTGCCCAGATTCAGCCCTTAAGGTATTCAGTCATGCAACATGCTGCCAGAAAAACTTAGAAAGTTTTACCCTATCCAAACATTAAAAAATCAGGTGCATAATGGCAGTGACCTTGCGTCACTTATCACCCCTGAATCACACATAATGGTCATGAGAATAAAGGAAATGATCACAAACTGAAGAAGCTCTTGATTGTAAGTCAAATTCTCCTTGTCAATATTATAGGAAATGTATGAAGAACAGTGTGGAGAACATGCATATCAATGTTAAAGTTGGGTGTAAAGGGTTAAGCCAACCAACCTTTAAAAAATCTCCTTTGGCCTCTGTCGAGCATGTGCCAATCACGTGACATCCCGCCAACTTCGCAAGTTGGACCTTTGAAAATTAACATATCAAAAGTATTTGTGTAACAAAAAATGAAATGTCCCACATGCAGAGCTCGTTCCAACTGCTACCCAACTCTGAATGTTTGTAACTCTGTAAGTTCCTGGATTTCAAGTTTTCATTCAAGAGGAAAGAATTATATATGTGGCCTGTCTTATTTTACCCGACCCTTATCTTATCGATCTTTTCTTTTCTCAGTTTTGTTATGATTGGAGAGACATCGTAATAAACCCTTTTTAATTGAAGGTTGCAGTTTAATTACAAGAAGTACTTACATCCCAAAATGGGGAACTCATATAGAGATGTTTTTAAGGCGCGAATGGAGAGCAGAAAAAATGCAACTTCATAACTACTGGCACACTTGATATTGACCAGTCAACTTGAATTTATCATTGTTGTAACATAATAAACTAAACTCCATAACAAAAAATTTGTAGTGGGTGCAAGGCCCAAAAACTCTCAACTTCTTAGCCTTAGTTCCTCACTGGTAATTGTTTAATACAACATACCGCAAACTGACCAGTTCCTCCTGCAGCCGCTGTAAGAAAACAGTGGAACTAACATTAGACAGAGTACTTTTTAAATTGATTGTCAATAGATATCCAAGATTGTGTCAGTTTTGTTTTAACTATACTCTGTAATTGGTTTAAGGAGATAAGAAATATTAACAAGTAAGAGCTCAGATGTCAAGAGTTCTTATTATTTCTTATTGTGATACCGGTATTTTCTTTTTTTAAGATTAGGACTGACAGGTAGTTAAATTTATGAAACTCTTGTGTTCAAAACAAACTTGATAATAAAATAGATTTACCTGTCACCAGAACTATTTCATTGCTTTTAATTTCACCAACCTATTGTAATAAAACAAGACTTTTAAAATTGTTCAGTATCATACAAGAATTGATCTTGTAATTTCCAGATTACTTCTGGTCCCTTCACAAAAGTACAAATAGTGTCAAGTCAAGTCTAGTGCAAGGGGGGGGGGTTCTGAAGTGCCCATGACCCCCCTTTGTAAACTTTTTGTGTCATATTAAGTAAAACACAGTGTGGAGGTTGACTTAATAATGTGGTGAGTACTCTCTATTTAACGCAGTGTGACCCCTGCTTTGAAAAATCCTGGCTACCCCCCTCCAGCCACAGTTTATCCCCCCTTTTCATAGGAAGCTAGTCACCCTCATCCTTTTGTCAGGGTTTCCTGGCAGCTTGGTTGTACCCATGTATACTCCTGGGTGGAGGGCTCAGGTACCATGAGAGTGAAGCATCTTACCCAAAAACACAACGCAATGATGTGGCCAAGTCTCATACCTGTGCCTCTTTATGTGCAGTCCAACTCACTGCAGGCCACCAAGTCTTCCCCAATAGGGAAAATTGAGGGAAGAAATAATGTTGGTCTGTTATCACTTTAAAATATTATTATGGTGCAAGCAAAGTAAGGCAAAATATGTTTATGGTAAATGATATACATTGAATAACTGTCTGAGCACCTTGTCAAGAGCAATACCAGCAGTCAGGCCACTGATGAGTAATGAGACATATACAGGATCCACTCTTGGCAGGGGAAATGCTTGTTTTGAGGAAATGGTCTGCAAGAATACCAATATCAACAAGATCACCATGTGAGAATCATTCATCATATCATCTTGTTGGATTAGTAGCAAAGTGATAGCAACTGAAGAACCATGTTCAAATGAGTCAGCTTTTTGAGTGTTGCAACTTATTATTTTGGTTGCAGATTCACATGTATTGCTCTTCCATTGATGTTCTACTTGATATTTTACCAGCTTGTTTTTGCACCAAACCAGTTTCTTTCAAGAACATGCAACTCCTGTCTAGACATTTAAGGCCAACTAGGAAATCATTTGCAAAGAGATTTGGTGGATGTCAGTATTCATTCTATGAAAGATTACTCACAAAACTAAAAGTAAATAGCCATATTGTGCAAAAAGGTAGCAACTACAAGTGAGAAATTTAAATCAGATATCAATAATTCTTTCAGGGTTCTCCGACTTTTTTTCTTTTATAAAAAATATAGAGTCAAAGTAATTAGTTTCAATTCACTCTTGAGAGGTTAGTCATGTCACAAAATTGGATAAAAGGCTCTGCAAAATTTTTCCATCATGTTCTCAAAAGCTGTTTTTTAACTATTCATAAAAATAATATAAGCATTCAGAGAGTGCATTACTTGTATAAGTAACAAGCAGTTTTAAAGGAACTTATACATTACGACTGATATCTAAAAAAAAATCAAACAAAAATTTTACCATATATTCTGAGAAGGTTCCAAACTGAAAATATCCAACTGCCTGACCTTGGCGAAAGTTTTTACATTTCTCACCAGTTAACACAACTTCTCCAATACCCTTGGGAAAGAAAATTACATCAGTGACTACCCAGAAATCGGCAATAGTGAAGGAAGAGGTAGGGAACAAGGAAAATCATGATATAAGGGGCTTTGCCACTATGATCAGAGAGAGATGGTTTAATAATATGTCTAGCTTATAATAGGAAGCAAAAGTTTTCTAAATTATTTTTACCTGTTACTCCAACAGGGAGATCATTCACATTTTTCACTCCAAGTTTTAACTTAATGAACTTGTCAAAAAGTCATGAAAAATTCTCCTAACCACCACTATTTGGAGTTGTTAATTATTGGGGGGGGGGAGGTCATTTTAGTTTCACTGCTAAACAGAGAATCTCCACTACCTTCCCCTCCCTCTTGCTGGCAATTTCCGACAAGTTCTGCTTATCTTACACACAGACAACATGATCAGCTTTATAAGAGTAACAAACTGATTAGTAAATAAATGCATGGCCTGGCTGAAGAGGTATTGGCGAGACTTTGAATTACTATTTGGCTAATAGCTGCTGGTGATACAAAGAATTCATAGTTCCTTCTATATCTGGCAAATAAATTTATTAGCTATTTCTGTCATTAGTTAGAGGTCTGAGTCTGTCTTAAAACTAAATTAGAGTACACTTACCTCTAGTCCACCATCAAATGGTGGGGGTACCCCTGGGTTATATCGACCAGCAGAATGGTTTATTTCTGTGGCATTGATCCCAACATACCTGTAAAATCATAAACCACAAAATAGAAATCACACACAGTAATAAGACATGTGAGCACGGTGCAGTAGGGTATTATCCTTATGTACATCTAGAATAAAAGTGTAAATAGCAGTTTGCCTTAAATTTAAAAGGGATTTGGTGGGAGTGGAGGGCAACAAATTAGCAGGGATAGTGAGGTACGTGAGTGCAAAAGAGCAGGGGAGGGTCAGCAGCCTTGTTTTCCGAAAAAGATGCAATTGTGATCAAAAAACTTGTATGAGATATAAATTGTGGTATGCAATTCTTTTTTGGGTAGGTAGAGGGGAACCAAAGGAACAGAACCTATCCCATGCCAAGGACATCTCAGTGGACCTGTGATCTGCTGTACTTGATAGTTACAACAATCGGGTTCAACCCTTGCTTTTCATAGAACATGTATGATATTGTTTGATATTTTCAATTACACCCTGTGCATGATGCCCGAGGCGTGAGTGCAAAAGATGCTTGAGTTACGGGTTGATCAACTACTTCACACGCCCGTACGAGTCAAAAACTCTCATTGCAAACCTGCAAGCCGAGAGAAATTCAAAACCCACAGAAAAAGATCGGCTGCTAGAAATTATTTTGAATGAACCGCGGAGAAAAAATAATTGGAAATATTCCCGAAGGGGACTCTCTAGGGATGAAAGAGATACCTCTTCACGGTGTGAACACCTCGTTTAAATATTCTACCTGTTTTTGACGAGTAACTCATCCGGCCCTGGCTTCAACATAGGTACCGTTACCAGTTCGGCAGCCTCTCTGTAATTTGTGGAAAGTTTAGAAATTATAAGTTTCCGAAAAGTCTCGGGAAGACGCCTGGCCGCCATGATGGATCAGGGAGGTGAAGATTTGAAAAGGGACTGGAGATGAGGTGAGGAATATCCTCCTCTAGATATAGGAGATTGGAAAAAGAACAGAAAAGAAAAAAAATTCTGTGAAGATTGTACGTTACGATTAGAAAATAAGGGTTATTAGTTTTCCTGCTATTCACAGGTTAAAGGGGTCTGCAGTGACTTCTCTCTGGGGACCTGTCCTAGCGTCCACTTCCGTCCAAGCAATTAGAGAACGCCTGGCAGATTTTGTAGTTCTTGAAACAGTTGAGGGGCTCGAATACTAGACGAAAATGAGCGGGCATGGTAAACGATTAATTTATTTCTGTGGAAGTATTCGTGGAGGGAGAGACGATGCAGCTCTATACAAGCGTATCATAGATCAACTGAAACAATACGGTGATGTTTTGACAGAACATATTGCTGATCCCAACTTGCTAGACAAAGAACAAGGTTTGTCTCGAGAAACAGTCAATAATTTAGTCTTAATATGACAATTCTAAATCGAGTGAAGCCGTGATCCTTGCCGGTGAGCAGCAATTTTAGAAGTTGCAGAAAAGACGACTTAAAAAAAATTCAAGCTTCGAGGGAATTCGAACCCGTGCGCATGACTCGCAGATACTAGTTGGGTGCGACACATGGTTGGCCGCTACTACTAACTGTGTACAGTTAAGCTGCCAAGCCACACGTTGGGACCGTAGCATATCATTGCGGGTTCTTTTCCGTGTTCTAAAGCGCACAAGCATTAACAGCGATTATCGTAGAGATTATGCAGCATAGCTGACGGTTAGAGATCAGAAGAAGAACTTGATTCCTCATGGAACAGAGCCAACTTCTCAGATCCCAAATCTATGCATGTTCAGTTGAGAGTGTGCAACGTTTCTTTCGTGGGACATGTTACAAGAAAAAGAGGATCTTTTTAGAAAAGATCTTCATGGGAAATAAATGTGACATTAAACTCCATATCTGACTGGTTGAATTGCAAATACTGTAAGGAACGAATTGTTTGATCATTTAGCTAAAACAAAATGATTGCAAACTTGGCAACTTGTTCATCATTTTTACAGAAGAATTTGTGACTTGACTGATGTTTGGCAGAAGTTAAATTTTCCCCAGCATATTTTTATTTTTAATTTTCCTGTCTCACCTGATTTTAATAAATGTATCACAACAAAGAAGTTCCTTTGGCCACACATGAAAAACAGCTGTTAAAAATAAACTGCCATAGCTTTTGGCCTTAACCCTTCCTCAGTGAATACATTTTAGGCTTTTCTGTTGAAGTTTATAACTCGGCAGTGTGAGAAAGTGTTTCCATGTAGCCACAGATTGCCTCTTTTACCTGCACTCAGCTGAATGATTAGAAAAGGAAAGGTTTCTCATACTCAGTCAGTACCCAGTCAGTGCACTAATTAAGTTGTCATTCATTTTACTTTAAGCTTTATACTAAATGAAGTGCATTTTTTATTGGATATCTTTAGGTAGTGACAAGTTTATTCATGACCGTGACATGGCCTGGTTGGAAAAGTCTGATGGTAAATTGCATACAGTTTGACTTACTAGTTCTAAGTAATGATTCTCCATTCTATCTATCATGTATTTCTTATGAATGCCAGTTCGAAGGGTTTGGTGTCAAATCAAATGATATTTCCTAGGTGTTATTTTCCAATCTGCTTGAAAGTCATATTCATTTGATAGAGTATTGATATCATGTGGGAAATGACTTCTTGGTCAACCCTGGAATTGAAAAAGTTTTTTGAATCCATCTATTGTCCCTCTGGTTCACAAACACACATATATTATGTTGATACTCTTCTACAAAGTCAAATTGATGGTCAACTTGTCTTTATGAAAATAAAACTTGTTTCTTTTTCTTCAGCAATAGTTGCAGAAGTCACTCAGCCTTCCTTGGGAGTTGGATATGAAATAGGGAGAGCATTTGAGAAGAAAAAGAAGATTCTTTGTCTGTTTAGACCTGACAGTGGAAAACGTAGGTTTACATGTCAACCAAATGTGTTATTCTGAGCCACACTATAAATGTCATAGATAGTGCTTGATTGATTTAGGTTGTTGATCCCAGCAATATTGCTGTCACACCTCAAAATTGGTGCTGATAAATGCTTCAGCAGCCTCATTCCCTCCAACCCTGCATATCTCTCTTACCCTACTCTTAGGCTACTCCTACCACACCCCAGCTGCTGACCCCTATTTCCCCTTTTCCCCTTTTCCCCTTTTCCCCTTTTCCCCTTTTCCCCTGACCCCTCTCTTGCTGTATATCCAGGCAACAACTGCTCTGTACTCCCCCATGCTTGACAGACTTTGTAGCATCTGTTTTTAAACTGTTGGGCTAGTTATGCTGTCTAAGGAACTTTTGTCCAAAAATCCAAATTCTGAAGCTTGCGCAACATGCAACTGACCAATAAAATAATGATATTTTACTATTCAATTTAAATAGTATTGCCCAGAAAACTCATAATCTGAAGTTACAGAAACATCCAGCTGACCAATCAAATAGTAGTATTTTTACCATAATATGTAATTAGTATTTTTTTTCTTGCTTGTAGATCTTTCTGCCATGATTGGGGGAGCAATTGGAGAAAACGTGCAAGTGAAGAATTATAAAGAGGAAGATGTTCCTGAAATCCTTAAAGAGTTTTTTTCTTCTATTTAATATTCAGCACAGAGTTGCTTGGACAGTGTAGTTTTATTGTCTATTTTTGTCTTTTATTTACTTTTTGTGCCTCAGTACAATTTAAGAAATTTATTGGGCATAAAAATTGTGCGAATTTTGTAGTCTGTCTTCAATCTAAAAGTACAAGTTCTCTCTAAATAAAAACATCTAAAATAAAACACTGAAAATTTAAGGTAGACATTGTGGAAAGAGGTCTTAGAGTAAAAACTGCCCTTGTCACGCGGAGAACTAAATATATCTGAATGTTTCTTGTCATGCTTCACGTGCAGATCAGTGTTGCGTTGGTTGAAACACGAGTTACGGCAATGTATAGGTTTTTTCTTAATTCCACTTCACTTTTAGAAATATGTATGTTGACAATAAACATTATGTTTTCTTAGAAGAGGAAATGATTTAGACTATGATTTTAATTTGTTTTTTTTTTTCCGTCTGAAGTTTTGTGCGAGGAGAACGTGAACAGCAGGTATCGTCCCAGGGGTTCCATACCTCGCGCGTAACTCCGCTTGGCGCCCGCTTCCCTTCGCGGTCGGGATGTCACGCAACGCTCCCCCGGCGTGACATTCCCAAAAAACAGCTGCAAAGGAGACGACGCGGTCGACTACGCGCGCTTTCGCTTGGAAAAAAAAGACCAACCTTTTCGCTGGCAAAAAACACGCCGAATTTTGTCTGTTAGCATTTTGTGTTCGCGGTTTCCCTAACGTAATTCCCTAACTCATAACATCTTACACTTTTTCCTAAATCTACGCGAAATGAAAACTCTACTCTATAATCAGTTTATGATATTTATCAGGCTGTGATTGTGTCGCTTATGTTGTTAATATTTCGCCATATATTAATCCGTTTTATTCAAAGGATTAAACACTTAAATATAGCTATATATAGCTGTATTTCATAAAAAAAGGGACATGGCCATTTCGTAAATCCGTAATCGGAAGAAAAACTATGTGAAAGAGAACTTTAATAAGCAGCCGTAATCTCAAAACGAAACTCAGATGTCTGGAAGATTACAAATTGACTGGCGCAAAGTAACATGTACCACTCTGGGATATGAATCTCTCCAATTGAATTTATGTGAAAACTTTCAACTTCCACGTGCGATCGAAGGCTAAAATTCAAATTGATTCTTACGGTTTCGACAATTTTCCACCACTCAGTCATTTTATCAATTATCTAAAAAATACAGAGTGCGAGAAAGACATTACAAAACAAATAACTTATAAAAACAAAGTGCGACAGGTTTATATTTTTCTGAGTTCTGACTGAGATGGATACACGTGCGCAAAGAAGCTGAACATAAAAATCATGTGTTAACAGAGCCCGCTTGTCACGGTTAAATCGAGACGGGCAGCATATGGTCGAACCGAACTTAAATGTGACCCTGGTTCCCGTGGAGGAGGGGGGCATCACAATGCAGTAGAAGAAGATGCTCCACCCGACAAGGCATCTTGCAAAATAGGCAGCAAATAATGATGTCTGGCGAAAATTTTATGCCATTCTACGCCGGCTTAAACGCCTACAGTTAACTATGTAATAAAGAAAATAGTTGGTTAAGAATATATGAAAGTCATATATTTGAACTGCGGATAAAGACGTGAATGAAAGTGATCCTCGCAGTTATGTGCACTACTTAGGCAGTAGTGAAAATAGTCTTCATTTAGATTTACAAATTTTTGTTAGAACATTGATCACATCAAGATTTAAAAGTATTTTCTAATTTTGGTTATTTAAGTTGAAAACCAGTCTTCAACCAGAAGTTTTTAATTATCGGTAATGTAGTATAAATTATTTTAAAAAAAATTTTTTTGGTTACATTCTGAACTAACTTCATGACGAAATCTGTCTTCATCCATCATCCTTTTTTTTTGTTAATTAATTAAATAAGTAAAAATCTTTTAAATAGTGCTACTACTAAATTATGTCAGAACGAAAGGATTTAAAACAGTTTTCCAGTCCTCTAAAAGATATTTGATAATCATTTAGTAAAATGGTAAAATCCGCGGCACATAAGTTAGAATACGGATCAAAGAACCAGAGTGTGTCAGCTTTTACACAAGCCCTTTACTGTCCCTCTCCATCTGTAGGTTTGTCGTCAACAGTGTAGCCTCCGTTTTCAAAAGGTCTTTTCTCTGCTAGAGGTTCTTCCCCAATATTGATAACGATCTCTTTGGTAATGTCTTCTTCATAATCAGAGTCCGCTTGCTCACTTGTTTTCTTGCTGAATTTTGGACTCGCTTGGATGTCATCCTGATCCTGAAGGTAACAGAAGTAACAGATACTCAAAATAGCGCCTCCAACGCACATAATTACGGCCACAAACAGCTTAAAAAATGCGAAGACATTCAGAGACATGGTGGACCCCTAAAGGCGCGGAGATGTTGCGAATGCAGTTACTCTCCGTTCAAAACGCGTTAAAGATCGAAAGTTTTTATGTCCACCGGCCGGGGCGAGGTTTTTACAGAGATGAACGGTTTGCTATGTGTTTATCATATGGCGAAATATTATTTATTCAAAGGATTTAACACTTATATATAGAGCTGTATTTCATAAAAAAGGGGGCCATTTCGTTAATCTTAGACGTCATCGGAAGAAAAACTATGTGAAAGAGAACATTATTAAGCAGCTGTAATTTCAAAACGAAACTCAGGTGTCTGGAAGATTACAAATTGGCTGGCGCAAAGTAACATATACCACTCTGGAATATGAATATCATTCAATTTAATTTATCTGAAAACTTTCAACTTTCACGTGCGATCGAAGGCTAGAACTGATTCAAATTGATTCTTACGATTACGACAATTTTCCACCACTCAGTCATTTTATCAATTATCTAAAAAGTACAGAGTGTGAGAAAGCATTACAAAACAAATAATTTATAAATCAAAGTGCGACAGGTTTATATTTTTCTCGAGTTCTGACTGAGATGGATACACGTGCACAAGGAAGCTGAACATAAAAATCACGTGTTAACAAAGCCCGCTTGTCACCATAAAATTGAGACGGGCAGCTTATGGTCGAACCAAACTTACATGTGGTTCCTGTGGCGGAGGGGGGCATCACAATGCAGTAGAAGGGGATTTTTCACTCGGCAAGGCATCTTCTTGAGGGCCGGGAAAGAAAAGGCGTTGTACGAGTTGAACTCATGGAAAAGCTAAGGAAATTACCATCTAGCTGCGACAAAACGTCTTCTGTTCTGTCTCGTGCCTTGTCGCTTGTCTATTTTATTTGTGAAAACAAAATGTAATTGTTACATATTCTGGCGTCGTTTTGGTTAACCCTTTCACTATCAAGATCTCATAGGAAAATCTCCTTTCTCCATAATATCTGCCGTACAATTCTTTTGATGTTAGTTCTGAAAATTTAGTATTGGATCAACTAACAATCCACTAATAGATATAGTCATTTAATCTCATCACTTGTCTGCTTGATATTGTATTGATTGTTCAGTGGAATAACCTCTTTCCTGGTCCCTGATGGGTGATGGAGGGCTAAAAACGCTGGAATTTTTTGTCGTGTGTGTGAGAAAGGTTCAGCTGCGTGTACCATCCGTCATCGATGATAGC
Source organism: Pocillopora damicornis (assembly GCF_964200805.1). Classification (NCBI taxonomy): domain Eukaryota; kingdom Metazoa; phylum Cnidaria; class Anthozoa; order Scleractinia; family Pocilloporidae; genus Pocillopora; species Pocillopora damicornis. The sequence continues at coordinate 3,974,442 of NC_142679.1, read as the reverse complement.
AAGTTTGCGAAGTGAGTGAAAAGAAACAGTTTTGCTCTGTTACGCTCTGATTTTGTCTCAATTGTATATTTTTACGGTTTTCATTTGTGGGTGAGCGAAATACTTTTTTCTCCTTACAAAATCTAGTCGAACTGGAAAAAAAATTAGGTGAAGTTTTTGTTTGGACAAATCCCGCTTCACGAGACACAGAATATTCAGTTTAGACCGAACGATAGATTCTCGATCAGCCATAATGTCTTAGACATTAAAGCATTCAGTTGAAAATAAACAAAACCTGAAAACAGAATTATGCTTCCAGAAAAAGCAAGGCTTTAATAAAAGGCATGTAATTGATTTTGTCTCATTGTCGAACAATTAAAATTTATCATAATTGACAACAACAGAACAATATCTCTTACAAAACTTTCATTTATAAAAAATGGTTTTTGTTATTTCTTTAACAGCTGAGCCATGTTTCCGATTCAAAACAGTGTAAACGAAAAAATATCCAAAGCTTTTTTGACTATCCAAATGTTCATAAAAGAGAAGAAGTTTTATTCATTTTTTTTTACTCATATTTCACCTGTTTTGTTCTTACGTTTACAACCGATAATAGAAAGTTTCCACTAACGATAAATAAGACACTATTGTACTCTTACTACCCACTTATGCTGCCATGCAAAAACACTTTTGAACTTTTTGCGGTAACTTCACAAGAACACAAAGACTCCTTTACAATATATTTGCACATGATCGTGACATAACCTAGAATAAATTCAATAATAACTGGAGAGAGAGGCAAATTGTATTAAGAGCTCGCGAATGGGGATCGGACATTCGAGAAAATGATCGTTTTAAGTTAGCGTAACAAGATAAGCTTCTGGGAATCGCCTGCTCTAAAAATGATTTTTATTATTTCCTGTTTTGAAAAGTAGAATTACGCAGCTAAACAAACTTTGGAATGAAAGCAAAAAGCGCCCACATGATTACAATGATTATGTTTCTCCATTCATTCTTTTAATTTCATTAGCGTCGTTTTCCCGGTTTGAGAGATTACAGCGTCTTCCTGGTTCTGGCGAACATGCCAGTTAATTTTCTAACAATGAGTTATCTTTTTTTCTTCATGAAAGGAGTGGTCACATGCATACCCAGGTCCCCCTTAGCTAAGCGCATGGAACACATTTGTTTACACATCTGTCCGATTTTGACGAGCTTTTAACTGAACACAAATCCTCACAACTTGATAAAACGGGTCTTAACGAAGCAAATACACACACCCTGCACTCAGTTGAAATCAGAATGAAATCCTTCATTTTTGTCTTCGTGTTGGGGACGTGTGCCCAAGCATGGAGATGGCCGTGGGAATCGAAACCAGGTGAGTATATAAAAATTGTTTCCTTCAATTTCCTCCTTTTTGTTATAACTGTTTTTCAAGCATCAAAAACCGATGGCGAGCTTGCCAGGTCTGCTCTTAAAATTGAACATCAAAACTCATGGCTGTGGATGACAATAACATTGCCTTATCGACTACTCGTAAAACCGTCAAACATATCAATGGTCAAGCGAAACACGAACAGGTGTATTCCTACTCAGAGTTAAGTGTACGATATAGATGGAAAAGATGCTAACCGATTTTCATTTCATCCGGAAAGTTAAACATCAAGTGGCAGATATACCAGCCAACTTGGGCCCCTTTCAGTTACAATTTATTTGGATCGTGTACACCCTTAAAAAATATTGGATCGATCACGATGTACAATTTATTTAACAACTTATACTGGCACTCGAATCAAAGCCGTTTTGAATATTGCTGTGTTTTATTGAAAATTAAATGCCAATTAAGTAGAGCTGCATAGATGGTGCACCTTAAATATAACTCGGCACTTTTCTGTCCTATCGCATTGTAAGATTTTGGTCGTCACAATCGAAATAATTTAAAACAAACTGCTTCACGTTATAAACGAGGCCCTCGTGTGTGTGTGACTGACCAAGAGAGAGGCAGAAATTCAAATGAATCAAATCGCAAACTTGAAACATTCAGATATCATTTGGTTATGTTGTAGTACAAATTAAAGAACATCGTCCTTCCACGGATAAGCGCCTAAGCTCTAATAAATCTAAAAGGCTCCTCGCGCCTCCCCTGAATAAGCGCCCAACCCCAGGCCATAGAGGCAACAAGTGGCCCCCTCGAAAAAAAACCGTCCCCCACCTCCGCCTTCACTTTCCTAATTTGTAGGGATACAAAGAAAACCTCTATTGCCACTCAATTTTATAACTTTTCAAGCATCAACTATAGCGGAGTCAGTACAGGAGAATAATAAGTGCCCCCCTCGATTAAGCGCCCTGTTTCCGATAAGCGCCCCCTGACGAGTCAATTTCTTTCTTATAAGTAATTTTGAAACTATTTTCTCTTCTCAGCACCAGAATGGTCTCAGCTTTCAGGTAATTTAGAAGTCAATCATCCATTTGTTTATTCTGCGAAGTGTTTTAAATAATTTGAAGTTGTGCATTTTAGCAATGGACCAGTATTTAGGAATGGATCAGCCAGGACCAGCATTTAAAGTTAGCTTTTCTTGTGGTAAACTACAAATTTGAATGAACAAATATCAATGTGAGAGACATTATTGTGAAACAGTTTACCTTTTTTTCATAATCTTACCAACTCATTGTGTATATAGGTTCTAGCTCCCGGTCATGACGTCTCATACCAACATACCGCGCGGAGTTTGGGTGCCACAATGTCGACTGTAACGTAAGGGACTGGCCATTATTAATGGCCTAGGAGTGGGGGGTTTAAAGGATTTTGGTTGTGTCTTACCTGATCCCCCCTAAGGCTTTGTAATATTCGTATGACCCCCCCCCCCCCGACATCATTGGCAGCTAACTGATAGTCAATTTGCTAAGGTTCCCCCTTTACACTCTGTTGGCGACAACTGATCCCCTCTACGTCCTCCCCTAAAAGAATTCCTTTCTCTTACAGTGACGTGGGGAAAGTTCGACAAATTGCCGCAGGATAAAGACGCAGCGATCAAAACTGGATGGAAATTGACAGCGTCATGTGACGGTAAGATAAGATTTGCCGGAATATACCTCTTTAGCCTATATTTTTTCCCATTCTAGGTCTCAGGGAATTCACAGCTTTGTCGTTTGCAAATTATGCGTACATACGCACGTGTATGAGACGAAATTTGAATGAAACAGTTTTCTAGAGTATTATCACATGACCTGAACAAACAAGATAACGAGGTCTCTTATTACGAGGCGTTGATTACCCACAATATCGTGATGTCCCATCTTTGTGGTGATGTGCCTAATCTTGTACATCCTCACCGTGCACATGCAAATAACCTTGAACAGAAGGCGAATTCGATCAACTGCGTTTAGCCATGCAAGATTGCCTGGTTAACGTGTATTTGCTTCTACTTTTCATCGAAGACTGAGTCGTTTAATAACGAATATATACAGAGACCTGCTATTCCACCCTTCCGCTGCCTCTACAATGACTGCTTTGGCTTCATTGTTTCTTTTTGAAAGAGTGCGGCAAGCCATGCGCATTTGCTCCTTCATTTTTAGTTACGCTAGTCACTCATGCTACCTCTTTCTACATTTTATTGCAGCAGCCAATTATTTTGCTGGCAATCGTTACGTTCTTAAAGGAGACACCGCAGTGATGCTTCTCTTTGATTCCAAGGGAAAGATAGCTGGAATTCAAAATGGGGTAATGAACACAACTTAGGTTTTACCCTCTTTTACTTTGGGTTAAAAAAATGTCCTTAGTGACGAGTCTTATTTATCGCCGGGGGGGGGGGGGGGAAAGGGAGTTCGGCTCCCAAAATGCTCTGTAATATTCTTATGCTCCACCCCGTCCTCCTCACTGGCAGGTAACTGACTGTCAATCTTCGACAGTCTCCGCTGTTCACGGGGACTGTCGATCTGTTGACGACTGTCGACGACCGTTGGTGACTATTGACGACCGTTGACGACTGTTGACGACCGTTGACGACAACTGATCTCCCACTTCGTTCCCCCTGAGAACCATGTAATCCACCCAAAACCTCCATCCATCGCCCGGCGATATCCGGTAACTGCCTCTCTAAGCCTCAAGCCATCGTTCAATTTTAGATTCCCAAGTCAGCTGTTGGAGACTTACGGTCTCCCTGGATTCGTGAAGGGGATAACTACGTCATAACAGCTTACTTCACCGATCCTGAAACCATCTGTAGTGGACTCAGGCCCGTAACACCTTACTTAGGAGACCAACTTTTGCTACAGACTGGAAACAAGATTTCTAACACCATGTCGATTCCTTTCAAGCAAGAGGATTTGGCTGGAACTAAGTGGGTGCGCGGGGGCTGTTTCCCTTCCATGGGCAAGTCGAAGTCATACCTATTTTATTACTTTCTTTATAAGTAACTTGTTTCCATGCTACTGCCTCATTGAAAATCATAGAGAAGTTTTGGTTAGTCAGGAAGAAGTTCATCAGCCTATAAACGTACAGATCCAAGACTCGGGAGGGTTGCCTATAGCATCAATTTTCCACGATATGTTCAATTTTTTTACGGGCTTGGAAATTTAGTGGTTTATCTTTAGTTTTCGATGATGTGAGAAAAATTATGTTTTACATTAAATTACCTTTTGACTAATTTCAACCAGTAACTGCTTTGCAAATTGACATCTGATTAAACCGTCCAGTTTTGGGGTTTTTTCAGGTCGTCATTACTGGTACAACATTTCACCGGATATGGACTGCCGAGACTTTTACCCGATGTTTCTGTTGTACAACAGGGATCGTCTGACCGGTTTTGGTTGGGTCGCCATTGGTAATGCTGACAGTCCACGGTACGAACACCCCCCTCCTAAAAGACTCGGGGTAAGCAGAGTCACAAGAACACAATATGCCTCTTTATCTTTTGTACTTGGACATGTGCGCATATTTGGTGACCGTGTGTGCGTGCTTGCTTGTGTGCTTCTGGGATGTGTTTTTCTCAAATGCTTGTGACGTGAACACTCCTATGCATATAGCATGCGTTTTACTAGAGTGTTGTGACCTGGGTGCTCTCACACGCTTGTGGCATACCTTTCCTCAAATGCCTGTGGCGTGCCTTGTAACATGCATTTCTCAAATGCTCTATGCTATGTTAGAATCTGCACGCTTCGCATTATTGCGTGTTTCGATCAATGAATGGAAACGAAGTTTTGTGTTAAGCGAGTGAATCTTTGTTTGTTATCGAGACTAGCGGGAATCTTTCGAAAAGAATTTTTCTGGCTTTCTGAAATCCTTTGCATTTGAAACTTTTGGTCAAATTTATGAAGATGTGCATAGTAGTAAACACTCGAGGGCACAAAGCTACAACATCTTAAATCTTATTCGCTATTAGCGACAAGAAAACTCTTAGCAACAGTTCTTTTACGTTACTTCTAGGATCCACTGACACGAAATCAGTCAATGGAAAATAGTGGTCGATGGGATCAATTTAATTATTACTCTCGACTTTTTTTCTCTTTCCAGCTGGGATTCTTCCTATCAGCAACAAAGCCAAAATGCATAGCCAACCTTAAATCATTGACCACGCAACACGTCTATCTGGACAAGAGACCATACCTCAACCTCTGCTTTATTTAGATAACGCCGTTGCAGACACAACCTCTTTACTAGGAGCTCTCCTCTTTCCGTACCCTTAGGGCTTTCCCTGCCTCTGGAAGGGAGGGAAAGTGACTTGGAAAGACGGTCATTGCAAAGTTGACTTTTCTCTCTAACAAGGGGAAAATTTTAAAGGGAATTTTGAAGTTTCAGGGTGAAGTATAATGAATAAACAGATAAATAAAACATAATTATTAAAATCTCGTTTTGAAATGTGCTCCACAATAATTTTTAAAGTTGCGCAAAAGGTTGAGAGAAGGCAGAGGGAGAGTGATAGAAATAACTTTACTGGGAAAATAGTGCAAAGATCTTTTTGAACAATCTACTGTGCACGCTACTGTATAATAGTAATGAAAGATTCTTCTAGCAAATGTTAAAGAAGGGATTGGAATCCAGGTAAACATGCATCATCGACAGATGATCAGCGGTCCAAAAACAGGCTGGAATGGTATCTCTCTTGAACAAATACTACAGAGAGATAAAGAAAAAAGGGTGTCACGAATCGCACGAACAGTGTACCATGTTAGTGCTCCAAGCTGCCACCGTTTTGGAAGAAAAAAAACTCGGAGACTAAATTTGCAGCAAAAGTCACAAACCTCCTCTGAATACGAACAATGATAGAAAACGTAGGGAGAACATGAGAACTCAACACAAGAGTTGAATGATTAATCATTACCAGTTGCCCTTTCAGAAAATCTGAGACCATTTTAATGGAATGTTGGAATTAAAATTCTAACATTCCCCTACAAGCAAGAATGGATGATATGTTTTAATTTGGTTTTACCGCTTGCAAAAAAGTTTTCTCTTTTATTTTTTGTAAAATAACGCATTTATACCAAACTAACACATTCCCAAAAGTTTCCGCTTAAAATCACGGCAATTTTCAACAACAACAGCAGCATGTACCTACCGGGAAAGATACATTTGTTGGATGCACAAATCTTGGATTGTCAAGTTTAAAGGGTAAAATCCAACCAAACCCGTTCAGTACTCCGTTCGTGTACATCACAAATACAGGAAACAATGAATTGCAGTCAAACACGTTTAGCAGGTCATACCAGTACATTTTTCCTTGAAACACAACAACGAAGAAAGAAGATAAATTAAGCAAAAATTGGAGGCAACCATACAGGGCGTGAAATTAATTTTTTTTTCAGAGTGGTAGTGGTAGCCAATTCAAAAAAAGTTGGTCGTCATTTTCAAAGACAAACAAAACCTTTTTTTACGCACGTTCTAGATAGACCCTCCAAAATTAAGTTAGGGGAAAGATCTTTAACGTGCTACAAATTTGACACTAGGATGGATGGTGTGCAACGTTCAAGCTCACCTAAATCCAAGATGGCGTATAGTTATCGATCGAGATGCATGTGCTGAGTTTTGGAAACAAACTTAACGAGGAAGTTTGCCGCGGATTTATCTCTTCAAATCTTTTAAATCCACTATATCTCTTGGTAAGGTTATGATGAAACATTCTAGTCGCCTATTTGGCGACTAATTTTCAGGATTTGGTCGCCAAAGTGAAAAATTGAGTCGCATTGGCGCCTGTATTAGGCGCAATTTCACGCCATGCCATATCTCTCTTCCTACCCCTCTCTCCCCCCCCCCCATTTTTTCATTAGGTCTTACAGCCAGTTCCCTATGTCCTCCCCTGTAATCATGGAATACAAATTTCAAACATCGCAAAGCCTCCATCTGATATCGTTTCCTAACACGTCAAATTGCATACTACATGAAGTAAAAAAAAAAAAACACATTATTCACTTACCCATCGACCAGAAGCACTCTCCCTTAGTCCACATTCCACCTAATAGACCACGCTCCAGCAAGGGGACCTGGACAAATCCGTTTGCCTTTGAACTTTTTTGGATCAAAAGTCTGTCACCAAAGTATTTGGCTTTAGAGCCATACCTATGCGAACAAATTAGACTTGGATCTTTGAAATAAGCGGTGATGACGTAGGAGTCGTTTTCTCGCTTCCATGGCGACCCCATTCGCTTACAGACAGTTGAAGTTGGAATCTTAAGGAAACGAGAAACAAGTAGAGGCTCATTTCTTTTATAAAAGACACCTAAAAGCAGCTTTAGGATCCCAGAACACTTACTCCAGTTTGAATTCCAGCAATTTTGTCGTTTGCATCAAATAGCAGCATCAACGTCAAGTCCCCATTGCGAATGTATCGACGACCTTGGAAATATGCTCTGGCTTAAAAAGAGAGAAATAGAGAAAGGTGTAAGTTGGCAGTAAGTCTTTATTTCAACCATAGAGTAAACTCGTCTCGGTAGAGTGTTAAATGACGTGACCAAATAACGGATGCGAGGGAAGCACAAGAGATCACCGACAAACTTATTTTTCTTCCACACAAAAGAGGAAAAAAAACAGAGACAAAACTTGGGTAACTACTAATTATATCAAAATAGCCCGCAGAGCTGGCGTTATTCTGGTGAGCGAGTGCTCAGTATTTATTAGCGAAAACTATGGCCGCCATCTTTGATTTTAATGGCAGCGGAAGGTTGGGAGAGAGATAAATTTGTACCAAGGGGGTGAGCGACGGTCAAAATAAGGGGATGGGTGGGGGCGAGGGAGTGAACATCATATAACAAAACTTTAGTTTGAACTCGTCTCTCACAGGAAGAGAGACGTAGTCTATGAGGTACACATCTGTGAGGAGGGGCAAAGCTGAGGAAATAGCCATAAAATGGCATCATAGTTTGTAATTGAATACAGTAGAATAGAACAGAGAGGTCTATCACTCGTTTGGTCCAAGATGAATGATAACAATGATTGACTAATAAAACGACTTCGCTTTAAGTCGATAATGTTTGGATTTTATATCACCTTTAATTCTTCAACTTACCGTGGCATTTGTCACGCAAACTCCAGCCTTTTGCTACAGCATCGCTCACTGTCAGCGGAATCTCATCCCATTTCATCCAAGTAACTTAAAAGCAGTATGTCAGTTCGTGGTTAGAACCGTACAATTAACTTGCTGAGCAGTATTTTAGCTTAGAATTTTTTTTGCATATTTTAGAAATTAATTCGAATCTATTGTTTAGGCATAAGCTATGTTGTTACGCATTGTTCACCTGTTTTCTTGATGTTATCGTAAATTATCCTAATCTTAGGTTATGCACATTTAGTTTACCCAACCACGTAATTATAGAGACGTGTGCTCTTTGATTGGTCGATAAGTCAAAGTGCAATTGTGGCACAGAAGTAGTGCTAACTGACGAAGTAGCCGCTACGCGATTTGTGATGTTTCCACAGTAGAACATTGTACGACAAAGTGGTTATATAATCGCCTGAGTAACAATAGTGAAAAACTGATTTATCCCCAGTAGAATACTGTCAAGTTGTCAATTGGCTTTCTCTTGGAGATTGGAGGCGGAATTGCCAAGTGGTTAATAAGCTGAACTACGTATCAAAATGTCCATTGTTAAGCCCTAGTGGGGTCATTCTATGGCAAGACACTACACCCGGCCCCTCTCCTGCCAGGAGTATACATGGGTACCGGTGAGCTGTCAAGGAAATCTGACGAAATTCTGAGGGTGGTAACAATACAATGGTATGGCATCACGTCCGGGAGGAGAAGAAATATCATCAGAAATTTTTGTTTAAATCTCCCATCATCATTATTTCTTTCGTTTTTATGCAATTAACCGAAATAATATTTTGCCCCCTTACTTCTATCGCAAAATTACATACCATACCTGAAAGCTTGTCCCACTCTGGAGTCACTGGATCTAAAGAGAATAAAAAGGATAAAAAATATATAAAATAATAAAACTAAACTCCTAAGAACATCAGTCATTTTCTTTGGAACAGCAGGAGAATGCGTATTGAAGTACTATTAACTGGTCTAGTTATCACTACATTATAGGCGCACTGTAATCAACAACGAGACAGGTACCCTGGTGATGGCCAGAGTACATTCTCTGGAGTTTCCTGTTCACATTTAATTGAAAGGAAATGCTCTCGGGAAAGTGGGATTTCAAACTGATAAACGTTTTGAAGATCATTTCCACAAGCGTTTTCCTGTCCACATTGAATTGAAAGGAAATACTTGTGGGAAATTAGGACTTGAAACTGCTAAACGTTTTAATTTTCTGCAAAATAGTAACAAAGTTTCGGTTGGCTTGCTAATTGATCTAGATTGACAAAATGATATGTACTTTCTCACTAAGTTTCATTTTGCAAGGTTCATGTTATGTTGGCATGCACTCTATCATCGTCCTTTAAGCGTTAAATAAAAACAAACAAGCAAAAGCTGTCTAGTCTTACAAAAACATGAAATGTGCTTCTAGCAATAAGAGAGGGTCGCGATCAATGCAATAAAGTTCATTAATCAAAGGAAAAGCGAAATTTTAGAGAATATCATCTAATGTCTTAAGTTTTTTCTGAAGTGTTATCAATTTCCTTCATTTTCGGCGCGAAGGAGTGCAGTGAATAAAAGTTCAGTATAATTAAGGGATCGCCCCATTTAGTTTTTAGTAGCACGCCATCTTAAGAACAATTCCAGTAACTTAGCCCAACAATTTGATTAGTGTTTCAGGTTAACTTCCATAAAATCTTTCGACGTACCGAGACCTCCTAAACGGGAAATTTTTTTAAGACTACATATCATCATATCCTTCTTTCGACTAATAACAGAATACATGAAACTAGTTCAGATAAAACGGTAGAATACATGGGTAATTCTCTTGCCTGCGTTCCTCGACCTATGCCAATAAGTTCGAGCGGACACGACCATCACACAGACGAAAAAAGCAATGCAGTTCCTCATTTTTCACTGAAGACAATCCAACGACCAGTTTGACTTAACGAGGCACTAAATGCTTCTATGTTATGAGAACAATTCACAACTCTTTTAAATACTGGTCTATGTGAGCGGAGTAAATAGGCGTCCCATCGTCATGCTCAATTGAAGGCAATGAATGAAGAATGACAAAAACACTTCAATACTCTACGGGGCAGGAAATTCAAACAGCGACCTTGGAGCAGATCTGTAGGATTTCTGCACGCTCACCGAAAAAGAGCAAAAAAAAACCAATGCTATATTAATGCTGAAGAATTCACTCTTCAGATCGACAATTTTTTTCACCTTATCACCACAGAATGAGCTAAAAAAGTATTAAATCTAGATCTATAAGAGCTAAATTGGATTTTCAGAAAGGTGAACTTAGATCATATTTCAGTTTGATTGCTGATTGAAAATTGTGTTCTCGTCTTACTTAATATTTAAGTAATAATAAAAGAAAACTGATAAAATTGAATTTTAATCCTTAAAAGAATAAAAACGTCGAATCGCAACAGTTGTATGACAATTCTTGAAACCGTCTACAGTTTTTCCCATGTGGGTATGGTCGCATACAGTTCTTGTTATGTTTTGACCTCTGGCTTAAATCGATTATTTATTATGAGAAATAAAGGTTTTTTTAAAGAGGCAGAGAGCCAACAATTTCATGTGGTTTCCCGTTCTGGGAAGCTTTGTTTCGCAAAGCTTTCCGGACGTTTCGATGACTCAATTCAAGAATATTTTGATCATCAAATTTAATTTTACGATGTCTAACTGCAGAGAAATATTCCCCATTAATGACGAGGTCCGATAAGGTTGGTGCAAAACAGTCAAAATTCAAGTTCTCATAAAATTCCTGCAGGGTGAACAGTTTGTCCTAAAATCTGACGAAGGGCTAACGCTCGAAACGAAAGCTCTAGAAACTCTTAACAGTGGCCAATTTACATTACTAACTCTGTTGATAAAACCAAATTATCTTGTCAAAAACAGAGTCAAGCTTAAGATATTGTGTTCTAGAATCTTTAAACAGGAAATAAGTAATAAATAGCTTTATGGTATGGTTATTAATCAAAGGGGGTCCAGCCATAACAAACAGCGCGCAATGGACTTTTCCAGTGACCCTGTTAGAGAAGATATCAAAATATATCGATCAAATCTGGCGACGATAGATTGATTAAAACAAAGCAAAATATAAAATACTTTGTTTAAATCCAAGAATAGGATTCTAGAGGGCAGAATGCTGTGAATCACAGCATGAAAATTTGGTAATGAAGCATTTAAATTGAAATTACAAAATAAAACGTCATGATATATTCATTACCTGTTGACAAGACCCCCCCGAGAAAAAGGCTGAAACAAATATGCGAACTTTCAAAACACTTCCTGTGATGAGACTCTTATCGGAAAAAATCTCGATTTGTTCTTGATTGCGCGCCACATTCAGTATTGATAGAAATTTTTTCCGCGTATGGTAACGTTTACGGATACTTTCCGCTTGCTTCACACTATGCATTAATGTCGAAAATAGACATCTTATTAGCTATGTTTATATAAGCAAGCTTATTTTCCTTAACCGTAAAAACTCCTCTGCGAAGTCTGCTTCGTCAGAGGAAATGCATAGTAGAATAAAATACGTTTTTTATCATTTCAGTTCGAACAGTGCTGCTAACCAGTTTAGTATCATCATTGTACAGTGTGTCGTTTCCTTTCAGGAAGATTTTAAGGAAGTTTAAATCTCAAGTAAATAAAGTTTGCATATATTACGATAAGTCCGTCAAATTCAACAATCAAGATAAGAAAAAAGGCCGTGAGGGCTATTACTAGTATAATTACTTATACATTAGACGAGACTTCAAAAGACGATAAGAACACCAGTGACAAGTTCGCCTACGCTTACGTGCTTGCATTTGCTTTTATACCACGTTCTGACGTCATCTCTAATTTGTAACTGAAACATCGCACAATAAAATGGAATCTACTGTTTCATAAAAAGTGAAAATGACGTCATACGCGTCACACGAGCGTAGGCTTAAAAGCTGCTCTCACTTCAGTCGCTCATCGATAGAATATAAATGTATGTGATTTCAACCTTGTTTTGTCTTCAGTGAGGATACTTTCATCTCCTTCCTACACTTCTGTTGAAAGTTTGTCAAGCACTTGAAAGTTTATTGCGGTCTTTCGAAACGGTCACTTAACCCTTTACCTCCCAAGATCTGATTGTTAATTCTCACCTCTAGCTGTTACACATTTTCTTGTGAATTGGTTCTGAGAATTTAGTGTTCAATCACAATAATATCTCGTACCTGATATGTTTGAGTAATCCCACTACCTGTTAACTGGATAATGTATGATTACAATAGGGAGAAGTTACTTGTTAATCACTGCTAAGATCTCATCAGTAATTCTCCTTCCTGTCTGCTTACTATGATGTTAGTTCAGAGGATTTGGTATTGGATGAACCCTTTCCACCCTCACATCAGTATGCATATTCTCCTTACTGTTCCCTATACGTTCCCTGAAGCGCTGATGAGGAGAATTTGTTTCATAATCCAGAGTTTCTCTTATTGGTGACCATTTCCTTCGTTCTCGTTGCCTGAATTTTTTATTCAGGGTTGCTATTGAAAAGAGAAATTTGATGCTAGTCACCCCTGAGGGTTAAAAGGTTACCTTATAATCCCGTCATTGGAATCTTCTTCATCCTCATCATTTGTCTGCTTGATATTATAACGAGAAATTCTGCCTTTGTCACTCATTGGAATTTAAATGGTTCAGTCCTTGTAGAGAGACATAGGACGGTTTACGGGCTGACTTCAATTTTTTCACCTTTGACAATTTGACCGTTTGATCAAGGCCAGTGAGGGTAACTCTTAATTAGAAATGTAAGATTTCCCTGGCCTGCCACTTCATTTGTTTCCTTATTTATCCCAGTTGGGCTAAAAAGGTTAATGAAACATGCATAAGCTACAAATGGTGATTTCCCTGTCGTATGAGTCACACTGTGTTGGTAAATTGTTCTCAATATCGTGATATTTCTAGATAATTGAACACGATGGATATCTGGCTTTCAAATTAGAGAATATCCTGATCAGCCGCAATGACAACAGACACGAACACACACGCGCGCGCGGCACATTCCTCTCGTATATTTTAAAGTAATTTGCTTAAGCTAAAAGGTACCCCGCTATTTTTGATGCTCATTCAAAAATAATCCCTCTTCAGAATTAATTAAGAGTTATTAAATTTATCGCGTCCCAGAAAATTTTGAGGGCCTTGATTCTTACTCTAGATATTTCCTCGATGATATCATAATTTTTAAACGTTCCGCACTGTACATACATTGTTATATTCAACATGCTTAACGTAGCTCTTGGTGAATGTCTTTCCGGTACATGATAAATGGAATGTTCTGAGTTGTTTACAAAAGCTTGATTTACAAATCAAAAACACTAATTGGATATGGTGTATTGAAAACATTTTAGTTTACCGGCGTAACAGCTAAATACTTTCCCAAACCTGTTAATTGCTTCTCGTCTCTTCGATGTAAACAACCGCCGCGATCGTTTTAGCATGCACGAAAGACAAAATCTACGAAAATCCGATTATGAATAAGAAATCTGCAACCATACTAAATATTTCGTGAGTTACTCAGTTAATAAGGAATTTTAGCGAGACAAAAAAACTCAACTCACGTTCTTAGTAATGAATCGTTGTTTTGTTTTAAGCTTTAAATAATTCACAATTTGACAATATGGACAAAGCCAGCTTGCAATCCATTTAAAACTGGCGTGAATATGTCTCCGGTTCTTGATCTTAGTTGACATTCATGTACGCTCTTCTTAGGGAATTAGGAGGAATTTATATTCATAAGTTAGTTACATAACTCAAATAAAATCATTGAACAATGAACTTCACACATCAAGGTACCGCTAAATACGTAGAACTTGAACTGAAAAAAAAAATTGAATATTTGAGAAATTGGTAGGTTTTAGTTTAACTTCAATATCAGTGATTCGATATTGACGAGGAACTCAGCAAATGCAGAAACAAAAGCAATTTGGCACATAAAATACTCAATGAAGATTTTATGGCAAGTAAATTTACACCATAAATAGTCAACAAGGGCGATACAAAATGAAACAGTTTGTTTGTTTGATGCCGAAACCAACACGAAACTCATCCAAGTGCTAAGTGGAAACATCATTGCTCTCTCTACCAGGCAAACAACTGAGAAGACATGAATGAACGGACCGAAAGATACGTCGATTTGACAATTAAAAATTGAATCATCAACCATGCAGGAGTCATAATAAATGACAAAAAATCTCCCACTCGAAATTGCGTCATGAATATTTAATTTTTGTCATAGCAGATGTCTACAGTTGTTCGTTGTTGATCAATGAATTTCTAGCGGAAGATTATGGCCGTACTGTCGCGTTTATAAACGGGATACAATTTTGGAATGAAACGTAGTTAACTCTAGGAGTATTTTAGCTTCATCTTGGGATAAATATGATTTCAGTAGCTGCTAATGCATTCGATGGATTCGATCAAACGACCCAAAAACGCAGTTTGATAACAAGGGTAAGTTCATGACAAGATCTCGCTCAGTTATTTATAGTTTAGTTTCTAAATAGGAAAGTCTTCAAAAAATTGATAACCAGGCAGAAATGTCTCGTGGTGTTTCTTTCGCCCATAACACTTAAGGACGGATTACAGTGTTGTCGGGTTTGAAAATGATCTCGACATATTGACTTCGAATAAAAAAGCTGCTAAATTCAGTTCATTCACATGTCACCCACTGTGACAAAATGCTGCACAGAAAAAGAATACATTCGATGTCCACAGAAACGATTTGGCAACGGACCAAAACTCAATGGCTGATCTTTCATTCTGGGAAGATTATAGGGAATGCGACCGGGCAAAAAACCGGAATAGTCTGGCGCGTGTTGGGGAACTAAGAAAAATTAATGCATTATTTTATGATTTTCAACTTGTTCTTAAATGAACTAATAAGATGAATATACTGAAATATTCGAGGACAGAAGATTCTGCCCGAAAGGGATTTATTAGTGATTAGTTGTCTGGTTAAATTTTTTTAGGAGCGCTCATATATCCTCCAGAAAAACGTGCGTCTAAAGAGGAAACAGGAAATAGCTACATTCTGGTTTATCAAATTTTGTGAAATTCAGTGCACGAAATGAGGCACAAATAGTCAATTGACATCTAGCATAGCCACAAAATGCTACACCAAATTCATCAGGTAAACCAGGAATAAAAAAAGCGAGGGAAATGATAAAAACGGAGTGGCGTTGAATATTTCAAAATCCCAACACTCGTCATGAATATAAACGTGCTTGACAGATATGGTGGCGATTGTTTTCGACTAAAATGTGGTCGCCTAATTCTTAATTTATCAAAGGAAAATAGCGAGTTCCAAAAAAAAAAAAAATGTTTTTGTATGTAGAAGCGTGCAATTCTTCTCCTGATCAAAGAAATACATAATTTACTTTCGCGTTATATTATATTTACGATATCTTAGAATTTTGAAAATGTATTTGAACCAAAGGTCGCGCCGAACTTCGCTATTGGCGGACGCGATTAAATTCAAAATGGAGGGTAAAATTTTGGGATATTACAGTTTACAGCGTTTTTCATAAGATAAGCTTTTTGCGGTCGCTTAATCTAGTTTGTAAATTGCGCAGTTAAAAAGCTACCTTTTAGAAAGATAAAGCTTTAATAAAGAGCTTCAGAAAAATTTAACGTTTGACTCAAAGGTGGCTCACAAAAATAATACTTTAGAGATCGAAAACTGACTACCAGAATATGTCTAAGGTCAGCAAATAATCCTAAATCTGAATCTCAGATTAAATGAGTATCGAATATCTCTTCGAATTACGACATTCGTTTTTCAGCTGATGAAAGAAAATCGATGCGTGCTCCGGTTGTGTTTTCCTACACGGGTGGAATAAAATTAAACTCGATGTTTTGAGTTTCACACAAACCCATGAAAGGGAGCCAGTTTCTACTCGACCAACCAGAATAAATTTCTTTATTAGACGCCGCCACCTCCCAGCTGTGAACATTCCTAATTATGAACTGAAGGGAAAAACAATTTGGCAGTATTTTGCATTTAAAATCTAAAGCACAGGTAAATGAGTTGGGTCGACAGAGTAGCGCAGCGAGCCTTGGATTAAATTCAGTCTAGCAGGTGTTTTAAGTCAATAAATTGACGAGATACGCTTCCTCTCCGACGGCTTCGCTGACACTCGGTGTTAAAAGCGCACACTGAAAGTTTAGTCAATAAAGCTTACATTTTCAACATGTTTTAAGATTCCTCTGGAATGTTTACACAGGAGACGGCCCGACAGAATGTATTCGTTAATTTTTAGCGTCTTCGCCAGGGGGTCGCCATACCAAACACATTTCAGCATCGCATCGAGAGGAATATTTTCTCGATTAGATCTTGGTTCAAAACATGTAATCAAAAAAGAGGCATGTTTTGTGACACAAAACTAGTTTTTTGTCGGGGATTGGTTTGTTACACTTGTCATTTTGGTTTAATTTATTCGAGAGGTTTCTAGGCATAGTCCTTTTATGTGATAGCTAAGCAATCCATATTGCCTACGTCACACAAACAGAGGATCAAATTAGGGATGTTAAAACCTGCTGCTGAGTTTTTTAAATGTATTTCCATAAAAAAAAACCCCACACACTCGAGGAATCGACCGAAAGCAACTCGCTCTTAACAGTTAGCTATGAGTGACGAGGAATTTCGAGCATTTACCAAACATCGAATCCAGGTTAGATTGAAAGGTAGTTCTTTGAAAACCGACATTTGCTGTTTCTTTAACCATAACTTATTGAAATTTTGTTGTCGCACGTCCCTAAAACAAAGCCATTGGCACCCAATGGTTTAAAAAGGGATCTCTGACTTTGTAATGGCGCGTCGGAATTAACACTCTCACACGCTTACGGTTCATACGCAACATGCTTCTAGGAACCGAATTTTACCATTCATTTGCCTAAAAGGATTCATTTTTTAAGAATAGGCTTGAATATGGGCCTTATATTCCTCTCAAAATGACGCTTATCTGTACAAATTTCGTGGGAGGTGTTCAAATTTCCTTTCTTTAGCTATTTTTAGTTAGATGCATTAGTCTGATGTAACCACATCCTTGCTGAATTTAATTCAGTGAGCCCAAGGCAGAATATTGTATTTCAATTAGACAATTGCAGACGCATAGTACGTTTAATTCAAGTTGATAAACCGCAAATGAAAATATATCAAAGCCGTTATTTCAGTTCTATGAATGCTTCTATGGAAAATTACTTCCAGCTAGGAGATAAACATTGTACTGATTTCAGGTTTTTGTTAAAGCGTAATTTGGTAACAAACAAAGAAGTTGCTTTTTTAACTCTGATAAATCTTATCATTTAGAATCTTAGAATATTAATCTAGGAAACAAATGATGTATATATTTTATTTTGTCTTAAATATGTGATTTGAACGCTATAGGGGAGTCAAAACGTGTTAACTTTTGGTGGCATGTTTGTGCTCGTACTAATTTACTTTTTAACCTTTCGTTGCTTTCGGCAAGTTTTCGACAGGAAACTCTTTGATAAATTCTAGGAGAAGTCTTGCAAAAGGGGGTGAACAACTTTTTCTACATGTGGCTGGCGATGGAGTAACAGGCGACTATGCCTTAAGGTGAAATCCAAACACGAGAGCGTGTTCGCTGGCTCAACAGACGGCAGTGAGAGGTCTTATAGGCGGAGGTAGTCCGCTGATAACCGGCTTTGTATGAAACCTCTGGTACATCATCGTTTTCCAGAATTCAAAAAGTTACCTAAGCGCAAAACAAATATTTCGCATCTAGCTGAATTTCTATGACTGTCTCTTCCATGCAGTTATTACAACAATTTCAAAGAGATATTGAGATTACAGCTATGCATATAGAAGTTCCCTACCTAAATTTTCATCATGATGTACGGATTGTACAGCTAAAAAGTTTTGCATTACTTATTAAACAATCGCATGTACAGTTCTGTGTGTTATGCAGATTCATATATGCAAGCATGTAATTGCAAGATTATTCCTAGAAATAATCACAATTGTTCTGCTCACGCAAGAAGTCATCATCTCCCACGAAATCTTGCCTGACAGCTTATTCATAATTCAATAGAAGGAAATGTGAATGGAAAATTGCGAAACTTTATAATTATGGCTCATTAACAAAAGAACTAAACTACTTAACCTTGTTCTTATTTCATTTTTTTTGTCTTTTCATTCTTGCACAACCACATTTGGTTTGAAGTGGTGTTCGAGTGAACTAACCTTACACATACTAAGAGTTATTCATTTGTCCTATTTCTTTCTACTTCTTCCCATTCCTTTAACACATTTTGACTTTTCTTTTACTCTCCTGCTATCCACAACTTGTAGAAAATAGGCAAAACAATGATCACTCAAATTGACTAAGAAGAAACTTTTTTTTATACTAACAAAACCAGACAGAAATGTTACATTAAAATCGATGCTCATTTGGTCCCGGTAGTATCATATCGACGAAAAACTGGAAGAATGAACTGTTCACAGTGCATGAATATGAAACAGGTGTTACCATAATTTTGTATAGGTATGACGGCTGGTTTAGGAGTTCAGTTGATATATTCATTGTCAGGGGACTGTCAAGATGCTTTAAAATGACAACAAAATGCCACGTTATTATCTGGGGTATCACGTGTGTTGAGGCAAAAGTCATGAAAAGCCACTGATTGGCATAAAAAAATGGAGAACTTAGTTATTGAGGGGTAATTTTAATGAGCTATCACACATAAAATGAGAGTAAAATAATGCGTTTTAATGGAGTGAAAAATGATTGATAGTTAGCATTGTAACACTTATTACACAAATGGTTCTTATCTTTTGGAATAGGTGCATCGCTTTTAATGGCTTAGTATTACTTCAATCTACTGTCAAAATGTTTTTAAATTAAATGTTTAGAATTCAATGGCGAAAAGCTTGAAAGAAAATATTTGAAGCAATTTTTATAGCTCTCAAAATGACCAAATAAACCAAAATAAACCAACTGTAGCTCCGCTTTTCGGCTTGGCAAAATCTATATATTATTAAGCATACCAACCCAAGATTTTGAGTAGAAAATGCAATTTGTATTTCGCTTTTAGGAAGCTAAGAAAATTACTCGTTGATTCAGTCCTGTTTTAGTCATTGGAATCAAATACCTCCGACAATGAGAGGATAAAATTAGTCTATATGCTGAATAGCAAGTTTCCTTTCCTTGTTTTTGCCTATGACAACGTGTAATCATGAATTATGCCATGAAAAAAAACAAAACAAACGTATCTGTCCGATGAAACACAAAGAGATCCGAAGTATTTCTCAGACGCACAACGGAAAATAGCGAATGAAAGGTGACTATTTCAGTTTTATTTATGTTGGCTAATGAGTAAGGTTTGAGTGACCTCGGCCCATGCTGTTATCGATACTAAGCTTTCGTCTTACTCCTTTACAAACGACGTTTAAAATGGACTTAGATGTTGTCGCTGGAATTCATAAATTCATTGGAAACGCCACCTTCACCACACAGGCAGCGTTTCGGCCGAGAAATTTTTCAAAGGTATTTCTGAACGTTGTTCTCCTTTTTTCCTCAAAGAAGTGATTAATAGTAGTTATTTGAAATACTTTCACTTAATTATTCAACTAAAAGCGATAATAAACGACTCTAAAAATGTTTCGCGCGCAAGTTTACGATAAGCGTAGTTTCAGCATGACACGTGTCCGGGAAACACTTTAGATAATGACAGTGACAAAATTGTGTTTTGAGAAATTCTAAAACTCTATTTTTAAATCGGGAAATAGTTGAAAGCAAAACAAAGAGTATGTTAGAAGAAAAATAACAGTCCTATTCAAACGAATTGTGAGCGATTTTGCCCCTGCAGACTTCTAACAGAACAACACAACTCCCTAAAATAAACGACAAGCTGCGAACTAAAAGCCTCGACATTTATAACCGATAACAGGTAGCTATCAATAAAATTAATTGAGTAAAATAGATATCCTCGCTGAACTTTGTTTCCAGGGAGATTTTACTAATAACGAGCTTCGTGATTCTACTTGCAAAACTGCTTCATTATCAATTCAGATCTTGTTTCTTGAAAATTAGAACCACAACATAGCATTCCAACTATTTATGTTGTAATTCGAAGCAAGTATGCTGTAACCGTTATAGATTACGATTTTTTGATCGATCAATTCACTGTAGAGCGTGTTATCTTTTGTCAGTTGGTTTTGAAAATCTTAACTTTTTATTGTCAAATTTTACATCCACATTTTTTGCGTAATTCTATTCATGAGATTTTTTTCCACAAAAATGCTTTTGTGAGACAGAAAAATTAATTTCCATAAATGTGTCGGGTTGTTGTTTATCACATAAACTTTCTTGACAACAAAATGTCTCTCAAAATAAGACAGTTAATTAACGAATTTTAGCAATATATTCTATCAACACGGGTATATTAGTTGAATCTAACACATAAACTGAGTGCAAGTTTTCAAACCTCTAATCTTCTAAAAAACCTTCGTGTACGTTAGAAGTCACTAAGAAAAATTTTCTGCTTCAACTACTAATTTAAAGTCGAAGTTATAAACCTCTCCAATATGTTTGATTCATTAAATTTTTACACTGACCCCACTACTTGGGGGAATTATGTTTATCGTATTTAGAAACAGTAGCTTGAAGAACACGTCATTTACAAATATTGTTAGAATTTCGCTGTGAAAGCCATGGAAACAAAAAGAGGTGTACTTTCTTCCAATGGCACCGTCTTTGATTTTTATGTGAGGGAAAACCACGCGTGCGCGATGCATTAACAATGCATCACTACCTCGAGAGCGAGAAAAAGTAGGAATGTTATGTAAATATTTACAAGGCTAGCTGAACAATGAATAGCTATAGTTATTTCTACGACAAAATGTGACGACATATGGTACAATTCTTACCAAATGTAATGTTTTTTTTGATTATCTTCAATTTTCTTTTAAACGATCTGTGTCACTCAAGTTCAAGTTCAAGAAAGAGGAAACTACATCTAATATTATAATTTGTTCTCAGCCAATGGCAATTCAAAGGAAACAAGTATATTAATATTTCAAAGGAAGCTTTTTTCTAGCTTTTTCGATGCAGTTCTAAACAAAAATGAAAAAAAATAAGGTGATTCATTTAAATTTTAGCTTTATCTTATCGAAGTCGTATCTCAGACGGACCTGTCAAATTTTGCGACGGTGAATAAGTTAGAGAAGTTTTTTACGTCTATTGTTATCATTTTTCCGTCTGGAAGCTTAAGAGGTAGAGTCCCTGTCGTCTAATTCAAGAACATCAGTCCCAAAGGAAAAGAAAATTGACGCAAGATACGACGTAAAATTGAAGGCAAAATTGAAGAATCTTAAGCTTTAGAGTGGTGTCAAGGATTTCTGTTCGCAAAAAGAGGACCAATTACTATAAGTCGTTTACGAAAACTTAAGGAAAGGCCCCTTCTTCCTATGATGAAACGCCCGATATAAAAACTAATAACAACTGCGTATTTTCACTTCAATCCCAGCCAAAAGGTTGATGAAATTTGCTGTTTTGGAATATGCTTTGAATCACAGATAATCATATTTAAACAAAATTTTCCAATAGGGTCAAGGGAATTTTAAGCCAAAGTGTTAAATAATTTACAAAATCAAAATATAAAAATAAGCGCGCGATACGAAGGACTACGGTCCTCATACAACAAACTGAACCAGAGTTAAAAATCCAAAATATCGTCTTGCCAAAGACAAAATACGGCTAGGAGCTTCAGATTTGTGATATTTCATGTTTTTCATTCTAAGTGGGCGGCAAATTTCATTTCATCGTCTTCGTTTGGAATTAGTTTCTCCTGATCCAATGAAGCGAATAGAACTTTTTACATTTTAGTAATTATGCCTTCACACCTTTCTCGGAGAAATTATTAGTCGCTGCCAGAAATTTCCATTGGCCACAGGTCGCTTCAAATTGCCTCTGACTCCTTGACGGCATTAATTCAATTAAATGCGTAGTGTACTTACTCGAACTAAACGGTTCTTTCAGTGTTGATGTTTTCTCGACAAAATCAAAAACATGCATGAATTAGGCATTGGGCACGAAGCTTGTCCTGTTCGTCATGACGCGCGCTTCCTGTCTCCCGTTGAAAAAGGGAGCGTTTAGTTTCTCGACCAACCGCGTGTTCACTTTGCTTGAAAACGACGGAAGCGACAGCAGCGTAACTCTTCAGCATCTAGGAGAAAGCTTCTCTGAACCATCTTTAACGAAAGCGCGGTCCAGCGTCAAGAAAGCGAGGGTATGTAAACGAGCCTGGCCTTATTTTATTTGATCAGCTCACTTGTATTTTGAATTACAACACATGAAAAGTGATAACACATTTCCATTAAAAAAAAGAAACTGAACGAATTCCACATGAAGAGAACTTCGTACCCAGCTTGACCTCGTATACATCATACGTTTAGTTGTTGACACTGATTGTTCGACATGAAGATTTCTTCATGAAACAGTGTGCGCCGACATGAGGCAATTTGTCGGTTATGAAACTTTTATGACATTTGTGTCCTAATTGTAACCTTACCAGATGTGTTATTATTATTATGATTTGCTTCTATCTTTGTTCTTTAGAGATTCGACCTTCTCTTGTATTATACTTTCTAATTTATTCATAACTCGGGTAATTTTTTGAAGTGAGTGCCGTGGTCGCAAAAGCTTCTCCTTCTTTTACAAGCTCACTGGTCCACCGTCGACGGCACGTGAATCAACCTTGGTTTTAATATCTTTCAGGGTAATTTCGCTGTTTAGTTGTTGTTAAAGTCTGACTTTTGCTAATGACGCAAACATAAAAAACTTAAACATTGAAAATGCAAGCACGGAAATCGAATGTTTTGATTGTTAAGAACGCACCAAGTTTCTTGACATTGGCACTTGTGTCGCTCGAAGGAATAATGAAACATATATCTTGACCTTTCAAGAAATCAAATTAAGACATTTCTAAAGTTTGAAGGTTTCTTTTTTCCCGACGTGTACCAAACACCCGATTTGAGAGAGAACCAGTTTGGAATGAGTTTCAAAATAAGGAAAGGAAAACACTTTTTCAAATGTACGTTTTCAAATAAAAAAAATGAATTTTTTTTCAAACAAATAACTGCGCGAATAATCATAAGTTTAGCTAGATTTTTCTTCAATTAGGAAACTTTATCTCCACTTACATCCATCAACTTAGACATGTTGTGAGCGTGATGAAGATATCCTTCCCTTGTCAACTTTTAATGGACAGTAATTTAAATAAGAAAAAAAAAACAAAAATTAAACGTAAAAAATTCGATTCTTCCATAGTTTTTCACTTGATTTTTTGTCGCTTCTAGATCGTTTTCCAGCGGAAGATACACCACGAGAGGGGTAGCCTTTGACGGAAATTTTTAATTGATTATTTTTGCGGTTTGATTTATTAACGACGGTTAACCATAATATCTGATGAAAATGAAAAAACAAGAAAATGAATTTCCCTGGGTGGCATAAAACTTCAAATAGCTGATCAGAAGGAGTGATGTAAGATGGCATTCAGAAAAAAGTCTTCAATAAGACTCGGCAATAAGGGTTTGGATTCTTTTTATGAGGCAAGTATCACGAAATGAAAGCATACTGAAAGATTAGTGGCAGGCCAAAGAGGATTTAAGGAAAGAAAAGAAAATTAACAGTAGAAGATTAAGTTGCAGACATGTTAATATATGTCGTTGTTGAAGCTCCTTAAGAAACAGTGGTATGTGTTTGATGCATAACTTGTTTCAAACACTCTCCCGTAAACGAAAGTCACTTTAGGAATATTCCTAAACCTTTTGGCGTTTGTCGTTTAGGGGTCGATGAGTTCATCGAGCGAGATCTCTTTCCCACCTTACGAAGTCGTTCCTGCTACTCGGCCTATCATCGTCATCGGGCCTTCGCTCCGAGGATACGAGGTAAGTGTGTATACTGCCTTCGAATTAAAACGGGGTGTCCGAACTTTCGCGACGAAAATTGACGAAAGCACAAAAAGACCTAACACACTAGGCTGCGATTTAAAAGGACACACGCATCACGGTGCTCTGTCTGATACTATGGTTCTGCTGCCGCCTCAAATGGCCTTTCTTTTTCCTGTCAAATTTAGAGCACTTGTAATGAGGTTTCCATCAGCTTGCCATGACCTTTGAAGGTGGCACTTTTGTGGTACAGTGTTTTGGAAAGCACTTTTGTGATCTTTCTGGGTCGCAAGACCCAGCATCACTTTGTCAAGAAAATGCAAAAGCAGTCGTAGCTTTAGTGCGCATTTTATGTAGGCGGCAAAAACATGTTATTTCTCACGAGTTAAACTTAAGGTTAATCAACTTAAGGTTATCAACCTTTAAGGTGGACTTTGAGACAATACCTAGGGCATAAGTCAGAAAATTAGAAAACTGGATTTTACCTGAAAATAATCCGGTAGTTGGCCTAAAAGCCCATGACTCAATTGTATTCAGGGAGCTTACACATACTTAAACACCGATTTAGGCGATGTTCTTTACTATTACGTAATATTTTTCTTGGAAATAAAAAAAACCAAGTTAACATGTTTACTTCTGTCACTTTTGCAGGTTACTGATCTTATGCATAGAGCTCTCTATAACTTTTTGAAGAAGAGATTTAGTGGAAAGTAAGTCAATAATTTGCCAAACCAAATTATCGTAACTAAGTTACCAGGAAATGTGTAACGGTTAGAGTTAGGAGAGAGTTAACAATCAGATCTTAGGAGATGAAATTTTAAATGGCTGCCACCTTCTTAAGTGGCAACTGTGGCGTTGAACTACTTTCTTGGATATTTTCCGAGGAATTTCACTGTCAAATTGCGGTCAACATTTCATTTAACTTAAGACGCCTTTCGGGAAAATGACACTGGAAATGCTCAGTGGTAGCATTTTAGATTTTAAAACATCAGTCTTACAAATAGAATCACCACCAGGTTTGGTTCTGTTTTGTTCATTTAAAATGAAACAACAATCAAATAAAAACAAACACAACAACAAGCTTTGATTCTATTAGCCTCTCATACTATGAAACTTTTCTGAGCTGTTGCGGAACAAATTTGAAAACCAATAAAATTACTAACATATCACTTGTTTTTACAGAATATCAGTGTATAGAACTCATGCAGACATTGGTTTGTCAAAGCGATCAAAGAATAATCCCTCAGAGAAAGAAAGATTTAACATCACAAAGACAGGAGGTCCACGAATGACAGGTAAATTTACCAGAACAACTCGTGAAGGGAAAGTTAAAAAGTACCATACTTCAATAAAGTAAAATGAAGTTGATACCCTCGTGAAATGCGGTTATGTTCTTAAACCCATCTTGCTACCATACATTTGTTAAAATAATCGCTCAAAGCAATCTCCTTTTCAAAATTTCAACAGCCGAAGTGCAGAAAGAAGTAGAGCGTATATATGAATTAACAAAGGGTCTTAACATGGTTGTGATCGACTGCGATGCCATCAATCATCCGTCCCAGCTAATGGACTGCTCGCTGGCGCCAATCGCTGTATACATCAAAATGGAACCACAGATTCTGGAAAAACTTGTCAAGCTACGCGGATCTAAACGAAAAAACCTCGGTGCTCAAGTCGTTGCTGCTCAGAAGTTGGCACAGTGTAACGAGGTGAGAAAGATTTTAGTTGCCTCAAAACAGTTCTCAGCTCTTTCTTTTTTTCTTTCTCTCACTGTACTACGATGACGGTGTGCAAAGTAATTCTCCACAACAGGTTGAGGGAATATGTAGGTGGCTGAAAGGCTTCTTCATATTTGAGTATGCTAGCTGTAGAAAGGATATAACTTGCTTAAACGTTCCTAACGCTTTGACCCTAAGAGTGACTAGCATCCAATTTCTCCTTACAATATCACCCCTGAATCAAATGCTAAGGTCACAGGAATAAAGCAAATGATCACCAACTAAAGAAGATCTTGGTTGTTAAACAAAGTCTCCTTGTTTGCAACTTAGAAAATGTATGAAGAACAGCATGGAGAATATCCATACTGACATTGGGGTGTAAAGGATTAATGATAGGTGCCTATGACTCAAACCTTCAATCTACCACTCTAATTTTCACTATCAAGGAATGATATGCTTTCTTAAGATACATCTTTCGTAAACTTAACAAAACTGTGCGAAGGGGTTTCAAGTCACCTACAATTTCTTAAAATATTAATGTAGCTCTAGACGTTACCAGTGTGTATTTACATTAATTCTTTTCATATTTCATGCAGGAAATGTTTGACTTGGTTCTTGATGAGGCCATCTTTGAGGACGCTTGCGAGCACCTAGGGGAGTTTTTAGACCAGTATTGGAGGGACCTGCACCCGAATGATTGTGAGGACGGAGCAGCGTCTTTATCAGAGAAGATGCCTCTACTCCAGGGACCCGGTCGAGTTCCTGCTTTAAAGGTACCTATCTAAATCGCATGACACATATCACAACCGCTCTTAAGGGTCCCTGGGGGCCTATTAATTTCCAGTGCGTGGAGCTCAACGAGCTGGAAATTGGGTTGGGGGGCTCAATAAAGAAGGTAGGCCGTTTCCAAGTCTAAGCACGTGGAACAACATTATGCCAAAGCGCCGATGGATGAATCATTGACTCGGCGTGATACCGCTTGCCATTAAAACACAAAGGTGCTATTCTAGGATCAAATGTCGTTAACACTTTCTTTCCTGCGCTCAAACAGCTTTCTCGAAATGTTAAGCAAACAAGAATGATCCTTACTCGGAAACGTTTGTTAGAGGATATCTTATTCACTCGCAAACAGTCAACACTCGCATTTTGTGGATACGCGGGCGCTGATTTCGAGTCCTGGTTTTAGACCTAAATTCCATGATAAGGGCGCTTTTCGACTGAGTGTCGTAACACCAAAACCAAAGTTATCACGACGACCAATCAGAAGAAAGGAAAACTTTCTTAAGAACCAATGAGAACTCAAACTAAAATCCAGCAAATTTCCCAAAGCGCAGGGAAACGCAAGAAACCACGTCGCGACTGAATTTAATCTTGCGTCGTTAACTTACAATCTATGTTTCAGGGCGCACAGGGTTTAGCCAAAAGCCAGCAAGGACAGTTACCTCTACAGAGTGTCGCTGGTGGAAAACAAGGCTCTCCATTGAAAGGCGCACAGCAACAAGGTGGACAGAGGGAGAGACAAGGCACCAGTGGCTCTCAAACAAACCAAAGGAAAATAGCGGTGAGTGGCAATGCGCCAGATTTTGGTAAGAAACTCCATGAAGCTTTCCAGAGTTCGCAGTCTCATAAAACCTCTGAGCCCGAGTATCAATCAAGTTACGGCCAAGAACCACCCTACGATCAACATCAACAACTTCAGCAACAGTACTATGGCCAGGGGGAGCATTACGAGCAGGAGCAACATTATGGGTCGGAAATGTACGGGCACCAACAAGGTTACACTACTGAACCCTATCACCAGGGGTACCAACAGCAGTATAGTCATGACGGCCATTACGGGTATGAACAATATGGGCAGGACCCTAATCAGGGGTACTCTCACGGGTATGAGAACCAGTACCCTGACTCCTATTACAACAGGGATGTCAGTATGGGGTACCAACAGCAATACAGACATGAAATGGATAGTCCTTATCAACAACAACAACAACAACAACAACAACAGCAAGAGTGGTATGGTGACTCAAGCAACTATTACGGAGGAGATGGCTACTATCAGTAATATATTATTGTAGAACAGTGTCAGATCAACAGCGAACACTCTCAATTTAACCACTGAATTAAAATTTGATAGCCTACTGAGCTATTTGTAGAGAATTTACCATACCTGAAACCAATTCAAGGACAATACTTTCAAGACTTTCTTGATCAAAGTTGCAAGTTTTGTATTTGCTTCAGCATGATCTTTTCTTATCATGCACAGCAGTCTCGTGTTTCTCACGTGATGCAAAATGAGATGACACTTGCATGCTTTATAGCACTTAATTGACGGCATGAAATCACACTTGACAAAGTTATAGCAGGACAGTTTATAAAATCAATGTTGATGGCATTTCCATCAAAGCAGAGAACTTGTTTAGCTGCCAAAATATGCTTGCTAAAGAGTTGTCTTAGCTACTCTGGGAGAACTTCACAAATGTATACAATGTATGACTTGATTATCCCAAGAAAAGAAAGAAGTTCACTGTTTTGATCACATTTTAGACTAGTTATCTCAAACTTAAATCCCAATAACTAGGATGAAAACCACGGACAAGTCATTTTTGACTTGCTACACACAGTAAATTTTGTTAGCTCTAGCTGGTCTTATTTATGTGTAACTAACCTAGAATGAATTAATCCCTATAAAACTATGCTGAGCCAAACTCTCTTATCACAAAATAGGGTTGTAAAAAATATTAGAAGAGTAGGCAGCACTACAGGTTGAAGGTCTCTCTACAGGCATGGGCTCTGGGAGCTGCAAGACCTCAAAGAATTCAGAATGGCTGGCTTATTTTTCAGAGTAGACCATGAAGTACACTGGTTGCCCTATTATTTCAACAACCGTGAAAGAGTAATCTGTAGTGTTAAATAGCCAAAAATATTCAGGAGATTTTTGAATGTATAGAACTTACAATTTGAACTGAAGAGTAAGGACCAGTGCACTGCTACAGATGAAAACCCTATTCTGTCTGACTTAAAAAAATCAGAATTTTAGTTTACTGAATAAAAATCAATGGCCAGTCTCACACTGCAACATTTTTTTCAATCATTTGCTTTGAACAATTGAGTAGGATGGATCATACAACAAATAATGTTGTCCCATTAATTTTGTTAAATAGCTTTATAAAATAAAATTTTGTATTTCAAAAATAAATTCTTGCATTTTATTTAAACATTTAACTGCTGTCGGATATAAACAACAGTTGCCCACCTTTATATCAAGCAGACACCCCAGATGAGAAATAGAAAAAAAAATATAAAACAACTACTTGACGATATATGTACCAGGAAATTATTAGTTCAATAATTATCAAAAAATTATCTCAGGATACCAGATCTTACAAATGGAAGGTTTACATGACATGGGAAAAGGGCAACCCCTTAAAACCCCACAATCAGATCAGTCATCCAAGACACAAGGAACAAACCAGAGATTGAAAAGGCTTTCTTGGTCAGGGTAAGGAGCATCATAATCCAAAATTTTTCAACTTACTCTATGCTTCCACATGCATAGGAGTGTGAAAATAAATCAACCCTCTACTCCCTAACATCAGTATGCATATTCTCCATAATGATCTCTATACATTTTCTAAGGTGTTGACACAAAGAGTTTGTCCAATTGGTGATCATTTCCTTTATTCTCATGACCTTAATAAGTGATTCGGGGGTGATATTGTCAGGAGAAATTAGATGCTAGTCACTATTAGGAGTCAAAGGGTTAAGATAAACCAAAGTTTTCAGAGTTTTGTACATGGGCACGATACAGCTTTGAAATTGATAATCTAGGCATAAAGAGAAAAACTTGATCAGTTGAACATTGATCAGGCGTGGTAAATACTGTGGAATAATTTGTCTGGTGGTTCACGATGGTATTTGACGATCAGTGTTCATCGAGGGATCACTTCAGGGGTTACAAAGCCCAGTCACATGCACAGACTAATTACAATCGAAATCCTAGTTAACAAATCTAAAACCTAATTACCAGTGGTTGTTTGCTAATTGATGCATATAATAAACCGAACAGTCACACCTACCTTCACCTGGACATCGATATCACTGAAAATCTCTCATTCTGCTGGTAGCTAATTACTGTCCATTCCAACCCTTGTTGTCGCAGCCATATTGAGAACATTTCCATCATCTCTATCAACCTCTGTAAAACTCTCGGGCTGCCTTTCAAGTTAAATTGAACTCTCTGTGTGGATTCCTTTATTTATGGATGAGAAGTACTTGATTTGGAAGACCGTAATGCGCGAAAAATCAGCTAACTCGGAAGCCATATTTATTTCTCCCGCCACAATTACACAACGCATCCCATAACACAAATAATATACCGCTGGGCTGCGGAATTGACAGGACTTTAAAATGATCACTCGATCGTGTGGAGACTGGTAGCTAGAATTTAGTTGTGGCTTGGCATGACAGCGGCGACCATGAGGGAATATTGGGTTGAAGTAGGGCACTCAAAACGCAATTTTATTTCTTCATTAGGACTCACTGGGACATTTGCGTCAATCAGAGTGCGCTAACGAATGGATAACAATATCAGTAGCACCTATCCTTTACTCTGTTCATCACTAACTTTAAGCCTCAAATTCCCATGTTAACAATTTTTTGCTCGTTACTTCTTCAACACCAAATTGGATCAATTTTGGGAGGGGGAATATTGGTTTGGCTATTGGACCTCAGCCTTTTCGGGAGGTTCTGTTCTCAGCAAACCACATTGCCACATCGTTCAAGCCAATTTTCTCAAATAATTCCACTTTGGGTTATCGTAAACGTATTTCTGAAGAAGATGGAAGACCAACATTGAAAATTAAACGAGCGCCCTTTGAGGTTTTATACTCATGGAAATACACTCAACTGCAAGTAAGCATTCGTGCTTTATTTATTTATTACTAAACCTACTCACTATGTTTTCACATTTGTAACAATCAGTTATTTAACCATCTAATTTTCTTCATACAGGAAATAAGAGCGTTTCACCAGCAGCGTCCTAAAAACTTATACTGGAGGCCTTTTTTCAAGAAAAACACGTTGTATCAACCTAAAATACGCGAGGCGACCTAACGCTGTTCTTGCGGCCACTAATTGAAAAAAGCTGCCATTTTATCTTAAATAAAAATGTGTCCATTTCATCGACCATTTATTTTTACGTTGTTGTGAAGTCAAACAACGCTAAAAAACGAATCGAAACATGTCACCTTAAAGCTATCATCAATCTCGGAAACAATACGTACGATACTTTAACTAAATACTCAGCTAATCTCTAATTCCTGACAGAAACAGAAGCGCAACTAAAAACGGTTCCAAAACTTTAGTCATTTGATAATCGGAGATTAAATTGAAAGGTACGTAAAAGTCACGCAGCAGTCTAATGAAGAGGGTGCTTTCCCTGTAGTGTTTGGTGTGCACGAGCAAGGCTCGTCACAAAGTGACGAATCGTACTTTACAAGACAAAGTTCCAGTATACCGGTGATAAAATAAACGGTAATCAGTAATCAATGAAAAGAAGCATTAAGAGTTGAGCCATCTTGACAATTATTTAACCCAAGCCATAACCCTGACACTGGATGGCTTGGAGGAGTTTTCTCTTCAAGATTTTCTTCGAAGGGTACAACGGTATGCTCATCCGCTGACCACAAGTAGTTGCCATGGGTAACGCCTTGGTGTTTCCACTGATGACATCCACAGTGATGTTAAGGTCTGAAAATACGAAAATTGTCTCTTCAGGGACACCATTTCCATATCACGCTATAGTATTAAACAAGTGAGCCTCCACTTTTTATGGCCACATCTAAACAGTCTTGAAATAAAAATCCTTAACAACGTTCTTTTTAATCGTAGCCTCAACTTGGGAAATATCATAAGTGAGAACAATCGGGTTAACCCTTTAACCCCTAAGGATGACTGGCATCTAAATTCTCCTTACAATATCACTCCTGAATGAAGCATTAAGGTCATGGGAATAAGGGAAATGATCAACAACTGAAGAAGCTCTTGATTGTTTAACAAATTCTCCTTTTCAGAACCTTAAAAAATGGATAGTGAAAGTATGGAGAATATGCATACTGATGTTAGGGTGTAAAGGGTTAAGAAGGACTGGCCCATCATAATGCGCTCCTGGTTTAAGATACTGCTAAATAACACTGGATAGCTTGATTAAAAAGGAATGACACGACTGTCTGGGATCATTTTCCTGTGATCGGATTGGAAAAAAGAATTGGGAAGCCGGTCCAAGGCTGCCTCATTTTGAATTACAAATTAAATTTACATCGGTCAATTTCAACCTGAATTCATCTGGAAAACACTTTTTCGAGAAGATCTTCTTCTCCCCGTCTTCTTCAATGGATAGAACGCATTTTTCTGTCTAAATATAGCGACCTAAACTTAGATAAGACAAGAAAAATTCCCATCACTGAAAGAGAGAACACCATACCTTGTTCCGGGTCTCTTCTGTCGGACAGAGCTGGGAGAACCGCGCTCCCTGTGCAGAAGTAAAGCAGTTGCTGTCGTTGAAGAGGAGTCATTTTTTGGACAATGGACCAGAACCACCTTAATAGGGTGCAAAGATCGTCATCAATATTTAAATTCTCGTTACCTTATGGGTGAAATTTGTTCACTGCAGGCTGGGGGAATTGGTTTCTGGTCAAGACCCTACATTCGATCAGATGAGATAAGATCCGAGAGGTCTTCCACAGTCTCTTCAGCAATGTGGAGAACAAAGGAGCTAGTCCATAATTAGACCACTTTTCATAAATATCGTGGATTCTATGAAAGCTCCAGGTGGACATGGGGCTTATTAGAGAGGGGACTACTCAGAGTGGAGGGGGGGGGGCTTTTCAGAAGAAGGGAGCGTATTAGAGGGGATGACTTATCTTGTCAAATGAAGGCGCTTCAGAGGGGTGGGGCCAATCCTGTCAAATGGAGGACTCTTCTGAGGGAGGGGTTTATCAAAGGGAACGTATCGTGAGGGATATCAGATGGGGGCTTATCAGAGGGGCTTAGCAAAGACGGGCTTATCATAGAAGGCTTATTAAGGGAGAGATATTAGTATAAGGTTTATCAGATGGGTATATACTGAGGGGGTCATCATAGAGGGTATGAAAAGGGGCTTATCAAAGGGAACTCATCAAAAGGGGAACTCATCATAGGGGAAATCATCCAAGGGATGCTTTCGCATCTTGTAGGAGCGCTTACGGGTAAAAAAGTTTCCTCCTACAACTCAAGATGATCACGTCACCACTCTTTGCAATTTGTACATGGTCAAGAAAACAAGTGGTGAGAATTGGAAAAAAAATGAAAAAAACTAAGAGATCTTGTCTTGAAATAAAAAATTCTCAAGACTAAGCTAGCGGTTATGTAGGACGGCCACTAAGTAGAATAAGGAATCAGCTGTTGGTCTAATGTTACCTACCGTTTAAATCTGTCGAGGATATCGGTGGAACAGCCATTGCTGTTACTGAACGTCATCACAGAGCGAAGACGGTTGATGTCGACATCTGTCGTTCCTCCTGACAGTAAGAGCTGAAAATCCTACAAAGGAAAGGAGAAAAAAAGAACTACGAGTGTGAATCTGGGCGGGAAAAATTAGAGGGTAGAATCTAAGTTTCACCTCACGCAGCAAACAAGACAGTATTAAATGACTGCTGGTCACATAACTGGTGGTTTACCTCTGGTGTAAGAGATGTTAGGAGTTCAGAAGGAATGACGTCATTCAGTCCGCTCCTCATGGCTCGTAATTCGTTTTCTACGCAGCCGATCATCACCTTGCTAGCATAAAGTCTAAACAAAGAAACGACGGTCAAATTATCAACAATAATAAAAATGATAATATTCGTAATCATAAAAATAGAACATTAGGAGCTTTTCGCTTTCACAAGAATCCTGCATTGGGAAATCTTGATTCAAGGTCCTTTGATATTTTCAAATCATTGCACGCCCAAAAACAACCTGATCCTCTCACGTAAATCAAATTCTAACAACAACACTGAGAGTAACATATATACTTGTTGGTAGAACTGGTTGTGAAAGGACTTTCGAACTTCTTTCTAACTAGGACCCCCCCCCCCCCCATCCCCCTGCCCACACTTGAATCAAAATTACTATTGTCACAGTAGCATCGTCTAAACTTTCTATTAAAGCATGTCACCACATTAGAGTGACATCGATGCGTCAACCAATTCAGAGAAACATGTATGTCCCGTTCTGACAGTAAGTTTACCACATTACCTGACGTATTTGAAGATATTGTCAGGCGTCACGGGAATCTGCGAACCTCCAGGTACGAGTTCTTCTGTTGTGCCGCCCACTGAAGTCTGTAAGCGCAAAATAATAACAGAGCTGTTTTCTTATCTATCGACGACATAGCTGTCTGTA
The DNA here is from genome assembly GCF_964200805.1 of Pocillopora damicornis. Classification (NCBI taxonomy): domain Eukaryota; kingdom Metazoa; phylum Cnidaria; class Anthozoa; order Scleractinia; family Pocilloporidae; genus Pocillopora; species Pocillopora damicornis. Next base: position 3,939,850 of record NC_142679.1, on the reverse strand, counting down.
GAAATAGATATACACTCTATGCTTCTAGAACAACGGTCGGTAACATCACCATGCGATGACGGGGGCGAGTTCGTCGGGATGGGGGCAAACTTACAAAGGGGCGAAACTTCTAGCTACCGTAACACCAATGTACTATTTAAGCTCATACCTCAAAATGGCAGCAGTATGTGGCCTGAAAGCGTTCTGAGGTCATCAGTGGGTGAGTTGTATCTAGAATCATACGACTGAGTCCCTCAAACAGGTCAGCATTGAAAAACGCCAGGTCCTCCCAAGTTACATCTCTAAATAACAAAGCAAAAAACAACAACAATATGAAAAAAATATTTTAATCTGTTCGATTGTTGCTGCAACTGGTGTTGGAAGTCTCTGTCAGCGGTTGGGAACTTCTAACCTTTTTTACGAACGCAGTCCCAATATTAAAGTAGTCCTAACATCAAAGCAGGCATAAAAACTGATGATTTCACATTTCGACATATCAACGCAGACTTTCATCAGGTTTAACAGACTCACCAGGCTGTCAATTTTGTAATTTTTGGTAAGCTTGAAGCGCCCCTCAATGATAAAGTTACATTATTTAAGTTCTTTCCAACAACGGTACCTTTCTAGTAGAAATTTAACCACGTGGCGGCTAAAGTTCAGTGGTACGGTGTTACTGAACCAAAGACTCAAACCAATGAATCGGCCAATGGCAGTGAACATCTTCAGGCGACGATTCTGAAACAAATAAAAGCGAGATAAATTCACAAGTTACCGACGTTCTGTGTCGAAGCGGGTTACTCTTAGTCTCCCACGCTCCTCAGGAGTACATGAAGAATAAAAGAGTTGCGTAGCAAACCTAGCAAAAAGGTTTAAAATTTGACAAAGTCCTTAAATTTTATGGGTTTTCGTATAGGTTGGAGTTTGTAAAAATATCACAATGGCCAATGAGGACTCAAAGCGTGAAAATAAAGAGATAAAAAGACAGCCTTAAGCACGAGCAAACGCCAGTCACCAAGTTACGATTGATTTTAGTTCTGCATTAAATCACAGAGGCTAAACTGTAAAATGGTACGAGTTTTCTCAGTAGTCCAAGCACAAAGCAAGACCAACGCAATTCCAAGTAATGTTGAAACTCGATTAATATTGCTCGATTCGGCAGGCTTGACCAAAAACAAACGAGGACGTAGCTTTGTACCTCAACTCACTTCTTCAACCTTGTTCCCAGAAAACGAAGAGATAGGAGACTTGAAAAGAGGTTAATCACGTCTCGTGTTTCTTTGCGCGCGCCTAGCGGCTGTGCCATCTACTTAACAAAACTTCAGCTATGCGAAGTGCATTTTTTGCAGACACATGGCTCAATCAAGGAATACTGAACTACCGTGATAAAATTAACCTAGAACAGGATTGTCGTCCAAAACGAGTGCTGCATGAAGCACGTACATGTACGTCTTGAATTGGGCTGAAAACGTGCAGCCAAACATGTATCAGAATTCAAAGAAATCTCATTTTAACATTCCAGATAATTACCTTGATATTGTTTTCCTCTGGGGAGTTGTCAGAATACGCAAACGGTTTAGGAGCATAGAACCCACTTTGCTCCGGCAGTTTCCCTGGCTCATGAAGTAAAGTCGTGGTTTCAACTGGAAGCTAGAAAATGAGAAATGTGTTAAGCAAAGGAGACTTGTGTGCCTCAACGTTCGCAATCCATCGTTTTAACGTAATCTGTTCTCAGCTTAACTATAGCGACTTTAGACTTAACTACAGCGACGAGTACGACAAATACATGGAACCAATGGGCGCGCACGATCGTACATTTGGCGGGAAGAAAGACAAATGACTCCAAAATCATGGAACGAGTTTTAGCAAAAATGGCATTCTGGAAAAACAAGATTTCAACGCGTAAGCGATCTCTTAATCACGAAAGATCCGCCAATTTCATGCGATTGACTGTCGAAACGTCGAAATCCACATCGGAAGAGACTACATTGTAAGACAAACGAAGAATAAGAACAACGTTTTTTCCGACATAGTTACCTTTTCGTCCGTTTTTAGGGCATTCGCCATGGCAGCAAAGAATCCCCGGTTCACACCCGGCCCAGAGCCCTCCTCTCCCTCGAACTTGACTCGAAGGTTGCTATAGTGAAATGTGGACATCTACAGAAGGAAAAAACAAGGAGATTTTAGTACTGCATCTAAGAGTGCCTTGAATCACAAACTTGCTGCCCTAAATAATCTTTAACGATTAATTACGGGAAAACAACAAGGGGCAAATAGCGATAATAATTACCTCGCCGAGTATTCTAAGGGTATTCTCCTGTATCTTCTGTCTTTTGACTGCCAGAGTCAGAGTGGTGCTGACTCTCGCACCTAGTCCTCCATACGATCCAAGCTGCTGCGATTCGCTTGTGATAGATTCACGGAGATAAGAAGCAGCTCGGCGGAACCTGGGCAACAAAAGCATAGTGGAGTTAGTTTATTCAATGATCGAAAAGATGAGTTCATGTTTTAGAGGAAAAGCCATAAGCGCATACGGACCTTGCTAATCTTCCCGCCACACCAGCGCGTGCCGCCAAGAAACTTTCTCGTTCAGCCCCAGGCCCATCTGCCAGAAACAGGCGGGAAAACAAATCCACAGAGATCTTCCATCTGCCTATCACATGATCAGGTGACCAATTTGTCACTAGGGGAGAGGGGTAGGTGTGCCTGCCGAAATATAAACAACAAATCAGAATCACTTAAGGCTTGTTTTTCCCTTAGAAGTTCAGGGAAGTGGTTTTAGTTTTATATTTGGTTGGTTGCGAAAAAGGCACGAGATTTCTGGGCAAATCACTATGCTAAGTGTAGAAAAATCAATGTAGTCCAGGATCTTTTCTTATCAATTAAAATATAATCGTAATGGCAAAGAGTTCTATATGTTTCGACGAGAACATGGAAAACTAGGTCTGGTAAAGAAAGTCGAGACTTACATGTACCTAAAACTAAACTAACCGAAAGAAAAACATTGAAGCGTTAAACTCGTTAACGAAGTCCCACACGAACGGAAAGTAACGCTCCTGTTCTGGTAAGAGCCTCAGTCACTAAAGAAAACCAAACTAAACAAGTTCAACACCAAAAGACAGTTAACTTTTTAAAAACCTATTTTACGCGATTGACTCGAAGCCAGTGTTTCTATCTCGCGTGGAACGTGGACAATTAATGCAAACAGTACTTACGATCCCATCGCACTAAACGTTGTCGGTAGTCCGCTTTCCTCGTCACTTTCCTTTTGCGCTAGATTTGGGTCTTCAGACTTCTGACGGGCCATGGTCACATTATGAGTGAAAACTTCCCAAGATGCTTTGGGTACCTTGGGAAATTTCTGTTGAATTGTATCTTGAAGACTGGTCAGAAACTTCTCTCTGTCACCCTGTATAACGTCCATACCAAAGAACTTTATAATAGCTTCTCGTTCATGGCTGTGACGCCGCCACCGCTTTGATTCTGTGGTAGGTGAGGGCTTAGTTTCCGGGCTTGAAGATCCATCTTCGGGCTGTGAAGGCTGAGAGAAACTGGGGCAAGAGTCGTCTCCATCGGTGCTTGTTGTGGAAATTCTTCGGTTGAGGGTTGAAGCCAGTCGAGGCCAGTGCGTCATGGAGTAAATGAATGCGTCCAGAACATACACAGCGTGCTCATAACTAAGAAATTAAGTAAGATGATATTTATCAAGTAGACATCCACGGGACCCTCAAGAAAGGTTTACTAAATAACACAACAAGCCCCGACCGTTGGAAGGGCGGATAACACTTTCCACGGATGAATCTCTAGCAGATGGATAGCGCAGTACGTTTTCTTAACACCTATCTGCTGGTTAGCTATTTATCCACTGCGTAGCTTGATGCGCCCTTAGAACAACTAGGCCAAGAAGAATTTTTCTTTAATCCCAACCCCCCAGTAAAACTTACCATATAAAACTTACAATAACACTCACCAAAGCAATAAATCTTGCCAAAGCAATAAAACTTACCAAAGCAGTAAAATTTAACAAAGCAGTAAAACTTAAAGCGATAAAACTTACCAAAGCATATCCACAACAGGGAGTGAGTCCTTGTGTTCATTATTATGAGCCCTCAACAGGAACATCAAATATTCCTCAGGAGAGGCCCCTGGTATGGTCGACAAAGATCTTCCCAACATGGCCAGCTCAGTGTCTTCAGGCCGCTGTAGTGACGCTAGATATCGCTGGAGAAAAAAACAATATGCAAATATCTTACAGAAGAAAGCAAATGTGATACGCCAAGACAGGAATAGGACTCATTAATATTATTGCCCTAAATTTGAAATAAGCTTCCAAGGCGCTGATCCGAGGATCACCCACTAATTTCTTCTTACATTAATATTGTTGAACCATTCATCAAGATCACGAGAATAAAGAAAATGATCGCCAACTTAGGAAGCTTTGATCTTTAAACAAATCCTCCTTGTCAGTACCAAAGGAAATGAGTAGAGAAGTGTATAGAGAAAGTGGACATCGATGTTAGGGTATAAATGGTCAAGAGAATGTAACGTAAGATTGTTAGTTGTAACGTAAAGACCAACCTTGGTATCAAAATTTTTTCCCATCCGCAACTGACCCTCGACCACGTCAAGCACTCCAGCCAGCCACAGCCATGACTTCTCGAGAACGGACATAACATGGTCCTGAACGGACTGACGTTCCTCCTGGGTCGTAGTGAGAGAGGGCAGCATGGCACTACCCTCCTGAGTGGGGTGGGTGTCTTTAGTGAGAGTTGTCATGAGGTCCAAAGTCTCCTTTACCAGCCGCGAGAACATGCGAGTCAAGTAACAATTTCCAGTGTGGACGCTCGGAGGTGAAACGACGGGGGTCGCCCATTGTGGAATCTGAAAAGTAACAGTGGGATACCTCGAGCATGTTACTTGCGAAAGTTCCCTCGGAAAGGAGGAAACTTGGGAAAAACCAACAAAGAGAACAACAACCAGAGGAAAAAATTAACAAACAAAAACGACCACAACAGACATAATTGTACTCCAAAAATATCTTCAGAAACAGTAGATTCTCGATCATTTTGACGGTTTTAAGGCCATTTACGGTACAAGGACCATTTTTAGCTTTCATCATTTGAGACTCACGTGAATATGTCCGGGCAAGTTGTTTCCCTCATTCAAACTGGCAACGCGACCATCCAAGGCCCAAGCATAGGGGTGGTCATGGGTTATTCCTGTCGTCAAGGAAACAGACCGCTGATCTCGCTCGTCTAGTTCCATGTCGCTATCACCGTCGCCACTTAAAGCTCCAACGTGATCAGTTTCGTCAGCAGAGTCACTGTCACTGTCGACTAGGGAACTCTTTTTGCCATGCAGCCTGGAAACCTCATAGGAAGGGGCCCTGAAGGGGCTTGGAGCGCGCTTCTTGTTAGCGATCCCGGAAGGTCCTTCAGAGATGTTTGCTAGTCTGATACCGCGGCACACTGAGGAATTTTCTGTCACATTGGTTTGCGAAATCCTAATGTAGAACACATATTAAGTCACACACGCGCAGAAAAATTCTGAGGGAAACCAACGCGGGTATAGACTGCAGGAGCATCTAATGAAAAAGAGCCCCATTCAAAATGCACTTGGCTTAGTGAGCCCTGTTTCTAATTAGCCCCCTCCCCCCTCCCCCCCCTCCCCCCACTTAAAACGTCCTCATCCTACTCTTCAATAAACGACTGGGTCTAGAAGAACAGACAAATAGTGACACCCCCCAACCCACCCCCTTCTTGGAAGTTTCGAGAGAGTTTATTTTGAATACATTATTCATACGTTTTACTGAAAAGATATCTAGAAAATTCCGGACAGAGTTGGATTTACAGAATTGAATTAAACATACCTCTGAGCTGTCCTAAGTGGTGGATCCTGTGGTCTGGTGCTTGAATCATAAGGACCACCCACTCGGATTCCTACAATTTATAAATCAAAGCTTTCTTAAAAACTTCTTTAGATTTTACATTACAGACTTATCGCATTCTCTCAGTAATGCTTTACCTGGTCTAAATCGGAACCTCCCTCCTGGAAATCCTCCATTGGGGTTAGGAACATTGTTACTCACAGACGAACCAGTAGAACGAGCTTGGGGTTTAGCCACACCCTCGCGAACTGGAAGGACGGAGGCCTCAGCAGCCTGAGTCAGCTCGTGAACAGCTAGCCATGAAAACGAGCGAAGGATCATTCTACAATCATAACAGAATATGACGTTATCGATAACAAGACAAGTCGATGGTGAGAATACAGTGCAACAGGACTGCAAAAATAACTAACGTTTTGGTCACTTAACCCTTTAACTTCCATAAGTGACCAAAACAGAATTTTTCCTTACAATATCAATACACTCCCTAGCAGGCAAGCTACGAGAATAAAGAACGATATCAATTAGTGGATTATTAGTTGATCCAATACCAATTTCTCCAAGCTGACATAATAAGAACTGTAAGGGACAGCAAAGGGAAGGACTAATGAGATCTTGGGAGTTAAAGGTTAACTATACAGAGGACGACGTCCAAACACTTACAATCACTTACACACACAGAACCTCTCGTAGTAGATAGGCACGTAACAAGTTGCAAAAGGAGTGTCCTTGTTTAGTTAGTGATAAAAGAAGAATCATCCAAGTCGTATTTTTAAATGCATTGAAAGAACTGTACTGAGGTGAAGAATCGAAAAACCAAAGCAATTCCAGAATACTTTCGACGACATTCTGTTGAAGATTGCTCTTCATTCCTTACCTGACTTTCCTCTTAAATTCTAAATTGTCCCCCTGACTGCTTCTGGTACTGGGCGTTGAAGGACTGGACCCAAGGCGAGTCCGGAGGTCGACGTAAGACAAGCCAGAGCGACTGAGATGAACAGCCAATTGACGAATAACAGACCTCAAGAACTTCATCCCCACCATAATGGCGACATCCGCAGGGCTTAGATCGCCTTGCAATTGGGCAATTCGATAAACAGCATCTAGCGTCATGTTTTGGGAATGCTTATTCATCTCATCGACAATCATCTCCACAAGAGTCATCAAAACGGCTTCATCAGAGTGAGAGAGCAACTCAAAGACAAACAAATCCAGGATGCAAGAATCTACCGGGTTACATCGAGATGGACCTTTTGGAGGTGAGTCGTCGGAACCACAAGCCTCCTTCGTCATGTGCACATCTGAGTTCCCTGATGAAGCGCCAAAAGGGCAGTAACCCAGTATCGTTGACACCACGGAGGGCCAGCTTTGTATGAGTTGTATCAAAACTGGTAGACTGTCACCAGGGAGATCATCAGGAACAACTGCTGTATTGGGAGGAAATCCTATCAAGTCAATACTCCCTGCTGTATTTTCGCTTGCTACATCCATTGGTGTTTCGTTTCCACCTGATGTCGACTCGTTACCAGGAAGCTTCTCCATATCCTTCTCGTCACCTGTCTGAGAAGTCTGCTGTTGCTGCCGCGGTTGTTCAGGCAGCTGACATCGCCTCTCCAAAGCCTGCAGTGTGTCCACGATGCTTCGGAAGCTGCTCGAGATATCATCGAGCTGTGCCAGAAGGTTAGTTTCCAGCATAGTGGTATCTGAAACGCCTGTGATATTGATTTCCGTCATTATTTCGTCTTCCTGTGGAGAGCGAGAGACTTCTTGCTGGGGTCTCTGTTCTCGCTTCACAGGGAACGCTGCGTCTTGCCCAAGCAAGATGCTGCCGTATTTAGAGAGACGCTGCTTTTGATTTGCACTCAGTTTGACCCAGCGGGAATTGTTCACCAGGAAAGCCAGGGCTGTCTCGCCCTCTCTGTTTGTGGCTGTGGCAATCTGAAACATTGTAAGTGACGTTATAATGTAGTATGATGAGCCAAGAATACAAATCAGTGAAAACGCACTTCTCGACTAAAAGCAGCCAAGGGGAGCAGGTAAGTAAGCGCAATACAAATAGTAACCTACAGAGAACCGTCAGTTCTCAGAACTTACGCGTTGTGGAACGTTATGTGATAAGTACGGAGAATTAAAAATTCCGATCTTAGAAAAAGGAAGAGTTCCATGAAAATACACCTTGTCTTGCCGGCAAGGATATGTATCTCACAAGAAGTAGAAGTAAACGTCACAAGATGAAGAAGATTCACCGTACAGCCATGGTTTATTTCGATATCGTTTGCCAATCACCCCCTTGCTAAAAATATATCTCTTCCCAATCCTCCTCATGCTGATGGAACAAACCAGTCCCTACCCGCAAAAATCTTGAAAATTGACAAAATGCTACCACTACTAACCTCTGGATATGGCAAAAGACGGCAAACAAGCTGGCATATTAATTTATCTTCTTCTTCCTAAAGACAAAAATGGAAGAATTCAGGACCAGTAACAACCTCGGTAACGCCATCTCCTAAGTATAGCAAAGGGGTTTTAAATTACTCTTACATAAAGTAGGTTTTAATCTGAAGTTGGTATGCTTGAAACCATCTCGGATCACATTCGTTGAACATGTTACGCAAAGACGGTGCACACAATGGTGTAAAAAATGTTTCAATGTGTTAATTGTTTAATTCCAGTTATATGTAGTTAAACATTTCATTCACTACATACAGAACAAGATGAGGCACAACAATTAGGAGTTATTATGGGCGGGTTGTTGAAATTCAGTCTAACATGGGCTTCGATTTTAGACCATGAATGGGCCAAGTGATTCTTTTTCTTGACTGGGATGTTTAAGCAAAGCAGTGTTAGCCTTAAGTCATCTTGACACTGTTCACGCTCTAAAATCAACATTTACACAAAAAGATGATCTAGAGCACGGTTTTACTAAACAGCTGAAAGTTGATGTAACAACCAGCCGTTGAAATTCACATTTTAACTAGTCTTCGCAAAGCTGAATAACTTGAAGAGTAATAAACACAGGCAACAGGTTACATGAAGACTTGAGGCTTCGATAAAGAGGTAATTGATATTTATAATCATCATCATCATAAATATTATTATAACATTCTTGCCATGATTATTGTCATTATACTCAACCAATCATCATCAGAACTAAGATTATTACAACTATCATCAGGATGATGATGATTATTATTATTGTTATTTTCATCATTCTTATCAATACCATCGTTATTACCGTCTTGCTGAGCATGTCACCACTGGTAGTTGCCTGTGACTTTGGACTTATCTTGGGTACTCCGTCAACATTGGACACATTGTACACTCCCCCTCTGACGCCCACCTCCATCTCGTTCTTCTCTGACTCCTCGTTCTCTACCTGGAAATTAATCCGAAACTCAAATATTAGTTGCTTTAGTGAAATATCTTTGTGATAGTTTAGGTTACGATATGCAGGAAATAACCCTTTTTATTTCCCATCTCAGATACAAAACGTGCTGTGATTCGTTGATTCAGCAAATTGTACTCTGCTGCGAGTTCCATTGGAATTCAAATCTGCTTTTGTTGCCGAAAACTCTGTTTCTGCTTCGGACACACAAATTTTTTGTTATCTTTAAACTGTCGGTTATGACCGGTGCTGAAGACTAAGCGATGATTTCAAATTGACTCGTGTTGCTTTCGATGCGCGTCAGTCATTCAAGTCATTACACGTCACTGAAAATTGTTTCCTGCACCAGTCAGATGCGCTGAAGACATCTAATGAAGACCTCTTTCTAAATGAGTTCGCGGTCTGTACTTTTTGATTTAAAGATCCTCGTTGATTCCTTAACTGACAGTGCAGAACTCGACCTCGAGGCCACCTGGTCAAGAAGAGATTTTGAATGTAAGGTAGAGCTAAGCTGGACGGAGTGATTTTCTTACATATTGTCAACAACAAACCTCAGTGAGTTTGACATGCAGAACATGTTGCACCAAGCTGGCAAGTCCACCTTCGGGTGCGGTCATCTCACTGGACACCATGTGATGATCCATCTCCACCAGAGCTTGTCTCAGTTCTTTAGGATCAGAAAATGTCACCACTCCTAATAAAACAAAAATTAACCAGGTGTTAAAAAAAGGCGCAACCGAAACATAGTTCTAGGCATCAGCGAGGGCTAGGAATTTGTGTTCAAATAATTGCTGCAGAAATATTGTTCAGTGGTCGAGGGGAAACGACAGGTATGAAAGAGAATGAAACCTTAAAAAAAGCATCACCTCCTAAGTTAATTTCAACTCAACCCAACTAATCTCCCCGGAATAATGTGAAATGTAATTAGCACGATAATTAAGGGTTCCCTTGGAGGACGAATTGAGGCTGTAGGAGTTGTCATCGACAGAAACATACTTCGTATTGACCTGCACGCGACTCTAGCCACATCACTCCGCTGACCTAAGACGTCGGTTATGCAGGTTATCTGAAAATATCTCTCTTCACACACAGCAGTTCTTGATGTTGCTGCTTCGTTCTCTTTTTCCAATCCGTCGTGAATAAAAAACCCACGAGTAATATCCCAGAAGCACCTATTCAATGTCTTTTTCGGTGAGCATCTGGCCGATCACCGCATAAATAATCCCTCACCTGTTAAAGACTCCCGTCGACTGCTGACCACGGGAATCCGCGCTCCTCCATCGACATATCGCCTTGACCACGGATGTCCATTCCCACCAGACGTGGGTGGTGTTAGTAAGTTACCTCTCTTCACCTCAGAGGGCTTCTTCTTATGCGTCTTCTTCGCTTTTTTGGCTTGCAGTTTTTCAATTACCTTCTGCTTTGGGGTCTTCGTGCGATACAACTACAAAGAATACACAAGACTTAAAGTCCTGACAAGAACTGATCAGAAACTCTTCGGGAACTCATCGGGGGTCTGTCTTTTCTTCTCCTTTTTCGGGGGGCGGGGAGAGGAGGGAGGAAACTTTATTTTTATTTTTCTCCCGACCAGCGGATGATACTAGTACCTTCTCGTCACCTTTCTTCTTGAAAATGTATTAAAATTCTCATCAGGAGCGGCAATTAATTTTACCTTCCTTCCCTCCATGTCTATAGGTGGTATGGTGGCTCTGTAAGCTGACGGATATCTGCTTTGAAACAACTTCAACAGAATCCTTGGCGTGTAACTGGAAGGCAGGTTAGTCACAGTCAAGCTGTTTCCCAGTCCACTGGGGGGAAGATTCTCAGTGCAGGCGACGGCGAGAGCATGAAGAGGCGTCATGCCGTTGAATGCTGCTGGGAATATCATTTCCTTCAAGGAGCAGTTGTCTACGGAATGCGAAAAATGTCACAAGTACAATAACATCATCTTTAATACTGTAAAACCTCTATTTTAAAAAAGCCCTCTCAGAGATTTCAATGACTTTTTCCATAGGCGGCTGCAGATGATGTAACAGGCGGCTGTGCCCGGAAAAGGGGCTGTAAGGCGAAATCTAAACACGAACCTGCTCACAGACTAAACAGACGACGATAAGAGGCCTTATAGGCGGCATTTACCGGCTCGTGTCGAAACCTTTACCTCTATGATATACATCAGCCATTTATACTTCGGGTAGAGATAGGCAATATGAAAAGTATCTCTCGCCCAAGAACACAACATCACCCTTGTCAGAGTCACTTCTACCTACCTTTGTCTTTCTCCACAAAATCCAGAATGTACATAGCAGCCTTAAAGTTGTGGCACTGGATAGCTGTCATGAAAGGAGTATTCCCACAGGCATCTCGTTCTTTCAACTGAAATACAAAAACCAAAGTTTCTCTAACATGCAGTATGGCAGGATGATTGACTACAGCGTTAATGCGCGCAAGCTCAAGGATTCGCTCACGCGTTTCCACCGACGGTGATTGTTATAGTACGAACAGGAAACATTCAATCTGCTATCCACTGTTGACAGGGAATAAATAACCATTTTGAAAGGTGTGGTTAATTCATGATCAAAACTAACCAGAAATTGACGGCCCCAGATTTACTTGTAGTCAAAATATACAATTTCCATGCGTACTCCCCATTTATCATTCAACAAAATACTTGAATGTACAAAATGATTTTAGGAAAAAAACTTGAAATTATCGAAAATTATGAAAATGAACAGGTCGCAGTTCGATCGAGTGCCGTGAAGACAAATTCAAAATAACCGCAATGCTCAGTCAGAGCAAAGAAAAATATCATTAGGAGCCAATGAGAACTTGAAGAAAAGAAAAATAGGCAACTTGCCCAAAAGCGCGGGAAAACGCAGTGACAGGTCGCGATTGGTTTCATTTTTTAATCTGATTGGTTGAGAGGGTGGCAGGACTTTCATAGACAAATCAGAGAACGAAGTTAAGCAGAACCAATGCAATGTTGGATTACTTTTGCCGTTCAGTTGAAAGTTGTTGGAAAAGAGAAATGGCCTTACCATGGGCACAAATTCTTTGGCAAATAGAGAATCATTCAGCAACATGTGCAATCCTCTCACATCTACTGACAGTTCACTACTGCTCTTGGAACCTACATTAATAGGCACAGTTACCTCTGAAAAACAAACAAAAGTTACAACTTTAATAAAACGTAACAAACACAAGTTCGTTATTTCTTTTAAAAGGTCAAGTTTAGCTATGCACGTACCCTTACTGTTGTTCTTTATAACACTCTGGATTCCATCTCGGTCTTCAACAAATGTTGGATTGCTACAACAAATGTGCAACACATTTTGATTGGAAGTGGAATGCTGATGAAGCAGCTGTAAAACTCTCTTGCTGACTACAACAGTTTGTCCCACTGGCTCTCCGTGAACTTCACCGTGAGCGTCAGTGATGACAACCTTTTTGGACCCCTTTACAACGCTTTTATTTCCTTTTCCGATGTCTTTACTGCTGTTCAGCTGTTTGAGGAAGTCCAGTGCTTCTTGGATTCGATCCACCACGCCAGATTGCACAGCTGGTATAAGGTGTTGCTCTTGGAATGCTGTGAGAAAAATGGAAAATGGCGTTTAAGAACAAATTTTAGGACATACAGTAGGTGTGTCCTAATATAAGGAAGTATGGGTTCTTGACGAAGTTTTCTCATTCACGTTTTCTACTGTAGATATTGCCCTAGTGTTTGGTTTGGTTCTGTTTGTTTTTTGATGGAGCAAGATGAAATCCACAAAAACACGAAATATCCTCAAACATCGTGACCGAACAACCTTTTTTTTTAAATGGCGCGCGAAGAAATCCACAAAAACGTGGAAAACGAAAAACGTTAGTATCCCACTCGTCCACACAACCTTCGTCAACAAACGATTTATCAAAAGACCAAAAGACTGCGTCAAGGAATTCGAAAGTAAATTAATAAAATTTGCGATTTTTTTTTGGTAAACTGTCTTCAACACATGTTTTGCAAATTTTATGCTGTAAAAGCAATCAGAAACCTTGTTTCTTGAAAAGGAAAAGTTACCCAAAAACTACGGAGCTTCCGCTTCAACCGGAAACAATGATTCAATTCGTGGATATGACACTACCAAACATAATTTAAAGTTTGATATTTTCATTTACAATTAAAGTTGTCACAAGAGACAGTGTTTTAAAAGAAATCGTCCCCGAAAAACTAAATGAAACCAACCTATAAACGCTATCAACACTCTTTCAGGCGAAGAATTGCCTTCTGAACTGTGACCTAATCGCGTCCCAAGACCAAAACTCTGAACAGGAGGAATTTCACCAACATTCGGATTTGACAACTTGGTCCCAAACGGCCTTGGATATAGACAGCCGTTGACATCAGTCAGCAGAACAATGTCATAATCACTTGAAGAGTGAAGCAAAGGAAATTTCTGGTTGGTACTATGGAAGTTACAAGGAAGAAGTCTGTTTAATGTGGATGATTCGATGTTTGGCTTCATCTGAAGCGAATGTGAAGTGTCGCTTTCATCATCATCATCGTTTTCGTCACTACTTCTCCTTCTCTTCAGCCCAATGGTCGGCTTTGAAGAAGTGTCCGAAGGCACCAAAGATACTGGCGCAAGGGCTCCTTCCTGGCTTTGGATGGCCTCAGCTTCCACTGTGCAAGAACCATCATCAATACTCGAGGGTACATTAACATCTCCACTACACGTGTACACCTTACTACTGTCCACAACTTGTTCCATGGCTGGTCCCATAAAGAACGTTTTCTTATCTGAGAGACGCTGCACAACGAGAGAGATCCCTGTCGATGTGGCTGTCATGGCCACTGGTTTAAAACCAGAGAGAACATCTTTGCCTCCCGATCGGGGCGAGCTGCTGACAACACACTTTGGCGTATGTTGAATACAACCTCTATATAACGAACTTTTTGGTAATGGTTGAGTTAATGCGCTTCCCTCGGCACTCTCACTTGGTACAGGCTCCAGTTCGGATACTTTGAAGACGCGTAGTGACGATTCTGATGGTGACATCACGTTTGCAACCTTCACAATAACATGAGGGCCATCGATTGCCGCAACAGTTCCCAACAGTTTGTTTTCGCTTTCAAGAAAAATAACATCTTTGACCTCCCAGATTTCAAAGGCATTACTTGACACGTGTGAGAACTGCGCCTTCCTTCTTACACTCGTGTGAGGACTGGAGGATCTAGCAAAATCCTTTTGGCCGGAAATTAACTCTTCTTCAACAGCCTTCGCTCGAGAAGAATTCGCGGCTGGTATATCTGTGTCTGTTTGCACCGCCCCACTGTCCGCTTTGTCGCTAGACACACTTTTCTTGAAGAGTGGTTCAACCTTAATCTTTGTCACAACGGTGCTTGTTCCTTCTGGCGACTCATGACCAAGCAGACGCCCCACTATGGGTCCCCTGACCTCACAGCATTTGTAAACTAAAGCACCAGGGAACCCAGGAAAATGCTGACGAAGCTGAACTTTCTCATTGACACTAATATTGCTTGATTGAGTTGTTGCCTTGCTTAACTTCTGCCTGAAGTTTTGGCGTTCTTCTGCTGGTAACAATCCCCTAAGAGAGAAAGCAAGTAAAGTAAACAAGAGTGACTTGAATAAACAATTGAACACTGAACAAGGCTTCTTCACAAGTTTGCTTCAACGTTATTAACAGTCATAAAGTAAAAGTAAATATACACTAGTTTGATCGATACTAAGGTAAAATATTGTCTGAGAATAACCCTTAGAACAAGCGATAAGTAAAACAGAGGTCAAGATGAAGTGTAAAAAATGACACAGAATTTTACTGACACCCAGTCATCTTGTTTGGACAAGTTTGTTCAATAAAACAAAAAAAAAATTACATATACATATACATATATATATAAAATTACATATACATATACATATACATATATATATATGGCGGCTATATAGCCTTACCTCCATCCTAGCATCAGCACTGCACTGATGAGGCCCAGAAGGCCGAAACAGTACTGTCTGCAGTTAGTTATATATATATATATATATGAATGTATGTATATATATATATATATATATATATATATATATATATATATATATATATATATATATATATATATATATATATATATATATATGTATATAACTAACTGCAGACAGTACTGTTTCGGCCTTCTGGGCCTCATCAGTGCAGTGCTAATGCTAGGATGGAGGAAAGACTATATAGCCACCTCAAGTGATCTCACATATGTGGGATCATCTAAGCCATGCCAGAGTGCTCAAACTAGAAAAACTAGTGAGCATGCATAATGCATATATATATATATATATATATATATATCTGGTTGGGTCAACCAGACCCATGCTTCTCTCATTTTTTCACTCCTCCAAGTGTACTATGGCATCAATTGCTGTTTCACCCCATTTTACAAACTAAGTGCTTGAAATAGGTTAATGAATACAAGGCTCACCATACAACTGAACATGTGCAATCTGTACTCAATACTGTTCCCACAAGTTACATTGTTTATATCAAATGACATGCCTAAAGCAGTATGGCATCAAACTCACCACCAGAATATTTTACCAGACTGTGTCATCAAGCCTGAAAAGAATTCACTACAGCTGATAGAGACAATTTTTTCTCCCAGAAGTTCAGCAAATGTCCTTGCAGAATGAGAAAGCTCCTGCACTAGGGCAGGAGGATCTCCACAATTCGATTCTAAGAGGGACAAAAATCAAAAGTTTGGATTAGAGGTATATTGTGCATTTACTGTTAATTTAAATCTAGAGACATTTAGTTCATGTTTTCTTTATCAAGAAAAAGTGAGGCTACAGACAGGGAAGGGGCATCCTACAATACATGTTATTCAGGCCTTGGGATATGTCAACTCTGCTAGAACTTTTCTATGAGAGGTTCCTGAGAAAGACTGTTTTTGCCAACATCCAGACAAAGGATTTCTCCATCTGATGCTCTAAATAAAAGCTGTATAATGACACACTATGGGAATTTGCATTGCAGTTTTGTTGATGAAATCACAAGAGGCAAAAAGGGAAATGGTATTTCTTGAGTGAGAATTCACTATGGATCAATCCTTCAGTAGTCGTACATGTTGGTATATTCTAAAATTCTAGGTCTTTGAATTATCAGAGCCAAAATTATGCTTGTACACACATGTACCTCATAGTTTCACAGTTTTTCATTACTAAGAGTACTTCTTGAGTGAGAATTCACAATGGGTCAAAATGCAAAAAATGGGAACAGATTTAAATTTGTCTTTAACTGAGAATGACTTCATTGCCATCCACAAATTCAAGCCAATTCTACACATTTTGTCCTCCATTACTGTACATTGTGAATCACATTTACTGAACACACACCTCTAAGAAGCTTGTCGTAAAATGTACAAATCTTTCCACTTGAAGTCACTAGTGAACAACGCACATTTGATGCTGCCAGAAGACAAACTTTTTCACTGTCCAGCCCTAGAGCCTCTCCTAATGGGTGTGGTTTCGCCAAAGGAAAATAACTGGGTTCAAGTGAAGATGAAATCTCCATGGCAACATCACAAGCCACATCACTTTCATAGGGCCAGTGATAAAGGATTCCTGTTCCTTTCTCAACCAGAACAAATTCTGAATGCATTGCTGCTATGTGTGAGAAAGCAACTTCTTTCCCCTGATGAAAGAAAAAAAAAATACTTGCTAGAATTGTTTGAAAGCACAAACCAATTCAATCAACTTTTTGAGCAAGATGAAAATGCAAAGAAAAGCTGTTATAGGTAATAGAATCAACTAAAATTAAGTATTACTAGATGGATTATAATCATAAAACACAAAGTTTTTGACATCCCATCCAACCATTTCAATATTGAGTCCCTGTCCATAGTATGCTACTCCTGAGTTCATTTTGTTTGCTAAGATGGTTTTTCTACTTAATAAGTTTTTCTTCCAGCTCTTACAAACACACTTTGCTCTAAGCTTATACAATAATAAGAGGAAGCACTAATTATATCTCATCATCTATCTCATTAAACCAAAATGTGTAATTCTCTGCTGTTGGATATTGTTTGTGCCCCATTATGTGACAGTGTTCAGTATGCTTAATCAAGAAGCACAAAAATAATTTGTTACGAGGCACAAGTCAAAGTTTGTCAGTGAAGTATCAGATACATGTAACCTTCTTTAGAACCCTCCTAAAACAGATTCGATATATTTCCGCCAAGATTTACAACTGATGATGTAAAAAACTAGAAGTCCACAATAAAAAGAAAATAAAGCAGTTAGATCAATCACCATCCTAATCTTTCTTGAGAGAAAACAATGCAACGAGAACACTCATTGAACAGTTTTATAACGACTTTAAATTTAACAGCTTCATTTATGATGCTTTTAATTTCTTAATCTTTTTTCCTTCTTTAGGAAGCCACTGAAAAAAGTCAGACTCACTTCACAATTTGGGGGATAATCATATCTACAAAGTAAAACAGGATTTTCACTGAGTCATAAAGCAGGAGGAGAGTACTATCATTACTAGTCATAATCTCCTCATTTTCCCACTTTCAATTCCAATGGTACTGGCATTAGTAGAATTGTTTGACAATCGAGAGCTTCTTAAATAATGATGATCCTTTCCTTTATTATCATGCTCTTATTATTTGGGTGATACTGTAAGGAGATATTAGAAACCAGTCACTCTTCTAGTTCCAGGGTTAAATACATGTAATATGAAAGCAATCTGGGTTTTCAACATCTTAATAAACAACAGCAACAGCTATTGAAAACTTGAGCTTAAAAATTCTGTGCTGTGGCCAGAGAATTTTCCCATCTCTAATGCCTGAAAAATACCCAGCACAGATAAACTCAGAATTTAGAAAGATCAAACCAACAATTTTTCAAGCATTTTGTCATAACAGGGACAATTGTAAAACACCAAAAAACCCCTTAATGAAGTACAGGCGCATGCCGCTTCACTCACGTTTTCCACTTCCAGCCACTCCAGGTTGCCAATTTCAGGATAACAAAAATCTGGGTCATTGCTGTTAATGGTTTTACTATTGTCACCAGCAGCTCTCTCCTCTGTTCGTTGAAAATTAGTACTTGTGGGCCCTCTGGAAAACATATACGCACCTGCCAATTGCTCCTCAAGATGAGCACGCACAACATGAGCTTGGAGTGGTACAGAAGACCTACCAGACATCTGATTTCCACGGCTGATGTACGGTGGAAATTGTTGCACAGAACCAACTACTGGTATACCATATGGAGGCCAGGGTCTCACCACTCCAGGAAGATTTGCTGTATAGACTGTCCTGTGGAGGAGAGTGGGTGAAGAAACCAACCGACGAGAACTAGAACTTCTAGATGAAGTCTCTAACGAGGAATGATTTGCAGACAGATTTCCTGAAGAATTTTCTACCTCTTGATTACATTTGTCCTGCACATTTGGATTGGAAGTTCCAGCTGTTTCTTTGTCTTCTAATTTAGTATTACATGTAACTGAAGTTACTGAATTGCCCCCATCAGTACAACTTTCATCAGGATTTATGTTTTTATCAGAATTGGAAGATTGCTTTGATTCATCTGCGTTTGTTTCGTGACTGCTTGATTCACCGTCTCCTACAGGCGACGATCTCGTATTGCTTGATTGTTGTGGTTCTTCACTTTTTGTCTGAGTTTCTTGTTTAACCTGAGTTGTGACATAATTACTAGAACTTGTTCTTGCCGTCCATGGTCTCGCTACTCTTTGCCTTGTCCGATTACTAAGAAAAGCATTTCCTAAGCCATATCTATCGGAAGCTCGAAATGAAAATTGAGGTGAAGATGTCGCTCCTCCGTGCACTAGCGACCTGCTTGGTGAAGTCCTGTTGATCCTGATCTCTTCATTTAACTGATTTTGAAGTTGTTTCGCGTACACTTCGTCGCTTTTCACTTGAAATATTGGTTCCTCTGAATTGCCTTGTGAATTAATCGATGTCTGTGTGCCTTCGACACTTTTTGAAACACATTTAACCCTGCAAACACGACCATCATGAAAGAGAAATCCTATGAACGCCGGACCCACTGCAACTTGGACAATCTTACTCGTGCCAAAGTCTGGCAGAGTGACACAATTTTTGGCTTTTTCCAACTCGCTGTCACCGTCAGTTGATTCATCCAACACTTTCTTAATGTACTTGAATATTTCATCTTCAACGGTATCTTTGGATTTATCCTTACTTAAACGGACGAAAATGATGCGAGGAGACAAATTTGTCCACGCATGATTTTCGCTCTGACCATCCGCCATACTTTTCGGCGTATGAGAATACGAAACTAGTTCCAAGTTCCACGCGACTGCAAAAAATGCGCAAACCGTTGCGCGTGTAACGCACGCGTGATCATTCATGTGATGAACAGCGCGTTACGTGACGCGGTTTTCTCAGCTGATGGTAAACTCATTTGCATTAAAAAAAATCCTTTTGCCTTCGAGGATTGAATTCCAAATTTGTAATCCGGAATCATTTTGTATGTAGTTGTAGCATGTTTGTCGTGTTCGTTGGTCGTTGCTCAGTTTTTCGTACTGCGGAAGTTCACAGATCATATCATATATCATTCCACTGTCAGTTTCCGTGTTGGAAGAAACTGACTGAAATCAAAGAGAGCTGCTTCGTCTATATTGATTCATTGTATTTGAATGGTTGTGCTGTTCCAGTTCATCATTGCAGAGCCACTTTAACTTATTTTTTTTGAGATGGATGACAATTATTCTTTGTTTTAAAAAGGATAAAAGTTTATGTATGTACTTCCTCAACGGGTGATGAGTTGTCAAGTAATCCTTTCTATTCCTTGTGATCATCGGTCACTCAATCGTACTGCATTGTGACGTCATCTGTGATCTGTTACTGAACAGACCCACGGCAACATGAGAACTCAGTTTGTTAAATAGATTTTTACGCCTTCTTGCGACACCACCCTATCGGTTCACTAGAATGAACACATAAATGTTCCTCGTGCGCCTAGTCCGTCGCCGGGACAGGAATATAAAGTCTGATGTTTCAGCTCAAAGCAATTATCCTGTCACTTACTTCAAACAACTCTCAGTTTCGAGAAAGCGGCATATGTTTGACAGCACAGTCTTGGAGAGAATCTCGTGTTTTGATTCCTCTTTAAAGATGATTAGTGAATGAACAAAGTGATAAAATAAATACAGTAATGAAAGAAATGACTGGATATGAAGGAAAACAAGTAATTAAACGAGATATAGGTTTGTTTTTAACGCGATTGTATTTAGTTTAAGACCTGTAACTTGAAGAACGTGCTGACATATTTTCCATGTCTACGCCCATTTTTTTCTTACTTTCAGGTCCTGAAAACAATATTTTATGTATTCCCAAAATATTAATTTTCATCTGGTCCTCAAACCTCTGCTCTCCACTATAATCATGCATTTGCCATAAAAAAATTTGAATGTAAATTGGAAGTCGCGCATCAACGATAAAGCCACCACCTCTTAAACATTCAGCTGAGAATTATATTTTCAAGTTGGTCTGGCGGGCTGATTGATTTTTCTATCCCTATGTTACAACGGTAAGTGCAAGTTGAGGTAAGACATAAGATATATAAAAACATTCACATTCGTCTCCTAGTGTCGCATTTGCAAGTAAATTTTAGTCTCAAGATGCTGGTACAACTCGGGCGTTGGTTAAGTTTCAAATGGTTTCCATGACAAGATGATTTAAGTAATTTCGCGCAGATCTTAGGCGCGGTATTGTCTTGTTCCGTGCCTGATAAAAATGTAAAATCTCAACAACTTACAGGTGTACATAGCTCTCAACTTCGAACTCGTGAGATAAATTCTGCGAAGAAAAATAGTGACTTTCAACCGTATAATTATCTTTTAGATTCTGCTGAAGAAGACTGGGCGTGTTCACTTAAATTCATAGCTAGAGTCGATCATATACATACATTTTTAAAATTCTTAATTATTTAACGATTTCATGGTAGATGAAAGTGCATACCGGTATTTATTGTCTACACGATTTATCTGTAATTGGTCTGGAAAATAGCAGCAGTGGAAGAATGTCCTAGATCGATGAATCAACAATTTATCCACGCATTTATTTCTTGCAAGCTTACAACAATTATTTTTCCAGGTTCCGGTTTGTGTTCCAAGGATGAATTCAAATGTGACGTCATTAAATGCATTAACAAAACCTTGCAATGTGATGGGAAAGTAAACTGCAATGACCACTCGGATGAACTTCATTGTGGTAAGCAACTCTAATCCATTTAACTCACAAATCTCTTTAGTAATTCTCCTTAAGGTTAGCCATACAATTCTTATGATATTAGTTTGGAGAATCTGGTATTGGATCAACTATTGATCCCCTAACTGACATTTTTCTTAATTCTCATCACTTGCCTACGTGATATTGTTTTGAGATTGTGAGGAGAAATTATTTCTTGGTCACTCATGGGAGTTAAAAAGATAATAATCGAAAACTTAAAAGATCTAAGTGAGGAAGTGGAATTTTCCTTCTGAACAACTATAAAATTCCTTGAGAAAATTAGGTGTTGTGTGACATTTGCGGTCTCTTACTTGCAAGTTCCTTTTTTCTCGTCACCTACGGTCTGGATGGTGTATTGATATTTTGAGAGAAGTTACATTTTTCACACTTCTGCAAATTATTCCATTATCCGTTGTCTTAGCGGCAATGTGATTCGTTTCCTAGCTGTTAGTTCGAATATATTTTCCTTCCAATCACTCTCTCTAAGAGCTCGTTCATTGGAAACCTTACTGTTTTTTTTTTAAATGAACTCCTAGTGAATGGCTCCGCTCTCAGCTACTTCTCCTTTTAATCCAAATTGTTCGTTTTCCAATTTGTTCGTCCCTTCTGAAACAACAGTTGTAAGCCTTTTCCTATGAACTGACTGATCATCATAATTTCCTTGTTCTTCATCTCGTATGTGAAAGAAACGAAGCAAAGTAACAGAACCACAAAAATCGCTGTCGACAGCACGTTGCCACTCACCCATCCCACTACTCTCACCACAGCCCCACCCACTCCTCCCGGAAGCTTTCATAAAAGAACAAAGTTTATACCACCTAAGAAAGTCAAGGAAAATGGATACAAACGGAAGAGAGTTAACTTCGACAATCAATCGAAGAGAAAAAAGAAACGTCCATCTCACCACACAAAAACTTTGCCTTGGTCATCTCAACCCGAAGCTTCGACAGGGGCATCGGACAATAAAACACTCCAGGTGGATTTTGAGACACTCGATTCAGATCTTGTCACGCATTGCTCTGCTGAAGAATGCGTGAGGTCGAAGGCTTGTTGGCGTGACGTTTAAGGGTCTCGCAAATGCCAATGTGATGAGGTAGCATGCGGGGGAGGTTGGGAACTAAGTGTGCATGCTGGGAATGAAGACAACAAGGATATAAAAGGTGGGTCGCATTAGATCATGCGAAAATAGAAACTTCATTTAAAACCTTCACACGGGGTACATTGTGAGCCCATAATTTCCCAATCATGACCTAATAATGGCCCGATAATGTTCAGATCATCCATTAAAAGTCTTGAAATGGAAGAGCAGTCAAATGCTTAGAATCCACTGTAGAAAACGCGACCAAGGTGTGATCAGTTTTAGTTTGTATATGATTGGTTGAGAAGCACGCGAGTTTTTTGTTTGTTTATTTATCTATTTATTTTTCACGATAATAGCTCGAGAGTACAGTGAGGAAACTTGACATTTTTTTCCTTTGCAGATGTGTTTGAATGGAGCGTCATTTCCATCTCCTCCACAAGTCTTATTGTGGTGATTATTGTCCTTATCTTAAAAAGAAGGAGACTCGGTAGCCGTTACGTCAGGCCATTACACGTACGCACAGTGGTATATTACCATAACAAACCATTCAAGAGTCCATGCCAGAATGTAAATGCTGAAAACCGCCCCATAATAGATAAGGCCGGGTGCCATAGCAATGTAGATCAAGATGAAGGAAACATGTGCTATATTGATATCAGTGGCGAAATAAAACGAGGGAAATAAGTTCATGAAGAATTCGTAGATTGGATTGGCTTATATTCTGACTTGGAGATCTTAGAACTCTGCATGAAGTAGCAATAAGCATGAACAACTCTTTCGTCCCAGCTGGCCCTCACGAACCATGTCTTCAAATGACCATTTCTACTGAAAGAGAACTGAAACATTAAGTCTTGTAATTCTGCCGAATTTTCACGGAGATGGAGGTCAGATTATGAATCAGTGGTTCTTTGAAACTATAAACGCATTTGAATGAAGAATAGAGAAGTGAGAATAATTATAATAGTAAAACCTCAGTCAAATGGGCCTTTAGCACTGGAATAACAATGAACTACTTTAACTGCTGCCATAATCCTTTTCAAAGTAGGAAGCTATTGTATCGATTGAAAATCTATTAAATTACGAGCATTCAAATTATGGTCTCAGTTTTCTTGTGCTTATAACTAAAGAGTGTACAAAAGTCGCTTTCCCTTTTCTCTTTCTGTTCATTGATCTCTTAGCTGCAGTTGGGTTTAATAACGGTGCCACATGCGATCACAGGCAGTACTACGCCGTGAGTGTGCCTTGAAACACATCACCATTATCATTTTGCTTCTCGGCCTCCTCCTCCACAACGCTGATTGTAAACCTTCCACTCCGATGGAAGATCCTAGGACAAACAAGGGGTCTTTAAATATCATTTTACTTCCTTTACTTGTGGAGTTTGTTTTGAGCGTATTTTACTTAAGAGGTGCTCTTAGATTAGGGCGTAATTATCAGACAAAAAAAACATAACTTTAAAGAGCGCTATGAATAATAAAGCAGGATATTTGATGTCCTATTTTCCAAGATAATTTGGCGGCAGCTCTCCTTAAAACACGTCGTTGAAATGTTGAACCTTCATTCAGTTTGCAATTAAAAACAATTGTTTTCTCGAAATACAAGGCGCCTAATCTGTAGTTATTAAGCTAGCATCGTATGAAATTATTGTTCCTGTGCACTGCGCTCTTTAAGACTTATGAATTATTCCTGGTTATTCCATGCATCATAATGATTATTTTCGGTTTTGCGTTCTGTGAAAGTAATCAATTATTAAATCTTCGAGACTCTTCGCTTCGAAGGACAATTTAATACTTTCTGAAGCCATTTAGCAAAAAAAGGAGGTTGTTTTGATAAAATTTAGAAGATGATGAATACATCATTTGAAAATTCACATGGCTAGAGAATTCTTCGATCGAACTTCGTTCAACGGAGGAGATGCTTCCCAATGTTAGAGGGTGTCTATGGTAACAGAATTTGAGAATATTCTGGTTTAAACAGGTGCTCCCTGGCACACAATTAAGTCATAGACCAGAATAATAAGAAATTCTCCTAGAATCAAAATGTCGCCGAGAAAATTGTACTTACAGAAGTATCGACGCAGAACCATCAAAGAAAATCTGAATGGAGCGAAATTGATTTGAAAATTTGTTTCCCTACTGAAAATTTTAATTAATTTCTGCGTAGTGTAAAAAAAAATTTGAATTGAATTTATTGGTAAACAACTGATTAAAAAGGGCCGTGACGTAAGGGCTTGTGGGAGAGAGCAGGTAACACGATTGTTTCATGCGAGTCACAACGTAAACATATTCCTCATCCAATCTTCATAAATATAGATCGAAATCTAGACTAATGTAAAGAGGTTGGGCGTTGTAGCGGATAAGTGAGTTCAGAACCAGAAAAATTCATCTTGAACTTTTGGCTACGAAATTTTTTTTTCACAGGAAATTGGGTTTTCAAGCGTTTTTACACTGATGGCCAACGAGTGTGCGATATTTCCCAATCAAATGAGCGGGATGCAGTTTTTCTGGCCCTCCAATGATATGTATATGGGCTGCAGCCCAAATACACTGACACAATTGCAAGAGAAGGTCTTACGATCGTTATCTAAGAGACAAGAGGAAGAGAATTTACAAGTGGTTCCCGAAAACAACAATGTTTTTGACGATTATTCTTCGAATCCCTGTCAATTGACGCACGAAACCCGAGACTGCTCCGGCTCAAGACTGCTGCCTTTTTATCAAGACGAAAATAAACTTAGCGCTCATTTCCCATGGAGTCCAGGATTGCATAAATCACCAATAACGACTACGTGTACATCTTTAGAACCCTTAAGCACTCCCACATTTCCATTTTCGCCGCTTTTGAAGAGTCCAGGTTTTTGTTCGGCGCCCAGAAGTCCGTTAGCCATGATGGTGTTAAGCCCGTTCGGCCGAAAGTCTTCCGAAGATCTCTCCGTGTACTTACCGGAGAATTTCACTCCAGCAACGACTTTAGAGCGTCTTGAGCGATCGATTACCAGTACAGTGTTCCAGTTTCCTTCCGTTGAACAAGATCAGGATGAAGCTAAGGAAACAAAGCGCAACTGTAATGAGAAGGAAATTTCTGACGAGAAGGAGATTGACGTTGAAGACATAAATGTTTATGGGGAGGAGGAAAATGGGTTTTATTTAAACACGCGAGAGGTATTCCTTGATTTTAACGATGCCGAGAACTTTGGAGGTACTGAGATAGTTAAAGATGACTTCCAAAAGACGCCTGATTTGAATCAGACTAAAGACGGAAAGAAAAAAGTGAGAAGCAATAAAGGCAATGTAGACTGTTTCTTAGGGATTGGTTTTAGGAATGGACTCGAACGAAAACGTCGAAGCGAAATGAATTCCAAATATGAAAAATTGAGGAGATTTATACCCGAGCTAGAGAACAGACAGAAAGCTTCGAAAATACTCGTACTCAGAACCGCAGCACAATACATAAAAGAACTACAGAGGCAAGATGAACTACTTAGTAAGCAAAAAGACATGGAGAAACGTAGGAATGAAGAACTACTGAAAAAGCTTGTAAAAATAAATTCGTAGTCCAAGCTTAAATAAAAATCGACAAACATAAATTTCAAAAGATAACGAACTGTCGCATATACCAATAGTTTGTATTTCATTAAAATAAAATAGCTACAACGAAACGGTTTGTATCTGTTACTTTTCTCGTTGAGTTTTGGCGAGGCTAAGAGAATTTTGTTTAATTGGTTTAGACTGCATTCAAAATGCCTCTACCGTTCTTAACTTTTTTAAAACTACGCGACAGAAAAAGTGGGCTGTGTTAATTCTGTCGTACGCGTCTCTAGGTGACACTCTCCTTGAACAAGCATTCCACCTAAATGGAAACTTAAGCTTCGAAGCTAACTTGGATACAAACCAAACAATCTGACTTCTTGTCAAGCTTTTGTACATTTAAACGTAGAACAGCTTCAATGGATATGTGCTTTACATTTTTTGTCTGTCAAAGGACTCTGGAAATTCTACGGAAAGAAGATAAATTGTATCTTACATATCTATATGTATGTGCCTCTTCTCTTAGCATCCGGGCACTTCAATCGTATAAATTTACCCACGGGCGGGATTTTACGACTGTTTTAGTGAGATAGCCACCCAGATTAAGAGACACTTACAGAGTTCTGATTGTTTTGTTCAGTAAAGTCAAGACAGCTGTATTATGATATACTTTCCTCCCACGAGACAATGTCGAAATCTGGCGCGAACGTGGGACAGGGGAAGGCTTTAAGTTCCCCTTGCGGCATTTTGCTTTTGGTAGTTTCCACTTCGCGCGCGCGGTCGGAAAGTCCACCAATTTTGGCGCAGACAGCTCGATCGATAGCGATGGCTATGATCATTTCTGAGACCTCCTGTAGCCTGAATGATTTGCTTTTTTCTTCTTTTTTTTCTCTTGGACCGAGATATTACCGATTCAGAGTAACTTTTAGCATTGTATTTATGTTCTTTAGTTAAAGATCGAGAAGAATGGGAGCACATTTCAACATTAACTCCCAAGATCTGATTGGTAATTCTCCCTATAAGCCGCTACACATTTCTTTCAGAATCCGTAACGAGAATTTGGTGTTAAATCAATGTAATAAGTTCTATACCTGATAAGTTTGAGTGATCTCAAAACCTGTTCGGTGGATAATGTATGGATATTATAGGGAGAAGTAACATGTTAATCACCTGTGAGAGTGAAAGAGTAGAAACTATCCAAAACTTCTTACGCATAGGGTCAGGAGTTGAACAAGTGGAGTGGCAAAAACCCTAACAAGAAGTTCGATCTAATTCCAAGTCACTATTTGTAGGGAGGTTAGAAGGAAATAGCTGAACAAACCACGCAGAGAAGGAGGAGTATACCACTGCTTTTCTGTTACTAAAGTAAAAAAAAAAAGTAAAGCCTTTATACAGGCCCAAGTGGCCCGTGGGGCCGGCGCTTCACTCCGGTTTCCTTAGCAGGAAGCGGCTAGGAGTATTGCCACTCCCCCATGGATGGGAGGCTAATCCATCGCAGGGTTACCCCAGTATACTTGATGGTACCCAATTGTACATCTGGGTGAAGAGAAGCAATGTTAGAGTGTCTTGTCTAAGAACGTAATACAATGACCCCGGCCAGGGCTCGAACCCGAACCACTCGATCGGGAGTCGAGCGCACTAACCATGAGGCCACCGCGCCTCCACTCTGTTTCTATTGTGTCCACAAAATTACCAAATATTAAGCTTGCTACTTTTATTCTCGCTTGCTTGTGTTTCTAACCATTGTAGGTTACTATCATCTGTCGCTGGAGCTATAGTTTTTAAGCACAGGTGATCAAATTCAGCGATAGTTTTGCTAAACCCGAAATAGCAGTTTTTTTGAAAGAAACTCATTGCACACAAAAAGAAAACAACAGGAAGAAATTTTGAACTCAGAGGTCAAGTTCATTGCCAAAATAATTTCACAATTATAACCTTGACACTAATTTCGGCCCAAACGTTTCGGGCAAATATTAACACGCTTGAAACAAGCCGGAAACAGACCGAAAATAGAAAGCGGGTCAACAATTGACAGAATAACAGATTTGATTTAAATTCTCAACGGCGTTACTATGATATTTAATGTGGGAAGACTTAAGATTAACGCAATTGACTTTTATGATGACTTCCGTTCAGCTGCAAGTTGCTGAAAGATCTGTCTTTCAGCAACAGTCAGAATCAACAGATTTCTCTTCTTCAGGAATACCCTAAACGGAACGAACACAGTATACATGACTGTTTATACTCTGGTTCTAAAGCTTTCGATGATGGCATGAAAATTCTTTCTAGAACTTTTAATAAACGAAAAAAAAATAAATCAACAATTTTTTATTTAAACTAAAAAAAACTGCCCGACAGAAATCTAGTCCTTTCTTTTTTAAATTAAGTTCATTCACTCTAAATCAATTCAAAATAAATTTCCATCGTTGACTGGAATCACTTCGGAGAAGCAAAAAAAAATCGTATTTTTAATATTTCTTGGATATAAATAGAAGTGAAGGCATAAAAACGACCAAAGTTGGGTAACGAAAATTAGTTACCGCCTCCGTCACTTCCTGGATGATTTATGACACATTGCTTGTTTGAGGGGTCTATTTTTTATGGGTCTCAATAGAGTGATATAAATCAGTGGATAAATGAATTTTCTTTTGCTTTCAATGCATTATTTCGTTCACTTCCTGACAGCTATGACACAAAAGTAAACCAAAATATGACTGATAAGGCTTTCTCAATCTGACTTATGACGACCGGATCACTCTATTTTCGACTGAAAACTCTGATGATATACCACGCAAAAAACTTAGCCTTGCCAAAAATAGGAGGTTTAAGAGCAATGCAAGCTGCAAACTTCTCAAAACGATGTATAACTCTGCCATCAAAGAAATGCATATGTCGGAGAGGGTAACTTTTTTTATTTTTTACAGCATGATTAGGCTTAAAAAAATTAAAAATAAAGAACAAAGTTGTCGCTTTCAAGCTTTCTGTTACACTACGATGAAGTTTTGTCATACAATTCTATGCTCTAAGTATTTTTTGAATAACCTTCTAAAAGTTCTCGCTGAGTAGGAAAGGTATTTCTCGAAAATTCGCACTGTGTGCGTGCCTAGCTGTCTCATGCGCGTCGAAGTTTTTAGTTTTTCACGAATTTTAAGCGTCTATCTTTTGATTCCGCTTAAAATGCCGTGCATGACATGTTTTACATACGTTTATCAGTTTGATACAAATACAATTCAGCTGTGGCAAATATCTCATCGATATCAGAACATCCATATTTTTAGAATCCAGTCATTCAAATTATGACAAACACGTTTTGCGAAACAACGAGAAAGTCGTTGTTTCGCACGAAAATGACTTGATCACGCTATCAAAAATATATTCAGTCCTAGCGTAGAACATTTTCAAAGAAGGCTGCATTAAAGCTTAAAGGCTAGACGGAGCTGTTTCTTCGCACAAAATTTCCAAATATCTTGAGGTAACCTTATAGTTAAAATTGAATTAATCAATTGCTATGGCAACGTGCCAACATATTTACATGTGTTTCCCGTATGCGTAAAACCCTAATGCTGTTGTTCCATTATAGTACTCACGACACGCAGAAATAAAGCAGATCATGTTATGACAATACGTCGTTCGTAAGAATCTGTTGAATAACCTTCGAGCCCAAAAGCTCAGACAGAGGAGAGATTGATCAATTTAACGCCGTCGATTCGAAATGTTTCCCATGGACGACGAGTCAGCGATGAAAGAGCGCAGCGAAGAGGATGTTGATTATTTATTCCTTGCAAGCGTCGATTCTTCTTCTTCGTCAGAAGATGAGAGTGAAAGCGGTGATATCCTCAATGTGAGCTGTCACAGTAATCACTTTAAAAGGATGAAGGCCGAACCGGATCAATGCGATGTGTTCGCCATAAAACGAAGAAAATTTCACACACAGCTAGACCTCCTCGATTCGGATCTGATGTTGATGACTGTTGGCGTGAGCAAACCAAGTAACGCTGTCGAAGAATCGTCACCTCGTCCAGTTCGACGTCCAAGGAAAGTGCCGCGGAGTAAGCGAATGTCGAAAAAGACTGATGTTGTCTCAACTTCAGTCAATGGATAGGAAAATCCATGCCTGACAATTTCAAATGGCTACGGTTGACTGCTAAAGATCGAGAACGATTGAGCAGAACTGTGTACACAAATTTTAACTTGGCAGGAAGGGAATTGCGAACTTCCTCGACGGCTTGGCAAGTTTTGCCTGTTACAAGAAATCTAACTTTTCTAAGGAAGGCATTTCCTAATAATTAATCATTGCAGAAGAATTTAAATTTTACTCTTTGAAAGACAAACAGAAAATTAGGGAATAACCACGAACCTTCATAACCACGTATTGGAGAAGAGAATAAACACTACGTGAAATTAAGAGACTACTCTTGAGTGAATATTATGGAAAAATGTATATAGTGATAGTACAGAACAAAAATATATATTATTTATTCAAATATTTATTTCTAAAAACCGCGATAAAATCGGCAAACATGAATGTTAAAATAGAAAATAATGAGTCAATAAATTGTGAGCTGTTCTGAGATTTTCTCAAGTGTTTGCTAATTATAACTGACGCTCGTAATCTTGTAGTAGATTGACTTAAATGCGAAATAACTCCTGAAAAGTCTAGCATTTTCCACTAGAAAGATTTAATCCGATTTGTAGACGGCAACTGACGACTAACAGCTACCCAACCGAATTTATTTTTTTGTTTTGGTTACACTTAAGTAGTGAGTTCACGTCGCTGCCAAAAACATTTCTGTTCCTACCGATTTGTTATCAGATGCGCCAATACTAAAGCTTTCTTTCCATCGAAATATCGTTTCAAAAATAAATTAGGCAGAAAATTTATTCATTGTTTTGTCATGTAACCACGAGTGCGAAAGGGTTGTTTACCTGTTTACGGTCTGTTTGGCACGTTGCTAAGGAAAATACTTGAGTATGCACGGAGTGTTATTGAAAGGAAAATCACAAGATCGAGATAGAAAAAACAGAACATAGAGTAAGGGAGCGAACGCTGATTTCGTTGAAGATCAACCATTCCGATTTATGCTCAGTTTTCTCTTTTTTCCGTGTGGAAAAATAACTTTCACTATGTTTTGATACCCAGTCATTGGCGAGAACAACTAGACTCCGTCGATAAGATGTCCAAATTCGTATCACCTTCCTAGGGTATCACAAATCACATAGAGACTGATTGTGCTCGTAAACTATGTTTGCTTACGCATTGCTCAACATGTTATGTGGTTACTATATTGTTGTTATGGTTTTGATCAAGTCTGTATGTACCAAATCTTAAGGACAGGTGGTGACTTATGTTATGAAATGGAATACGAACGTCAGCGTCACTTAGTGATTCGAAGCTAACAGAAGCAACTGACTGACTAAGACAGAAAATCAAAATGAAGTCATTTTTCTCCAAAATTTGTAACTGAAATGTGGGATTTCATCTGTTCACATGGATGCTAATTCAGTCAGAAACAGAGAACTGGAAGCCAAAGTTCAATATTTTTCCAGAAAGTTTGTTTTCTCAGAACTCAAATGTTGACTGAGCACGGAAGTGTAGCTAAGAGTGGGTAGTTCGACCACAAAACGAACCGGAAGTGAATGTAATGACCATAAATGAACATACCGGCACTACTAAGTCAGAAACAGAGAACTGAAAACCAAAGAACAATATCTTTCCAGAAATTTTGTTTCTGAGAATTTATTTTTGATTTAGATTGTACAAGAAAGTGTAGCTAAGAGCAGAGGGTTTGACCATAAAAGGAAGCGGAAGTCGATAGAAGAACTAAAAATGCACCGCCAGCATATCAGTATATTTTAAAACGTATCTTCACTAAGTATTGCTACATCGTGAACAAATTGAATATCTCAATTCAAAATCCATCAAACATTTGTCCTCGTGCGCAATTAGAGGTAGGGCGCTCTATCACTTGGCCAAGTATGCTAATTATATTTTTCAATTTGCAGACCTTACGTATTATGAGAGAGAAGCCTTCACTTCAAGATGGAACAGTGTAAGAGAGTTTTGCTGTTGTCACATGAAAGAAATAATCACCCCACGTTCTCAACAAATCAGAAGTGAGGCCAGTTGCGACCTGGTTATCCGCTTTTCCCGCGCTTTTTGCCAGTTACGTCCTTCTACCTTAAGTTCTTATTGGTTATTATTTCCCTTTCTTATGATTGGTCGTCATGATATTGGTGGTTACTACACTCAATTTAAATCCCTTTGCCATGCTGAAATAGGAAGAAGTTGAATCATAGAAATAAAATGGAAAATGTGAATATAAATTTAGCAGTGGACAGTCCACGAGGTAGCTCTTTCTATCCACTATTTCCAGGTCGAATTGGAATTTGAAATGTTAGTTTCTGTGGAAAGAGGAAGACCGGAGGATCAGGAGGAAAATCCTCGGAGCAAGGACGAGAACCAACAATAAACTCAACCCACATGTGACACCAGGTCCGGGATTTGGGTCACAGAATCGGGCCACAGTAGTGCGTGGCCAGTGCCCTCACCTCTGCTCACCGTGGACCGCCCCGCTCCGCTTATCAGCCTCCAATACCACTGGAACTACCTTGAGTCAGGCCCCCACCTCTTCCCAACCTCTCTAGCTAAGTGCTAATATTTCTCAAGCTTTCCCTCGTCTTCACTATTATCGTTATTATCCCCATCGTCATTACTATCTTCCTTCTTACCCTGGAGAATTGATTTGACTAAGCCTTAACGTTCACTCCCAGAAACCAACTCTTAAAAAAAATGTAATATTATCCCAACTCTCTTGGCTACTTCTTTCCAGACCAAATGAATGTAGAGCGATGAGAAGAACCCTTACAAAGTAACTGTATTCACAAGAGATCCCTTTTCAGTGCACTCTCGGGGAACAAAAAAGTGGTTTTTTTTGTAGAGCGCCTCGTCAATAATAACAGCAATAAGCTTGCAGTTGATCTTCTGGGCTCAGTTGTTCAAAGGACGCATAACGCTACCCAACGGATAAATCGCTATCCAGCGGTTAAGTGTGTTAACAAAACGCACTGCACTATCCACTGGATAGAGATTTATCCAGTGGATAGCGTTAACCGCAACTTTGAACAATTGTGCTAGGTAATCCAAATACAAACGAACGACTTTTGCAGAGAACAATTGACCAACAATCTAGAATTTCTCAGGTTTGATATCGAATAAAAGAGACCAGTGGTTTTGATGTGGCTACGGGTTGTCCAACTAGCAGAGGAATTTTTTTCAATGATTCCTATAACAATGAAGTATAATCTATTCTTGCTAAAACAATTGTACCTGTAGTGTTTAAATTTTTCCTTTATTTGATGAGTAAATGGGCCACGTGGAATTCTTAATAGACGCACTTAACTCTTTAATAGAAAAAACCGTGAAAATCATTGGATTGTTTTTGGTCTCTTTCTGTGGTTCCATTTTCGGAAAACCGTTAACGAATTAAAAAATCATATGATATAATATGCTAAGAGATACAATTGCAAATTTTCAACATTTAGTATCGTGAAGAAGTTAATTGACTTTTGCAAGATTTTTTTCATGCTTTCGTATTTACAAGACAGTGTAAATTTCAAAGAGGCAATTCAACTAATTTTAAGAACAATTGTCAGCTGTGTCTATGGATTGAATGCTGACTTGAAAGGCCTTTGTAAACGAAATACTCGGTCGGAGGCTTTTTAAACCGTGAGTTTTTTGAGAATTTGTCGGCCTCTGACTTGTTAAGCAAAACGAATTAAACTGAACATCGCAAACTCATTTCTAGGAGTACCAACACAGTAGACTATCATCTATACTTACCCGCGAAAAGCTCCGAATGCAAAATTTTATTTCTCATTTGTTTGGCAAGGGGTTCGAATTTCCTCGGATTTCCGTTGGTCTTGTTGGTTTTAAAAGAATGCTTTAGTTTTTATTGCATGTCAAAAACGCGTTTACCACAGGCAATAATTCAAAATTGACATTTTAACAATGAAAGTTTCCCTTTTAATGCCTCAGCCGATAATACCAAAACAATTCCATTATGAAAAAAAATCGTTGTTGTAGAAATAATGAAAGTGGAGCATTTAAGTTGTCAATTGATAGAAATAGCGTCACAAACCCATCAACTACAGCCAATAATGCCGAGGAAATTATCTAGAAAGTGCTCTAAATTCAATTTTATAGATAAAAAATCTTGAAAGCAACTGGGTACGTCGAAGAAAAAGATATCTAGATGTAGTTAGCTCTGATTAGGTCTTTTTTTCCTCGGAAAAATGGCTTAAAACTTAAGAAAGAGCACAAAACAATAGACGCTGATTTCAACGCGCTACAAACCCACTTCCTTTGTATTTTACTAAGCAACCACACCTTAAGGACTTGATATGTATATAAGTGTCTACATCGTACAAAAGACTGAGCTAATTCTCCGAAGTGAGATGCGATTATAATGGAGTGTTTTGTCAAGTCTTGTTTTGCCTCAACAGACCTTTGTCCTAACGGGATAAAAAAAACCCTGTGGAACTGCATAAAAATTTAATTTCTTTCCATCATTGTTCGTATGAAAAGATTTTTTCTTTTGAAAATTTTGTTCTAAACGCAGTCGGTAGGGGTTCTTTTTCATAAAGAATTTGTAAAACAGTCTTGAGAACCAAGGCAAGTCTATACAAACCTAAGTTTTTTCCACATCTTTGCCCACCTTAATAAAACACTGTTATGTCTTTGCTATTTGTCTGTAGGAAGGGA
This sequence comes from Pocillopora damicornis, assembly GCF_964200805.1. NCBI lineage: Eukaryota > Metazoa > Cnidaria > Anthozoa > Scleractinia > Pocilloporidae > Pocillopora > Pocillopora damicornis. Next base: position 3,904,974 of record NC_142679.1, on the reverse strand, counting down.
TTACCTAAGTCCAAGTTACTATTGGAGACAATTAAAATGTGTTAACTTGTGTTTTTCAATTCTTTTCTCTTTTTAACAAGCTCGGAAAAGCCTAAAGTATTTGTCAATAATCAACGTTGCCTTCAACTAAAAATACACCATTACTTCAAAATATCGAGGCAGGTTTATGCAAAATATTGATTTCCAAAAAATTGAACTAATTGTTTTCCTTAAAGCTGAATGTCACTGGAACCATTCGAATTGTGCGCTTTGAGAGCTCTGCGTGTTAGACTGTTGTATAAGGAGAGTCCATTCAGTTACCAGTACAATCCTGACCAATGTTTTTGGAAAATTAACAAGATAAAAAGATCCGAACGTTTGTTGATGCCAGTGTAATTTGATAGTCTTAGAGCGCTCTTCGACTGACTTTCATTCAACCAAAACCAACTTCATTACAACGGACAGTAAAAACAGAGGAAATTATCGCTAGGAGTGAAGTAACATTAACTCCAAGTAAAAATGTCTGCAGCGAGGGAAAACACGAGTTACCAAGTCGTGATTAGTTTTAGTTTTGTATTTGATTGGTCGAGAGGGTGGAGAGGGTTTTCTGAACCGATAAAAGAGGGTAGTAAAGTAAAACCAGAGCAATCACGGATGTACACCCGACACTCAATTAAAAGTGCCCCGTCCGTGTTATGCTTGCAACATAGTAGCCATTTTCCGTCAGTTCATACATCTAAAAGGAACTCAGACCCCGTTAATGATTAACTTAACGCGAAGCTATTCCAGTGTTCCTCTCTATTTTGGATTTCTTTTCGTCCGTGAAGTTTATGAATAAGTCCCCTTACAAGAGAAAAAAATCGACATAGAGCTTTTTTACGTCAGTTCCGATGTTACTTATCACCTGAGGGGGAGGGGGTGGGGTTGGAAGATTTTGGTTGTGTCTGCAGTCCCCCCTTTAAACTATATTGGAAACGACTGATTTCCCCCTCTGTTCCCCCGATAATCAAATGATACCCTCCAAAATCCTCTGCCTCTTGCCTCCCTAAGGAGGCAATACTAATGGCCGGTCGCGTAACACATTTGGTCTGACTTGAGACACTACTCAGAAACAAATAGATCGAGGAAAGCGTAAATGAGTCATAAATTCTTAAAAGTCAAACCATTTTTGCTAATAACAAAGCGCAGAGGGGGCTTTTCTCTGGAGAGAGCGAAATAAATTCGATTGAGTAACAATTCCTGAAGAGCTCCAATCTCAGGTAGGATGCCTAAGACCACTGGTAGCAGCGCTACCTCCACAAATTATCATAAGTTTCACATTTGACACTACATCATTCAAACTGACCAATCATCAGGCTAAATTCAATGTTTATCAGTGTCTGGTTGATGATCATTTTTCCCGCTTCTTTTCCGTAACAGAGTATTCTCACGTATGAAGAGCTTGCTGTGAAAATTAAAAATCGATGTCTGACCCTGCTGGGCGTTAGAGCAGTTCGTGGGCACCGTAAAAAGGGTTTTGCAATCATCTCCGAATCCGCACAAGAATCTGGTTTCTGTTGGCGCACCGATATCGTGGTACAAGCCGTCGTATCAGAGGTGACAATGTCTTGTCAATCTGGATTAAAATCATGAACATTTCTGTGTGTATAAATACTTTGTGTCAAGACTTTCTAAAAGTTTTTTCTCATAATATTTCTTTGCCGATGCCGGTCCTGTATTCACCAAAAGTTCCACTATTCAAGTCAACAGATCGAGTTTATAAGTACAGAAAACTTTAAGGAGCTTCCCTCTTCCATTACAAAAGAACGGAATCTCCTGCAAACGTGATCGACATATTACGAAACAAATTTAAGAGCCATTTGGAGACGCACCCTCAAAAGGTTTGGGCGAATAGGAAAATTTGAACGATTTTCTTCCGTCAAAGGTATTATACCGGAAAATCCATAGGAAAAAAAACCTCGAAGCAAGCGTAAGAACTGACAACAAACTCAATCGGCACATGCGACACTCAAACGGGCTTGGCATTTGAAGCCGGGCCACTCCTGTGATAGGAGACGCTTTCTATTTCACCACTGCCCAGTTGTCTCTCTTTCCTATTTCCCTTAGGAACCATTATTTGTCGCCTGCAGGGAAGGGGTGAAGGTTTTTGGGGGATCCCATGGTTTTCAGGGGGAACAGGTGGGGGATCAGTCGCCGGACATAGAGTATAAAGGGGGAGCTATAGAAAATTGACAGCCAATGAGTGGGGGGATAGTAAAAATATCACAGAACTTAATGGGGAGGACCAGTTAATTCTATAGGGACATAACCAAAATCCCGGTTCTTCTTTCCCCCCCCCCCTGCGATAGATTATAATCAGTCCCTTTGGGCCACACCTACAAGAGACGACCGCTCTGTATCTCACTAGTTCTCTGTTTTCACCCTTTCTGATCCCCCTTCTTTCCCATCATTTCATCTGAAAGCAAATACTAAAATGAGGATCTCTATGTTAAAGACATGTATCTGCCTGTTTTGTTCCTGCTAAGGTACATTTGTAACACTGCGAGCCGCAAAGACTCGCCAGAGGAAGGTCGGACACCGCAGACGTCGTAATCAGAGAACCACAAAGCAATTTCTCTCTGTTGGCAATAATTTTGAACCTCACCCCAGAAAATATTTACTCCTACATGACGCGGCACAGTTTATTATTCTACGATAAGGTAATCTTTTATTTTCATCAAGATACAGTTCCCATATTAAATCAGCTGATATGACTCTATCTTGTAAGTAATTTTTCAGTCTAAAATCATTCGATCTGGCTCTCAGATTTGGAAATCTAAAAGAAACGATGTAAATAGCCTGCAAGGCAGTTCCTGTGAAAGCAGGTTATTAGGTTGCAATCATTTGGAATATCGCCACATGAGACAAAAAGGTCTCAGAGATAGAGGAAGTCTAAACAAACCAGGTTGACAAAATTCGAGAATCCAGCTTCAGTGCATAAATTGTTTTACGTTTCAATTGCGGTTTGGACATGTGATGCTTGCGCGCTTAAACGCGCTTTAACGCCGCCTTTAAGCGTCAAGCTTCTTTGATCATCTTTTCTTCTCTTACACGTCCATCCTTCATGCGCGAAAAGTAATTTAGTTGATGCAGTCAAATTTGCCTTACTCCGGGCTACCGAAAAAGCCGCCATGGTGTCGGTGACGTATATCACGAAACTGTCAAGCTATTTTCGGAACAGACAGGAAGTTTATTTGCCTTTTATTTTCTTTCCACAATCAACCTAACACCTCCTTTAGACTTCCCTTCAATGTCCTTCCCGTCTCAGAGTCTCCTTGAATGTCAAGACTTCTGTATAGTTAATAAACTGGGCTATTGTGATCGTTTCGCTTTACGTCAGACCACCTACTACCAGCGGGCTCTTTCCAACACATCCCACGCGAACAATATCTGGCACAGAATCAAACTCCTAACAATTGTTTCTTCGCTAGTCGTTTGGCGCTTATCTCTCCAACGCCAATTAACGACACCTGTGTTTAGACTAACGATTTTCATTTTCATGCGTGCGTATCGTGTATCAGTCCATCGACAAACAATTTTCCGTCTTTGAAATCTTTACTCTCATTCACGCCAGATCGGAGAGAACATTCGGATCTGTTACAAAGATATGGTATAACTGAATACGAAAATTAAATTAAAGCGAACGATTGTTTTTTTTTTTCTTCAGTCCAACTTTATCAAGAATCTCTTGTGATTTACCTGCTTGAAGTGGTCATAATTACGAGATTTTGCAGAGCTAGCGCTGTTTAATGTTTTGGCATGAACCGTAAAATTCAAATTTATGTCCTTAAAGTTGTATATCGTCATCTTGGTTACGAGTGGTGCGAGGAACGGGTCTCTTTGGAAACGTTTGATAAACCTGTTTAGTTTAAAGGTACAATGAAACGTATGCTTAACTTATAGAACAATTGTTATTAGATACCCGTTTTTGCCAACCGCCGGTGTATCTCTTAGTACAAAACTGAGTTATCTTATTCCAAAGGCTTTTCATTCGTCTCTTAATCCTCCAACTCTCAAAATTTGATTTTTAGTTCTCCCTTCTGGCTTCCGTGCATTTTCTTCTAAATTTGTCGGTTTAAAGAATTTGATGTCTTGGTCACGGTTCATTTTTCTTCATGGAGAGTGTATTGATAAAGTAAGTAGAAGTGTCAACGAACCATTTGTAGTCGACTCGCCAAATTATCGACAGCTTAGCCACAAGAGTTTAGTTTAGGCTACGATAGAAGAACACAAAAGAGTGTACTAAGAAGCGAAAGCAATCGAATAGTAAGGTGCCCGAAAATTTAAACATATTGCAAATAATGAATTTGAAAATGATTTGTTTTGAAGTAATTAATTGTTGCATGATGTAAATCGCCAGGTGTAAGGGGCGCACTCAAAAGGTCACTCTCAGACTTCAGACTTCCAAAGCTAAACTTCCTGTCATCAAGTCGCATCTATTGAATTTGAACTGATCTAAAAAGAGTAATTCTCAGTAGTGTTTAGCTATTCAGTAAGTGGCAGTGAGTTAATTTTAGATCAATCATGGTGGTTTTATCGGAAACATGGTACGTGACGATTAATTAAATTGAAGCAGTATTGAATGCTTCCGTGCTGCTATCTTTGATGCTTAAGAATTCCCAAGAAAAAGAGATACGTGAATAGAATTTTTTAATTGCTTTTTCGTTTTGTTATTTTCGATTGCTTGTGCAATATTGGCACAGTTCTGAATTCATGTACTATGAAATTTATTTTCAAATCCTGTCAGTTTTTTTTAAATTCTTTCTTGCTGTGAAATTTCAATTTGCCCGCAACTATGCTGAAAAGGCGCGAGTCACTTTCCTCAGGCTATTAAGTAAATTACTGGTGTACCGACCACAAAACAAGAAGGAAATGCACACTTCACCATTATCAAACTGTCATGATTTTTTTTTTTTTTGATATCATTTGCGTGTTGTTCGGAGTGGTTGAAAAATAGTTATGTTGGTAGGGTGCCCTTCCGCAAGTCAACAAACGTGACTTTGTAAAACGTTGAGATTAATTTTTTTGTACTTGGCTTAGTTTCTTCATTGTTCAATACGTCATGTCCTCTGTTTTATCGTTACGTGAAGGATTACCGATAGCGAGACGCGGAAAAAGTTCAACATTACGCAAAATTGCGCAAAAAAGACGCCTAAAATTACCGTCTAGTAAAAACTGAAGCACTTTACATATGCGCGCCTACGCCTTTTTGGCTCCGAAAGTGCGCACGGAGTCACCAGCATGACTTCAAAAACAAATCTCTTTTCAGAAACGATTAAAGAGAAAAATTCAAATTGTCTAAAATGACAAATGAGACACCAGTAAATCAATCTGAACTATATACAAATTAAGAAAAGACACATCGAGATAGCATAACAAAGCAAATTAACTTTCCCGCCGTTTTAAGGCAATCAAAGATTTTCACATTATGATGGCGTTATCAGTTTGAAAATAAAAGGCGCACTCAAGTTTCCAGAGTTATACATCATGCGATTTCAATTTTGCGCTAAAAAGCCTTGACATGAAAAAAATATGACAGAGGACAAGTGAGTCTTGTTGATTGACACAAATGTAATAAAACTGAAAGAGAAGCTAGCTCTAACAAAAAAATGATGAATTACAAAAAAGCAAAACTCTCTTGAGATTGACCGTCAACGACAACAAGAAAACTTTACTACAACAACTTTGCTTCAAGAAATAGGTTCTCCCGCTTTCGTTGTGGTTTTTGATTGCTTGGCAAAGCGAAAGAAATGTCAGTCACTAAAAGCATTTCAGGCCACAGGCAATTAGAGCTGAAACACAAAAGAGGAAACGTAAGATTTGTTTAACAAAAGGGTATAACATATTGCGTGCCAACCAAGATGTAACCGTTGCCACTAGTCAGACATTAATTACTTCGCTAAAAGCCTCGAGTTTTAGCTTGCGTTTGCCGATTTGATTAATTGCAACTCACGCCATTGGTTTTGATAATCTATGGGGGAAGCAAAAGGGCGAAATCACGAAAATTCGACAGCACGATAAATAAACGCTATCAGAACACGCAACGACTAATTTGCCGGCAAAATTTAGTTTCGTTAGTGATCCTAATAAGCATGTTGATAAGTCGATCCTCTTGTCATTTCTACATAGCGCGCATTAAGTCAATTGCTTTCACATGGTGACGCGCTCATTTAAAGCACTCAGCGCAAACCTTTCTGCACAATATCGTAACTAAATTAAATTGAAAAACCAGTCTACAGAAATATCGATCTATTTTATCCAAAACACCCCGCCGTCTCGCCGCATAATTATACCCGTTCTAGTCATAATTAAGACTGAGAACACGTGTGCGAATAAAGAGGATTGTCAACAAGAGAATAACGTAACACAAAGTAAATCAAAGTCTTCAGATGAACACAATATTTTATTCTCTCGAGACAGAAAACTGGTGTAAATTTGCTAGATTTTACGTCGGAAAGCTGTTAATAGTCGATTTGAAGATTCGGAGCTAGACACATCTGGCTTAAAATAAGAGATAAAACGCATTCAGCCGCGCTGTGACAAAAGCTTTTCATTGGTTTTACCCGCCTGGCGCTTCAAAACAAAAATAATGAAGAATAATGAAGAAAAATCGTTTAGGTCGAAACTAATGGCAACAAAGTGTTGGTAGGGCGCGTAATATATCACAGAGAAAATCACTCTCCATAAAGGAATCTTGGAAGAAAAGAGATCTACTTATTCGCACGTTGTGAAAGAATTTTGCCAAAAACTTGCAGCGCATCGCGCGCGATTTGGGCGCGCACTTTCTTGTCTGGCATTTATTCTATAAGCTTGCTTCAGCTGAGTTTTAAGTTTGTTTTGATAGTGCTTCACAAAAGTCAAAGAATGAAGGCTTGCGGGCAGTTTATTATGACATTTAAATTAAAACAGTGACGCCAAATCAGCGTTAGTTTACTGGATTAACTACAATCGAGTTTATGCAAAGACAGCCTAATTTTTGGGCGCGGTTTTTTGTCAAAGACTCGAGCCAACAGACCTGAAGTTCCACGATCCCACGATATCATTGTAATAAAATGATCATTTTTGCGTAGAAGACTCGTGATGCATATGTAAAAGCCTTCTTTATACAAAATTGTGTTTTTTTTTCGCTTTCATCTTGTCATCCGAGATGGAAAGGAAACTGAAAACCACAGAAATAATGCGTAACGCACTTAAACTTCTCTCATCAAATCAGTTGTCGCTTGGCATCTTCTAAACTGCTTGTGCAGTTTTATTTGGTATTTCCATTTCCTTTGAGAACCAAAATTCGCATTCTGTTCTTAAAGAAAACATCACGTAGGGTCAAAGTTCTTCAGAGCTTAAGCCGGGGTGGGGACATTTGGGAATTTCGAAACGACGAATTCAACAAGTCGCCTTCTACATTTGGAATATATCAGGCTATGGACTGCTGGGAAACAGCAGCTGTTCGACTGGTCTGCCAAATAAATCAAATGAATATTTGCAAACGGCTGCTATGACACTAAAACTTCTACTCCGCGATTAACTAATATTTAATAGATACGATAGCCACCGGTTTCGATTCCAGTGAATTTCGTATTTGGACCATAAATCAGCAAAATATTTTGATTTGTTTATAAACTCGACTTAGAAGTGAAATTGTTTTCTCATATGAAACCAAAATAGTAATATCAGACAGCGCAATTTCCTCAAATTGAATTAAGCGCGCGTGGATATTAGCAACCCTCACCTCGCTAAACCCGACTGGACTAGTTAAGCAACGAGGTAACTCGAACAGTAATGTCGAGGCCACGTCCAACTTCCCGTATAATCTATGTTTCAGAAAATTAAAATACCTTCAAAACCAAAATAATCGTATAAAGCTTTTCTGCGCTTGTGTCTGATCAAATTAAATTGCTTCGCACTGATTGCCAAAACTGACGCTTTCAATATCACCCAGACAGCATTTATCTCGATTTGCGCCGTCTCTCCTGCAAATTAAAAGTTTATTTCGCCCCATTACTCGCTTCTGGCTTAAAGAATTCCCAACAGAAGTTTACACATTTCCAAGCCTATTTATTTTTCAAGGCATAAACGTTTTCATTACAAAAATTGTTTCATGTACAGATTACATGCTAGTTAAGCTGAATAACCTGAAACCTCCGTGAGACATGAAACTAACCACCACTGACTTCGACAAAAAATATCTTCATACATTTTTCGCTGTTCACAGCAATAGTTTGTCGTAATTCCTTTGTACAAATATGGAGAAACTCTTTTAGAACTTCTCAAAACTGAATTTACGTGGCATTTGATTGCGAGCAAAAACGAAAGCTTTCTCACAGAAGTTTTAACATGGCTAAACTTCAGATATTGACGGAGAAACTTATGTTTATGATCCGCGCCGTTCCTGAATTTTCCATGTTAGGATATGTTGCTTGAAAAACGAACGACTGTTTGTGTTCTGTTTGTATTTTTTTTTCAGTTTATACTCGTTGCAGATTTTACTTGAAAACAAAATATTCTGAGATATCAAGTTCAGTTTCTAAGATGACTTTGCTGTAAAATCAGAGTCTCTTAAATTTACTGGAAATTTTTATGTGAAAAATTACTTTGAGTAATACGTCGACTAGCAAAAATGGAAAACAAAGTTACACAATTTAATTTAAAAATTGACTTAGAGGTGAAGTTTGAAACCGTTTTATCGATTGAAATGTTCTAATGTTCGAGTTTGGATTTGCCTCTGCAAGAGTATCAAAGACTAGAGATATTTTAACCCCAGAATTCTACTCCTGCTTAATAATTTAATACCTCGGCTGTGAATGGCTATATAATATATTTATATCAATCAAGTTAATTCTGTAGTTATAAAACGCGAATTAATCTGAGTATTAACTTTTGACATCCGTTGCACGGCAAATGGCAACATTAAACTGTAGCATACAAAAATCCTATTTCATGAATGAACAAAATGCGATTTTTTTTCCTCGACTTGTAGAATAATTCTTCTTAAAAAAAAAAACTGTGGCCTAAAGTTTACAGTTAACAGAAGTTAACGTTGAAATCATCTACATTACACCATAACCTTGCCGTAAACAAGTAAGGCGGTCAAGGAGAATCAGTCTCCTCTGCCGCTCTAACTCTTTATCAGCAAGTAAACGTTCCTCTTCTAAGAATAACTGATGTACGTATTCCCGCGCTTTTTTTAAGATTAAAACTTTAGATGCTCTATCATTATCTTCGAGCTCTGGTATGCTGTCCCTAAGAAATTGAAAACGACACTTTAAATCCTCCCTTCTCTGTCGTTCTAAGACATTATGAGTTGCTCTGCTTGTTTCGTTGTCTTCAGAGTCATCGCCCTCCATTGGCGGTGAATCTTGGCGACTTGATCTTCGAGATTTGCGCGGTTTCTTCGATACCGTGCAGTCGAGCCGATGAGTTACAAATTCCTCGCTTGGGGGTTGATTTAGTCTCAATGCCGGATTTTCCACTGCAACGAAAAGAAAATTACGCAAAATTAGTCAAATTACACGGCACAATAAAGTAGAGTTTACAAATTAAATCGAATTTCAACTGAGTTCTATTGCTACCTCTCCAAGCTAGGTTGTAAACGTTAATTTACTCCTAGGGTTTGCAAATAAGAGTTTTGATACTCTCCGACTAATTAATAGTGGAATCGCAAACTTTTATTTTATCTTGAATCAAAAACGAGTCTTTTCAACTGCTTGAAACCATTGTTCAGAGCGTTTCTGTTTTCGAAATAAAAAAGATTTAATTAGCACAGGGCCAGTCATAAGCCGGCTTGTCATAAGGCAGATTGTGTATTCTGTTTGACAAAAAGAAAATATCAGATGTTCAAAGACACTAATTTTGATTCAAGCCTTTGTAAAGTTATTTTTCGAACGTCAAATCACTTGAAAGCGTCCCAGGATCGCGAAAGTAATTTTGACAATTGAATCAAAGTTTACTAAAAAAAGCGCCAAAGTGTGAACTAAAAATCTAAAAACAACTTATAAACAAAACCAAGTAGTTATAAAACTTTCGTCTTTAAAACCACAAAGCGTGCATTTTAAACACTCAATTAATAGCGAAGTCCTGTGATCAACATTCATCACTTGCTCAGATTGTTTACGATGTACAGCCAACTCTGTTTCTAGTTACCAGACTTGAGGGCCGGAAAATGGCTTAAAGAACAGAGAAAATGCGTCGCACGCTCCCTTTTTTCTTCATTTACATGCGACAAAAGCAAAGTAAATGATCTCATTATTCCCGATTGTGAAACTAAACGAAACTAAGTTTAAAGCGCTGTAAAGTCAATGAAAGGTCTTTCGCGAGGTGCAACTTGTTATACATTTCGAAAGTGAAATTACACGTCTCGATCGCAAAGGGCTACAAGACATACTTTAACTCACACATCGCAAAGTTAATTCTTGGTATCTACGCGAAATAAGCGTGATATTTACCAGAGAACTGCGAGTGCCATCTCTCAACCTGCGGTAGACCAAGCGCGGAATCTTGACTTGGAATCGCAGTGACAAATGGAGACAAATCTCGCATCATTTGATGTTCAGTCGCCATTTCAGCGCTTGGTTCGTTGACGCATGCCGCCGAATGAACTACTCGATTCCCCTGAAACCTCTGCGATTCAACTCTATCGAAGTCGTTCTCACCAGCCGGCCAAATATATTCGTCATCTATTGTGCTACAGGTCAGGCGTTCCATCTCTGCGTCGGACAAAACCAAGGGTAGGTCCGACGACAGATCTTCCGGTTCGGGAACGACTTGAAGGCCATTCCTTCTTGGTGGAATAACAAAGTTGCGCTTATTCTGGGGTAAGTAGTTCTCTGGAGAATAGGGTGGCGTTGGAAGCGTGAATTTCTTCCACAAGTCGTCGATCGGAAAAGCCGGGCTGTAAAGGTCTTCTGCGGCAATGAGATCTTGATGAGCAGAGGAATCTATAGGTTGAGGTCCACGTAGTCTCTCGTCAAAAAACATCTCGCAACAGAGTCTGTTATTGGAAAGAAAAAAAAACGTACAAGTTATTAGGATGCGCTTGGCCACCATTCAAAGTACACATTTTCTATTTTACGATTTAAAATCTGCACGCTTGCCTGTTTACTTAAACACCACGCACCTAGCGATTGAGCGAGCACCTTGAGATTTATGAAGGGAGAAAAAATTTTCTGCTTTCAAACAGACCAGCCGCTTTTCACGTTAAAAGCTTCAAATGAATGAATGAATCAATGAATGAACTGATCACATCACAAAAGGCAAATTTGCATAAAGTCATCAAATGCTAAAGATCCAAGCGTGGGCATCACGCGTGTAAGTTTGATTTTTCCTCGTTGGCTCTCTCTCAAAATTGGTATAGTTTTCTCTTGTGCAGTGATCTGTGAATTCTGCTCCTTGGTTTGACAAACAAGACTTGTAGCTTACAGGTTTTCGAGTCACCCTCACTGAAATAAAGGCCTCGGATGAGTTACGCAAAATTGAATATTCATGTTTTCTTGGAGTTTTTCATAAGCGAACGACCCGTAGCAATGTCTATCGACCTGTTCAGTCTTTTGTTAGATGAAGAAATAATTATGTGTGGCACCATGAAAAACCAGCATCCTTTCCAAAATGAATTTTCCAAAAGCACTGCACTTTTGAAAGGCGCAACAAGTGAATTCCAGAAGATGTAGAGTTGCGCGCCTCGCCAAAACAACCCAAATATTGATGGCGCTCGCTGGGGCGACAAGGGCATAGTTACATCTAAAGGAATTTCTTAATATCTTCGATTAGGCAGTAACGTTTTGGCAAATAGAAAACAGCGGGAGAAAAGCAAAAAAAATACAGGTTATCTTGACACCTTCAACAGACGTTAAAAACCCAAATATGATCATCCAGGGTTCAACCAAAGTTATATGTATGACGGTTGAAAGTTGTCAAGATCATTTTTAAAGACCATATATTAAAAAAAAAAAAAAATTTATTGCTTTGATTTTTGACATGGCGTAGAAAAAGGCCAATTGGTAGGTATTAAGCCATTTTACGTAAGTATTCGAAATTGGTTCAGGGACGCAAATGGGACAAAATCGTATTGGGTGACGTCCGTGCTTTTCAGATCAGTGTATGAATATTCCTTTCAAAGACAAATTGCAGCTGAATTACTGAAAGAAATCGAAGCTTCGAGCGAAATTCTCTCGCAAATTGCAGGTTAAAATCGCAGGCTTTGGAGGGTTTGGTTGCGAATACAAAGAAAGCAGTGCAGTTTTTTTTTAGTTAATTATGTAGGATAAAAAATACCGATACTCACAATGCACTGGTAGCTGCAAACATCTTGAAAATGATGATCTTCTTTCGGAGGTTTAAACTTCAAACTGGTTTACTGTTAAGATTGAAGCCGATAAATAAAGGCCTGGAGTATAAGTGCTTGTAAAAGACGCACGCGTCTCCTAAACGAGCTCTCGAGATATATTAGTGCTTTAATCAGGATGCCACTCTTCTGAGGTTGCCGGCTGGGCTACAGAGGTTACAGCGTAATCTGCTTGCATATGAATAGGCTCCACGCAAGAGGTTACAAGAACAATTGAATCTGACAAAACTACATCACGACACACCCATTTTCTAAAGAGAGTAGCGTCAATGAATATATTGTAGACCTTGCTCTTTGTGGAAACAAAAACCAGCACAATTTTGCTTTTTGGATGTAAGGCATGCGAGGCAAGGTTTTTCTAGGGAGGCAGATTTTATAAACCGGCAACTTCCCTTGCATTTTATGCTTTTTGTTGGACTTAAACCTTCTACGCTATTTACTCAACCGATAACATCGACCCCTTTAACAATCATGATGTTCCGGTGGTGTCATAGCTTAGTTGACATAATATTTGCAGTAACTCCATTAATTTTGAAGATTTGGTAATTTTTCTGGGGGTGTTAAGTACTATTCGTGTGTCAATGACGTACCGGCGCGTGCCTTACTAATTAGCCCACTAATGATCATAGAATATCAAAGTGAATTGAATCTCTGGCACGAGTTGAAAGATATAAAAAAGGGGGGGTTAATTTTTCCCGCCAAAAAGCGGTTTCGGAACAGGCATCGAGGAATAGAGTGATGTGGCACGAAAGAGTGCCATAGTTAAGCTTGCGTTTTAAGCATGACGCTTGGATTCCTGCGCAAACAGCGCGCACGAAAAACAATCTCTCCCAGAGCATTATCATTGAAACAATGAACAACATTTCGCTTCAAAGGTCAAGCCGAAGTATTTGTGCGCAAAATGGCTCAAAGAAAAAAAGAGCATTGACACCGCTGTGGCCAGAGTATTAATCACAACAATCGAATTAGCCATGTAAGGAGTACTGACTATGTCTAGCTCGGCCTCTAGGGACACAGGATTGAAGCCGAATTAGAAAACCCTTTGTTTGCGGTTGTTGTCGCACGGCTGGCACGCGCGAGGAGGACGCCGTCAATCAAATTAAATGAAATCCATTCAAATGCAAATTACGCGCGCGCTCTTATTGCGAAAGTCTATAGTTTGGGAGCAAATGTTTATTCGTGGGAAGCAAATTATCTACATGGTTTGTGACAGCTTGAATGGGGTATTAAACTCGTACTTTAGAAGCAGCTGGCCCGTGCTAAATGGAGCAGAACAGTTTCCTTAAGCTTTTTATGAAGAGCTTATCGCACTCGAGATATTAGCACTTTCTTTCAAAATAACGTTCAGCTAGCTTTAACGCGGCGATATTTAATTTTTTAAACGTTCAATAAAGATATCAAGGCTGCCTCAATATTGACGACAGTGATGTAGTCTTTCAACTACGTTCAAATAGCCTTGAGTGGTTATTATTAAAGTTTTCAATGATATCCTGGCGAAAGTAAAAGTTTGACCCTGCAGGATTGTCGGAGCCGGTGTCAATTCGATAAATAGTATTCTATGGGAAGGACAAATAACAACAAAAAGAAATAGACCCGCGTTGAATCTTTCCCTTTTTCGACAGAGACAGTTGAGTGAATCAAAGTAAAGGAATTTAGTTTATAGTGCACTCATAACACAACCTGTGCTGTGACAGTTGTTCTGGTAAAGTGGTGCATAATTTTCATATGTATAGATGTCCGAGGTAATGGCATCTGTAATAGGAACAGTCAATTACGTTTCCCGCGCAATTGGCTGGAGTTAGCTTAAAAATAGTTTTCCTAAAAATCAGTCAGTGTAAGACCTTTATTAAATAAAACAGTGTTCCTTGACAGCTTGCAAGTTTCAATCCTCTAGAAAGGAGAAAAAGAAAACGTCTTTGTTGAGATATTTCTAATTGCGCTATATATCAATGTATCTTTCGCAAGCATTATTTATCACATTTGCAAGCTCGACAAATGGAATTGAAATCACCTAAATTGACGTTATTACAAAACCAAAGACTTTACTACAAAAACTCACAAGCTAAAAAGCCGCAGTGGAAACTAAACTAATAAACCTAGATAATATTCTCGCCATAAGTTGTAATTTGTGTAATAAGCGGTGAAATTCTGCCAAAGGCAGCTGCCGTAAACAAAGGGTCTATTTTTGCCCCATTCAACCGAACACCTGCTCAGATTTGCATTACAATTCCCTGAAGCTCTTTACTTGCTCTCAAAGTAAACACTTTTCCAATATGGCCGGAAACGAACAGAGATGAGATGGCGCGAGCCCTTACTCTCTTAGCAACTTTACAATTTTGACCCATAGCGTAGCAGTGATATGTCTGACTCGTTATCACAAAATTTTTTGTTACGAACGTTCAAACTTCCATTATTTATCTGAGCATAATTGATGCAAGCAGATCGTTTGATCGGACGCTAAATTTGATCTTGAAAAATGATTAAAGAAACCAAAACAGAAAAGAACATGAAAGAACAATTTCAAAGTTTTGATTTCTTTCAAGTTTGTACAACCATTACGATATTACTCAATTTAGTCAAGTGAAATTAAATTGCTTTTAAAGGTGTGAAATTGTAAGGAAAAAAAATCTAATAGGCTGTTTAACTCACTTTTTGGTGTTACCAGCCGAATTTTAATGAATCAAAATTTCCCAACGACGTTCCATGTTGTAATATTAATATTAACGTTTTTTTATGTCTGAAGGGGACATTATTTTAATAAAATAAATTAGTTGTTAAAACCTAACTTTGCAGATATATTGTACTCTGGATTTTACACTTTCTTTTCAAACAATAAATTTGTGCGTTATTTTTAATCTGCGACTTGCTCTTCGCGAGAAAACTTTTGAAAACACAAACCTTTTGTTGCGCTTACGCAAGAAAAATGATCTCCAAACTTTTCACAACACCTTTTGTTAAAGTTGTGTCGAAAAAGTAAACGGAACGACTTGTAACATGTTAAAATACACATAGTCGATCCATTGAAGGGAAGTTTATTTTTCCCCACGACCTATGAATGACTTTAGAGATTATCTTTGTATGGTTTTTCGCGAAGTAACCGCGCCTAATAATTTGAGTTATGATGTAAACAGACGCTGCGGTTTGCCCAATCTTTTGGATGAGATTATTTTGTATTTCCCAACAAGTTTAATTCATTGCAACACAAGACAGGTAATAGGCTAATGGATTTGTAATTTATGCAGTTTAGTCTAAGCCTGGCTAAAGTCAACATGAAAATGCAAATGCGGTGGTCATTCATTCGAGGAGTGTCACTCCGTTTGAATGGAATAGTAGTTTCAGCCAAACAAAGAACACGCTGTTTCGATGTTTCCTCGACAAAAACGCCATCGTTTTACGCCGATGTTTAGCGAAACATTCAATAAACAGAGTATAGTTAAGACTTTATTTTTATTTTTGATTTGAAAAGTACTTTCTATCTCAAATCGTGTTTTCTAAATCTACATCAGACTGATCGAAAATTTTCGTGAAATTCTAATGCCTTTGTCAAGCGTGCACAAAGCCGGTTTCAAAGCTGTTCGCAATGAAACAGCACAATTATAACCCTATTTACAATCAGTTTCTATCTTCAAGATTAACTCGAACTGAGTTCTACACGGTTGAGTTTGGCCACTACAGCTTTGCTAAAGTGTGTCCTCAATTCTCTCTGAAAAATATCGCGTCACTAATATTGCACAGCAAAATTGGTCATTCATCATAATTTACGCTTCGACGACTCAAGCGCAAGTGGGAATAGGAAAACCAAATGAACATTTTCAAAAAAATCGTCACCACAAGTCAGGTACTTAAAAAAAAAATCTGTAGGAAGTCGATAAAATGGCTTAAAAACATTACGTCCCGCTATTAAAAGTCTCTAGTTCGCTTGATTCAAAGCCAGTAGCTTTTTCAACAACATAGCGTTAACTTTCTTTTGTTTTTCCAGCTCGGTCAGGAGTTTACTTTCTTCTTGTTTGATGTGACTTATATACTCCCAAGACTTCCGCAAAATGGAGACTTTGGGTGCGCGGTCATTGTCCTTCAATTCCGGAACGCAGTCTCGTAATTTTTGAAACTTCATTTTTAAATCGTTCCTTCTCTTTCGCTCCAATACGTTATGTGTCGCTCGTGTGAATTCACTGTCGTTCTCAGACTCATCGCTTTCTCCAGAGCTGCTGATATTCTTAACAAGTTTCTTTCCCTCGCGGTAATTCAATCCGTCGCTGGATAACACTTTTCTATGCCGACGTGTTCTTATCTTGCCCACATATTCAGTTTTCTCGTCTTCCTCTGGGTCTTCCGTTCGCAATTCTGAACTTGATACTTCAGAGCAGCTTTCACTTGGGACCGGTTCTTCGATTCTAGTGCAAATTTCCACACTTTCAGTTTCAATAACTTCATCGGCTTCCTGCTCTCGTTTGCTTGAATTTTCTATAGTAACCACATCAATTTCGACTTCCTCTTCTTCTGTAAAGTTTGCAAAAACAAACATGAATGTTAGAAAATAATTTAACGCTATTTTCGGGACATAAGAAAACATTTACAAGAAGTATATAAGAAAAGTTGCGACCTTGAAACGTGGGGGCACACATAAAAAAATTGTGGCAATGAACACGAAAAACGGGTCAGTGACAACTACGGTCAAAGACCGGCGAACATGGAGAACAGACTTAATCAGCCGCAGCGACTCAGCATCTATTATTTATCCAATCAGTGGTTGTATTTACCGGAATCCGATTGCTCATCGATGTTTTCTCGCAGTTCGCTTCCAGGGCTTGCACTCAGAGGAAAAGGAAAGATTTCTGAGGGATCCACACTCAAAATCCTTGCCGCAGATTCACTCAGAGGCGGTGTCTGGCACAGCAAACGAACTCGATCCGTTTTTGAATTCGATCGATGCTGCTTCCTGTCCGCATTCTTATCGAAAGCAGCGCCGTTCCACATGCAATCTTTAATCAATATATCTTTCAGGTCACCGGCTTGGAAGTACAGCGAGCATTCTTCGTCCAGAGAAAATGCCTCATCTGCCACGCCGAAGCAAACTGGCTGCTCTCTTGCCTCTTCGGTCGCCGCGTGCGGGGGCGAGCAAGCCGGAGAGATCGGTGGCGTCGGCGGAAATGAAAAATTCTTCCATAAGTCATCGGTTGCTTCTTTACTCTTTGATTTCAAATCTTCTGAATCGACGCCAAAATCTTTGAACAGCAATGGTTGAAGAGGATCGAAGGTGGTACCAAAGCTTTCCAGAAGACTACTGACAGACATAGTCAATTTCTTCAACGCACTGCAAGCGGAGACAAGTTAGAATTAGTGTTGAGTCATAGCTTAGCGTTCGCGTGATCATGTGTGTAGTAAAAACCATATACTCAATCAAAATCATCCGTCCGAAAGACTCCGAACAATATCGGTCCCTTACCTTGCTACTAATAACCACGGACAACTTCAGTTCTATGTGACGAAGTCTGGTGAGGTTCACCAGTAACAGATACTTCGAAACGCTCGATAGTACGTTCGGCGAGCAAATGAAAACTTTTGAGGTTCACGCTAATATTCAAGTCCATTCATTCAAAATCAAACAATGCGACGGCTTGGGTACTAAAATATCCCTCCTACGCTAATCAGGGCCCACGCGTTAACGAATGAGGATATTCCGGCTTGAATAAATTAAATCGTGCGCGGGAACGGTACAGAGAGACTATTCTTTCCTTCGCTACACAGAGTGAATGAGGCTAGCATGTAAGGGACAATTAACTGCACTATCAGAATCAAGAGGTGGCAATGACTTGCTTTCATAACAAACGCAATAGTTCAACTCGGCAATATTAATATTCATAACACAGTGCTGTTTTAGCAAAGACTGTTGTTTGCCGAAGCCCAGCTGTGACGAGGCTGACAAAAGCGCGGAATTGTGGGATGTACGCCCCAATAAGGCCCTTGGAAACACCACGTTTTTGGTGCTACCCTAGACACAAAAGACATGACATGAAACAATGGAGACTTAATCTAAGCCTTGACAAGCAACTAGTGTTCCATTGTCAACCACACCTGTGCGACCGAACATCTGGTCGTCTTAGAAATTGGTAAAATTGCGTGAAGTTTCCTTTGTGCTGTCAGAAATTCTTAAAACAATTTTCATTTAAGAAGACATTTCGAAGACAATACCTCACTACACGGCACCAAATGATGCAGTTTAACAGTAGTGGAATTTGACGTGTAAATTTAATCAGCGCATTTGGCCGAAGTTTCGAGCTCCTGTCGATTTAGATTAATATCTTGCTGAAGTTGGTTTCGGTTTCCAAAAGACAAAATATTAACTTTCACGACCCAAGCTATATGAAATCAGACACTTCCAAATGGATTATGTAAGATCTCTTTAGCTCGTTTATCCAGTATCGTTCCAGAGACTGTAGGTAACAAGCTTGTATGGACAAAATGGTCATTCAATATCCCTTCGTTGTGTTTTGTATTGTTAAGCGTCATTTAAACTTCTGTGGTAAGGTTTTGATATCAGTAGAACATAATAATAATAATCATAATTGTTATTATAATGATAATAATTATGATCCTGAGAAGACTCTCAGTGATACCTTGTGTTCCAAAACAAGCAACGCAATCTAGAATAAAAAGGTGGGAATATTATTCTACGAAGAAAGCATCTCTGAGAATCTGAGTTGCGCTGATTTTTGGTGGAAGTATTTATCGAGGATGCATTTCGTTTAACCACCTGCCGCAGTTAAGCAAAATCGGAAATCCTTGCAGCTGTTTACATTGTTACGAGCAGATGGTTTGGACGCTGTGCAGCCGGCCGGATTTCTAAGCTACACATCACTGCCCACTTATGTTATTTACCGTTAGTTTAAATCCCAGCAGCTGCTTCTTAACATCTTGAAAACCTAGGGCGTCTTAAAATATACTACAACATTCTTAAATGTTGTCACCGTTACCAAAAATATAAAACCCTACGCTATAATTAAAAAAGCCAAGTGCAATTTGCGATGGCGCTCATTTCAAGAATGCTGAAACGTGATCAAGGTCTTTTATAATCATCCTTTAAACTTTTAACGCCTCCATTTCATGACAAGGTTTCCTGAACTCAAGTCGATGATGATACGGGCCTTCATATTTAATTGCTTTCATGATTGTTATCATTACATTTCTACACTAATATCTATTTTTAATCCTACAATTTAAACTGCTCTGTTAGAGAACTGCTTCAATTTGTATTCAAAACTTTATATACGGGTGATCAGGTGGCTATATTGCGCTGATGCGATAACACTGTAATAAATATCTTTTAAAAGGATCAAAATTAAATTGCAGCAAAAATTAAAGGAATCTTTGAATAGTTCTTTGTGTACTAACTAATTGGAGACAAAGTAATGCCCTGTGTTCGAAAGAAACCGTTAAATGGCCTTAAATTCATGGGCTCCTTTTGTTGTGGCTTCTGGTATTTATCAGAATCAACCGCCCGCAAAAAGCTTCAATACTGCGTGAAAGCATATAGTGTCAGTCGCCGAAACATGAACACAGGTATTCCTTTCATACACTGTTAACCAACCAAAATACAAAGGTCTAAAATTGTCCATCACCTCTGGAGTGTATTTTTATTTAGTGCATCTCATCCTTAGTGCCTATGAAAACATTGTCAGCTAATAAGCTGGAATATTCAATTTGGTAAACAAGCGGAATTATCTACCACACCGGATATTGAGTAAACCTTTTAGTCACATCACGCATGCTGGTCCGCTTCCGGTCCAACTCTCAAAATAAATACGACTTGTCACGAATGTCCTGAGGGATCAGTTCACAAAATATTGACATCATTATGCGTGGGTTTAAGCAGAGGGAAACACACAAAGGATTTTGAAAAAAATTCTTACATCCATCACCCCAGTAGGCGTTGATATGTAACAAACAGATACGTTTTGGTATGCGGTTGAGCGAACACTGAGAAATAAATGGATATTAGGAAACACAAGAAAGGAAACGGATAGCTTCCGCCGCCCAATAGACAGAAGGTTTTTAGAAGAAAAATTTTTGTGATTTTGAGTACTGCGCTGGTTGTCATAGGAAGCACAAAATCTTAGCAAAATTAGTGATTATTTTGGAGTGATAATTGACAGATTTGAATGGCTGATTTCGGCAGTTGATTATTGTGGAACTTGAAGACGAGTCTCAAAACTAGAAGAAGTTGTATAAAATGTTAACTTAAGCCCCCGAAAGGGACTGCAAAAAAGTTTCATTAATTAATATAAATCAAGAAACAAACAGACCTTTATCACCGATGTTTTTCGTTTTCAAAGCGACTGGAAAGATTGAAAGGAACATTACAGAACATTTGTCAAGTGGCGTAAATAACCATTGCCTCTTTAGATAGCAGAAAGATAAGAAAAAAAAAACATGACAAACTGAAAAAATTCCTACTGATGGCGCAGAAAGTATCTATCAAAAGAAGAAAGAAAAAAGACAATTAACTATCAAACAATGAGATTCAAATCTGAAATGAGCGTGGACTGCAAACTTGAGCGCTTTTTTTTTGTTTTTTACTTGCCATTAGAAAAGAACACCCGTACGTTTGGCAGGTTTAAGGGATTTTAAGACTTACTAAGGAGCTTAGAACAAGAGCATCAGAACGACGCCCCCGCAAAAAGGCGGACAGTTCAGTATTGCAATTGCACAAAAACAAGCCAATTAAATGATATTATTTGGAAAAAGAACACCGGCTGTATAAAACAGCTTTCAATGGAGGAACTCAATTATAGGAATCGAATTTTAATATTTGAAAACACGAGATACACAGACATGTAACGGATAAGTCTCAGCTCAAAAAAAAATTAAAAAAGAAAAAAAACGTTTAATTTAAAATGCAATATTAGCGAGAGTCGTGTGACTAGTAGAGTAAACAAGCATGTCTGTCTTTTAACCAATCTTTTCCTCTTTTTTGCAATCTTCTTCGCTTCTGTCTTTTTACGAAAGGCTGTGCGTTGCCCAGACAACTAAGACTCGTCCACTGTTTTGTAAGAATAAAGACCGGTTGCCACGCGCAAAACTTGAAAAGGGAAGGACATTTTTTGTAGGAGAAAAAGAATCCGCCCTTTGAAACTGTACCAGCAGGTATCTAAAGGAAGCTCTTGAAAAGGTGTTCTCCATTTAATGAAGGATACTTTTAGAGGCTCCTTTTGTAAAACTTCTTTATTAACTCAAACCAAAACTTTAAACTTGGATCACTTAAGTTACTTACCGCTACTTCCGTCGGAAGGGAATGCGGTTTTATGCTATAATAACTCGCGGACCTTTTGGGTTGCGAACGTCGACTACAGTTCAATTTTCTCCCTTCACTGTGGAGTGTTGCTAACACCTGACTTACAACTTGTTCAACTGAGGTTAAAGAAACGGAGTCGTTCAAAAATATAAATAATCATCGATGAAATTTTCGTCGCAAGTGAAACGCTGTTTGTAGTATGATTTTAAAATGGTATTCTTTGCTATTGTTTAAGACTTGATTAAAATTTCCGTTGAGTTAAGGACGAAAATCGTTCTTTATATTCGATCCGTTTGGTAGGTTTATCGCAATATTGGTTCTTCTGAGAAAAATAAAAAATTAACGGTCGGTATATATGAGAACGAATTTCTTTTGCCCTTATTATCGTATATTTTACTCTTCAACCTTTTCTCCTCGATGTTTCACTATTGTGTCTATCAGGTTTGCTTTTAGATACCGTTACAATAATACTGTCGGAGGTTGTCAAACAAAGGGTGTTCGTTAATCCTTATTTTACTTACAGGGAGGTCTATAACGGAGCGAGATATCCGGCGCCCGGCGATAACATTGTTCAGAAAACACACCACTCAACAAGAAAGCCTTCCAAAATCTTAATTTGAATAAGTAATTTTTCTTATTAATTCTGTCCTTTTATCAAAATGGATCAAGAGACGAAACATGCTGTCATTAAGATATGATAAACCACACGACAACTATCAGCACACACTTTCAACTTTCAGACAAATACCCTCTCACCTACTCGTCTACTTTATCTATTGTCCTAACGAAGACGGAAAAGGAACATTGAATTTTTAGATTTACCAACGACACGTACAACAATTGTAATTCTCCAGTTTTTTCCTTCAGTTTGATGTGCTTTATATATTCATGTTTACGAACTTGGTTCCTTTACGCTAACGGCTACAAAAATTAATGGTGATGACAAAAACATTACTTGAGCCACAAAGTAAAATAATACAGGACAAACCAATGATTATATGGCAGCCTCCAGGCATATTCAGTCGAAATTCAAAGTGAATAATATAAGTTTTGCCTGAAAACAACCACCCCTCGCACTTGAAATATCAGAAACATCAATAAATGAAAGCTGCATCACGAGTTAATCAGTACCTTAACAGCAGAAACTGTGACTAAGAAGTTAAGACTTTAAATTGCTCTAATAATATTAAATTCAGTAAACATTTTTGAATCAGAGAATCGAGACTCATAGAAATAGACTTCGTCTCCCGCCATTATTATCATCACGACCAAAAAAAAATGAAATCGAAGTTTGCTTATGTATCACGACTTTCCCGATCGCAATCCACCAGGTAGGACTTCTTTAGACATCAAGAATGATACATGAAACTGGTTCTTACCTTCATGGATTTGGTTTTGACATAAATTCTTTTTGAAAAGTAATGCCTCTATTAGACATGATGGTAAAAATAACGAAAGGTGAAGTTTCGTTTGACTTCAGCTTTACAATGATTTTATTATTTTTCAATATTTATATTACGCAACAACGACTGAATAAATCACGGCTGAAATTAGGAGCCTAAGGCATCGGAGTTTCTCTTCCATTCTACTGCGACAGCCATGCAAGAGTCATGTGATCATTATGTGCACTTGTCGTTCGACGGAACTGACAAAGGAATTCCTTTACTGATCCGAATTGTCCCCTTCGATCAATCAGTGTCAAGATTTTACCCACCATAAAAATGAACTGCTCTAAAAATTTAAAAAAAAACATCAACAATAATTCCCCCTTCCCGAAAAAAAAAAGTTATCGTGTAGAGGGGTATTGTTATTCATCATGATGACGTATGATAATAATACTGATAAAGTTTGCATGTTTGTCGTACGATGTAACGATCCACACCAGAATTTAGTACATAGCGAGGCAAGCGAAGATACTTTTTAACTAACATCTGAAACTGCAACAACTTTATGGAAAGGAAATATCCAAGATGAACTATGAAGTTTTGCTTCTGAGAAACCACCTCTTTCATAAACGAGCACTAAATCTTTTCAAGTCCTACAATACAAGGGCAGCATCAATTGAGGCGTTAACTATACAGCGCAGCGCCAGCCACTGTCTCGCATAGGAGACAAACCTACCAAGCGACATTCTTTTGATATTTAACTCTAACTCCCACGAGTGAATAAGAGAGAATTTCTCCTTAAAATATCACCACAATATCAGCCAGATAAGTGATGAGAACAAAGAAAATATCAATTTGGGAATAATTAGTTGATCCACTATTAAATTCTCTGAACTAACATTATAAGAATTGTATGGTTGACAGTAAGGAAAATTAAAAATTTGATCTGGGAGTTAAAGGGTTAGCTATCATAATAATCCTAACAAGTCCCTTGAAACAGAAAAAAGGATTCGCGTACACAAACAGATTTGTACAAGGAATTAAAAGTTCGATGAATTTGAATTTGCAAGGTAATTTTTTTCCCTTTTTCGTTAGATTTTTAACTAATAACCCAGGTCTTGTGTTTGTCCAGATCTTGATGTGTCCAATCAATAGAAGAAAAATCTTCAGACCTCTCAAGATATGACACTCATACGATATGATATCTGAGTGAAAAGAGCCCTAATACGTAATTTGAAGGTCTCGCAGCAAGATTAATGCTTGGTGTTAAAATGCTCGAATGTAATTTTGAAAGTCTTTTGTCTCACTGTCATTTTTACGCTATAATCATAACAATTAAAAAAATGTCAGCCGTGCAAAACAGTTCAACAGAGAATTATTACTAATTTTAGCGACTCCACAATATAATAAATGAATTGAAAATAACATTTGGACTCACTTACAGTGGCAGCAATTTTGTATCGTCAGACATAAGAAAACATGGTGAGGAAATGGAATTTTTGCCTGTTTCTCAGTAACCTGCCGAACTTAATATGCGATTTGTTATCTACCTTCCACAAATGCTGTGGGGCCGTAAAAATAAAATCAGCTAATGGAAGCTATCAATCACTTTACATGGAAAATGACAAAGAAATTTACTCTCAGACACCGCATCACAAAAAGAGGATCAACCTAGCGTCGAAACGAGATAACCGTTTTTAAAAATAAGATTCCTGAAAGAGAAGACGGTTGCTTTTGGAGATGTCTTGATTGAATAAAAACGGCTGAAAATGGGGATGTTTCTTTGAAGAGCACAGGACTTACTTCTCTTTAAGTTACAATCATGTTTGAGCAAAATCAGTGAGAATCGACTTATCATTTCATTTAAAATGAGTCATTTCTGGCTGCTGAAGTCCTAGTATCCCAACCTTACAGCGAGTCACTCTGATGTTACATAACATTACGCAAATGAACCAGGAGGCTTTCAGTTCACGTATGAAATACGTATGTAAGCTTCGACGAATGCATTGCCTCACTAACAGCTTTAAAAATCAATAATGAATTTAACCAAGAATTTATGAACCATGGATAATTTTTTTTTTCTTTTTTTCTGTTTTGTACACAGCTGTTGGGTATATTTGCTTTAATCCCAAGCGTAAATTTGTCGTCGACACGACCTCTTTGATTTCAGTGACGATGTATTTACAGAGCTTGTCAAGCTTGACAGCCCTACAAAGCGTGCAACGTGAATATAGTGAGCTGTGTTCGACTTGTGGTTTCATGGGGCACTGTAAGCAACGCCTTATAGCTGAGCTTAATCTTACGGCAACAATTCCTAGCAACGCTTGGGTGCCTTAAAAAATGTTTCTTTCATATCCTTATGATCCTTAGTTCCAATTGGAAACAGACGTGTTAAAAGCATTTTAATCCCTGTTAAAAGCCATTTAATTCATGGCAGGGTGCGAAGTGTCGCGCACTACTTTAGAGAAACCTCGAACTGGGTTTTGAGAAGGAAAGGATAAAATTGAAGTCTGTGGAAGACATGGACCACATTTCCCAAGGGTTTCATAACATTCATCCCACTTAAAATTTTTCAAGAATATGAAAGAGGTCTCTCTTACCTTAACGGCGATTTATAATCTTTACAATCTTTACGAGTGCTGAAGGAGAGGTTCTCACCAAGAGTATGGCTGATTGTTACGATAAACTAAAGAAGCGCCTGAAAAGATTAAAAAAAATAATATATATATATATATATACCTCAAGCTAAATAAATAACAGCCAGGAAGGTCGAAGTAAATTCAACTCATAAAAATAACCTTCCGAATTTAATTATAGACTGCTCTCATTTCCCGCTACGGGGGGTTGCTAAAATGAGCTCAGCTTCCGCTTAGACCCCCTTATACAGTAAATTCAATTTCCTACGACAGAAAAGTGGTTTACCATGTATTACTCAATGTACCCCCTGGCATTTAAACGTGGACCCCTACAACCTGGGAGTAATCCTCGACATCCGCTATGCAGAACTAATTGTATTTTCAGGTTTGCATCTCGTTTAGAAAAATTCCACCCGGTTGCTCTCACTGTTGTGTGCATTGCAGTAGAAGATTAGAGAGAGAACTGTATGCGAAAGCTGCGCAGGAAAATGCCTTTTGTGTTCATGCGTTACCAAAATTTACTCAGAAAATGATCGATATGATCAAGTAGAACTAAAATATCGTTTAATAATAATGAAATATAACATCAAATACGCGTGTAAGGAGAGGAACTTACCCGACTTGATAGAGAAATAACGTATGCGAGGGTTAAAAGTCAATTAAAAAAACATACAGCTTGGAAAAACTTTCAGATATCGACAGTGTCAAAATGAAGACTACTTGCCTAGTTGTCTACGCAATATAAATATCGAACCTTCACAGAAATCCAGCTGGTCATACTGAACTTTGGAATATGTCGTAACGAAAATTCAGACAACACAGATCCATCATACGCAAATTTACATGTTTGTTAATAGTAATAAAAGAAGAGTACAGCCTGTTTAAATAGAGCAAACTTATACATAGTTTTGCTAAGTTAAAATATGCTCAAATTTATTTGTCACTTCTGTAGGTTGCTACTCCGCATAATTCTTAAGTTGTACTTGTATCATTAGTAACGTAACCTTTACGAGGTTTTTTGGTTGCCAGTATAATATATTTTTGTATTATATCTTAGTACTAATATTATAATACTGGTTCTATCATAAGTGCTGTAAGTGGTGTCATTTTACCACAGAAGCAACCTGACAGACGACAATCCTCGCGAGGATGGGGAAGGGGGAGGGTTGCGGTTTTGGGGTAAAGGGAGAGAATTCTCACCCGGAAAATCCTTAAAATTGATCTACTTAGAAATTCCCTTGTGTAGTTCCTATAAATTGCTTATAAAATTAGTTATGAGAATTTGATATTATATCGAGACAACATCCTCGAACTGATACGTCTGTGTATTCTAAACACCTTAGCATTAAGAAAGCTGATTTTGGTGGGAGTTAAGGAAATAAACGCACAAAACCCTCTCTAGGGCCTTTCGTGTACCATGTGTTAAAAAAGAGAGAGGCGAAAAAGCATAGCATTGCCTTCTAAATAATGTACATGATTACATCTTTTAAGGAATGGGCCGGCGTTTGAGGTTTTGTAGGCCACGCTTACTACATTGTAATCTCGCCTACGGTACAACATGCTGGTAAGCTTAAAAGTACTTGCAGAGAAACTTCCGATTAACTTTCAGTGAGGAAGTAATACTGACATTCAACTTCTATGGGGATTCAAAACAGCAATGGTTAGTTTTTAAGCAGGTGGAATACGCGGGACACGCCAGGAACTCTTTGAATTCTACGACAGCTCCATCGATCGAAGATTCTCAACGAACAAAGAGCTTCACAACATTCTTTCCAATCTTCCAATATCTGTTTACCATTTACTCTACAGAGTGACCGATGAGTAATTTCTCCTCACTCAATAACTGTACATGGTCGAGCTGAAAGGTGGCGAGAAGAAATAGAAACATCATCTTAAGATTATCACTTGATTTAGCTTTAGATTCTCAAGGCTAAAATTAAAAGAAATGTGCGGCTAACAGTAAAGAGAACTGATATTGAAATCTTTGGAGCTAGTGGAAGGGGGGGACTCTATTTACATGTACAATTAAAATCGAGTTCTACTATTGATTGACGTCTGTCGTGTCTCCTCGTATACTCCCTTTTCAAATATTTCAATCAATAAATAATCGTGTAGAAGTTCCTTTCTGTAAGGAGCTACTAGACTCATCCACCGTAATTTTAGAATTCCCAAAAATCTTTTCCACGTGGACAGACAGCAATTTTAAGCAACAAGAGAGCATGCTAATCGCCTTCCAGCTGAACAAGCAATAGGAAATTTATCCATAGCAAATCCTACCGCGTGCAGTTATGTTTTTTTTCATGAAAATGCGTTCGTAAGACCTCAGGAAGATTTATCTTTAACTTCAAGATTTGTCAATGCTTGTTTATCGAGGTTCACTTGAGTTCAGACAATGGAATGTCTTCACTCCTGCTGTGTTAGACACTGAAAAATGGAAATAGTGCTTGACATAATTATCTTCGAAGAAAGTAAAAAAAGACACTTACTCGATCTTTTTATACTTTTAGCACGTCTTGAGACTGAAAAATCGTTAAGTTTTAATCTTTAAAAACTTCACTTCACGGTATCCAGTCCCATGTTAGAAAAAAATTCAAGCAACAATCTATCATTCAATAATAGGTTGTTGATTGAATTTCTTTCTTCATCAAAGCTGTAAATATACCAGTTTCCAAAAACCATTGATCGGGTGGCTTCATTGAAAATAGGAGGCTGTGAGAAAACAAAAGCTAGTAACAGGTTATTGTTTCATATTTCGCAACTGTAAGATAGTTGTTCTCAAGATTTTTCCAAAATCGGATGATCTTGTTGAAAATTTGATTTTCATGACATGGTGAACAACAAGCCGCCAATTCTTTCTTCAAATAGCGATTCAAGAAATTTAATTCATTAATTATTATCATTTCTCACTTCTTCTAGGACCAGTTTAAAATAAAAAAAGAACCTCTTTGTTCGTGATGTGCTTGCTGATAGTTAATGTTTTCTTTTTTTTAACATAGCATTTTTGTCTGTTTGTACAAAACTCACGGGATTGTATTGCCCTCTTCTATCCGGTTTTGATCAAAAACCATTTATTTCTTGTGAGGGCTACCTTTTTAAGGAACACAACATTTGACTGCATTATAACTTAGGACACGAAGTAGCCGATTTCGGTCAAAGTCCCACAAGATATTTTTTTCCTAAAACATATTTTTGACACAATGGTGAAGATTACTCATATTACTCCTACTTCACATGTTCCTTAGAATATTTTACGATGGAGATGGTTAGAATTTTTGACACTTCATGTTTAAGACAAAAATATTACTACTATGAGGAAAAGTAGAAACCTGAAAAAAAAAAGCGAAATACTTATCGATTACTTAACAACTCTACGACAGAAATTCTTACAGTAGATTTGTAGCGGTTCAAACTAAATAAGAACTGTGACGCGCTTTACGTACAAACCATAAGAAATTTATAAACCTCAAAGTGAGATAATAGCAGTCTTCCCTTTGACAAACGTAACCTCATCAAAAGGTATATTCGATTGACGATTTTCTCACCTCCAGTGTATTTGTCATTAAGCCAAGTAAACCACTAAGAAGTGTCAAATCCCTCGTGGGTTTCGTCACGTAAGAACAAGAGCAAAAAACAAAAACAAGACCGGACACAAAGCAAAGCATTGAGTGCTTTTACTGATGGCGACAAATTCTCAGACACTGGCACAAGACGAAAGGTTACGAGACGACCGTGGATAATAAACCACTGGATACCTTTAAAATACCAGGTTCAATTGGGAGAGTCTCCATGCATTATTTTGCATATGAAACAGAAGAAAACACAGAGAAACCAAGGCAAAGCCCTGGAATATAACCCGTATGGTAAACTTAACTCAATTTTGATTCATTTTCTCCAGTTCACAACCGCACCATTCCTGCTTATCTGTTAATATTCATTTCTCAAACTCAATAACAACCACTTCTTAAGAGAGCAGTGTGTTACGTTCCTTTTTGTCTCATTTTATACCATCCACTTGTATTAACAACTATCACATGGAAATGTGCGTACAGCTCCGAGTGCGAGCCTGAATTTTAAGTCCTATCACGCCTCTGGATTCAGCCGTATGTAGAGGTAATTGAGGAGTAAAAAAACAGTCTCAGGCTTAACTCGTAATGTGCGCTACCTAATAGGAAAACCCAAATACTCTATCGGAATAAAATATTGGCTTCCTTTCACCAATCAATGCAGTCGTAAGGGTCTTTGGTCTTCAAAATTTAAGAGAGATATTGAACAACAAAGAATACATTCTTAAAGTTCGAGAGCCAAAATGAATACATCACTAGTTAAAACCTCAGAAACCTTTTCAATCGAGCGCCGAAAACCATGCTTAAAGAAATTACAACGGCCAAAAAGAAGACGAAAAAAACTACAAAAGAAGCCAAGAAATCAAAGTAATGGCTGGTGATCGGCTTCGAGCGCAGGAAAACGCTATTTGTGCGAAGTTTGCATTTGACTGGTTGCGCATTCGAGGCAATATTTTCTCATCAATCACTGAGCATAACGAAGGAAAACTAACGCATTTCAAGATTACTGTCAACATTAATTAAAAACTGCTATACAAACCAACACACACCAAAAAACTGATTTTGATATTGAAGCGAGTTAACATCATACGAACAACCGTGTCTACACATAGCCATTTTAAGCCTTACTTCGGGCAGATGTAAAATGTTTGTGTAGCACGGATGTTAAAACACATGAGAATGCATAGAATTATGAATTACTGGATTTTCAAATTCTTTTACAAAAAAAGAAGAAAAAACAAACAAACAAAGGAAACACACCCCTTACCATTTACACCTTTACAACACAAGACAGTAAGTTGACAGGTATTCTTCATCTCCTAGAAAATTGTTATCCTTGGAAGTAAAATAAAAGATATGTTTTGGCCGGTTGCAAAGTGACACTTAATCTTGCAATGGTTTATAAAAACAATTTTTTGGAAGGTCAACGACATGAGTGAAAAGAAACAAGAGGTCTGTAAAGTCGACACTGATTCTAAATAAAAACAAATTTTGAAAAGAACATAGAAATTAATAGAGTTCACAACAAAATTACAAAGGTTGTAAGCTGACGTTTAAAAGCTCGTTACAGCGTCATAACACTTGAGTCAAAGAGGACGAGCCGAAAAACAAAGGAAGTATACTTTTAGCAGCCATTTCTTTTTCCACCAGCAGAAAAAATTGCCACCTCCTACACATTTTGTTCGTCAGCTTTTACGGTCGCATTGTTTATACACACGTCTTTTCGTAATTTCATTACGGCTTAGTAGAAGTAGAACTTACGATAAAATTCATTTTGTACATCGATTTTAATTAATATCCTTACTCTATTTATTTGTTCATAACCGGTGTTGTTGGAAATCACAAATTAAGTTTAATTTTATTTTGCCTTGTTTGGCTCTTGAAACAACAACAAACGTGGGATGATACCTGATGAAAGGATTTCTTAAACAGTTCATTTCAATGGGATATTATGAAAGCAACAAACAACAAGAAATGATCAGTAACGACAGCAATTTTTTAAACTCAAAAAAGGGAAAACCAACCCGTACTAACTGCGCTAAACGGAATATCACGACATGTTAATATTTAAATAAAGCACTAAAAACAATTTCTTCGTGAAGCATAGACGGGCAATTAGTACAAAAATTTTAATCTGCTTAAAACTTGCATAACGGGTACCAGCACCTAAAGGTAGAAAGACTGATACATAATTGATATAACGTGACAACTAAAATGAAAAACAACTCTGGTTTACGCGGAAAGCACCACACTGGTGTGTGAGGCACGTGCACATGACGTCACAGGGTCGATGACTAGGTAAACGCCACATGACTCAGGAGAGAAACCTGAAAAGATTTGTTTACTGTTGTGCGAACTGCCTAAATACATAAATATTTCTTGTGAAATAGTGAAAGACTTTCTTTCTCTTCGCTCCTACTAAGGATTTAAGACTTGAGATTAACGAAAGTCGGACATATTTTGTTAAACCTTGGGTGAGGAAGTACATGAAGGTGTTTTCAACGAAGTGCCAGTGATAACTGTTTGGGAAACTGAATTAATGAATTTCTTGGGGTATTTTTTCGCTTTATGCGTTCTACGATTAACACGCATTAAAAGCGCGTTATGCAAATCATGATCAGTTATTACCAACCAACAACTCTACAACCAAATATCTCTTCAGTACAAAGCGGAACTGACTTACTTTCAAATCTGAATTAAACTTTAATTAAGAAATTTGGCAGGACCCTTTATTGATTTGTAAAAACCCCTGGGAATCTCTGAATCTATGGCTTTTTTAAGAAATTTCCCATTCCAAACTAGGCAAATAAATGCACTTCAATACCTATTCTAATTTGTTTTGACGACTGAACAAAAAAAATGGAACAGTTGTGGAATTCTCCGATTGAATGTTCGCATGTTTCGTTTATGTTTAATCTGCAAGTTACCGCGAAACGAATTATAAACAGTGAAAGAGTAATGCCTCTGCCCCCTCTCTCCCCACATACCCAGAGCTGTGCGATATCACCATTTAACTCGAACAGGAGGGGAGTTCGTGGTGTTTTCAGTTATTATTTCTTCCTTTTTTGTGTTCTTTTGCTTAAAGGCGTGTTTTCCTGCAAAACGGCAGATTTATGAGATATTTAGTAAACAAGTTGGTTTTTACTAGTAGCTTATGACTGCATGTACGTCTGGAGTCTTTTTTAAAGTGTAACGTTTGTGTGATCTGTTTGGACAAATTTTATACATAAAAAAAACACAAACATCACAGGATATGACTAAATTCTGTCTAAAAAGCAAAGCATAGCATGAATTAACACTGGCGTAGGTAAAACGAGACATAAACTTTGCTTTGGATAGAATCGTTCGAGCCAATGTATAGACGTCGTAAAATTTCAAACCAGAACAGCTGGAGTGAACAAGGCTCTATCATATAACCAGCATCAATCAATGTTGAGCAAATGGAAAAACAATTATAGACAACTAAATCATAAATTTGACGGTAGTTCCAACGAACCCCGAGCTGAAAATTTTTATCTCAACCCTCTTCTTGGCAAACATTTTTGATCTTTCCCTAAATTTGATAAACATGCGTAATTTGCTTAAAATTAAAAAAATTCCCAAACTTTTACTTTGAACTGTAAAGAATTTTGAATTTTCCCACATATTTCTTTGAATTTACTTTACCCAAGGCAAATTGGTGTGCCTGTGCTCAATGACACTTTGTTCGTAGGTAAGAAGGGTGGAATGTGGGGTAAATTATGTAAAGAAGAGAGAAAAGAGAGAGTTTATCATGGCGTGGGCTATGATATGCCGACCACTAAAGTTACGTTGAATTATGTTTCCTTCGACGTCCAAAGTGCGAGAGATAGCGAGAAAAATACTTCTAAAATCTGTTTACTACAACACCATTAAGACAACTGAACTGACAACGAGGATAGATGAAGTAAACACGCGTTCAGGAAAGATCATATCAAAAGTAAGACAAGCTAGGTTACCATCAACTAACTTAGGTACCACTGAAAATCTACAGCACCACAGGTTGTTCATTGTGATTATGCATATTTCACAGAGAAATATTTTGGGAGAATCTTGAGGAGCGCTCGAGCTGCTTTACACATTTCAGCAGCCTATTTGCTGTTGTTCGTACCATTATGTGCTATTTTTTATTGTTTGTTTGATTTGTTTATTTCCTTTGTTCAGTTCTTCTGTCTTTTTTATCAAGTTTCTTATAAATATTAGGTCAATGAAAAGAGAACTTTTAGTTACATTTAAGTACTTCCCTTGCGTTTTTTGATTGATAACGTGAATTAACCACAAAACAACACGAGCCCGTGAACACTGCTGACAAAAATTTCTGCACGAGGTAAAAAACGACTAACAATGAAAAAGTATTTGTGCGTACACAAGAAAAAAATCCATATCAAAATAATTATGGTTTAGAAAAGTATTCAAGTATGAAGATATATGTGTTAGTGAAGTGTGAACGCGAAAGAGGAAATCCGAAAACCACACCTAAATGCCTCAGGGCGCAAATTGCGTTCATCTTCTCTTGTTTTTTGTAAGTTTCATGAGAGTGTTCAAAAGGGCAGCATTTCGTTTCTTTTCTTCCGCTTTAAGCGCCAGTAATTTCTCCTCCTCCTTTTGAAGTAAAGGTATAAATTCCGATGCTCTCCTCAAAATTGTTATCTTAGCTGCGCGTTCGCTCTCTTCTAATGATGGGATGCTTCTTCGAAGACACTGGAAACGATTCCGTAGATCGTTGCGTCGCTTCCTTTCCAAATCATTGTGAGAAATACGTCCACTTCCATCTTCGTTTCCCGGCTCGGATGATTCTTCGTTTTTTCCTTTAGTCCAGCGCTGTTTTGGCGGGGTGTTCATCGATCTGTCTTCCTGCTCGGTGGTGTCTGGACTTAGACGGGTGGTGACGACCTCTTCCTTTGTTTTGTCTACTGTGACACTTACAACGTCGATTTCATCTTCCTCTGTATCACAAAAGGAGAAAGGCAGTTGAACAAAAATTAAAGAGATATCAAAGAGAAAAACGGGAATACGATTTTGGGCAAAACCATTTAACAGAAGTCTCGTAGTTAGATTTATGTATTTTTCAACATGTTCAATCTTTTGTTTGAGAACCTTTGGTATCCCACCAGTGAAATGACGAAAATATTTTTTTTCATATTTGATTTAGTTCGTGTATCTTTCCCTTTCTTAAAGAAGATTATCTGATCTCAATTCGATTGCAGCACTCTGCAAGTTAATATTGGACTATATTCAACAGTGACGTACAAGTTTAAATTCGAGTACATGAAGTAGAGAACAAGCCGATCCTATAGAGATAACACTTCTATTTAACACTTTCCAATTTTACTACTGCATTTTTCATTACACAACAACTGTCAAGAAAGACTGAGAGTTGTGTCTTAAATAAAAAATAGTGAAATTTTCACGTCGTTTAGGATCACAATTAAAAAAAATTGAGACAAATTCATGAATTCTTTATCATGATAAGGAAACACCTTGTGTGGAAACAGGAAAACATATTTCGAGTAAAGCGGCGTGCAAATTGACTGTAAAAAACAATATTCGACAACTAATGTTCTTTAACCAAAAAAATATTTCAGATATTTAAGAACACAGCTCAGTCAGAAACACTGCTGTCGAAAGACAGAGGTCGAATAAATTTTTTCAGAGGAAAGTAAAAACAAACAACTTTCTTGAGCTCGCGGGTCAGTGGCTTAACCTTCTGCTTTGGATCAGGGAGAAGCTGATTGTTTTTGTAAAATCTAGGCAATTGTCTTAATGTTTACTTTGTTGTCCTAAACAAACACGGATTAGTAGTTACCACGCATGTATATTTTAGAAAGGGAAATCAAAATAAATGAAATCAAAACTCTGCTGGGCACGTGACATAGAACACTGTAAAGCCAATATAATAGAACAAAGCAAACAGGCAAAAATAACAACAACAAATTGGCGAAGAGACATTTCATGTTTTCGAGCAACACGGTGTCTTTCCAGATTTACTTTGGCTCAAGACTTTTATTCTCTGTTCTCCTTCTTCTAAGAGACAAAAGGACGATAAGTAAATATTTTGTGCAAAATAAATACCTGTTTCGGATGGAAGGTCCTCTGATGGAATATTGAAGGCAGCATCACCGTTTGCGAGTCTGTCCAACATACCAACGTCTTGATCACTGCAGTGGCTTAGCAACGAGAATGAGAACAGCTCTTCCGGCTCGACAAATGTATGGCTAATCGATTGATCAAAGCATGTCGGAGTTGACGACAAACTGAATCGAGCTTCGAAATCGGTGGTAGAATCTGGCCTCCTGACTCGATCTCCGCTCCACATTATGTCATTGAGAATGGCGGGAGATTCGGCGCGCATTCCGCAAAATTGCCGCGCAATTTCGAATGGGACATCGTCCACTTCGATTTCTTCGTCCGAGATTTCCCTCAGTTCTCCCCACGGACCCGACGCGGCGTGCCAGCGCATCTCTTTCGTAACCTCTTGACAGTTGCTGCAGAATTCGACCGGCGAAGTCGGTGGCGTTGGGAACGAAAATGAGGGCCAAAGGTCTGAAGGGGCTGGGAATTCAAACTTGTCTTTAAACGAGGCAAGTGGTGAAGAACAAGGTGAAAGATTGAGTTGAGAACGATTCATCATCGTACGGCTTGAGATAAGAGGATGCATTCGAGTGTTCTCAACCCAATGCACGGTGTGTTACAAATGAATGAAGGTTTAACGGACGCACGTGTATTTAAAAGACCCACAGGTAAACAATACAAATTCAAATAAAACTCAGATGGCCAACCCACCTGGTCACAAAGCCATTTAAATGAACCTTAAATGACAGTGCACGTTCCGACACACAGGCACAATTTCCGTGCAGTTGCAAAGTCCTGCAGGGAAACAGATCAAACAATGCTGCAATGTGAAGTGCAAAAAAATTACTTTGCTGGTTAAAATCTTACTTCTTAAAAACGGCTGAAACTCTAGATTCGCTTAACTGGTGGCAACGATTTCCAATCAAAACACGAGGGAACGGCGAGTATTTAGAAAGGCACGCTTTAATGTTGCATAATGAAGGTGGCACCAGTTTCTTTGTTGGCGTTAACGTCGCCGTTGACCGGAGTTTAATTACAACTCTTAACATTTGACAAACGCGTGTTTATAGAGCGACCTGTCAGGCTGAATCGCCGTTCCTGAACGTCACAGGCGCTAGGTTCATCATTTGCAATTAACAACCAGCTATGAGTGCTACCTTAAAAGAAATAGCAAAATATGAACCTTCTTCCATCATAAGAGAGATCTTTCATAAAATACAATTTCCTGAACAAAGCGATACACTTAGAAGTCATCGAAAGAAGAATAAACGCGGTTGTTTCAGCTAGATTAGAGTCGAAAGCATTTAATCGGAGGCTGATCGCCTCTGACTGCTCCAATCCTTCACAGACACCTTTCCACAAATCGTGTTTCTTTTGTTGGTGAAGAGGTGGGAGGCGCAGGTGTCGGAAGGATATAACACTGGTCACCAGCAGTGGACACATAAAGAACACACACAAAAAAAAACAATGAGAGCAATCTTTGACAAAAAACTTAAGCAAAATCTCTGGTAAAGGAATCCAAGGATTAAGCAGGCATTTCTGTCACGTAGTGATTCAACATCGCCCGCCTTAATGTAGATTGATATCGGCCCCGTTTGTTAATATGTATTTGTATCGCACTTAAAAGGTTGAAAATCAACAACTTTTGACAAAAGAGTAAACTTCTTATCTCCTTAGGGCTCGATTAACTAACAAAAATTCATACTTCCTCGCCAAAATGTCAAGGCACAGTCAAAACTGCAGGGGATTTTGAACCAGACAAATGTAAGTTACTTTCAGAAGAACGGATCCTGCGGGTCAATATCCTTAAATCTGCATTCTAACACATGCAAAAAACGCACGATGAAAATCTCAAATAATTGTGTCAGAAGAGTTAGCTGACTAATTCGACTGGTTTTCAACACCTTTGGCAAGTTCCATTTACAGCGGGCACCCCACATAAGAGTGCGAAATAGACGAAACATGTTGTAATTCCCGCCCACTACAAAATCTGACCGGTGGAAGCTACAAAATAAACACTGATTACTCTGGTTTCATGAAAAGTAAACCCGTGTAAAGTTGAAATGTTCGAAAAATCGGACACTAATGCTTGAGGCGAAATGAGAACTGATAAAATTATTTGACTGGAATTAGCTTAGATGTAATCTTAGTGAGGAGTTCGAACTCGAAGTTGGTTCTTGTGTTCAATGACACTGTTTTGAGACAGGTCATCACACAATTGACATCAGACCCATTTATTATACCAATTTTACGCTTGCCGAAAAAAGACTGGATCTTTTAATGCATTCTTGTTAGTTCACTAACTTCCCCATGTAATTCAACCGGTGAAATACTTTCCACAATAAGAGATCACCAGTCTGGGGCATTTTTTCCCTTTATTGGTTTAAAATGTAAATTCCGTCACTTTTATGGTAACTTTTGACACCACACGAGTTGTTTTCAATTTATATTCTTATGCGGCATACGGTACTACCTTTGTCACAAAGCAGTGAAAACCCTGTAATGGCTCATACATCTCAGATTAAGAACACAATGCATGTCAAAATAATGAACAAAGAGCACCCGCTTTCACTTACATTTAAATGCAAAACGGTTTTAAATACCTTCCCTCGCTAAATTTAGACCACATGGAATATACCATTGAAGCAAGCAGAAAGCATTTTTGACACAACGAGTTATACATGCCATAAGGGAATAACACGTAGGGCTTTCGAGATCATATTTCGAACTTTCCCAAATCGAAAGTAGAGTTCCATCAAACAGAACTTTTATTAACTGATGGTGAAACGAAACAAAAAAAGGGGCCATTGCTTTTTTTTCCCAATGTTATAAGAGATTTTTAGTGTCACCCATAGCCGTAATGAAATTTCATCTGTCAGGGATGCGTGCCCATTATGGCTAAAGAATGCGGAATAAAAGAAAAAAAGCCTGAGATGGTGGATGAAGAAAACATTAAGGAAAGGGGACTATTGGAAAGGAAAGAAAGTGGATATTAAACCTCAAGACGTTGAGGAAAAAGGAAAAAAAAAAGGAGAGGACATAAAATAGCTCATAAAAACCAAAAGGAGTTACGGAATATTCAGCTCTCTCACGCGTCCTCGCTGGCGTTTCACTAGGGCAGACGGGATACTCTAGACAATTCATCTCAACATGGAAACTTCGATTTTCATGACGATGATAAAGAGCCCTGTGGCTATTGGGTACAAGTACATCTTAACAGATTCTGTTATCAAATTAGGTAGAAAATAAAGCACTCGAACTTGTGACGCCGCAAGTAAGGCTGACATGAGAGGGTATTGCTTCTCGAAACCGGACTGTGGACTCTGGGATATGAAAATTATATTCAGATGACATAAACCAGTTAATAAACAATTAAAGTGACAATAAACATGGATTTACCCCGGACGTAGAACTAAAAACTGCGCCAGGAGACTTCTCCAGTTAAAATTACAAATGGTTATTTTAGGTAAATATCACAAAGGTAGCTCCAAAGCTGTTCTATATTCCAATTACCTCTGATCAATATTAAGATTTGAGAAGAATTTATGTGGTCTCTCTGTAAAAAGAATTCCCTGAATACGTGCATGACCTTTTGTAAAAACATCATCTTCGGTTGTTACAAATCTGTTTAGTTATAAAAAATTCGTGCGGGCGTTGAAGGCATCGATCGCCTCATTGAGAACCATCAACGTGGGTGTACAAGCCAGGAGAAAAAAAAGATTGAAAAACAATAATGTTCCACTTGATTATGCCCGGCACCTAGGCTAAGATTGCTTGTAATCTGGTGTTACTTTGTCGCACTGGACATCTCTAATCCCTATAATCGCTCAGAGACCTGCCTGAAGCGTGCTTCTCATGGTTAATTGAGCTCTAACGGCAACTTGCTTCTCCAAAAGGGCGGCAAACAGCGTGGTTT
Source organism: Pocillopora damicornis (assembly GCF_964200805.1). Taxonomy (NCBI): domain Eukaryota; kingdom Metazoa; phylum Cnidaria; class Anthozoa; order Scleractinia; family Pocilloporidae; genus Pocillopora; species Pocillopora damicornis. The sequence goes on along the minus strand of NC_142679.1, from coordinate 3,865,740 downwards.
CCTGGTAACCTGGCGTCAATTAATTGACCTGTGCGTGAAGTTTGCCTTTGACATCCAAGCGCGAGATAGGCGCTAACTTAACGATGTAAATATTTCATTCGAAGGTTGATTAGGCTTCTCTCTTTTGGTACAAACACACGACTGAAAATATTTTTCCTAGTTTTGCTTCGTTCACTGAGAAAAAGCTAGGTCAGGCAAGACTTAAATAAAAAAAAAATATATAAAATTTGGAAATAATTATACATTTCCTTTAGTTTTTGAGACTTCTCGTATGTTATGCGAAAAGATCTTGTACAAAGTTGCGACATGATAATCACTTCTTCACCTCTTTACTAGTTCCTTACGTCATAATAAAGAAAATGCTGGTTGTGACCATGGTTTGGAAATCTGGGGCTGACCAGTGAGGATGTTTAAAATTTTATCGCTTCGTTTCACTCCGTAATTTTAAATTAAAATAAAAATATTTCTGACGAGTGCGAGGTTGTTCCATCGCGTACAAAACATCGACAAAGAAGTTAACAATGCGACACGCAAAGGAGTGTTTATAGCGAGAACGGAGGAGCAGATAATCCGACAGGATTTCTAACTTCCACATCAGTTCATTCTCAGACAGAAAGGTAGTACAAAATAAGAAACATATCAACAAAAAGATATTGCTTGATTCAAAAACTAATTCTCGTTACGTAACTTCTAGAAAAAGTATGGCCAAAAGTTCGGAAAATTTATATTTGTTACCTTGGGGGTGAAAGGCTCAAATATCCGTCTAAAATGATTTTCAGTTATTATATGTCTATGAGGAATGAATGCACATCTTCGACCACAAGAGAGACAATCAAAAGGGCTGAGAGATCTTTGTATTGAAGGAAGGTTTTGTTGATGTCAGAACTTTTATCTTGAGGTGCACGAACACAACTTTGCAATACCTCGATAACCTTTAGATCCTGGTAGACACCATATGGATTAAATAACATGTTTTAAGCGGGACAATCTTCGCACGAAACGAGCGTTAAGAGATCAGAATGCAATGCCTTTTCAAGGTTACAAATCGAACACTGGCATTATTTTCCAAAAAAACGATAATAGTCGGACACTGTAGATAAATGATACTATGTACAATAGTAATATTTTGACAAATCAAGGGAAATAAAAACAACATAGCCTTGGTACTCACCAGGGATCAACACGACAGGTGAAAATTAATCACTTCTTTTTTATTTTGCCTCAACAACTTTTACTTCCTTTTTGTTAGTTCACAATTTCAGTAGAGTAGGCCTTGGTAATACAACTTCCAACGACAAGCAAAAACTTTAGGTTTTAGGGAGGAAAAACTAAATGTTGACTTACATGAGACTTAAACACCATGGACATCGCCATAGGACAGATCTTCTCCCAAGCTATCATGATACGTATCCTTGGAATGGCAGTTAGGAGAATTGGTAGTTAAATCACATAATTTCCCCTTAGGAGCACCTCTTTATATTCTCATCACTGATGTGCTTGACGCTATATTTCTGCTTTGAGTGGAAACTCATAACCGATGAGACTTGGTTGAATTAATGTACAATTAAAAGGAAAAAAAAAAGAAGAAAAAATGACGTAGGAGAAGCGACATCTTTGCGAACGGATATAATGTAAAAAGAAGTCACGAATAAAACGATCAAGTAGACTGACGTATTATTTTAAAATCATCATTTTTCAGCAAAACGGTGAGGGAGATGACAACATTCTAGTAACAATCAAACTGCTCAATGTTTTCAAGTTTACAATAAAGTATAATGGAAATTAAGTCAAACGTTAAATCAAATTATCCTCACACATTTTTCGTCAACTAATCCCCTGAAGTTATTTTTTGTAGTTTTTCCAAAAGATCTATATTTCTTTGCCTTTCGGCTCTTTTTCTGTTTTCTAGCTCTATCGATTCCTGTTCTAACAGGACAATGTACTGGAATGCCTTCTGCAATATGACAATTTTCGAAGCTTTCTCTTTGTCTTTCAATTCAGGCAAGGTCAGGCGAAGATTTTGAAAGCGTGTTTTCATATTAGTTCTTCGCTGTTTTTCCATATCGTTGTGAAGGTCCCGTGTTTCTCCCTGAAGATTACCTTTCTTTTTGAAACGCTTCGATCTGAGGCTTTCCTTCGGTCTTTCACTATTTCCCATAAAAAACGCCGAACGGTTAGCATTCGGAGAGGCAGTTGTCTTTATTTCAATGTTAGTTTTCTTTGGATTACGCTGCAGCTCCCGCTCTCGTCTCTGCGTGCTATTCCATAAGTCATCCTGCACGCTGCATAGACTTGAGTCCAGTTTGGAAAATACTCCATCGCTAACATTCAAAGTCTCTGCACGAGCAAGTTGAAGAGCTTCGTCGCTGCCTTTAACTTGTAACTGCTTCTTCGAGGGAAGTTCTTTTGCAGGGTTGTGATCAAAAAAACTGTTTGTAAAGCATTCTTCTGGCAAAATGCGACTAAGAGAATGATCTGTATTCTCTCCCAAAGTCGGCGGGAATTTGGTGACGCTTTCGATGAGCTTGGAACAGTTTAACTGAAATGGTAAGGTTTCACAAAAGGTTGGACACCCTGAAAGAGACATCGAAGCCCTCGAAATGTAGTTTCGATCTACTGTATTCACCGCCTCCAAGAAAAAAGTGTTTTTTAGGAACTTCTGAAGATTGTGGTTATTTTCTGCACCAGTGACGGACAGTGATACCGGCGTATTCTTATCAACCACATGTGGTGATCCATTACCTTCGTAACAGAAATCTCCGCTCCCCAAATTGTAATCTTTCTCCTGGATCAAATTACACGAATCAGGAAGATTTTTCATCCTGAAAGTCGCCGTAGGTAGCTTAAACATATTAGCAGATGGGTCAAACTGTTCATGACTCCCGTGTGGTTTTAAGAACACGTTAAAATTCCCAAACGATTCTAAAGTATTCTTGCTTTCAGTCATTTCTGACGGAACAGAATGACTGAAACTTTGTGCCTGAGTTACCAAGCCACCACTGTCTCTATGCTCGGGTAAGAATTCATTCGAACTTGTTGGAAACTTGAATACCGTCGAATCGTCAACAAGAGTGCTGTACAGACGATCAACGGGGATCGGTGTTAGAACACAGGGAAAATAAATCTCCAATTCGTCACGCTCAGAGTTCCTCCTTTTAAGAAGCGATCTGTCAAAGTTTCTACGTTGAAGACCACAAGTATCAGTGGGAGATTCGAATTCGGTGATAAACTGTACGTGGGATCGAGTATTACTTTCATCCAAGTCAACATGAATTGTTTCTAAAATGTCATTGAAATCAGGAACCACCTGGGCATCGTCAGCCGCAAAGGAATGAGACTTCCCGCCAAAAATACTGCCATCCGTTTCATCGTGACCGAAACTCCCGCCAAAACTGGTCTCTCCGATCGACACAGCTTCGTAAACACTTCCGTTCGATTCGAGAGAATCACGACTTTGCGAAAAACAGGATGTACGGTATGGAGAGGTACCGACGGTTAAACTTTGCTTCAGGTTGCTGTTGGTGTTGACAGCGTTGTGGTAGCGAGGATTTTCCTGTTTTTTGAACTCGAAAATTTCATCTGAAATATATTTCGGTGAAGAATTCATAGTTGGCGAAAGCGAGGATCTTTCACGCCGCTTTTATTATCGAGTAACTAGGGAATGAAACACACCTCGCTGGAATGATGATATGATGACACAAGCTTTCGGACCAATAAATAAGGCACATTTGCATTCACTTGGATGATTTAAATGGAAAACATTGCCATCAACGCCCACGCTCTGAGTTTAGCAAAATGGATTCCAACATTGAGACAACGGTCGAAACTCTTCAGTCTAATTAATTAAAGTTATACTTTACAAAATGAATAGAATACATATGAAATCTAACAACGGTAAAACGAAGAGATAATCAAATTTAGACGCAAAAAATTAAGAAACATGCAGATATTACGTGGGGGAAAATGTTGAAGTAAAACAGAACTAAGTAAACATCTACTTCGTCCACCTGCCAATCATGTGACTCGAACAGCTGCCACGGTCACGTGATGTTTTTTAACAGAACTAGTATTTTTTACCAAAACATTACGGGTAAACTGCATAAAAACATCAAAAGAAAGAACTTCAAGGAAATGCAATCGATGCTCGATATTTAAATCGCACCTTTGTTTTCTAATTTAGGTTGAAGGCACAGCGCTAATTTTCTATGTAGAAGAAAAGGTATGTCATCGTATCTCTCAAACATGAGGATCTCCTGAAGACAGGCAGTTTTATTCCTGTGGCATGAAAGTTAAAAAAAACTTTTGTCTGGATGTGAAGTCATAATTTTTAGAACCCTCAAGTTATTTGAAGAACGAAAATTAAACTGATTGTTATGCTTCAAATTACCTGGATGCACACGGAAGGTTTTCCACCCATAACTGCCGAATGCTATGCCCTCCTGAGTCACAAGACTGATTTATTTTGGTTATGAAAGTACATAAAGAACTCTCCTTGCTGAGATGTATCACTGACAAAAATTTGAATAAACTATTTCAAACCGAAACAAATGAAATCAATACTCATATCTAAGTTATATTCTGCATAAATCTTAATGTATCATGATCGCATCTTTAAGAGCTGTAGGGTTTCGCAAAATAAACAAAGCATTCTAAATACTGTATGACTGTTAATTTACCATGCTCGCAAGCGAACTTCAGAAAGAAATATATATACATTCGTATCATCGCAAATAACCCTCACATTCACTAATGTCGATAAATAGTTTGTTGCATTTAGTTTTGTTTTGATAGTGTCATTATTTGTCTTTGAAAATTGAATCACCACAGAAGGATTTCTCGAAATTTCTAATCCTAATTTTACTAAAGTTTTATTCACTACAAGAAAACAAATAAACAGTGCCGCGATACTTCCTTTCCCAGTGTCACTTCCTGTGACACATCAAAAACATCTGACAAAATTTTTGGAAAATTAAAGAATTGGACGCTGCGAGCTCTAGTGAGGGTTCTACAAAGTAAATGTTGATTTAATGAGACTGGTCACTCCCACTCACTAATGTACAATGTGACAAATCTCGCACAAGTGGCATGTCTACTACAAGGTATAGATTTTCGTTATTACCTCACGACTCAAGCATTTTTACACGCCTCGGGCATCGAAAATCGAATATGCCTGAACAAACGCATTTTCAATTATCACATCATTCCTGACATCCGAAGCCACAAAAACATGTTTTCTATCATAGATGCTACGCCATAAAAACCAACAAAACAGTTTTTGTTAAACCAGGTTTAACTCAATAAAAATCACCAACAGAAAATCTAAAAACTGAATTTTACATAGTGTTTATATCATCGCTAACTTGCATTTTCATTGTGCTGGATGCGAGGTCGACAAAGATCTGCTTATTAGCAACTTTTAAATTGCGTATAACAAAACAGCTCTGGAGTTTTTGCTCTTTGGTTTGAATTGGGTATGAATTGGGTATAAGTTACAGGTTATACAATAATTATGGTATCTTATGGTTTATGTAAATAGCACCGTTCGCACGCGTAACAATGTATTTAATATATGATTTTCCTAGTATTTACTTTTCTTATCACTGAAAGCAGCAGAAGTAACTCCTAAGTATAATAAGACAGACCATGGATTGATATTTATCACTGTATGATTACTAAATACAGCATCTCTCATGCAATAAAGTTTCAGCATGAAATGGAAAACGTATTAACGAAGCCAAAACCTTACTTACTTCCGAGAGAGGAGAAAAGAAAACTGAATTTTCCCCTGAATTCTCGATGAAAAACATAAAGCATAGCAAGTTGGGGAAGATAAGGAGATGCAGAAGAGTATATTACTTTATTTTCAGGGGAGATGTTTTGATGTTAATGGAGGGGTGCCGATGATTTTGTACTGCCTTCAGTTAATGAAATCCAAACAAACCAATAAAAATTACATCCTTAGGGTTTTTTTCTAATACACAGCATGTGCAGTAACTATTGGCATGTACATGATCAGGGTCATACTTTGGCTACCTCTATTCACAATCGCCTAATGAAAGTTCCAAACTTGGAGTACTGCATGCAGAAAAGCAGCTCAGAAAGGAGGAGCAAACATGGAAACACCCACTGGACTCAGCATTTCTCTCTAAATTTGCAAGTGTCTCTTGTGTATCTTGGACAAAATTTGTTAGAAAATTCTTAAAAATATCTAAATTCACATAACAGGTTTAAGCCCTCCTAATTCCACTTTTAAAGCATGATATTACTTCATTGCAACTGTCATGGGGCTGAGGAGGAGGGAAGGGGGGGGGGGGAGCACAAAAGTCATGAAGAGGAAAATATTCCCACCCTTAGCTTGTAACCAACTGATGGATGTGGCACTCACTTCTTGTAAACAAAAACATACTGGTAATCACTAGAGATCTCCTAGCTCATATAAGACGTACAAATTGAACTACATGCATCTATGTTTTGACCTATTTCATATCACAATTAAAAGGACGGTTATGTGTTGAACCTCCTTTAGTGTCATAGATCAAAAAAATTGTGCTTTCTTATTTCCATCCCATAGAAGACTGTTAATTTGGCAACTTCAGTGAAAGTCATCAGTCAGCCATTGTAAGTGATGACTTTCCTCTTCAGGACTACTGTGAACCAGCTAATCACATAACATGATTAACTGTTCATAGGATGTTGAAAAATTCATTTATAAATCAAAAGATAATTATTGGATGCTGGTATATTTGTTGGGGATCAATATCCTATGAAAACTTTCATTTTCCTTATACACATATTCCAACCAATCATTGCATATAATCATGCACAAAAACAAATATGAGTGTTAAAACTTACCCTTCTCCATTGTTTAAACTTTGTCATGTTCTCTTTTCACAACAGCCTCTTTTATATTTGTATTTGATAGTCCCAATCCACCTAGTTCAAAGAAAAAAAGAATGAAATCCCTATTTAAAAGGAAAAACTTAATCAGTAGCAAATTATAGACACTTCTTTATCCTCTGTGCTAATATAAATTCATTAGTAATACCTGTCTGTATTGTGACTGTCTCATAAGTCTGTTAAAACACCACATTTTTTTTCTTCTAGATCATAATTCAGGGCCTGGGAAAATGAAAGGTGTGCTGTGCTCATTATCAAACCTGGGCTCTGCACTTCTCTGCTCAACTAAGTGACTAAAGTACATGGCTCCAGATGGACCATAATTTTCAAGGGCTCACAAAAAGTGATCGCATCTAGCAAAACAGGGAGGTTTCAAACCAAGAAGAAATTTCCTATAAATACATGTATTTTAAAGAGCTGAGGAATACTGCTCCTTCTTTATATACCAAAATGGAGTTAGTACTTACAAGAGTAAAATGGCTACAGATGAACCATAACTTTCAAGGAATTACAAAAAGTGATCACATCTAGCAAAATAGGGCATTTCTAGACTGTAAAATGCAAGATATTTACCATAAATGATAGTATTTTTGTGTGCTGAGGAATACTGCTCCTTCATAATATCAGAGAGGTTAACTAAATTTTTGCAAGAACTATATTCATGCCTTTTAGTAGTTTAAAACCTCCTATTCCCAACTGATGTTCCCCAGATGTAATTTTGAGAAAAGGTTTCATAAACTGCATAATGATTTAGCATTGGCATTCTCCTAATCCCTCTCAAGGAGATGGTAAGAGAAAATGTCTAGAACAGAGATATCTACATGTAAGTAATGCTAGACCAAATTTTGGACACCAATTTTTATGACTAAACATTTGGAAGGAGAAAAGTAGAGAGGACTGTCACTGTCAAGGGGCACTCTCAGATACCTAGAGATAGCCTAGCAAACAAAACAGGAGGACAAGGGGCCCTGGTCAAAATGGATTAAAATAGATTGAAACAAGCCAAACAGAATATTTACTTCCCATTGTGAAATCAAGGGGTGCTCTGACAGCACTAATATTGTCAAGATTTGACAAAAACAACTTTAAATTTAACAATGTTTTTCAAGTCAGTGAAATGTACCATGTTGCAATGGGAAGAATGCCACAATTAATTTTAAAACAAAGCCCATTTGTCAGACTTTTCTTCACTTGATATTTTCATCACTCTATTTTATTTTCTTCTGCTCCATCCAGCCAGTGTAGCTAAATACTCTAAACTCAACTGCTGACTTGCCACATCAAAGAGACATAAGGATGCAAATAATCAAAAGTTGATTGCTGGGTTGGAAAGAGAACACACATCACAAGCAATTTGAGAGTTAAATTGAACTGAAGTGATTAGAAAAATTGAAAGTTAACAGTGAACTGGTAAAAATTAGTTAAACATGAGAACTCAGTAGAGATTGGAGAATGGCAAGAAAACCTTCCTTCCAATTATACATGTATACTGACATATAAATTAACATTTTCCCCCAAGGGGTGACCAAAAAGGAATTTCTCCCTACAGTATCAATATACATTTAAGTTGAAAGGTGATGAGAAAAAATAAAAATCAACTGGTTATAAGAAATGTGACTCAATACCATATTCTTTGATAGGAAATTATAGGCAGTGTATAACAGAATGTGAGGAGAATTAAAATTTAGATCTTAGGAGTAGAGGATTAAATTACAGCAAGTGTACTATGTACTTTCTAGGATTTGGTAACTCTCTGGATGCTGTTTCTAGTAAAAGGATAAATTTTTGATTCATTGGCCTCTTTCATTCAATGAAAATTTAATCGTAAATTGACCTCAGCACAGTATGCTCTCTGGAATATACTACAGAGTTTTATGGGGTTCATTCCCTTTTGTTTATTTTTAACTGAATATCAACTTACTGAAATAAAGTCAATTCAAAACTTTTTGAAAGTTCCCAGAAATTTTAAGGGGAAGTTTTTAGTCTATAACCTTTGCTAATACATGATAACAAAGGTAACCTATAGTTTAGGCCATTGTTTACTTTATAATAATAAAGATATAGACACGCATAATGAGATATAGAATTGTAAAGGAGAGGATATTTCTTTTTCTCAACAAATTTCATTCAAGTTAAGGATCACGAGGAAATTTCTATGCTGTGTGGTAATTTAGGGTACACCACAAAATTACAAAGTTTTCAATGCCGAACCATTCAACCTGTTGCGTTGCTTTAATTTCCCTGAATATCCTGACTTCTAAATTCATTCAACAGTTATGAAATTTTCAATGAAAAACGCAGAAATCTGGTCTGAAGTTTAATATTGCGACAGAGAATAATGCAGTAAATGTACTACTCATTACACTGACAGAAATTCTGACACCCGCGCTACTAAAAACAGAGTGGATTGCTTTCTGAAAATTTACCTTTAAAAGGAGCCGCTTACATACAAATTAAAAATTCAGAACCTACCTTCCCTGAGAAATGAATGCCTAGAGAAACTTCGTAGACTAAATGAGAGCGTTGAACGACCGTAAAAGTTGTGAAACTCGGACTTCGGCACATGGCACTGAATATCTAGCGTGACACCTCCGTGACACAGTACGGGGCGCATGAGGCGCGAAAATATTCGCTTCTGATTGGCTACTTTTAGAGAAGTGTGACAGGCAGTTGTCTGGATCGTTTTAAAACCGGACAGGAGGGTCGTAAGAGTAAGAGGGTTACTCAATAATACGGATGAAAGCAAATGACCAAATCTCAGTTTTTCTCCGATAGAAAATTGAAGCAACCTTCAAAGATATTTGAATGTGATTACATTTTTTGCTTAGGAAAGTGTCAATAAGCATTCTTTCGATTTTGTGCCACAAAATTGTCAATCTAAAGCCCGTTCAAACGGTCAAGATAGTTTACAAACACTATTATGCAGTTTGGTCATGTTGACATTCGACACGACTGAGTGAATGATGTTCCTTTCTTGTCGCGTGATAATTATTTCTGTATCCCACGAAAGTGATATTTTTATCGGTGATAACTGATTTTCATCCCATGATAATCATCAAGACAAGCGTGCAAATCATTTCCTATCCCACGTAGAAACTTCTTCACGTGATAGCTTCCTAAAGATCCCGTGATAGCATTGTTTATGATCTAATATTGGCATGGAGGTCACACTGCTTTAAATGTAGAGAGAGGTGTTCAGAAATAATGTATCACCAAGTCTGACCAAAGAAAAATGACTGAAAATAGTCGAATTGTTGTGAACTAAGGGAAAGGGTGGGAAAATGTTTGACATCCCATGGTTAAGGCAAGAGAGGGTGAATTTACTTGATCTACTCTTGCATAAAGTAAGAAACTAACCCTGTTGACATGAGTTTAAAAAGCTGTTCCTTAGGATAAGCAGGGTGCGATAAGCTCTCCAAGAAGCTTAAGGTTCTGCTCCATTTAGCACGGACTAGCTGCTCCTAGAAGACGAAGTACGAGTTCAATACCCCATTCAAATAATCAATAGCCTTGTAGAAGATATGCCCCCCGCGAGTAAAGATTAACTCGTGGACCAGTAAGCGCGCGCAATTTTCGGTATGGACCTCAATTTGATAGACGGCATCCTCCTTGCGCGCGCATACGTGCGGCAACAACCGCAAACAAAGGGCAAAGCCAGACGTCTACAGTACTCCTGTAAGCAGTGACTGAATAAATACCCCAAACACTACTTTGTCAAGGCTGTTATCCTTTGAAGCAAAAAGTTGTGTATTGTTCCAATGCTAATTCGTTGGGAGAGATAGGGGACCTTAAGCAAACCACAACTGCAACGGCAACGAGGACGTGGGAAACAAAAGAGCGAATAAGCAGAACGATAGCTTAGCATTTGCTTTCCTAGCCGTCCTCTGCCAAACAACTATGTGAAATCACCAAAATTTTCGTGATGTGAGAAGGGAACTCCAGAAAGGCAAATGGTTTAAGCTTGGAACTTAACCCTGTTCACATAAGTTAAGTTTAAGTTGAGGTGTGGTGCATCCAGTCATGCACGAAATTTTTTCTTCAAATTGAAGATATTTTTTAATTTGTATCGACGTCTTCCTCGTCATTGTCACACCCGTCTGCTTAAGGTCCTTATCGTTTTCCGTGCACGCGGTTTCCGCAGAAATTCCTATTCTAAACCGACTTGAATCTAAGTATTGATATGTTCATCTGCCAGGGAATTTTGTCAACACTCAAAAAATAGGCAGGAAAGACGGCATATAGCCATTGATATAACACAATTTTTATAGCATTGAAAAGAACCAGAGGTTGTATGATAATGCTTTAACGTAGCTTTGTAGAAGATTTGTTTCGCATGCAAAACAGAAAACCTGCCGCATCCCACATACTTATGAGAGCCCTGTTCCACAAGAGAAAGATGATTCAAGAGAATAGTGGAAAACGGTGTGATCTCCGGCTAATATTCCGTGTAACATGCGAAGTGATTCAAACAAAAGCAGGGTAAAACTCGGCAGAACTCGTGGTGGACGACGAGGTCGTTCGTATTCTATTGTAATCCCCGCTCACTCAACAGGACAACATCATGGCTTGGCCCCCACAGGAGGTAGAAGCCATAAAAACGAATCGACGCAAACAGGTGCCCATTACTTCTGACGCAAAGCATGATGGAACGCCTGCATAACCCTCCTTTTCAATATAACGTACTATAAGCAATCATTATCGAGAAAGATTAAGTTATATATAAACAAGGATAAAATCAGCGATATGAACCGACGTTTCGGAGTCTTCATGATGCCATTCTCGTCGGATTGCACGTCCAGAGTTGGTTTTAGTTCTCTGATCAATAACATATCGTGCACTAGGCAATCGAATTAATCTTTGCATTTCTTAAGAACATCGAAGCACCCTAGTAGGTCTTCAGGGATAGTGTTTATATATAGAAGATGACCGTTGTTTATAAGCGTCCACACCAACGTTTAAATGTCCACGCGTGTAGCCCACGTAACCTGCATCACACAGGTCACATTGAAAACGATAAACAACGCGTTGCTGGTTTACAGTCTGTGCCTTTTTCTCCTCTACTTTTAGGTCTTGGTTGATTTTACGGCTAACGAACACGGGTTTGACAGTTCCCTGTACTGTTAGGCTGAGGTCCTTAAGTTGTTTCTTAACATGATGTGCTGATTCTTGGTGCTTGAATGGTATGATCACTCGAACAATGGCCATTGGTTGGATAGAAATACCAGAAATTAAGTGGCCTAAGAACATCATAGTTCCCCTTACGTTATGCAGAAGCTGAGGCGTAGCGCCATCCGGACACAGTAAACAATTGAAGACGAAGTCTTTCCGAAGAGCTTCTACTGAAAAATTGTGTAAATTATTGTTTTCAAAACGAAAAATATTTTTTGTGTGTTATGACATGTGCTCTCTGAATGGTTGGTTGAGTTTCTCACGCTTGTGTATACAAGAATCATTTGGGTCAAACAAAATTCCGCCGATAAGAATGGTAGGTGAGTTTCTCACGCTTGTTGATGCATGACCTATTGATGACTGTGATAATAGGCCTGTTGTTGGTAACAAAGCTCATTTGCCACCTTGTGTTGAACGATAATTTTGAACGACGTCGAAGTTACAGTAAACAAGAAATAACAGTGAGTTCACAGGTATGTGTGCGAAATAAATTCTAGTTGTAAATTCTCTATATTCCTCGGATACAGGAGTTATGATGATGGTGATGATGACTTTGCAAAACACGGTTAGAAAAATCGTTCGTTTAGAAAATAAATGAAAATTCCCTAAAACTGGTTTACTAATTTTCAGTATAGATGCAATGTTAAGGAAACCATCTGTAGATAATTCTCCAAGATGATACATCTCGAGCAGTGACGTCTCAGGCAGCATGATTTTATAGTTTATTGATTAAATCACTACCGTGTTGCATTAGAGTGCTTCTGTTAACCTCAAGACCTCCAAAAATAGCCAAGGAATATGATAAAGAGTCTAATCATTCAGCTATACCCATCGTAAAAAGTTATGCACATTAAACTAGGAGCGCATTGAGTGCGCTGATAATAAGCTGATGGCTTATTAATCTTAAGATTATGAACTGTGCCTTACCATGATCGAGGCGTTGCACAAGAATTCTTGGTGATTTATTTTGCTCCTGCCAACGTGTAAAGCATACGCGGAGAGAGAATCAAAATCATATCGTGTCAAGAAGTGTTTTAAAAAATAGAATTTGATATTTCTTGATATTAAAAGAATAGGATTGTAAGTCGGCATCACTCGCATAATCTGAAGCATTTAGTTTTTCTGGCCCCTCGCCCGGAATATACCATGCATATTTTCTGATATCTGTAAGTCACGTAGCAGAACGATCGAGTTTATGTTTCTGAGACAAAGTGAATAATTCAACAAAAAGCTAGAACGCAATGAACTGTAAAGCGATCGTTAAAGGAGAAAAATATGAAAGACTTTTTATTTCCTGGAGTGATGCGACGGCTATCATCTGCGAAGAAAGATAAACATAGACAAATTCAAGAACTTGTTTTCTCACAAACCTCTTTAAAGATTTATGGCCTATACCGGGATGACGGTGGTCGAAAAGAAGCTTGCGTTTACATACAATTTTACAACCCAGGATTCCGGTAAAAAGTTTCTCGAGGTTGTATCACATTTGTAATTAAGGGCCTCTTTACATTGAGGTGGGGGACCTCAGGAAGGTGAGGTAACCGGCCTAGCCGTGGTCGAAAAGTAGCCCGCGTGAACATAAAATCTTATACAACCCCGGGTTGCCGGGACGAAGTTTCTCGAGGTTGTTGTCGCACTTTCAATTAAAGAGTTTAAGATGCCAATACGGCGATGTGTGGTAAAACGTTGCCGAAAAAAACGTAATTTAATTTTCTTTAGTTTTTGGAGTGATAATAGGCAAGAAATAACAAACAGTTGACGGGTATGTATTGCAAATAAATTTTAGCCGTAATTTCTATGTATTCTTGGGATTCAGAAGGTATGATGATGATGTTTACTTCATCCAAGCCAATATCCAATATCCAAATATCAAATCCAATATCATTTGTGTATTGAAAATGTACAAGATCATGCGCCAAAGAGATGTGCCCTTGTCTCTTTGAGTTACTCGGACACCTTCTACATTAATATCCATTGCATATTCACGATGAAATTTCTGCTTCGAGTTGATTATCATAAACTCTGATTTGGCGACATGGATATCTGAACTAGTAGCTCTAAGCTAGTAGTCAAGTTAAGTAGTTTAGCCAAAAATCCACGCCTTTTTTAGGTCCTTATTGATTTGAGTCTCAAGATCAGGTATGTCAGAAGCACGAAAAATGATGTTAGTGGCGTCAGCGTAAATTCTAGAAGAGCCTACCTTAAATGAATTTGGTAGGTATGTTATGAGATCAGGAAGACAAAGGGGCCAAATACTGTGGTACTCCACAGTTAGAGAGAGCTCGTAGTAAAAAGTTGGATCGCAAAGCTTTGCATTGATGCGAACCATAGCAGTGCGGGGAATCTTGATCGACCCCACAGTCAGCAAGCGTCCTGCGCATATACATATTTTTCCCAGACAAACCTTAGTTTAATTCAGGTAATTTAGTGTTAACAACTGAGTTGAAAACGTAAATTAGCCACCGTAAAGGGTATAAAAGCGGACGTTTCGAGCGTTAGCCTTTCGTCAGAGCGATTGAGGGAATCGCTCTGACGAAGGGCTAACGCTCGAAACGTCCACTTTTTTACCCTTTACGGTGGCTAATTTACGTTTTTAACTCAGTTGTTAACACTAAATTACCTGCCATACTCTCCCACCGACGCTGCATCATAGTTTCTTTAGAAACTTACCTTTTATTACTTAGTTTAATTCACTGGCCGGCCATTTCGATTTGAAGTTGTTTCTTTCACTTTTCTTGCAGCCTAGCTTCTTTTTAGCTCTTTCCTAAGGACTTTTGTTCTTTTTAACTTTCTCCTTTCACGGTCTAGTCTAATACACACGACAGATGGCAAAGGCCACCCGGCTCGTGCAGATGTTGACAGGAAAGAAATGCAAAGAGCTAGGATGTTTTGCTGCAAACAATACATCGGGAGTCATCTATGATGACATGTTACATATAATTGACTATTCACACTTTGATGGGCTTAAGATTTCAGTTGGAAAATACGTTTTTGTAAATAGCTCGCGCTCGTTTTACTATATTTTACGAAACTTTTCTTTGGAAACTTAATATGAAATAGCAGTGCTTAGTTGACATGAAAAACCGAAAATGTCCAAAAAGGGAAGCATACCCCATTGGGAAAATCATTACTAGTGATGATATACATTAGATCTTTGCATTGATCTTTGCATCATTATTTTACGTGTTTATAAAATCATCATTTCGGTCAAACAACATTCCGCCGTTAAGAAGATTACGCCATCGAGAGGATCATTAACAATGTTGTTGAACCAATTATCGTTTGTCTCCAACAGTGCTAAAAGGGGAACTGAAGTAAAAATTATACTTTTTTTCTTGCTAGTTAGCTTAAACGAATGAGATAAAGTCTTGGTAGTTATTTTCGTTCACCTCTTGTTATTCTTGAGAAAACTCGATTTGAAGTTCCTTATTTCCCGCTCTTGTTAAATTTTAATTCGCGGCCAGTATAGCTGGTGTCAGGAAACTTGATGACTCAACTGTCAAATAAATCTAATTGTCACCACCTTAGATAAACGAGTACATTATCTGCTTGACTCTCCTGACGTATTTCTGTCATCTACTGATCTGAGGCGGGCCAGTTATCGTTCCAATGTCGGCTTTTCTGAAAACTTTGTTTTTGTATCATGCTGCTAAGATATCATACTGGGACATTCATACTTAATCAGAAACAAGATATACTCGACCCACTGCACATGTATTTTCAAATGTATACTTAAAGGGTCTTACGCCAAATTCTCCAAAAGGATATTTCTGTAGATTTTGTTGGCGATCGCCCAATTTTTTGCGACTTCCTAAACTTACTAGGGTGTATTAAACAGCGTGGTTTAGAAACCTCGGTCAAAAACACCATTTGTCTTGGACTATAAATAAAAGAGGAAACTGCTGAAATCTGCTTTAAAAATCGGAATTTTTTTTTAGAGTAACTTGTAAAATAGTACACTTGTAAGCGTTAGCTTTTAAGTAGCTGTTAATCGGAATAACAAACTTATAACGATTTCATCATTATACTTCTTCAGTAGCAGCTGGTTTTCGATCATTTAGGAGTCATAACTCTGACAATTGATAATGGAGTTCGGTGCAGGAGATGAAAATGTCGAAATGTTGCTGATAGATGAGGTATGTTTGCGGAGGAGTTGTTCATTTCGAGTATTTATGAATAAACTTCCACTCGCCATGGTATCAACATTAACAGGGTTTTCAGCTGTGCACGTGTAATTGACAAGCATAAAACAAAAATTAAATAAACAGTACTTCCCATCATCGTTTCGCGTAACTGAGAACATGATGTCAATATTAATCTTAAATTGGTAGTTTTTTCCATCCTTATCTCGTGATGTTTTTTTTTACCGTAGAAATCGAATGTAAGGCCAACAGACTATAAATGTTTCCTGCATGAGTACCAAACCGAAAAATAGGCTATTTTTAATTTGCTCTGAATGTTTTTCTCACTGGAAAATTATTTCCTTTAATTCAAGACTAGTGCTCTTTTTTCACTTACAATTAAAGTCTTGTATCGACTTAGAAGTATTTTTTCACGTGAGAAAATACCATTTTACATGATTACAAGTAAAATTTATGAGCTGATTACTATCTAAGTCATGCAGTTAGTTTTGTTCAGACAGTCTATCGAATCATTATTACTAGCTACTATATTAAATTCAAAACTGATCTGCGCTATGAAATATTTATAACGGTAATAGGACCGAGTAGTGTACAATTCGGTTTGTAATCATACGGGCGATTAACAATATCGGACGCACCGTGAAGCAGGAGTCCGATTTGTTAATTATGAGTATGATTACAGATAGAATTGGACGACACGAAGTCCTGTTACCAATTAATCAAAACTATGACAAAATTTGAGAAAGAAACTAGACATCGGTTATTCGTATTCATAACAAAAAAAAACAACAGTAAACTCGGCGAAATGCGAGACAACAGCCCGCGCACCTGACGCGTTCTGTCCACTTACACAAGCATGACGTGTTCGCTGTCCCTTCAACTGTCCTATTTCACTGTCCAATTACAAGCGTGACGCGTACACTGTCCTATTAGTCCTCAAATCGAGCTGGTGATTACCAATCACTTCCGAGAATTTTGTTATAGTTTTGATTAATTATGGACAGTGAACTATAACCTGTGTTCAGTGACATCTGTCTATTCTTTAATCGTTTAGGAGAACTGGCAGACAGACAAAGGAAACCCTGTAAGACTTTGTTCGCAGGGAGAATCTCATCGAAGATTGGTTGTATAGTAAGTTTTGGTTTCAAAAATCTGCACAATACCAAATTCAGTTTAATTTGTCTTTTCACTTTCTCTGAGAACTGACTACCTTGAAATGGCATAATATTCTGATGTTATACCGTCATGGTTAGATTCCGACAATTTGAAATGTCTAAAACTCTGCTCAGCTACATTTCTAATGTTAGATAAGCATTTCAGTCATGTTTTTTTGCCCAAATTTCTTGGAATACCAACAAGTGATTCGAGAGACCGAGTCACTCCCTTTGGGCTCTTTTAGCGAAAATGAGGAAACTTCAAACGGGCTGGTTTGTCTGTTTGTTCAATTTGTTTACCTTCTTTTAACTATGCTAAATAAGAGGAAAAAAGCCTCTCTAAAGCTGCAAGGCTTGCAGGAGTCATCCAAGAATAATGCCTTTATCTGCGGCAATGTTTGGATCTCGAGTAACGATTTGTATCAGCCGCATCCTTCGTCTTGGATTAAAATGTTAGACATGCAAATTCCATGATGAGACATCAATACTAAAGGCGGGAGTAAGATTCTTCACTGAATAGGAAATAAGCTAACTTGAGAAGAAGGGCTGGTAAAATTTCGACGATTTAGTCTTTAGTCTCCTAACAACGTGTGTTTGAGCAAAGTTTTTGCTCTCTTGTGCGGGAAACATAGAAAGTATTTGCCTATAAAATTTTGGCGTAACTACTGCTTCGAGATTATCATTCGGCAAATAACATTTTCTTTTTTGCTGTCAGTGGAAACAGAAGTTGGTACGAGACATCAAGAAGTGATACATTTGCACCTGAAGGTGGACAGGTAAGTACAACCCTTAAAAAGAGGCCTTGTTATGATGGTTTAATGGGAGCCAGTAAAGAGATGATCGTTTCGATTATTTAAGCACTGAAGATTTTCGGCGTTTCACTGACAATTGGGAACAGTCTAAAAATTGTAGTTTTTAAACCATAGCTGTCATAAAGAAAACAACGTGATGTTTTCCTCTTTCAAATTCCGTTTTTCTAATTTGGAAAAATATTAAAGATCGACTAAATTTTTCTCTTGAGTTGTGGTTCTATAAATTTTAATGATTTCTCAATGACCACAAGTTTTCCGATAAACCTGTATGATGCTCAAGCGGAAGGATATACAATTTTGATGAAAATTAAGTACATTTTTAATTTACTATTACCATTTCAAATGAAGAGGAAAAAAGCAGAAGGCATTACTCTTACTATTTTTCCATTTCTTCTTTTTATTATTCTCTTTAATATATATTTTTTCTGTTTTTGTACAGCCTGTTGGAAACATTGACCAAGAACTCCTTTTGTTTGTAATTCTTTTCGTTATCATGTCGCCTGCCTTCCTGAGATGAAATCTCAAACTTCAAACTTTAATAGAAATATCGCGAGATATAATTAATGCTAAATGTTGTAAATTAATGATGTGTTTAATAAGATTTAATCTAAAAATATGTATCAATTATCAAGATTACAGATTCTGCCACATTTGAGTACAATAGTATTAAGTATGCATTTTTTCAAAGATAAGGTGTGAAAAGTGCTGTGTAAATCATTTAGAGACATACCTTTTCGTTTCTCTCCTTTTTTAAAAATCCTGTCGACAAGATCATTCGTATTTTCGATTATCAGGGGAAAGTTTCTTCTGCGTTAGCTTGTTCTGACATAATAAGATTTTTGGTTATTGATAACGCATATTAAGTCTCTTAGCTTATGCTGTACTTTGTGGAGGCGCGGTGGCCTCATGGTTAGTGCACTCGACTCCGGATCGAGGGGGGAGAAGCAATACTCCTAACCGCTTCATGCTAAGAAAACCGGAGTTAAGCGCCGGCCCCATGGGCCACTTGGGTCTGTATAAGGGCTTTAATTACTTACTTATACTGTACTTAGTAATTCGTGTTTATTATTCTCCTTTCTATGAAGTCAACACTGTAAACATGATTTGATTAGGGTATTTAATGCCAAAATAATGAGCCAGTCAAAGGAAACACAATTCAAAATAATGTAACTTTATAGAAAAAAATCATCATGAAATGATGTATTTATCATTCATAGTCAATCCATGCACATATTTCGAATAAAATGTAGATAAATACTTTACGTTTAAGGCCACAGAACGAATGCACATTTAAACTATTTGCCAGATAGAAGTGTATTTAGATGTAAGGATGTGTAGACGTGCCGACGTGATTTGACTGAAATAAATAATTAATGAAAATATCTAAGTACAAATATAACAACAACAAGAATAACGAAAAAGGCTACATGAAAAAGAAACTAACTTACAAATTGTGGCGTAACCAGGTGCGGCAGTTAAATTCCTAAACAAGACCAGCACGGAGCTAGCAAAAACTAACGAAACGACTCAATTAGTTGAAATCAATTAGCAATAAGAATTATCTGGCGGAAACAACGCTCACACCGGCTAGAAATGAATCGGAGTTGCGTAATTCTTACATAACCTCACGTAAAAACGCGAACTTATTGAATAGAAAGAGAACCTCATAATAGTAGTTTAATAGAAAGAAAAACAAGAGATCTTTTCGCAGTTGCTTGACAATGGATAGAAAGGCAAATTCTAGTTGCTACACGGGGTAAGCATATCGCCACGTCTGGTTTATAAAAAGATTATGGCACTCACATTTGTTAACAATTGAACAAACCTGTTAAAAATAGAGCTTGTTGGCAAGATGGTTGTGCGCGTGTGATGCAATGAAACCACACTGTCCGAAAAAAACTACTTAAGTTGACGTTGCACAGCAAAGAAAAAAAACTGAATTAGTTTACTTTACTGGCACGTGCCATCTACTAGCAAGAGGTTAGCATATCACCACATATGGGTTATAAAAAGATTATAACACTAACAATTTCAATAATGTGAAATGATCAGCCATGAAAAACGTCTGGTCACGTTTATGAACCTCGAATAATGAAGTAAGATCTGTTCATGGGTGAAATTCCTGCGTTTGGGTTAATTGTTTACCCGAGGCAAATACTTTAATCATGGTTTCCCCCTTAAATTGAGGATTGCGAAAGGAAACGAATTCTGTTGTAGCTAATAATAATATTCAAATACTGTTTTGAACATTCTTGAGTTGAGCATCATTTCTCACGTTCCTGAGGGTTTCTTGATGTCTTCGTGTCTAGACGGTAATAGAAGGTCAGACAGGGCATCGATTTGATACACGCTACGTGCTTAAAATTATAGGGAATCGAGAACAGGATGTATTTTCCCGAGACAAAAACAGTAAATTCCCGTCAATTCTTACCGACGTGAGGAAACCATATCAGGACCACACTCCAACATCTCGAAGAGCATGCGCTCTCCTCACTTGATTGGCGTGGCTAGGTAGACAAGCTACGAAAGGTATCGATAATTACCTTGCAGCACGCGACTTCAATTGACTCTAAGATTCCTCTTCAAAGTGAAGTGAGACAGATGCTGCCAGAAAGGTACGTGCAATGTTTAGTTCTTGCAGTTTCGACGGAGAATACATTACCATAGAATACATACCAGTAGCCCTCCCATCAAATAAGAAAAGAATGCTATGAAGTTCTTTTTATTCCAATGAGGGGAAGATTTTGATAAATCTTTCACTGAGCGAGCGCTGGCCGAATAACCACACAGAGAGAATGTTTTCTGTAAACGATTCACAAGTTACAGTTACGTAATTGTAATTTTAAATTTTAAATTTCGATTCTGGGTCTTACGTTGCGTTATTGTTTTGCAAAAGTTTGTAGCACGTAGACTCCATATTAATTACATGTAACACTGGAGTGACGTATTCGAAGTAATAAAGGGTATTGTGCGAATTTTAATATCACTTACAATTTTATACCCCTAAAACCAAACCGTAAACAATCAACTGCTCACTTGCATTCTAACTGAAACTAATCGTCGTTTTCACATCTGGTCAGACCTTTTCCTTACGTTCCCTAAATTCATTAACTTCATTTGCGTGTTTCTGGTAGCAATTTCAAAGTTCTCTCAATCATTTTAACTTGATTCTTTGAAACAATTTAAAAATGTAAGAAAAGTAATCGTTTGAGGAAAAATTGAATTAGTTAGGTCATTTAAACCGGGCGAAAAATCTGATGACTCACGCATGTTCAGAAAGCGACAAGAGATGCTGGTACCGGCAATCAGTTTTCCTGTAAACAAGTGAATTTTTATTTAAAACATCCTTATGTTCCCAAAGTTTCTATCCAATTCTCTTTCTGATAGTTTTGTTTGATTACGGCTACAGACTCATACTATATTTACTAAGTTATTTAATGCTTTTGGTGACGGTGTTTAAAAATGTCTGAAGCGCGTTCATCTAAAGGAAATCACTTGAATGTCACACGAACGCTCCCAGAAGGACCTTAAAAGAGCTTGTGAACGAATCCAACTGGTGAAATTTCCTACGCTTTTTTTTATTTTGCAGAAAACTTAACTTTGAAATGCTGCCAAAAGATGAGGTATGCACCAAAGGAATTTATAATTTCAAGTAACAGTACATATATGCTATTCGCCGGCTGGTCTTGAAATTACTGCCCGAGGCCGAAGGCCTAGGGCAGCATTTTCAAGAACGAGGTCACAGTTTTTCACCATACGGACCGACCCATAGCTGGTAAATAACATATTTATTTTTTTTAAACTTCACGATATTCTTTCCGAAAGAACCCGAATGATTTAGGGTTGTAAATACGGCAAGATCTTCCATAAACTGAACAATTTTTGAGCGAGTAAATGGTAGTTAAATTGGAGGTGATGCAAATTAAAGAGAGATGCCCCACCGAAACATTTTCATTAACATAACGATAACGGTAACTTCAAAGGCTTCCAAACAACTTTGAAACATTATTTTTACAAATATCTGTCACAATCTGACACCTGTCAATTAGAGACGCGTAAGAAAAAAAAAGCGCAAGAACATTTGAAAAACAACGGAACTGCATTGGCAAGGACTGTCACGACAATGTTTTCTTCAAAAACAGTCAATGATCTGACGGAAAGTATATTCACTCTCATGTACGAAGATTTACCTCTGTTCATTGAGTAACCGGCGAGGAAATTAATTGTGAGTAAATTCAAATTTTTTATTTTGAAGTTGTGAGAGTTTGCTGGTTTGTTTGCTGCAATGGCGTGTGTAAATTTGGTCTTTCCTCCACAAGAACTAAATTCGAATGGCTCACTCCAACGAGACACAAGGGGATTTAATGCGGCCTTTTCTCAATAAATTCCTTCAGTTTCTGTTGTGCAATTTGCGGTAAAAATGTCCAAATTGAACGGACTTGGAAAGACTCACCGAGAGCGTATATTTGTTGTAGAACTGAAATTAAACTTCGTTCGCTCTTTCACTACGAACAAATTGTTTGAGAAAATTCTGTTACTAAACAAATGAAAGTTCCATCGTTCAGTTTAACTGTTACCAAATACCTCACGTTTTAACTTTCTAGGTACTTTTTTGAACGCTTAAAATTAATTGCAGACGGTTTTTAGGCCCTTGTCAACCAACGCAATGACACTATTGCTTATACAAGTTCATTCTGAAACTAATATTTTTCTGTCAACCAAAGTGATTTGAGAGAAGGGAAAGAGGGGATTCATAAGTTATTTATCGGCCTGAGGTAGTGACCGACGTGTTTGCTTAAAAGTACCGCCCAGCCGGAAAACGAGATATATTTATGAAAAATGGCAACGATAGTTGGGATGTACTCGGCGACTCACGAGAGCGTTACCGTGGCCCGTGGGCAGAGATAGGGAAATACTGACCGGGTAAAGAACCAATCAGATTGCAGGATTCGTTACCGTACCCTCCGAAAAAAAAAGTAAGAGTTGTTATTTTAGACTATAAAGCGAAAGAGAAAAATAAGTAACAGAAATATACCAAACGTCACAGTTGAAATGAAGAAAGTTAACACAATTTAGCATTACACGAGTGTTTTCTCCCAATTCCTCTCTTCATGTTTCATGAACCATTTATAGAAAGGTCATTTAGTCCAATAAGTAGGAATAATACTGCATATGATTTAAAAATATTGCGCTGTGTACTACTTATAACTTTCAATGGACTGTGACTTATTATTCAGTTCTCTCTCTCTCTCTCTCTCTCTCTCTCTCTTTATTCAATTTTTAGGAAAATCGGCAGACAGAACGAGGAAACCCTCTTAGATTTTGTTCACAAGGAGAATCCGAACGAAGATTGGTTGTATTGTAAGCCTGGTTTAAATAACTTAATCCTTTATCACTTACAGTCTGCAAGCTAAGCGATACCAAGTACAGATGACTGTATTTCTTAAATTCACCCTTTTACATCATAACACCAGTATGCATATTTTCCATACTGTTTCTGTGCAATTTCTCTGGCGCTGACAAGGAAAATTTGTTTGACAATCAAAAGCTTCTTTACTTGGCGGTCATTTCAACGCTCATTTTTAATTTCTGAGCGTCTTTTATCATCCTCCCTCACCCCTCCCCTGCACCCCCCACCAAAAATTCCGTTTTTATTGTGGGAGTATGCGATATATAGTGTAAGTAATGTTTTAGCTCGCTCCTGAAAACATAGCTTTGATCGTCAACACCTTCCTAAATATCCTCCTAAACATCTTCCCAAAGAAGAAACTCACAAACTCACATTTTTGCTTCCAGTGGAAACAGAAGTTGGTACGAGACATCAGGAAGTGATACATTGGCACCTGAAGGCGGAAAGGTGAGTACAAACCGTAAAAAGAGGCCTTGCTATAATGGCTTAATAGGAGCGAGTAAAGGGATGATCGTTTCGATTACTGATTTAAGCAAGATCTTTGTATATTTCACTGACAGCATAAGTCAAACATCTAGCTGTAGAGTCCAAAGCATAGTTTTCACGAAGAAAGCAATGAAATACTTCCCTCTTTAAAATTTCGGGAAAATGATAGAGATTGTTTTTTTGTTCACTTTAGTTGTGATTTCATAAATGATAATGATCACCAGTTTTCCGATAAACCGAGATGATGCCGTAATGGTATGAAAATTGTCCATCAGTAGATTTTTTGATGAAAATCAACTAGCTAACGCACAAGAAGAAAAAAACATTTTATTTTGTTTTTTAGCTTGTAGAAAGCACTAACCAAGAATTCCTCTTGGCCCTGTTGGCATTGCTGAGCCTCTTGGTTGTGTTTGTATGGCTATCATGTTGTCAGTGTGAAATGAAATCTGAAACTTCAAACTTACATGTTATCAAAAAAAATATCGTGGAATAGAGAATTTTAGTCGTGTTGGGCATAGAAAACATCCAAACGTCCAAACCAGGAGCCTAAAACAGATGATACGTTAGATTAAGGATAATTGTTGTAAACTGATAATTAGTTAGGCGAGATGTATCATGAAAGCATACACAAATGTTATCAATTTAGTAGATTTGAGTGCAATAGTAATTAATTTAATTTTTGTAATAGCCGAGCCATGAAAAAGGGCTGTGTGCATCATTTAGAAACATAGTACAGAACATTTTTTTAGTCATGGCCACAGGTTCTTTTCTCTTCTTTGGTATTCCATCCTGTAGTTCCTATTTTCGACTTTTTATAAGGGGAAAGTTCCCCCTTTATTAGATTATTATTGCAATAAGATTTGCATCTCAAGCTAACTCTAAGATAATTTCAATCCATGAATTAATTATGTGATTATTAATCAAAATGTTGGGCAATTCAAAGGAAACATAATTAAAGTAATGTTACCACTCAAAAGAAGTTTGTTATGAAAGCACTTTTGCCGACTTCTTAAAAGAGTTGTAAAGAAATTTAAATTGATCGAAGAAAAGTTAGAAACGAAGTTGATTAGAACTTCGGTGTTTTGCTTCTAAGGAATCAGAAGATATCCCAATTTAACTTTTTAGCTCACTGTTGATACAAAAATTAAGAAAGGTTTTTGTGAAGTTTATTGTTTCCTTTCAAGTTAGTTCTGATTTGGCATTTGACAACTGGTATCTGTCATATCCGTTGTTATTTAAGCAAAGTACTAAGTCGTTTTGCCTTCGTTCGTTCATGTTGAAGATAAAGATCGACTTTGAGCAGGACTTCTATTGCAAGATAGCTCGCAGTTGTAGGTTTTCAGAGCCTAATGTCAACATGAACTTAAATTGAAGAAGTGTCAACATCAAGTGCTCATGTGGCTCTCTCTTCTCCCCGGTAATCTTGTCGTCGTCTCGGTTTTGTACGAAGGATTTGGTGCATTTCTTAGAATGAGTTTTCGAGAAAAGAGCGGCAAAATGTTTTGCTCTATAACAGATTTTTGTTTTATCTAGTTATCTTGGTAGAATTGCCAAGGCTTCAGAACTAGGACAACCACACTGTTTGCAAGCATAAGTTACAGGAGTCAGAGGATAACTGACTGTTTTAAACCCTGACAGCTCAATGCAAGTACTTGCAAATGTATTTACCTGAGAAGTAATCTCCCTTAACAAGGACGAAGACGGTCGTTGGTAAAAATTTCCCTCAGGAGGTACCAGAATCTCATGTGGACGTGGCCAAAATTATCGCTCCTACAATAAAAGGAGGTCCCCATTATAAAACTGAAAAAATTGTGAGAGGAAAAGACTGAAGCCATCTTTTGTATTTCCCCTGCTCTGTATTTCGGTCTCTGTTGACTGTGTGCTAGTGTCTATCACTCGCATGAAAACAGACCGAATGATAAGACTACAATCAAGGATTGCTTGGCCCCTTTGCAAATTCATCTCACCCTCAATTACACAATGAAATCAAACTTAACACTTCGGTGCGTTTACCTTCATAACAACAAGGACATTATATTCAGAACCAAGGCTTTTCACATGCCTCGTTTCAAAACTGAGGCTCAGAGTTTCTCGAAAAAGACCAATTTAGCATGCATAATCTCGACCCACTTTCGTGACGGCATGAACAAAGCACTAGTGTTCCTTAAGGCCTATCCCGTACGTCCGTGTCTCTCTCGTCTTTGTTTGACCCCTTACCCCTTCCCTCCCCTCCCAGCTAGTCAAATCTACCAGATAGACCAGACGCAATCATGCATGAATTTTTGGTTGGTTCAAGTTCCCTTTCGCTCTAGCAGGGTCACTATGGAGCTGCTGTAAGATTTTTATTCTACACAAAGGTGACCTGGTTATGAGTAAAATGATTTGACAACACATATGTAAGTGAGCACTGGAAAAAAAACCATACAACCATCAAGAAATGCAAATTCAGTCCAGCTTGGAATCGCTTCGGTAAACATGCCGGTAAAAAATGACATGACTAAATTAACGCAACTGTGTGTCCTTCGAGCGATTTTTAGATTCCCAAAATAGGAATCTAAAAATCACTTAAAGGACACAGAGCATTTGCTGACTCACGTTTTTCTATAAAGAGACACTGCGAAAATAATGTTTGTTACTCTTTCTCAATTCT
The DNA here is from genome assembly GCF_964200805.1 of Pocillopora damicornis. Classification (NCBI taxonomy): domain Eukaryota; kingdom Metazoa; phylum Cnidaria; class Anthozoa; order Scleractinia; family Pocilloporidae; genus Pocillopora; species Pocillopora damicornis. The sequence continues at coordinate 3,839,020 of NC_142679.1, read as the reverse complement.
TCAGGAGTCGGTGACATTACATGCCTCTTAGGAACCAAATTGAAGAATGTAAAAATAATAACAATCACAGTGCATAGCAACTTGATCCTAAACTAAGAAAGATTACAATGTCTCAGTCCAAGTATATTCCCTTTAATTTCAATATCTTATGGCCATTGGTGGCTATCGAATGAAGAAGAGTAAACAGGAAAACTTCTGCAAGGAAACGATAATACATACTTAAAGCATAATCTAAGCCATTCTGCAATCGAGGCATTTTCTAGGTAACCAATCGACTGTCTCTCGCTGTTGTGACTGCCATTTATTGACAGCAATCTATTCTTTAGCTCATTAAAAAAAATGCAAGCCTGGGCCTGTGACGCGTTTAAAATTCAATACTTGACCGAACACTATTTTGCCTTTAGGAACATTTTCGCTTCTCTAAAAGACTTGTGCTGCGGTCAAATACCTCTTGTGAGTAAACAAAGCTTCACATCAGTGGCTCAAGAGCGCTTCGAAAAGCGCAAATTTCACAGATGACGTCATCATCAGTGAAAGATCAACCGATTGGGAGGGAATTTCCCAAACGCGCAGCAATATTATCAAGGTTGTATCCGTGAAATTTCTCAACAGCGTACCGCTATTAATTATAAGACCGCTAAAGTCAACGACAAAATTTCGCCAACATCCATTTGCTGTAACAGTCGTTCAACTTTGACCGCTGCAGGTTTTTACTCACTGTAAGTACAAGAAGAGTAACTTCCGTGGTGGCTAGACTGTTTCACGAAGAAAGTACTCTAACGATTTTGAAGCGTGGCGAAGTTGACAAAACTCTACCAGGGGTCATGAACACATCGAAGATTCCGAAGACGGAAACTTTTCGCGGTGACGTTCAGATAATAATTCTTGTAATTACCGCTTGAAAGGACATTGTTTTCGGAGTTGACAAATGTATGTTATAAGCAGTTCAGAAGCGCATTCTACGCGGAGACTTTGACGTACAAGAAATATACGGAAAATAACAGCACTCATGGGAAAAACGCCAATCGCCGCCATTGTGAAAGAGACTTATTTTGGACCTTACCACTTTGGCGCCAGAGGCTGGGTACGGGATATTAGGTATAACCGGACCAGGTGGCCTCCGCCAATGAAATTAACAATGAGGAACTGGTGAAGAGAAACCAGACTGGAAAATGAAACAACCCATTTCGAAGAAACAGTGTTTGTTGCTCATCTCGATCCCTCTCTAGTCTCCAAGCGTGCGGTAAGTAGGGATTTTCCTATCTTTGCGACATTTCTTCATAATCATAAGGTCTTCCTTCAATTTCACGTAGGGCTGAAAAAGAAGCAAACAAGTGGCTTTGTCGTGTTTAGAAACAACTCTACGAAAAACCCTTTCGGCCATACTCTCGTATCTGCATGGACTTCTTAGTAAAACACGGGTAAATACCGAGACCTGATTTGTTTCACAACCGTGGCGAAACAAATTGGATGAAAGAGACGGATGTTTTCCATCTGTAAAACATCAAAACGAAGGGCCTTGTGTGGTCTTGGAGTCAATTCACTAACGTGTTTTAGAATGGCATACTTTCACTCTGAACCACGTGTCCTATGGGTAACTCTGTTCCGACGATTTTTATCTATTACGTTTCTCACCACCACATTTTGCGACATTTTCTAGATAATCATCAGGTAATCATCATCTTCATTCAATTTCACGTAGAGCACAAAAAGAAAGCATACACGCGGCTTTTTCGTGTACGAAAAACCCTTTCGGATATACTCCTATGTTAGCGTGGCTTTCTGAGTAAAGCCCGAATAAATACCAAGAACTGATTTGTCTTAAAACCGTGGCGAAACAAATTGGACGAAAGGAAACAGATGTTTTCCTTTTGTAACATCGAAATGAAGGATTTCGTGTGGTCTTGGAGTCTATTAACTGATGTGTTTTACAACGGCATGCTATCACACTGTACCATGTCTCTTATGGGTAACTCTGGTGGCTCTGTTTCTACAATATTTATCCAATACGTTTCTCACCACCACCTCATGAGTGTTCTTTTATCTTTTAGGCCTTTCTGTTGGAAAGATAAGGACTCAAACCGTACCGAAGATTCAGGAAAGAACCGCGCGTAAGTACCCAGCGTTTATATCATAATACTAATCAGGGTTTTCTGGCAATTTTTTCTCTGGTTATTTTCGATTTTTGATTCCTAAAAGGTCAAGCAAGTGCTTCTATTGCCTTTCATGTCTTTATGTAAGATTTTATTTTTGAATTCTTAACCATTCTAAAACGAGGATGTATCCCCTGTCTCTACGCTGATGAATCTGTATTTGAACTCGTCAAAGTTCACGGATTTGTTGATGTCCCCAAACTCTAGCTTCACATCCAAAAAAGCTCAACAAAGTATCATAACACGGCTAAAAAGTTGTTGACTGCTACATCAAACAAAAATCTGAAAAATAAAATCAGGTAAATCCATTCAGTGTCACATAACACAGGAAGAAGATTGAGTGAAGGTGTTGAATACAATTAAGGATTCCTTTTCCCTTCGCGGTTTCCATTCACTTACAGTGTTCCGCGATACTCACACTCTTAGGAGTTTGCCTCAGTCAAACTGAGAGAAAACGAAAAATACAAGAACAAAAGAAAAGGAGAAAAATCGGACACATGAGCTACACTAGCCTCAAACAAAATTCAAAATATCATGGATCAACCGGGCGACGAAGTTCACATTGTCTGGCAGGCATGAATAAAAAGCGATTCCACAAGCGAATGCTGAGCACCATATGTAGGTCCACTTCGTCTAATCTCGTTTCATGATCAAGACCCAATGAGAGGAGAAAGGGATAAACTCTATAAATTACGGTGATAAAATACTGTTAAGCACACCGTTTTGTATTCGATGTAGGATCAAGAAAGATGGCTTCCCAGCAATTGCAGATGGTCTATAGATCCTTCTTTCCGTTGGGTGGAATTACAACTGGATTAGACTTTGAGAGAAAGGTGAATTCTGGTCTCCCTATTAAAAAAAATGAATAAAATAAAATAAGTGTTCAACTACTCTTATCATACAAAGGAAGAGCTATATTATCGGTCATAAACCGGCTAAGTTCAGATTTTGTCCGGTTACAGTTTAAGTATAATCGCATTGTGGTTGACTAAATTGGGAAAATGAGAGTTTCATCCTCAATTGGTTTTGAAAATAAGGCACTAGTTAGCAGCAGGTGAATTAGAAGCTTGCTACTTCTCGGCGAAAATACCATGGGCGCCACTATCTTCCTTCAATCACGTGGGCCCTTTCCTCCCAAAACTTTCATCATTTTTTTTTTTTTACTTTATTAGGGTTCTCATGAAGTGTGGTTCACTGAGCGAGGAGAAATAGTGACCCAATGTTCACAGCAAAACGACATACAAATCTTTAACTTGTAAGTAACAATGTAGAGTGACCTTTCTTTGAAAGACAGAGTAGTACACGAGGTAAACTACACTGTTCTCGGTTTTTTTTTTATGTTAAACAAGAGTAGCTGTTACTAACTAAATGATTATGTAGCTCTAAGAAGCTATCACTGAAATCAAACTCGTGAGCAAAACGGAAATGTTTTGAGCAAGAAATTAAAACTTTTTTTTTCCAAAAACTGCAGGTTTGCATTGCGACCACGTGAGTACCGAATGTTAGGGGCTGATCAGGTAAGCGTTAGCTGGAAGAAAATCTTATAACGCAGCACCCATATCCCCACTGTTATCAGGACAGTTTGTTTCTTGTTTCTCTTATTACCTTGTCGTGTACAAACGTCAAAAGGCTACATCAAAGAACCAACAAACTCTAAGCAAAACTTTCAGCTCTCTTTGGCGAGGGTTATTTATCAATCTACTCAAGTAACTTTCCATGTTTCTCTGCAGGAAACTGAAAGAGTAAACATTGACGTGCAAACAACAAGGAACACCCAAGGAAATGATAATCGCCCAGAGTGCTACTTGCTATCGTCACATTTACTTCCAGTTCAAGAGAGTCTGTAGATCCGTCGTATACTCGATACTTGCTAATTAATAACATATAAATAGACAAGAACCAGAGGACCTTATAACGTTATTTAAGCGCTTTTCTACCGAGTGTTTAAAGTAATTCAGATTTGCAATAGTAAGTTTCAAGACTGGTTCTATACAAACTCACGCCACTATCTCTTAACCGTCAGAATGCTGCGTCAGGATCGGCTCAAGTTTGGCAACTTAAGCCAATCCTGACGCAGCATTCTCTACGGCCACGGGTTGTTTACATGGCTCTGCTTCACTGACTCATGGTACTTTTTATTTAATAAGTGATTAGTTCTCTTAAGCTTCACTGACTCATGGTACTTTTTATTTCATAAGTGATTAGTTCTCTTAAGCGCGTTTACTGTATATATACTTTCACTCAATAAAACCGATAGAAACCTTGTATAAAAGGCCTCAAATTACAGTTGAACAAAAACAAAGCGCGTCCACTGTTTGCGGTAGAATGATTGAGCAAATAAACATTTTTCAAAGACAGCCCATTCACTTACACGTAGTAAGTAATAAATAGCGGCATTCAATAATTCAATTGCGTTGTTTCAGCGCCAAGACTTAAGGAAGTCAACCCTAAATAAAAATTTGCTGCTTAATGAGAGAGAATCATCTCCGGAAGATAAAGCCTTTTCACACTAATGAATAAGACAAGGTAAAGATTTCCTTCTTCTTTTGTCTTTGTGAATGAAACGTTTTGGCCTAAGATGCAATGTTTACAAACACTTTCTGCATTTTGACGGGAAGTGACATCTTGTGGTTTAAAAGAGTCACAGATCAATGGGCATCAGACAACTGACAGGCGACGACTGATTTAACTTCACGCATCGTGGGATTGATCAGCGCTACATGACTGACTGCACACGAATGAAAACAAATCTAGCATCCGATGCACACACGCTCTCCTTTACAAGACATAAAATTCACGTTTATGGTCAAAAAGTGGAACGCCTGTAATGATTAACGTTTTGGATAAAACAAAGTTGAGAGCGATTGAAAAAAAAACTGAGATTTCCAGAGTTACCTTACACCTCATAATGTGGATATATTAACGTTAAAGCTTTCTCTGGTTATCCTGAGGTAATAAATTTATTTTGCTTTTCAAAAATATCCCTTTTCCTTCATTTTAAACCAAAACAAGCTCTTCCAATTGGCGAGCGGTCTGGGAACAGGGATGCTTCATTAACGCTTACTTCAAGTACATACACATAATTTTCCCGCTCTTCATTTTCCTTGACGACAATTTACTGACAAAAAAACCTGCTCGTGAATCAAAGTGAAGCATTTCTCAGCTCTTTTAAACTTATGGAATTCATAAACAGCATACAAAGGATGAGATTGTTTGAAGATGGACAAGACTGGCATGGATAAAACATGATAAACTGAACTGAAAGCTCAAGTGTCCTGAATACAACCCTTTATTTCCGTGTAACTCAGGGTTTTCAGTGAGATCCGAATTTCAACACACTATTGCAAAAGCAATACAGCAGAGAAAATTTTTTAAAACTCGATTTACCTTATTACGATGAAAACAATATTTAGAAGAAAAATAACTAGAGGCTTTTTCACCCTTTCAGATATTTCAACCATGGCACAAAAAGAAGAGCCTATGGTAAGTAAGATGAGCTATGAAAAAACTGATTTCCCTATCCAGAAGGAGGAATGAAGGGCATCCATTGTTCCCTCTATTTAGAAAAAACTGGGGTTTGGTATTAGGTATGTTAAGCAGCAGCCACAATTTTCATTATTATTCACTTCTGAAACTTTGGTTATGGTCAGATTAAAGGTGGGGAAAATCACTTATCTTGAACTCAAGTGTTTTTTTTTTTTCTATATACTAATTCAATATTCTGACAAATTTGAAGACTACATGAAAACTCAGGTAAGCAGCCCTATTCTTAAAGATAATGGAAATGCTTATCTCCTTGTTATGGTGTGCTTGCTGCTATGCGATACATAATGAGATTAAGTACCGCAAAAGATTTTCAAGTGAAAGAGAAGGTGTAACAAATAACTTTTCTTGCTCTACAGGAACTGGACAACCCTTTAAGGTAAGGATAGGTAATATACTAGTGCCAACCCACCACTCATACAGCAGATTTTGGTCAGAAGCAAATAACTGTGACTGAACCAAACTCATCCTCCAGTTCCACATTCCTCAGAGTTACTTTCATAGCTTCTCCTACACCCCTCAAGTTTTTCATTGCACAAAAACGACTGCATTTAAGTTAACACAAAACCCCTGTGTTATTTAAAGCTCCAACGAAGGAAAAGTAGAATCCATGGTGAGTTTTCAACTGTTTTAACAATATCAACTTAAGTTTATGTTTGCCTAACGGCTACTGTCCATAGCAGCGTAAAATTTTTAACTGCCTTTATAACTAATTGATGTACTGTTTATGAAATGGGTGTTTACTGAGTGTCCCTTTGTATTTTGCACTGAAAGGTTATTTATCTTATTTATTTCAGTAGGTTGACGAGGACCCTGGGCAAGCCACTTCTCCTTATTTTAATTACCTCCCTTACAATTCTCTGACACCACTTGAGACAATTGTTACAATTAACTAGCTCAAAAAACTTTTATTTTTTACAGTCCTAAAGATGGAGAAAAACTGTTCAAAGCCAGATTAAGCTGGTCATGCACCTTCTGTCTAGAGTAGTTTAACTGCCTTAATAACGAGTTGAAGTATAATTTATGTTTATGAAATAGATGTTTATTATTGTGTCCCACAATATTTGTCAGTGAAAGGTTTTTTTTTATTTTGTTTCTTTCAGGAAGTTGAAGAAAAAGACCCCGGGTAAGCCACTTCTCCTAATTTCCACAATCAACACATTCACACACTACTAATTAGATTTTACTCCAGTGACAGATGGTGATCTATGTCTTACTTCATAGGTTGCCTTGAATTACCATTCTATCTTACCAAGGCCATTTAAAGAAACAATTTTGTTTATTTTTCCCTTGGAGGGAGGCTATAATTGTCGGCACTTTCACCTAATTTCTTAATCTTTTATCATCTAACTTTCCCTTCATACGATACAAAAAATTAGCTTCTGAAGTCATTTTCTTTTTTTCTTTTCCTTAGTACTTCCACACCTCAACACTTTCTGCCAAGTTTATCCGATGAAACAATGCAAAGCATCTTAGACTCTACACTGGCAAGTGTTACAACTAATGAATTCTACCTCTTGATCTAATATTATTTCTAAGAACAGAACACTGTGCATTTTCTTTCGTTGTTCAACCTGACTCTCTGTATCAAAAGGAGGTGGGTAAAACTATAGCTGGCAATTAACAGTGTAAACCCATACAGTTAAAACTGTTTCACGTATCTAATGAGCGTTTTTTTTTTCCTTAAGTTTCCGGGACAGCAAACGGAAGTAAGGTAAGTAATATACTCAAATCCTACAATCACATCAAACTTGATAATCCCAAGTTTTTGGTTGAAATAAATGCACAAAGTAAGAACGTATCATCATCCTTACTTTGCAGAGATCATAATAAAGTCGAAGACGATACGGCGCTCATAAGAAAATTCACAATAGCAAAGAAGGGAAAGACATTGCGGTTTTTATTTATTTTAGTGACAGCTATACAACTGACCAAATAATGCAACTGTGGATAAAAAGAGGGGAAACATAACACAACACAAAAACTTCAACCGTCCTTGTACTCTTAGGTGCAAGAAGACGTGTGTCACAACTCAATTGAAGTTAAGAAATTTAGGAACAGATAAATACAATCTGAAATAGGTTTTCTCACTGTTGATAATATTCTTGAAAAGTATTTTCAAAAAAATAACAGAACAGCTTCAACACTTCAGCAAAGCGAAAAACCTTTTATCCAATATTAAAAAAAAGACAAAAGCTGTCTTACCATATCCTTATCTAACTATGGAGCGACATATGAAGAATCCTACCTCAAAGTAATTACTAATTAGAGTTCCCTATCTTTTCCTTAGGATGGTTAGCTGTCAACACCTACTTCTTGTGAAGGGAAGAAAGAGGAGGGATACATTTAAGCATCTTTCTTTTTCGTTTTTTGAGGTTTTTTTAAATTTTGTTTCCTAGTTGTATTTGTACCAACGGTGAACATTTTTTTTTGTGTGGTGAGATTAAGTTTGATAAATTCTTATTTTGATTTCCAATCAATGTCTCCTAGATTAAGTTATTTTTCCCATTTTATTGGTCCTGTGGCCACAAAAGTACTACCATTGGTAAAAATCCAATGCAGTGATGTCATTTGCATTTCATCTCACAAAGATCAATGTAAGAAGTCAGGGAGAAAGTTGATTTTTACAGCTTTTTGGCTTTCTGAGTTGCTTACAGATCTAGCCTTAACTATTGTACTATACTCTGTTTCCAGTAAAACTGTTCCGCAAAGTATAAATTCTTGATCAGATTTATCAAAACAATTTAACCAGTTTAAAAGATATTTCTCACAGCAAAAACTTACAGCTTCCATGGGCAATAGCGGATAATCTAGCTTGACAAACTCCATTACAAGTCACAAAAAAAATGACATTCTTGGTCACTCAGGACAAGCTTAGTTTGATTATTAAAATTCCTCAAGGCTAAAGGTACATAAGAGAAGATATGGACTATATGTTTCGTCAACAGCTAGAAAATGACAAACCGATCAGATTTAATAACGGTATTGAGGTAAGAAATAAACGAAACTGATTGACTAATTGATGAGAAGAAGTAAAAAGTAATTTTTTTCTCTGACTATTGATGCGTGACTAGACATCACGAGTAGGTACACGAAAAAAAAAAAAGAAAAGAAATTAAAAGTAGAGCAACACCCAAAAAGAAAAAAATTACATAATTGAATAATCGAATAAATAAATAAATAATTCATTTCTGCGCAAATCCTTATATTCTTTTCTTCCCAGTGGCAGTAGTTTGCCCAGTGCCCGAAGATATCTCCAATATAAAATTGATACGGCTAGAGGAAAGTAGAATACGGTTATTTGTACAAAAGGATCAGTCAAATGAAAATTTCAGAAAAACGGGCTCTACTACTTACTGTGCTAAGAAGCCAAACGCTGGAGCGCGGCATATTTTTTCGTGGGTTCTTTCTTTCTGTTAATGCAACTGATCTCAATTAAAGGAAATAAATCGTAATTTGACCTGCGGATTACATAGAAGCTGCAATTAAAGAAAATTGCAGTAAAAGAAGCCAGAAAAATTGTCTTCAAGACGATCTTTTAGTCATCGCCAGATTATTTCGAAACGCCCTTGGTCTTTTAAAACGAAAATTAGGATTAAGACACCATCTGTTTAATGTCAACAGTTATATTTTACATAATGGTCAGCCTATGAAACAAATGTCTCAGAGCTCAAAATACACATGTCCAATGAAGCAAGCCAAACTACCATGGCAACCATATCGTTGAATCGTATCTGATCTAAATGGGTCTGTTTTGAGGTTCGGAGGCGATTTAGTTTTGTATTTATCCAGAAATGCCACCAAAATTATCCAAGCATCCCGCAGAGAGCAAGGGGAGGAATATGTCGCGGTAACTAACCGAAACGCTTCAGGAAATAATTCGAGATAGGTGCTTGTAGCAATAGAGAAAGTGATCATGTTTCAGGTTATTCATTTCCTTCGCCGTACTAGCACTTATTTCTCCCCAGACGACGTGCGGGGTTTCAACAAATCGACGGAAACATTAAAAGGTTTGTAAATATTTTTTTACAACCGCTTCCTCTCCATATTTGTCTAACTAACTCATACTTTTATGATTTACATCTTTACAGGACTAACTAAATGGTTTGTTCGTCGATCGCTTATCGATAAAAATTTTTTGTTTCAGGTACATGGATGCTGTCGCAGTGAATGGGATTCAGCACATCACATGAATACTAAAGGACAGAAAAGACAATTCACGAATCACCTTCGAAATGGAAATAAACCACAACAGAACTTGTCAGAAGATTAAAAGCCATCGAAAGAATACACTATACTAGGGCAAACTTGTTCACTCGGCATGTTAGTGTTATTATGGTGAGGAGCGTGGGCTCATTCCTCGACTGAGCCCGCGGTTTTTAAAAACATGTGATGCCAAATTGCGAAGAGTTGGACGATCTCAACTGTTCAGTATACTGCGAGAAAGGCAGCATTTCGTTTACTATAAGGTCAAGGTAGGCGCCACACAACCTAATGCTTTACACAGATAATAGTTGCTACAAATTGTACCGGAACGTTCACACATCGGTTATCAATGAGGTAGGGTTTAGAAGAGTTCCTTGCCAATGGAAGCAAATTCACCGCTATCGTCTCTAATTTTCGCTACTTGTTGTATTCGACTGGCCATCGAAGTTCGAATGTTGAAGCTTGAAGCGAACTTGAAGCGATCTTTTTACAGTAAAATGGTGTAGAGAACTAGAAAAGGGCCTTGAGTAGGTTCAGAAAACATTGGTTTTTGATGCTCCATGCAGAGCCTGAAACATTTTGAAAATGGGGAAAAACCGATTAAAAAGAGACAAGCTTCTTGCAAGCGTGTTTCCTAAAAGCTAGCCTGTTGTCTATATTTCAGGCTGATATGGGTGATCAAGGAATAGGACGAATCGTAAGTATAAGAGCTCTCCAGGAACAATTTTTGGAGTCTGAGTAACTCATTATCGATTCTATTCTGACTCATTAGCATAGCAATTTGTAGCAGAGAGCATTGTAACAAAGGAGGACTCATCCGAGACAGTTGCATGACCGAGTAACATAGATCTCACAACTCTGAAGGTTTCTACACACAACAGGAGTAGCTACTTGAAATTACAGGTTTTATGGGTAACCAAAGAACTGAAGAGCTCCCTCACCCCTCCTTCCTTCCCTCAATCCCTATTCAATAATGATATAAGCCTCCTCTTTGTGTAGATTACAAACTAAAAAGAATCTATAATTATTTTTCACTTACATAAATCTTTTTCTAAGCCATTGGATATGTTTGGAAGCCAGGCGAAGCCAGTGGTCAGTTCGCAGCATGATGGATGCTGCTGAAATAAATGCAAAGAAAAGAACCATCAGATACACCTATCACTATAACTAATGAAAAGAAAAAGGAAAAAATAATAAGGTTTAGAAAACACTAGAAAGCCGTACACAAGAGTTTCATTTCATTTCAAAAAACCATAAAGAAAACTCTGATTACCTTAACCCTTAAGTGGAAGGGAAAATTGGGGATTCTTTTGAGGCGAAATTCTAATTTCATTCCATCTGTTGTTAATTTGCCTTCACTATCAAAACACTTAACCCTTTAACTCCTATGAATGACCAAGACAGAATTTCTCCTTACAATATCATTACGAAGTCAAGCAGACAGTTGATAAGAAAAAAGAAAAATATCAATTAGGGGATTATAAGTTGATTCAATACCAAATTCTCCAAACTAACATCACAAGAACTATATGGCAGACAGTAAGGAGAATTACTAATGAGATCCTAGGTGTTAAAGGGCTAAAACAACAGGTCTAACTTACAAGAAGAGTTTTGGTCTTATTTGGGGCAATCTAGCTGCAACAAATATACAATTCTAGGTAAGGTAGCATTTGACATCAAAGATGGTAAGAAGGGAATATGGTTTGAATTTAATATTTTCCAGTTCATCAAAATATTCAAGGATCATTGATAATTATTTTGTTTTTAATTTTAGGTCTCTGACACAGATCTGGCCTACATGGTCCTTTTAAGGTAAGAGCTACAGCACAACATCATTTTCAATAAGTGTTAGTTTTTCTTCGCACCCTTTCTAAAGGATATTATAAAATGTTTCTTCACAAGAAAAATATTTTGGGGAGGGGCAGCCACGTGACATCCTAAACAATTGCTACATAGGTGACTACAAATTTTACGAGTCTTATAAGTGCTACTTTAATTATTTTTATCTTTATTCAATTGCCTTGTATATGCAGAGGCAGTGTAACTTCTGTCCACCCGATTCAAAATTGGTATTGATCAGAGAGTAACAATAGTAAAGTTGTACGATGGATTTAACCTAACCAGAATAAATAATGCAAAGAAAAAATTATTGTAGATTAACTCTTTCAAAGCCAGGAGTGAGCAATGAGTATTTTTTCCTTGCAATGTCACCAGATGTTTTAGAAACTTAGCAGAAAGAACGAATTCAGCCTAATAGATAGGGTTTGGTTTGGCATCGAAATCTCAGAGCTACACTATGTCAATAATGAAATGTTCATTAAGGTGGGTGCTTCCATTGAAAATGTACATCAGGCCACAGCATTAATACTTATTTTATTACGGCAGTACATGATCATACACTTTGTAAAAATTCTGATTGATTGAGCCTACAATGGCTTTTGGGCGTCAACCTTGATTCACAAACAATTACAATTTAATTTTTCCCATACATACTGCAATAGGAAGAGGTAAAATCAGTGATTAGGAAACCATTTGTTTGCTGGTTTATTTTATTTTTTGTTTGTTTGTTTTGCTTCGTTTACTTCATTGTTTAAAATACCAAGAACATGTGAGGTAGAGGAATCAGATGAGGCGTGTTTGTCTAAGACACGTTTGGGCTGACTAAAACGATTGTTCTGATGTAAAATCATTCACTTATAGGGACGAAGCAATAGTTTCGGACCTAAATCGTGCCCGTAGCGATTGTCCTACAGTTGAAAGTGTTCAGGTAAGACAATTACTCCACTAGGTGAAGTTTGCACTATCACAAGGCAATTTCGTAAACAACGTAAATCTAAATTAAATTCGTTCATAACTGTGTATGATGTCAGTTGTGGTAATGTTAGTGTTCTTAGTTGGTAAGTAATATATTTTACATTACCATGAACGTGTAAAAATTTTCTATAGGTTATTTTCCTTTGAGGAAAAAAAGCTTACTAAAAACCAAACGAAGCAGAGACGAGAAATTTGATTGATACAGGCGATTCTCTCTTCGTTACCTGAGCTTTGCAAGGACTATCAATTTTATTTAAAATCTGGGCATTATTTTCTCAACAGGGGAACGTTCCTGTGAAATGCCCTAGGAGAGGTTGCAGACTACACCTGAGGTAAGTGATTCTTCCATAAAGGTACAGGTAAAGCCTAGGATGTGGCTTTTATCTCGAAAATAGAAGATTGTTGCCCTCTCTATTTGAAACAAAGAGCAGATCGATTATTATAGGAGCAGGAGCAGGAGCAGGAGCAGGAGCAGGAGCAGGAGGAGGAGGAGCAGGAGCAGGAGGAGGAGAAGTAGTAGTAGCAGTAGTAGTAGTAGTAAGTAGTAGTAGTAAGTAGTATTACTAGTAAGTACTACTTCTACTACTGGTACTACTACTACTACTACTACTACTTCTACTACTGCTACTACTGCTACTACTATTTCTACTACTACTACTACAACAACTAATAATAATAATAATAATAATAATAATAATAATAATAATAATAATAATAATAATAATAATAATAATAGTGCCCATGAAAAAATCATGACCTAGAGTCTTCCAAGACAAAGAAAAATTGACATTGTTTTGTATGTTCTCTTTCAGGTGCCAGTGTCTTGCTGAAAGAAATTTCCCACGGGTGGGTAACTATTAAGTAGCAGTCAGCCTTACTTTAAGTTTACATTTTTACTTGCTTTATTACAGCACGTCACACTATTCTGCAAAGTTGGTGTATTTTCTTTTTGCTGAGATATGCCTGAGCACTGGTTAAAAAAAAAAAAAGCTCACAAAGTCAAACTACCTGCTAAACATCACAATCACAACAGGGTTTTAATCATAACCAAGCTTAGGCTCAATTATTTGTCAGCCACAAAATTACTTTTTTTGATGCTCCTGTATAATTCAAGACACTGATGATGCAGTATCATGCTGTGTTAGGTAACACTACTGCGGTCTGTTGTGGGCTAGAAAACGTTCTTAAGAGTCCACTCCATTCAAGTTTTGTTAATTGGAAAAGGAAATTTTTGGAAATACAATCATATACATTTTAAGGCATGTTTCTGCATCACTGCTATCCAGTCTTGGTTCAGGAAACCTGTAACTGTAACCTTTCGTTTCTACACAGAATGCGTTCACACCTCAAGATTCAATGTAAGTTACTTAATTGTCTACAAATTTATTAGGAGGGAGCCACAAATAGAGAGTCAACCTCAGTCTCTTTGTAAGAAAAGAGCCAACACTGAAAAGGTTGTCAAAAAACATGAGTCAATAACTTAAATCCTCCCTCTACATTTTTCCCATCATTCCGTTCAACTTGGGATGAGTAAGACACTGAGGAACACTAGTTATCGAGTGATTTTATTATTAGCACAAATGTAATTGTTGAGGCAGATGTACCTCTCCCGTTTGTCACACCCCTACAACAATACATTAAAGAAATAGATTCGAATGACACATTGTATACTTTCCATCTTTTAGTATCCTCAATATAGTGCGGTTAGAGAACTTAGCCAATAGGATTCATATAGAGCACCAGCAGGTACGACCACGAGCATGATTATTAATTACTGCACGCAATTGATACTGACATGAACTAAGAAACTTTTTAAAGAGAGCTCTATCGCTTTTGACAGAAGTTACTTAACTTAGATTTAAGCTGACAGGCTAGTGCGATTTAAATTTGCAGCAGAACCCTTTGTATGGGTGTGTGTGTGCGTGTGGGTGTGTGGATATTTGTGGAGGAAGGGGGGGGGGGTGGGTGGGTGGAAAAGGGCGAAACCTCTATCCCAGACTAATAATAGACGTATCAACTGATTTCCATAAAATGCTTTCGAAAAATCAAAAATGAAGATTTTCCATTTCAATAACCTATGCAAGTTAAAGAGAAATGCACTATGGCAACTAAATATCCTCGATTTGATAAGTTTTAATAGCCATGGATGTCATGACTGTTACAGAAGAGCCTTGAATCACCCTATGTCTATGTGAAGAGTACATCCTTCAAATTCAACTAAGGATTCTTTAGGGCAATCTCAATCTTTTTTGACTGTCTCCAAAGCTAATATTGGTCTTCTAATTTGATAGATGCGGTAGATTCACAGTCCTCAAGATGGCTCGCCTTGGAAAGAATGCTATATGTTATTGTTTTAAAAAACTGAATCAATCTGTTGTACGTGATATATCGTTTTAATAAATGCACTTGAATTCGCTTTTTGCACAATCAGTCTTCCAAGTTTTGACATATTTCATTTTATCTATTTTCTCTTCAAGCTGGGCTCTAGGGCTCTATGAGAAATGGTATCGTATTGTTAGTTTCAGCATGGCTAAGAACCAACACGATCACCTCTGACACACCCATTACGTAGGTCACCCACAGGGTTGATAATGCTTTCACCGAGGTTTCTTTGATAGCATAAGATAGGACCTCGTTGATTTGAAATATCTTCAACGAATGTTATTGACGAATCAAACACTAAATGTGCTTAACACTGTACGGTGTAACGCGATTGAGAAAGTTCACTTGTTGAAATGAAAACTGGAGAATACCGAATACATCTAATTGCGCGATATATCTAACAACTTGTACCAAATTTAAGCAATGTGAAATTGACACGACACTGCATACTTTGCGTTAATTAAAGTCGCGTTAATTAAAGTCGCGTTAATTTCATGAGCTTAGTTTCCGCTTTCGTTTCTGACAATTTAAAGTAAAAGAAATAAAGGAACAGGAGCACTTTTGATACCTGTCTTAGTGTTCTTAGCTATACGTGTACAAACCTGTGCATCATCATGCCTTCTTATTTAGGGCACGCTCAAAGGATAGTTCCCCGACAGCTTTCTGGTAAAACAGTAACACATTATCAGTCCGGAAAATATTGAGATTTTATCGACTCTGTCGAAGTCAAATTGATTGTGCTAAAACAGTGTAGTTTTACCTGCCTTTCTCCGGATAAGATTTTCTTCTTAAGTATTAATCTTCACACAGGTTTAATCAAGAAACACACCAGCCTTCTAGCTGCTCAATGAACAGACAAATTTGGAACACCGAGCAACAAAACTGAAAATTGAGAATCCACCGCATTATTTTTGGTTTTCTTTGAAAAGCGTCCCACAAGTCAAAACATTTCTCGGAAAAATTAAAATCGTAATCACGCAATGGTTTCCATGGAAAGTGAATCTTGTCGAATCATCGCGAAACAGAACAGTAAACGACGTATTTTTCATTTACACAAATTCTGGAGAGGGATTTTCCCCTTATGGATGCTTGCCTCAACACGGACAGTGAGACTTACTAGAATGTTCTTCCTCATGAGAAAAGAAGGATATATAGGAAAAAGGAAGCCCTTCAAACGACTTGGTGCTTTACAGTCTGAAGTGAACTGGTATAGTGCGCCGGGTAAGTAACCGCGGAGTTAGCCGCAGGTTAGTGAAATAATTCACGTAGAGTACCTTAACATGATTATTGTACCATTCATCGAGTCCTGGGCTTATGTGAAAAGGCATAACTCCCGTTCTGTGTAATCAAAAATTGCTACTGTTCAGCACAACAAAAAAACTCCTTCGTCCTTCTCTGCAATTCGTTATCTTCTTCGTCTTAGTTGTCCGTTCTTCAGAACAAAACATCTGTTTACTTTTCCATAAAAAAAAGTCACAAGCTTTAAAAAAGGTACAACATTTCTTTGTTACAGCTACTAGGATCTATCCGGGTAACCGGACGTCTTCAGACGAAGAGGTCATCAAGTTTAACGTGAAATGTAAAGTTTTCAGAAGCGAACGACGATAATTTCACATATTAAAAGGAAAGTCACTGCCATCCTCTTTCTAAGTTAACATTACTGGCTCAACTGGTAAATGAGGACAGTTCTGTTCTTATTATTATCGACACCTCCTAAATCGTGTCGATTTAAAAAAAAGACAAGCTAGACAATAATATCTATTAAAACAGAGGATTCAACTTCAAATGATCCATTAGTAAAAGTCGCCTGACAATACTGAAGACAACAGGTCTAGCCGCATTAAGTTATTGAATGATAAAATGACATCAGTATAACTGTCAACCACAGAAATAACGACGAAAGTTCTAAAGTCAACATTACTGATACTGTCCGCTTTCTGGACTCCTCATCTACGGCTGCCCTCTGGAACGGAACGACACAATGCCCCGAATGACAACATCTAACATTATTCCTCTAATATGACTTCAAAATTACTGAGCGGTGGGGATCTGCTCAAATTCGCACAGCTTGGAAAGAAGTTCTCACCACCGCCTAACGTAAGAGAGTCACGAAAGACCTCTAAATCATGAACCTGCCGACGCGGAGGAGTTTGCTCGACTGGTGCGTAGCCTTCTACAGCCGTAATTTCAATGCCTGGGCCACTTTTCGAGACTATTTCGCATTTGCCTTCCCTATCTTCCTATTTCCACAGATAGGTAAAATGTAACAATATTGCAGGAGCCCACCGCACGAGCGACAGTAGGTACATATGTAAGACCATGCGCATTGAAGTCTATGTGGCTATGCTATGTATTCTACTTCTCGCAAACGTCGACGGCTGTGCGAACGAACCTTTTGACCAGATTAGGAGAGAACAAAGAAAACTTTTACCGTGTTAACTCCAAGGTATTGATAATCATTTTATGTTTTCAATTCCAGTAACTCTTCAGCGAACCTGAACCATCCAGATTGTCAGGATTATCCTATTTACATTTTGTTAAAGAGGGAGACACAGGACGGGATTATTTTGATATGTATGGGGAGAAAGCTATTTAGCACCGTTTTAATCTCTATCAACCTCTCCGTTTGCTGTGAATACAGGTGCGAAGTGGTTCTTTCTTTTTTTAACGCTTACGTTTACACTATAGTGAAGTCTTACATTTCTGTTATTCAATGATTCAAAGATTCCCTCGGTGTTCACTTCAATCGCCTTCACGTTTGCATTGTACAAAAATTTATACAACGATTGAAATATGCCCTTCGTCACCAAACCTATTAGCCACTAGACCGTGTTGTAACAGCACGTGCCTTAGGTGAACGCTAAAGAAAAGCAGGTTCACTTCTAGCCTGCAGAACAAGCGTAATTTAAGCGAGCGAGAGCTCAGTGTTTTCTCCACGAAAATTATGGCCGCCATCTTTGATTTTGTGGCAGCGGAAGGCTGGGGAGAGAGTGAGAAATTTGTACCAAGGAGGCAGTCGTCGGTCTAAAATAAGGAGAGGGTAAGTGTGGGAAAGGTCTTTCCCCACCGTTCACTCCAACTCCAAATCAAACATGGCCGGTCGGATAAACGATGGCGAGTTTATAGCGTTAGCTCGCACTAATAAGACGCCTGCCCTGAAAGCCAGTTCCTTATCTTTCTACCTTTCTAACATTTATTCACGCGATTCAAATACGTCATGCGTGTCGCGTTAGCTCGTTACGGAAAAGCTCAAAATATAATCAAAACACTTCCAAATACGTAAACAAGATTACGCATTCGTGGCAATTAATTCAACGACATCAAAACATCATCGTTCTGGTGACAAAATACCACAAATAAACCACTAAGGCAGTATCAAAACGCATTAAAACAACGTGACCACACTTCCGGAGATGAAGGTCAATCACAGCTTATCAATACCTTATCGCATTAAATTAACAGTGATTATATTGCAAGCCAAAGCATAGACACACCTGCTGTGCTCTTTATGAGGACAAAGGGTTAAAGAGGATACAATGAACAAAACAAAATAAAAGGTTGTTTGAGTCCATCCGCCATTTCCGGTCGCACAATTAGCTACAAGGACAAATGTTTAGACAATGTTTTAAAACGCTTGTTGGCGAAACGGATATTCATCAATTTGAATGGCGCCAAACCAATTTCCACACTGACGATGTTTTTTTTCCTTTCACATTTACCGCTGACGGTTGCGACAGTCTCCAACTAAAATATATTAAAGTTCACTACTAATTACTAATTAATTAGTCTCCAACTAATTACTAACATTTAGCTAACAACACGAGTACACTCATGACAAATTACTCTATTTTCGCGGTATTAATTGAAGTTTTCTCCTTCTTTCGTCAGGTTAACCACAAAACTGCGGCAATATCTGAAGACCATTGTCATAAATTATTGCATGTAATGGTCACTGAACTTCTCTAATGACTACTGCCTACATTCATTCTATCTGAATCCTTTTTTTTTTTGGCGCTGATTACAGATATGTTTAACCGTGTTCTATAATACTGCACAATGGGATCTATCGTTGTTTGTTCTAACAAGAATATTTTTTTGTTATTTCAGATGGCAGCGAAACACGAGAAGGTAAAACAATCAATTATCCTTGACATAATGTTATGGTATTTAAATCATTCATCCAAAGCAAACAACTCATTCCGTGAGGTTACACCTACATCATCACCTAGCTTTAAAATAATAATGAAAATAAAAAAGCATTTTAGATTAATTCATAACACAACCTCTTAAAGAAATTACTTAGTTCTGTTGTAGATACAATTAGTTTTGTCTCAAAGGTTGCTGTGGCTGCTAGAGATAACCAATTTTAAAGAAGAATGAATGTCTCCATGCATTATGCTGGTCTAACTAGTTTTAAAGAGAAACATTTCTAAAATAAAACTGATGAGATTACAGAATTGAACGCTTAATTAGTTTTTTGAACATTTGTAGGGTGAAGATACAAGCTCTTCTGACGAGGAAGAAGCAGGCAAAGAGTGAGTAAACCTAAGAAGTTTAGATACGTAAACGTATTCTTTTCCCTAAACATGCCTTTTCTGGCATCAAAGACGTAACATCATAACGTCTGGTATAAGTTGTAATGAAATAAATTTAATTTGCCCAGCGAATTGAAATAAAATAAAGCCATGATCCTCGCAGGCGAGCTACAATTTTAGCAATCGTAGAAAAAAAGCCTAAAATACTACGGCTTTGACGGGATTCGAAATCCTGCCTCCCACATGGAGGGGAGTTTAAGAAAACCACGATGGCAACGGGAAAAAAAGGTTAAATGAGCAAAACAATGGCTGTGCACGAGCCTAACAAATCTTTGCATATTTCTACGCGTTCTCTGCAAAACAACAACGTGAAATGACCAAACTGAAGAACGTGAACGACGAAGGCTATTTCTTTAAATTTCAATTTCTAATTTAACGCTGTGTTCCATGATCAGTGTCGAGATAGTTTTAACAGTAAGAAACAAACTAAGTAAACCTAAAGTATCGCGTGATTTCTAAGTAAAATATAAGTTCATTTTTTTAACCGACGTTGTCCACGGCGGCGGTGTCGTCGTTTCTTAATCCTTTAACTCCCAAGATCTGACTGTAAATTTTCCTCTTTGGCTACTACACATTTCCAAGTATGTCATTTGCAAGAATTTGGTGTTCTATCACGAAAACAGCATCTACCTGATCAGCATGAGTATTCTCATTCCTTGTTTGCTGGATAATGTATGGATATTAAAAAGAGAAGTTAGGTTTCAATCACATCTGGGAGTTAAAGGGTTAAACTCCCGACTAGTTGGGCACTGCGCTACTCCCAACTGAGCTACCAAGCCTCACACTGGGAGCGAGGCAAATTTTGAGGGTTCTTCTTTCCCGTAGAGGAATCTGATAAAACTTCTATTTGCTTTGGTTTATTCCACTGGTAATAAACGACTGTAATAGAAAGGCATCTCATTATCAAAAACAATGTTTCTGTTGTACACATCCTAGAATACCTCAGCATGACGCAGATTCCATCGAAGATCAACAAGAAGTGCGCTTGCTAGACAACACTTCAAGTTGCTTGGAAAATTCTAATCAGGTAAGAGTTGAAGAAATGTCGTTACGCAAGAACACAGCATGACGAAATTGTACACCGTGTCGAACAATAAATACTCTTAAAAACGCAATCGGCCACATGAACCTAGATGTAAATTCTCGATGAGGCGTTTCTAGATATGTTTAGAAGCTACGTTCTCTCAAACCCGACTGTCTCGAGATTTGTGTCATCCCGCACTGAAATTGACGTAACACCGTCAGAATAACGGAACACGACTGATTTTTCTTTGTTAGGACGACGACAACTATCCATCCCCAGGATGGACTCTATCCGGACGAAGGATCCAACAATGTACAGACGACATTCCTACTGGGTATGTGATCCAAAATAGTATACATCACAGACGACAAAAAGATTCTCTTGAAATAAGCGAATTATGGCCATTGTCTCCATTCTCAGTCAGTTTAAACTTCTTTAAAAATTTTCAGTGACTCAGTCTGATCATGCTTTAACGGAATTATCCTTAAAGTTAAATGAAATAAATAATACTTTGACCTGCGGATGATAAACAAAGAATATACGATTCTAACAGACTAAGACGAGATTCGAATCCCTGCCTTCCAGATACTAATTGGGCGTTACTACTAACTAAGCTAAAAAGCCACTTCTTGGGAGCGAGGCAAAATACTGATGCGAAATCGGTTTTTCAGCTTCCAAGAATCATTAGAGTACGAGTATGACTATAGAAATCAATTTAACTTGAAGAAAATTGTGAAAATTAATCTAAGTGTCAATGAATATGTAACCGGAGGTCACTTTAATAATTTCCCGTTACAGGATTGGAGATGACGATGTTTGTACGATTGATCTTTGCGAAGAAGAATGCCGTGCTGCACAGGTGAATAACTCAACAAATAATTCCTTTGAATGTAACCTAAAATGCCCGCTTACCGACCAATAAAATGTCTACCTGTCAAACTGTTTTTATCATTTCATATTTTCAGGAGAACGATTATGTGGACCAACTGACCGATGATATCAACGTTTTCATATCTTTATTGATTATTTCTTTATATTTAAGAGCTCTATCTAATAATTTCATAAATTAAAGCTACATGGTCGTTTGTTCTTAAAATTGAACAAATACATTGTTGTATAACAAAACCAGCGTTGTTTCCGTTGTCTAGATGTGTTTAAGTCCAATTGTAAAAGGAAGTCATATATTGTTACAATAAAAATTGATTCAAGTCTGTCACTCATACTCCATAAACCCCGTTTTGTTAGTATCTCGCCGACCCGAGACAAGACAACTCGAACAGAAAGTGCGTGCGCACGCCATGACCAGGATGTTAACAGCTATTTTTTCCTGTCGTCCGCCATATTGTCAAGTATGTAACCTGGCCAAACGAGGGTCAGCAGATGCTAAATTTCATATAAACGTTCCGTAAAGTTGTCTCGGGTACCCGAGAACATATAAATGGGGCCTAGGATCCTTTAATATATTTCCTTTCCCACGATCTTTAACAATTTTTTGTCTTCCTTCTAGTCCATGTCAGAAGTAGTATAGGCAAGTTTTGGTAAATTAGGTGGCTCAATATGCCGAAAGATGCTCTTTTTGTAATCCTTTTGTTTTTCTTCTTAAGCGGTTGCCCACGTAACGCCCCGTGAAAGAAAGATTCACTTCACATTCACGCGATCACGTGACAATTTTGAGTTTCGTGATCATATACCGTCACACAATCCGTCGTATACCGTCAACCGCCTGTATTTTTACATGCCATTTCAGAATGCCTAATCTCCTCGTAATTATATTTCAAGTATTTTAATGAGGTAGTTTCACCAAATTAAAATCACGCTACACTGACAGACCAAACTTCCGTTTTCAAAACGAAAAATTCCCTTTCGACAGGACTTGTCCCAGAGAAGATTTTCCAAGTGCAGCCATGTAAAAACACTATGAACGCAATCCTATTTTAACAGCACTGTTTGACTCGCTTGCGTCAAACGGCTTGAAAATTAATCGGTAGTATTTATAGAAGAAGTGAGCAACTCCAAATTGAAAATAAAAAAAAAACTTATAAATTCTTAAAAGGAAACCTACCTCTTTATCAATTTTTCTAATTGTTTAATTTTCCCACTAAACTTTCGTTTCGCTCAATCTGCTCCTTAGTTTACAGTTGAATAATTTACGATAAGCTATGATAACATATTTGTGCTTTAAAAAATTCCCTAAACCTATTAACATTTGATTGTCATTTCAGGCTTTCAGCATAAATAAATATCATAGTTGACGGCTCTTAACCTCAAAAAAATTCTCGACCAGTCCTGATTAATGGCCAAACAGTACTTTATCATGCCTAAAGAGCAGTAAATGTGTATAAACTGTGATCAGTAGCTTCTTCATACTTTTATTGTGAACTACATGCTCACTTCTAGAAAAAAAAATTGCCCAGTCATTATTGAAATCATCCCATCCTAAATGCTTTCAGTTTCAAATGAGGTCATCAACAGCAAAAGATTTATATCAATTACTAAGGAATCCATAGCAAAGTCAGCTTATCGTATTCAAACGTTATAGACTTCCATGTGCAGTCAATTCTTATGATGAAAACGGAAATTTCATCGAGAATTATATAGCTACCAAATTGAAATGCCGGATAAAAACACTCCAAACTCATTCCCTGATTGTAAACAAGTTTGAGAGAACGCGCCTGGACTTGCACATGCTTAATATTTCCCCGTGGGCTATTTACCTAAAACACACAGAAAAAAAATTCCTTGTTCAAAAGATTCACGCAACTTTCATAACATAATGTTCCCTCATTGAACTGAGAGGAGACACCTACCGTAGCATACGGAAAGCGAAGAGTGCTTTATACTGCAATAGATCATGTCAACAAAGCGCACTTCGTCGACAGAGAGAGAAGGTACGTCTGCTGACAATATCACAACGGTTCGAACGTAGTTTCAGTTAGAGTTCCTAATGTACATCAAACCACTTCCAAACTACCTGTCCTCTTTTTGCCGTGGCCAACAATGTTCACGGCGTACCATCGTACAACACTCTTTTATAATCTTATTTCATATCATAACCGCGCTTCAGGATGGGCGTACAATCAAGCCAGCACAGGGAAGCATGGACAAGGAAAACACAAGTGCAGACCCAACTCTTGACACGACCAAAACGAGCGCCTATTCTCACTGAAATCACTAGGGGAATGGAACATTGAAGGATGGTCGGGGATATAGGAGGCACGAGCGTTTTGTGAAGATTGAAAAGAAAGATCCCATAAAGGCAAACATTATTAGAGACGTCATACATCGTTTTGATGGAAGACCAAGAATTTGTTCATTTTTAAGGAAGTTTCTCTATAAAAATTCAGGGATTGGTATCCTTTAAGTGACAGCTTGCAATACGATCGGCCGTCGATTAATGAACTGATTTCCTACGGAATCGATATCGCAGACATAGACAAGGGTTTCTTCACTTTGACTTCGTTGAATGTCATGTTCATTAGACAAAAGGGAGATGCAAGGCAAGTTTATCGATAATTAGGCTTTTTTACTTTGTGATCAATAAATTTCACAAATTTTCTTCAAATTCATGACGTTCATAAAAGTTCATTCAGAGGTGGAAAGAAATGTTATTCTCGACCTCAGTTCCACTCTGTACGTAAAATTCGATTTCAGTTAGTCTTCAAAGATGAATCTCTTTCCAGCAAAACCCAATAAAATTAATTCAGCAAAACTCAATCAACATGACAACCTACTTGATTAATGAGAGCCCTGATTAGAGAAGCGTTAGATTTTTAACTGTCTGTGACGGATAGAGTGTTACCGAGCACAATCCATATTAACCGCAAAATTTATACTGTACAAGTTAATCCTGGTAGTGATTGGAATATAATTTCTCCCGACAATTTCAACATCTTATCAGACAACCTGGTAATGAAAATGACTAACAAAATCAACTTGGTATTATGGTTTTGATGTAAGACACCACATTCTCAGCACTAACAGTTAGTTGGAATGAATATTTTTAAGATCATAGCAATGAAGGAATTCAAAACAGCTAAACTGCTCGTAAAAACTACAAACGTTCAACGTGCATTCGGGCCGCGCTAAACGCGTTTGTTTACAAATCCTATTATCACTGTCATAGCATTACATGACATCAATTGCTTCAGCATGACCACAAAAACTAAGGTAAGGGATACTGTAGATGCAATGGGTTCAACTCATTTCTCACTTTCTCTTTATCTAATCCAGAGGTGGTTTTCAAAAACTTCAATCAAATCGACTGCCACCCCAAAACTTGCTTCACAACCCGAAACATGGCTGCTCTGATTGCATTCATCTTTGACTGACAGAGTATAACCTATTGCTAATTACGACTGAGCCAATCACGTATGAGTTTGATCCATGAAATTGTGCGAGATGATGCAACCACATAGGTTTATCAGGAGAAAGCAAACCTAATTTCAACACATTTTTCCTTCAGCTCAGCTGAGGTAGGTTTATTTCCCATTTTTCACTATTTCGGCGGTATTTTTCCCGAGTCTTGCAGTACTTTGAGAAAATTCACCGCACATGTGACGAAGAAGACTCTTCTGATGGCACATTTCACGAATTGTGACAAGAGTACGAGATATCGCTTTTTCAGCTCCCCTAAACCGTTCCTAGAAATAGATCCAGGCACTTCCTTCGGTTTTGAAAGTATCGCACGTAACGATTCTGCGATTACCACCATTATGTCGCCTAGAAGAGTGCCCACACAGTTTCGACCGTAGCCAACTCGGTATGGGTTAAGCACGTCGCCTCCCTCCGGGCCTAACAGATGATATCAAATCTAATCCACGAATTTGGAATCATGCCGCAATCATTCATGATCAGCAGAATGTATCCTGTTGTTGGAGGTCTTGTTTTACCACAAATCGTTCCAAAGTAAAACTTGGAGAGTCAAAGTATCACTGAAACGTTGCAAACGCGAACATTATGGAATTTGCATAAACTAACAGCACTATCAACTATTTTTTAGTTACACTCCAGATTTTTCGGAGGAGAAAGAACAATGGCCAATTCTAACAGGAACGCAAACGTAAGTACCATGTGTATGCATTTAAAGCTCTCTAACCGTCGTGCTGCTATAGAGCACGATGATTATTAGTTTAACGCTGACCATGATTCTACGCATCTTCCACCCTTACCCAATATCGATACTTCAGAGCCATTTCAATAAAAAGTTTGTTTTGCATTCCAAGAAAGGTAATATTTTAAGATTCAAGCACGTTAACGTTCATGAACGTTTAAACACAGTGAATGTAGTTTCGTGAAATCTCACCGTTTACAATGAAACATACTGGCCGTATGCAATTTATGCAGCCGGGTGTGTAAATGTTTTTGTACAAGGTCTAAAATTTCGGAGGATTTTGTTTAAGCTCAAAAGTTTTATTCACCATTACTTTTGCTCGATTTCGTCTTCTCTTACATTGTGATGACGTGGCTTTTCGAAAAAACTGTTCAATCTCTCATGTCGAGAAATTCAAAACCTATCATCGGCTGTTGAGGACAAAATGAAAGTAAGACCTAACTAAAGAACTCCAAGATCCTTCTCCCATTCGGATATTGATTATGTACTGGGTCAAAGAGGACAGAGTTACTCCTTTAACCTTAAGTGGCTACCAGCAATTTAAAGAAGGGTATGTCATACAGCTGTAAGCACTAAAGGCAGTAACGATCAGTGTGTATCGAGAACACCATACTAATGACAGCGATAAGTTGCAGTTGAAGGTAAAATAAATTTTCCAATGAATTTCACATATTTCAAGAAAACTCTGTCTTCTATTCCCCTCGTTGCTGTGCATTGATGAACAGTGCATCTGTTTGTTTCAGGGGCAGGACAGGTTTATGAGCACAAATTGGTAAGTTGAACAACTCTTCGCGTTCAATTTACACATTCCAGAAGAAAAACTATATCAACTTATAATCCCCTTTATGTTCCCCTTGCAAGAAATCAATTATATATGCATTTTAAACTGTACCTTTTGAATTTTTTCCAGATCTAGTATTTATAATCATGATAGCCATGGTTGTATACACAATGTATATGTATTTATAATCTTATACATGAAAAAAATGAGTACATAAGTGCAGTCTAGTGCACCCCAGTTTGTCCTCCAAACAACACATGTTTACCTAGCTTGCAAAAATGATCCATCTCTTACCACCAACACGTGACATGAAAATGTCTATGTTCTTCCACTATCTATCATGAAAATATTTATATTGATTTTCATACATGCATGCATGGAATATCACACTTGGGACAAGACAGTCTATTTTAACCAAGTTAACTGTAAACAAACTAAGGCATGAACTTACCTCTGTCCTGCTTAATTCCTTTTCAGGGATGATCAGATGGCCACATTTTCTCAATTTCTGATATTGGACCTGGAGGTACGAAGAGTCTTTTAAAAATGTAACTTCCCTAATAACTGCCAGCTTATACATGTAATTTAAGTCCTCATCTGACTAAATTATGAATCTTTCCCCTCCTTAACCAAACTTTTCTACATGTACTTGCCCTCACTACAAAAAGGAATCATAATTTCTCCATCAGCTTCATGAACCAGGACACATGTGTACTATGCATAAATTATTGTCAACAAGATACATAATTCACTCCACTTGGGAAGGGATACAAGAAAATCAGTCTTCATACCAGGGGGGGAAGCACGTTAGAATAATAAAACGGATGACATAAGGGCCCTATAATAAGATATTACATAAGTATGCAAGTTAGATATCAAGATAAAAAATTTAATAAAGATAATAGCTGGGATGTCAAAGTTAAAGCTAACTGTAAATATATTATGCATGAGTGAAGATTATACTTTTTGATAATATCTACATAATATATTACAAGAGTTCAAGTTAAAAAGTAAATTGGCTATAATGAAGTAAATTATCTCATGATTTGATTTTCCTTTTCTTTTATCAAATGAACCTTTAACCCCCTTTAACTCCCAAGGTCAGATTGCTAATTCTCCTCTCCAGCTGCTACAAATTTCTGTGTAAATTTTGTTATGAGATTTTGGTGTTTGATCAAGATAGCTTCTTCTAACTGTTATTGATTTCTGGGAACTAAAGGGTTAAGCGTTCCTTTCTAGCTGCAGCAGATAACATGTCTTCTTAATTCAAAGCTGAATTACATTTTATTTTACAGGTGCCTGATGATACACCAACCTCGCTAACAAGGTACAGTGTAATTTGTGACTGTTAGCAATCATACAGAATTCTTGACAAAATTCTTTGCTCAATTCATGTCATGCAATCACAGGAGCCGCAGATAGTCAAGTATTAGAGGAAAGGACCAAATTCATTACTATGTTGTTATTCCTAATTCATTAATTTATTGACAGCAGAGTTTTGGCACAAGTTACCTTTGAAAGCCAACAAATACGTTCCTGGCTTTTGGATTCATCAATTACAATGGTAAGTAAAAAAAAGAAACTTAGCACAATATCATCATTCATATTTATCTTTTACTCTTAAATAAAAGCAATGTGCAAAAATTGACCTGAGTTTCCAATATTGATCTTAACAGTTTTCTGAAACTGCTCAAACAGCAGTTGTAACAACAAGGCAGACTGATAATGGTTACATTTCCAGCAATAGTTTCCCTGTGCTTTTTCCCCCCAAAAACATGAAGTTTATGAGTGGTAACTCTTTATTAACCCTTTAACTCCCTTGAGTGACTAAAACAGAATGTTTCCTTACAACATCAATGAAATATCAAGCTGACAAATGATGAGAATAAAGAAAAAATATCAATAAAGGGATTGTTAGCTGATCCAATACCAAATTCTCCATACTAACAACAAGAGAACTGTATTGCAGACAGTAAGATGAATTACTAATAAGATCCTGGGATTTAAAGGGTTAACTGTTTCATTCCCAAGATCTAGGCATCAATTCTCTAAAATGTTAGCCACACGCTGCTTTCCATCTGAGCTCAGTTCCTTCTACACCTTAATACACAGGGCACTGAAGAACTTTGAAAGTTCAAGATCCCAACATTACAAGAACTTGTGTTAACTGTTAGAGAATTAATTTTAGAGTAATTTAAACATGCCACATGTAGATTCAGTTGGAAAAGCTAAAAACCCTAGAATGTATGTTTGTAAATCCTTAACTCCAGAGTAATTTGTTTTGCACTAAATGTTGGTTTACATCACGATTCACCAAATTATTGTATACAATATACTGCGACTTGACTCTTGTTACTCAAACCCAAACAAATGAGCAAATGGTTTTTTTAAAACTTCAAATGTAAACGAATTAGACATGAATCATTAAAATTTTCTTACAAATACGTTTCCATAAGACTTCCAAGAATTTTGTTACGTTTAATCCATCCACTACCCAATGACCAATTAATTTAAGACCTGAGATGTTTCCTATAAACTTTTCAAGGACTTTATCCAGTGAATCTCACATAAGATACATGTATCCATCAGCACGAAGAAAGTTAATTCTTGTGTCATGCAAGTAATTCTTAGGGCTCAAAAGACAGTAAATCTATCAGTATGGTCATGGTTCAATACAGAATGGAATGTCTTTTCTATGGTGATTGAACAGTCTTTCTTCAAAATGATGAAAATAATTGTGACATGCATGAACACGCTTTGTCACACAGACACCAGAATTGTGTGACACAAAGAACGGTGAATTGTGTGACATAAAGAACTGTGGACTGTGACTTGAATACGAAGTAATACAAAGTCAGGAAAAGACTCACTGATACAAATGCACATCTACAATTTTATCCAGACACTTCTGAAATAATTTTAAAGTAATTTTAAACTCATAACCAATTCCTTGATCAAAGTCATAATCAAAACAAACAGACCAAAGTGTATTTTCAACAATTAAAAATCCTGAGGGACACACAAAGAACAAAGTGAACTATTTACATATAATACTTTGTTTATAAATTAACACTGATAGTCTGCATAGGCCACAGTATATCACTTTCACCAATGGAAAAATCTACATGATTTTACTTACACCACTATTTGAAAAAGTATTTTCAAACCCCCAAAACTCATTGAAAACAAATCTAGATTTTGAGGAAAAATACAGACATTTTTAGAAATAGGAGGTGTCTAGACATTTCTTGGAGAATTTCCAGAAAGGATATTAGGCCATATTTCTAGATTTTTTGTATATAGGCCTATTGCGCATTTTCATGGCTACAATTGGATGCCTATTCTATCTTGAAATGGTACAAATTGAGATATCAAGAATAAACATGAGATGAAGTTCAATTTCTTGAGCTTACAATTTCTGAGGTTGCATAAAACAAACAAAAACAGGGAGAGCAGCAAAATTGACAGCAACCCCTGCTACTGGCTCCCAGCAGCCAATCCTCATTAAAGATTTCATGTGCATTATTGATCAAGCATGAGGTCAAGATTGCTAGATATTGACCAAATTCTTTATGCGTTTTTTTGGACCAAGAAAAAGTCAGGTTCCCAGCAATTTCACCAAACAAGCTTGATCAATAATTATTAAGAATAAAGAATTACTTTTTTATTTCACGAGATGAGAAGGAAAACCAACCATTTTTGTAGCACAATAAAACAATGAGTCGCTTGCATTTTCTTTATTGTGACTATCTTCCACCACTTTTAGTGACTCCATGGCAAACACTCTCCAACCCAAACAGGTAACATGGGCCCATCTTGCCTGTTCGGGTAGCTAATAAGAAAACAGGGTTCAGCCTAATATTGCCTTCAGACACTGCCAGTGACATGATAGATATGCATTATTGACCAATCTGTATGGTGTCAGTTGTGGTAGTGTTAGTGTTCTTGGTTGGTAAGTATTATATCTTTTACATTAGCATTAACGTGTAAAACTTTACTACTGGTTATTTTCCATTGAGGAAAAAAACTTACCAAAAAACAAACAAAGCAGAGATGAGAAATTTGATTGATACAAGCGATTCTTCCTTCTTTACCTGAGCTTTGCAACGACCATTACAGTTTTATTTAAATTCAGGGCATTATTTTCTCAACAGGGTAACATTCCTGTGCAGAACCCTAGGAGAGGTTGCAGACTGCACCTGAGGTGAGTGATGCTTTCAAAAATGTACAGGTAAAGCCTAGGATGTGGCTTTAATCTCGAAAATAGAACATTGTTGTCCTATTTATTTGAAACAAAGGGTACATTGATTATTTAAGTTATACTAATAATATTGCTAATAATAATAATAATAATAATAATAATATTAAAAAGACCCATGAAAACATCACGACCTAGAGTTTTCGAAGACAAAGAAAACTTGACATGATTTTTTATGTTCTCTTTCAGGTGCCAGTGTCTTGCTGAAAGAACTTTCCCAAGGGTAGGTAACCATTAAGTAGCAGTGAGCCTTGCTTTAGGTTTACATTTTTTTCTTGCGATACTACAGCACGTGTTACTACTCTGCAAGGTTGGTGCACTTTCTTTTTCCAGAGATATGCCTGAGCATTGGTTGAAAAAAACAAAGGCTCACTACGTCAAAGTAGTTACTAAACCTCAAAACATTATTTTCATCATAATCAAGCTTGGGTCAATTATTTGTCAGCCACAAACTTACTTTTTCGATACTCCTTTATCATTCAAGACACTTGTGATGTAGTATCATGCTGTGTTACGTAACACTACTGCGGTCCATTGCTGACTAAACATTCTGAAGAGTCCCCTCAATTCAAGTTATTTATTGGAAAAGGAAATTTTCGGAAATGCAATCAAATACATTTTAAAGCATGTTTCTGCATCACTGTTGTCCAGTCATGGTTCAGGAAACCTGTAACTGTAACTGTAACCTTTCGTTTCTTTTCGTTTCTACACAGAATGCGTTAACACCTCAAGATTCAATGTAAGTTACATAATAGTGTACAAATTTATCAGGTGGGAACCACCAATAGGGAGTCAACATCAGTCTCTTTCTAAAAAAAAAAAGAGCCCACGCTGAAAAGGTTGCATGCCTAAAACAAAGGAGTCAATAACTCAAATCATCTCTCTATATTTTTCCTATCATTCCATTCAACTTGGAACGAGTAAGACAGAGGAACATCAGTCATTAAACAATTTTGTTAATAGGATAAACGTAGTTGTTGAGAGGCAGATGTACCTCTCCTGTTTGTCACAGCCCTAGT
Source organism: Pocillopora damicornis (assembly GCF_964200805.1). Taxonomy (NCBI): domain Eukaryota; kingdom Metazoa; phylum Cnidaria; class Anthozoa; order Scleractinia; family Pocilloporidae; genus Pocillopora; species Pocillopora damicornis. The sequence continues at coordinate 3,807,135 of NC_142679.1, read as the reverse complement.
GAATACAATAAAGAAATAAATTCGAATGACACAAGGTATACTTTTTCATCTTTTAGTATCCTCAATATAGTGCGGCTGGAGAATTTAGCCAATAGGATTCATATAGAGCACCAGCAGGTACGACCACGGGCATAATTATTAATTACTATTGATATTGACATGAACTACATGTAAAGCAACCTTTTAAGGAAAGCTCTTTTGCTTTTGACAGAAGTTACGTAACTTACATTTAAACTGGCCAGCTAGTGCGATTTAAATTGGCAGCAGAACCCTTTGTATGCATGTGTGTGCGTGTGTGGATATCTGTGGGGGAAGGAGGGGGGGGGGGGTGGGAAAGGGTGAAACCTCTAGCCTAGAATATTAAAAGACGTAAAAAACTGTTTCCATTCAATACTTTAGAAAAATCAAGAATGAAAATTTTCCATTTCGACAACCTGAGCACGTTATTGAGAGATCCACTTTGGCGATTAAATATCCTCAATTGAATAAGTTTTAATAGCCATGAATGTCCTGACTTTTACTGAAGAGCTCTGAATCGCCATATGTCTATATGAGCAATCTGAATCTTGTTGACTGCCTCAAAAGCTAATATTGGTCTTCTCATTTGATAGATGCAGCAGATTCACAGTCCTCAAGATGGCTAGCCATGGAAAGGATGCTATATGTTGTTGTTTTAAAAATCTGAATCAATCTGTTGTACGCGATAGATCGTTTTATTGGATGCACTTAAATTCGCTTTTTGCTCTGTCAATATTCCAAGTTTTAACATATTTCATTTTATCTAGTTTCTCTTCGAGCTGGGTTCCAGGGCTCTAAGAGAAATAGTATCGTATTGTTAGTTTCAGCATGGCTTAGAAGTAACCAACACGATAATGTACGACACACCCATTACGTAGGTCACCCACAGAGTTGATTATGTTTTCATCGAGGTTTCTTTGATAACATAAGACCTCGTTGATTTGAGATATCTTCACCGAATTTTATTAACGAATCAAACATTCAATGTACAAAACACTATACTGTTACTTGATTCAGAAAGTTTACCTGTTGAAATGAAAACTGGAGAATTACCGAGTAAATCTAATTGCACGATATATCTAAAAATTCGTACCAAATCAACGCACTGTGAAATTGACACGATATTGGATATTATGCGTTAATTGACGTCGCGTTAATTTTCATGAACTTAAGTTTCTGCTTTCGTTTCTGAAAATTTAAAGCAACAGAAATAAAGGAACAGTAACACTTTTGATACCTGTCTTAGTGTTCTTAGCTATACGTGTACAAACCTGTGCATCATCATGCCTTCTTATTTAAGGCACACTAAAAGGATAGTTTCCCAACAGCTTTCTGGTAAAACGGTAACACATTATCATTCCGGAGAATATCGGGATTTTATCGACTCTGTCGAAGTCAAATTGATTGTGCTAAAACAGTGTAGTTTTACCTGCCTTTCTCTGAATAGGATTTTCTTCTTTAGTATTAATCTTCACACATTTTAGACTAGGGGCACACCATACGATATTTTTACATATCATAGGGAAAGACACTGCCATCCTCTCTCTAAGTTAAAGGAGAACTGAAGTCCGAATCCATGTAATTTTTTTCACCGTGTATCGTACATTTATGTATGATGGAACAAATTTCCATCATTTTTTTTTTCCTCGAACGACAGTTTTCATCCAGAAAACGAAGTGTTTTTGTTGATAATTGGCTCGATATTTGACTGTGGTACGTCGGCTCAGAACACGAATGTCACCGGTTCTTTTTGAAGCGTGTGACGCAGGTTATGGGTATGAAGGTAAACACAGGAAGAAACAGGCAAGTTGAATTCAGGACTGCGGCTTGCTCACGGGAAAGAATTTGTGGTTTTCCAGGGGTAAAGATTGTGCAAGGTGAAGCAAAAAAAGATTCAAGCGCCTCTGATATTAGAAAATTAGTCTTCTATCAAGGGATTGTGTAGGAGAAAAATATTTTGGCTTTCGTAACTCTGTGTCTCTGATACGTAGTTACATGTCCAGATCATTAGCGGCGCATCTCTTACACTTGGCTTGACTTCGATGTTTTCGAAATAGGGTCTCCACTTTAATTGTTCTAACAGACTGGTAATTCAAGATATTTCATCTTCCATTCTGTTTCCCAGGTTTTGTTATTTACCTTTTTTAACATTAGTTTGCAACGCGTTTGTAGTCTGTATTTTGCAATGGCATGTACGACAACGCAAGCTGTTAACAATGTCGCAAAGAAGTCCAAAAGGAAATAAAATTTTGAAATTCGTGTTGAACTTTAGTTTATAAGTTCGCTATAATGAGTTAAATTCTTGGCTTACGCAAGAAGGGAGGTACAAATACAGAAGCCTGAGTTGTTAACTGAAAAAGCAAAGAAGAAAGAATTTGCTGATCTCTCTCTCTCTCTGGATCAGATCCATCTCAAACCATCTTTGGTGGTGTGCTAAAACATGTGGGGGAAACAAGGAGTTGTTCAAAGAGAAGTGGATATCCATTGTCTATCACACTGCCCATATCCACTCCTGGGATTCAGCTGACTTGTATGAGGAATGTGCCCGCCAACCAATCCCTTCGGCTATAGCAAGAACTAGAAGGTGGCTTAGGCCCAGCTCCTCTGCTCATAATGCATTGAAGGAGGTTGTACTTGATAAAAATCTGTTGAAGAACATTCAGCAACTAACACTATGTTGTCATACTGGCAATTTAGAGGTATATCATAGTGTGCAGACCAAATATGCATCCAAACGGCAGCACTTCTCTTATAATGGCATGGTTGCTCGAACTCAGCTGGCAGCCCTGGACCATAATGCCAACACTGGTAGGCAACAAGCCACTGTATCCAGGGGTGCCAACCAAGGGGAGCTGCAATACAAGGTAGTGTTTCCGAAAAATACAAAAGAATGGGTGGCAAAGCCCATATTTGAGAAGACAAGCAATTATCATCTCAAGCCAATGCTTGATACCATTGTAGAGAGAAAATGCTTAAAAACCACATGAGAGGAGTGCAACAGTCACAGCACCACACATTCCTCTGTCTCCTGTTCTACACTCTCTTCCTGAGGAGGTTCTTCTCCTGGCTGATATACTGGTTCGAACTGAAATGGTTCTATTCCGCTCATGACGAAGGGTTGACGAAAAAGCAATTTGTGTTAAAATTAGGCCGAACGATAACACGTCCTCAAGTGCTCCCCATAACATACGTCACAGGCTCATTTGGAAGACCGCTGATCTAAAATTGGTGTCCACGTTTTGAAAGCCGAAACAGCGCGAAAATAAAAACCTTAAAGAATTATTTCTCCAAGGTAAGACACATTTAGCCCGAATAACGCCTGAAATCGAGAATTTCGTCACTTTAGCTGTCGAAAGAAATTAACTCAATTTTTTGGCTTCAGTTCTCCTTTAAGATTACTAGCTCAACCGGTAAATGACGGTTCTGTTCTTATTAAGCTGAGACACCTCCTAAATCGTGTCGATTTCAAACAAAGACAAGCTAAACAATAATATCGATTAAAACAGAGGATTCAACTTCAAATGATCCATCAGTAAAAATCGCCTTACAATACAGAAGACAATAGGTCTAAGCGCATTAAGTTAATGAATAATGACATGACATCAGTATAACTCTCAACCACAGAAATAACGACGACGTTCTAAACTCATCATTACTGATACTGTCCGCTTTCTGGACTCCTCATCTACGCCTGCCCTCTGGAACGACGACACAATGCACTGAATCACAACATCTAACATCCATCCACTGGAATGACTTCAGAATTACTGAGCGGTGAGGAGCGGCTCAAATTCGCACAGCTTGGGAAAAAGTTCTCACCACCGCCTAACGCAAGAGAGTCATGAAAGACCTCTAAATCATGAACAACCTGCCAACGCGGAGGAGTTTTCTCGACTGGTGCGTAGCCTTCAACAGCCGTAATTTCAGTGCCTAGGCCGCTTTTCGAGACTATTTCGCATTTGGCTTCCTTATCTTCCTATTTATACAGATAGGTAAAATGTGCGTATACTGCATGAGCCCATCGAACGAGCGGTAGTAGGTATATATGTAAGACCATGCGCACCAAGTCCATGTGACCAAGCGAAATTCTACTTCTCGCAAACGCCGACGCCTGTGCGAACGAACCCTTTTACCTTTTAGGATAGAACACAGAAACGTTTTACCGTGTTAACTCCAAGGTACTATTAATCATTTTAAGTTTTCAACTCCAGTAACTCTTCTGCGAACCTAAACCATCCAAATTATCACGATTATCCTATTTAAATTTTGTTAAAGAGGGAGACACAGGACTAGATTATTTCGATATGTAAGGGGAGGAAAGCTATTTAGCACCGATTTTATCTCTATCAACCTCTCAGTTTAATGTTAATGCAGGTGCGATGTGGTTCTTTCTTTTGTTTAATGTCTATGATTATATTACAATGAAGTCTTACATCTCTGTCATTCGACGATTCAAAACTTCCCTCGCTGTTTACTTCATTCGCCTTCACGTTTGCATTGAACTCAAGGTTACACAACGATTGAAATATGCCCTCCGTCACCAAACCTTTTAGCCACTAGACCGTGTTGTAACAGCACGTGCCTAACGCTTAAGAAAAGCAGGTTCACTCCTAGCCTGCAGAACAGGCGTAATTTAAGCGACCAAGTGCTCAGTATTTTCTCAACGAAATTTATGGCCGCCATCTTTGATTTCAATGGCAGCGGAAGGCTGGGGAGAGAAAGAAATTTGTACCAAGAGTGGGGAAGGTCTTCCCCCACTGACCACTCTAACTCCAAAGCAAACATGGCCGGTCGGATAACAATGGCGAGCTTATAACGTTAGCTCGCACTAATAAGACGCCTGCCCTGCAAGCTAGTTCACTCCTTATCTTACCACCTTTCTAACATTTATTCACGCGATTCAAACACGTCGTGCGTGTCGCGCTAGTTCGTTACGGAAAAAACTCAAAATAACATCAAAACACTTCCAAATAAATAAACAAGATTACGCATTCGTGGCAATTAATTCAACGACAACATCAAAACATCATCGTTCTGGTGACAAAATATCACAAATAAACCACTAAGGCAGTATCAAAACGCATGAAAACAAGGGGACCACATTTCCGGAGGTGAAGGTGATAATCACAGCTTGTTAATACCTTATCACATTTAATTGACATGATTATATTGCAAGCCAAAACACAGACACACCTACTGTGCTCTTTATGGGGACAGAGGGTTAAAGAGGATACAATGAACAAAACAAAATAAAAGGTTGTTTGAGTCTACCTGCCATTTCCGGTCGAACAATTAGCTCAAAGGACAAATGTTTGGAAAATGTTTTAAAACGCTTGTTTGCGAAACGGATATTCATCGATTTGAATGGCGCCACACCGATTTCCACGCTGACGACGTGTTTTTCCTTCCACATTTACTGCTGACTGTTGCGACAGTCTCCAACTAATTACTAAAATTTAGCTAACAACACGAGTACACTCATGACAAATTGCTCTATCTAAGTTCGCAGTATTGACTGAAGTTTTTTCCTTTTTTCAACAGGTTAACCACATAACTGCTGCAATATCTGAAGACCACTGTCATCAATTATTGTATGTAATGGTCACTGAACTTCTCTAATGACTACTACCTACATTTATTCTAACTGAATCCTTTGAAAAGTCTTGTTTGCGCTGATTACAGATATGTTTAACCGTTTCCTATACTACTTCACAATGGGATCTATCGTTGTTTGTTCTAACAAGAATATTTTTTAATTTCAGATGGCAGCGAAACACGAGAAGGTAAAACTATCAATTATCCTTGACATGATGCTATGGTATTTAAATTATTCATCCAAAGCAAACAACTCATTCCGTGGGGTTACACCTCCATCATCACCTCGCTTTAAAATGAATATAATAATGAAAATAAAAAAGCATTTTAGATTAATTCATAACACAAACTCTTAAAGAAAGTACTTAGTTCTGTTGTAGATACAATTAGTTTTGTCTCAGAGGTTGGTGCGGCTGCTAGAGATACCCAATTTTAAAAAATGTACATCTGCAAGCATTGTGCTGGTCTAACTAGTGTTGAAGAGAAACATTTTGTTAAAGAATCTGATGAGATTTAAGAATTGAACGCTTCTTTAGTTTTTTGAACATTTTTAGGGTGAAGATACAAGCTCTTCTAACGAAGAAGAAGCAGGCAAAGAGTGAATATATCTAAGAAGTTTAGTTGCGTAAACGTATTCTTTTCCCTAAATATGCTTTTTTGGACATCACAGACATCATAACGACTGGTATAAGTTGTAATGAAATAAATTTCATTTGCCCAGCGGATTGAAATCAAATAAAGCCATGGTCCTCGCAGGCGGGCTACAATTTTAGCAATTGTAGAAAGAAAGCCTAAAATACTAAGATTTCGACGGGATTCGAACCCCTGCCCACATAGTAGGGAGTTAAAGAAAACTACGACGGCAACGGAAACGAGAACGTCACGAAACAAAAGGTTAAATGAACAGAACAATGGCTGTGCACGAGCGTAACAAATTTTTGTACATTTCTTTGCGTCCTCTGCAAAACAACAACGTGAAATGAGCAAACTGGAGAACGTGAATGTGAAATAACAGTTTCAAATTTAACGCCAAGTTCCATAATCAGTTTCGAGATAGTTTTGACAGTGAGACTCAAACTAAATGATCCTAGAGTACCGCGAGATTTCTAGCTAGAATATATGTTCATTTTTTTAACCAACGTTGTCTACGGCGTCAGCGTCGTCGTTTCCTAATCCTTTAATTCCCAAAAACTGTTAATTCTCTTCTCGGCTGCCACACATTAATTTTCCTAATAAATTGGTTACAAGAATTTGGTTTTTATTACGAAAACATCATCTACCTGATCAGCACGAGTATTCTCATTCCTTAATTGCTGGATAATGTATGGATATTAAAAACAAATTGAAGTTAGATCTCAATCACTCTGGGAGTTAAAGGGTTGAACTCCCGACTAGTTGGGCGCTGCGCTACTCCCAACTGAGCTATCAAGCCTCACACTGGGAGCGAGGCAAATTTTGAAGGTTCATCTTCTTTCCTGTGGAGGAATCTGATAAAACTTCTATTTGCTTTGGTTTATTCCACTGGTAATAAACGACTATATAGAAAGGAATCTCGTTATCAAAAACAATGTTTATGTCGTACACATTTTAGAATACCTCAGCTTGACGCAGATTCCATCGAAGATCAACAAGGAGTGCGCTTGCTAGACAGTAATAACAACACTTCAAGTTGCTTGAAAAATTCCAGTCAAGTAGGTGTTTAAGAAAGTTTGTACTTTGCTTAAGTTTTTTTTTTTAATTATTACTTTTCAAATCCGTCGGATGAAACAAGCGATTAAATTTCCAACATGCGCCATTCCGTTACGCAAGAACACAGCATGACGAAATTGTACACGGTGTCAAACAATAAATACTCTTAAAAAACACAATCGGCCTTATGAACTTAGATGTAAATTCTCGATTAGGCGTTTCTAGAAATGCATTGAAGTCACTTTATCTCAAACCTGACTGTCTCGAGATTTGTGTCATCCCTCACTGAAACTGACGAAACCCCGTCGCAATAACGGAACATAACTGTTTTTTTCTTTGTTAGGACGACGACAACTACCCACCCCCAGGATGGACTACATCTAAAGCTCTGACGATAGACGATGGATTGTGTGACAGGACATGATCACGAAATTCAAAATTGTCACGCAATCGCGTGAATGTAGCATAAATCTTTCTTTTACGGGACGTTGCGATACGTTGCTTGAACCTGTATTAAGCGGTCAGCCAAAATTGTAAACAGTGTTTGTACACTAGTAATTTAACAGGCTGGGAACTTGTATCAAACGTGCACCAAATGTATTTTCATACATTGTGGTTGACCCTGAGGGACGCTCAAGCCCACTAATTAAGGTGCCATTTCCCCCTAAGTATGTTCTTGAGGTTAGGTAAAGCCAGACGATATTGCGTTACAAAAGGCAATATTTACTTCTGTGCGCTATTTTCTTCGTTTTTAAGGGTGCCTTCTCTTCCGGGGCATACAACTCCAGACACATATTTCTCCTCATCTTTGTCGCGTATCATATATTCTCTCTTCCTACGTATTTTGAAACTTTGTACGCTATTATTAAACGTAGAGCGCATCGGATTTGTTCTTAGGACAAGTAAGCTTTCTCCTTTAACGAATCCCTTCTTAATTTACGCCTACTAAAAAGTGTTGACGGGCCAGCCCGACTCCTACCAGGGGTCTGCTGTCGATGGTCTACCGTTTATCGTCTGTTTTTAAATACCACGTCAGAATGCCTAATTCCCTCACCCATCGTCATTTATATTTTAAGTTCGGGGAACGAGGCAGTTTTATTGAATTAAAATCACGCTTCACTGACAGACAAAAGAATTCAAAATTCAAAAAACAAAAAATTCCCTTTCGACTGGGACTTGTCCTGGGGAAAATATTTTCAGGTGCAAAGACGTCAAAACAGTATGAAAACAATCCTGTTTTAACAGCACTGTGTGACTCGCTTGCGCCGAACGGCTTTAAAATTAATTGGTAGTGTTTATAGACAAAGCGAGCTACTCTAAATTGAAAACACAAAAACACTTACTAAGTCTTAAAAACCTACCTCTTTATCAATTTCGCTGATCGGTTAACTTTCCTACTAAATTTTCTTTCTCTCAATCTGCTCCTCAGTTTAATGTTGAATAATTTACGATTAGCTATGATACTATATTTGTTTTGAAAATTTCCCTAAACCTATTAACATTTTGATTGTCATTTCCGCATAAATGACCATCATGGTTGAGGGCACTTAACCTCAAAAATTTTCCACCAGTCTTAATTCACGGCCAAACAATACTTTATCAGGCCTAAAGAGCAGTAAATATATATAAGCTGTGATCAGTAGCTGCTTAATATTTTTATTGTGAACTACATGTTCACTCCAAAAAAAAATAATTGCCCAGTCATTATTGAAATTATTCCATCATCAGAGCTTTCAGTTTCAAGTGAGGTCATCGACGGCAAGAGATTAAAATCAAAATATTTACGAAGCCATAGAAAATTCAGCCTGTCTTATTTATAACGTTAGAGACTTCCATGTGCAGTTTTTCCTGATGAAAACGGAAATTTCATCGAGAATTATACTGCGACCAAATTGAAATGCCGAATAAAAACATTCCAAACTCATTCCCTGATTATCATAGTAAACAAGTTTGAGAGAACACGTCTGGACTTGCGTATATTTAAATAAATATTTCCCGTGGGCTATTTCCCTAGTTTGTATAACAGCAAACACACAAAAAAAATTCCCTACGCAACTTTCAAAATATAATGTTCCCTCATTGGACTCCGAGGAGACACCTACCGTAGCATACGGAGAGTGAAGAGCTCTTTATACTGCAATAGATCATATCAACAAAGCGTATTTAGTCGACAGAGAGAGAAGGTATGTCTACTACCAATATCACAATGGTTCAAACGTTGAAATGCACTTTCAATTAGAGTTCTTGATGTACATCAAACCACTTCCACACTGCCTGTCCTCCATTTTTTACCGTGACCAGAGTTCTTGATGTACATCAAAACACTTCCAAACTGCCTGTCCTCCTTTTACCGTGGCCAACAATGTTCACGGCGTACCATTGTACAACACTCTTTTATACTCTTCTTTCATATCATACCGCGCTTCAGGATGAATGCACAATGAAGCCAGCACAGGGTAGAATGGACAAGGAAAACACAAGTGCAGGCCCAACTCTTGACACAAAGAGCGCCTCTTCACACTGAAATCACAAGAGGACTGGAACACCGAAGAATTGTCGGGGAAATAAAAGGCACACGAACGTTTTGTGAAGATTGTCAAGAAAGATCATTTGAAAGGCGAACACCATTAAAGACGTCGTAAATCGTTTTGATAGAAGACAAAGAATTTTTTTCATTTTTAAGGAAGTTTCTTTGTAAAAATTCATGGCTGGCATCCTGTAACTGACAGCTTACGAAACGATCGGCTGTCGATTAATGAACTGCTTTCCCATGGAATCGATATCGCAGACTTAGACAAGGCCTTCTTCACTTTCGCATAGTCGAATTTGTCATGCTCAGGAAACAAAAGGGATACGCGAGGTAAGTTCATCGATGATTTGGTTGTTTTACTTTGTGATCTATAAATTTCACAAATTTTCTTAAAATTCAAGACTTTCATAAAACTAAACTGTTCAGAGGTGGACTGATCACGAATCGAAATGTTATTCTTGACCTCAATTCCACGTAAAATTCAATTTCAGGTAGTCTTAAAAGATGTACCACTTTCCTCGTGAGTTTTGCTTAATTCAGCAAAACTCAATCATCATGACAACAGACTTGCCCAAACAGAGCCCTGATTAGGAAGGCGATGGATTTTTAACTGTCTGTGACGGATAGAGTTTCACCGAACACAATCCATACTACAGGAGAATTTCCACTGTGCACTTTAATCCTTTCAATCCTGGTAGGAAATGGTATGTAATTTCTCCCAACATTTTCAATACCCTATCAGACAACCTGGTCATGAAAATGACTGACAAAATCAACTTAGTTTTTATATGGCTCTGATGCAAGACACCACATTATCAACACTAACAAACAAAGAAGAGTTTAGCATTGGTTGGGATGATTATTTTTAAGATCATGGCAGCGAAGGAATTGACAACGGCTAAATTTCTCGCAAAAAACAACAAACGTTCCATCTGCATTCTGGCGCTAAATGCGTTTGTTTACAAGTCCTATTATCACTGTTTAGCTATATCTTACAAATAAAGGTCAAAAATTAAAAGCAGTATTTCGTGTATACAAATGTACGTCCCTCTGAAGAAAAAATCTGAGAGGATTCTTTGAGTGTTGTATTTAAAAGTCATAGATTACATGACATCACTTGCTTCGGCATGACCACAAAAGCTGGGGTAAGGGATACTGTAGATGCAATGGGTTCCACTCATTCCTTGCGTTCTCTTTATCTAATCCAGAGGTGGTTTTCAAAAACTTCAATCAAATCGACTGCCACCCCAAAACTTGCTTCACAACCCGAAACATGGCTGCTCTGATTGCATTCATCTTTGTGACTGACCAAGTGTAACCTATTGTTAATAGCGACTGGGCCAATCATGAGTTATCCGTGACGTAAGTCGATCTACCACATGGGATCGAGGAAGAAATCTTACCTCAACACCCGCTCAGCTAAGGTAAGTTTGTTTCCCATTTTGCACAACTATTTCGGCGGTATTTTTCCCGAGTCTTGCAATGATTTGAGAAAATTCACCGCCCATGAGACAAAGAACGCACTATCGCTCTTCTGATGGCACATTTCCCGAATTGTAACAGAGCACGAGGTATCGCTTTTTCAGCTTCCCTAAACCGTTCATAGAAATAGATCCAGGCACTTTTTATTGTGTTACGTGTATCGATCGCAACGATTCTGCGATGACCAGTTTTATGTCGCATAGAACAGTACCCACGCGAAGTAATTTTGGTTACCTAAAAGTAGTCGACGCCATTCCATCACTTGCGACTGGAGCTACTCGGTAAGGGCTAAGAACTTGGCCTCCCGTGGGGCCTAACAAAGTCAAAACCACGTATTTGGAATCATACCGCAATCATTCATAATCAGCAGAATGTAGACAGTTGTTAGAGGACTTGTTAAACACAAATCGTTCCAAAGTAAAACTTGGAAAGTCAAAGTATCACAGACACGTTGAAAACGCGAACATTAAGGAATTTGCAAAAACTAACCGCACCATCAACTCTTCTATAGTTAAGCCATAGAGTTTTCCAAGGAGCAAGAATAATGGCCAACAACAACGTAAACGTAAGTACCATGTGTGTACATTTAAAGGCAAAGCTATCTATCTCTAACTGTCCTACTGCTATACAGCACGATGATTATCACTTTAATGCTATCCTCAATTCTAAGCATCTTCTAATCTAACCCAATACCGATACTTGAGAGCTACTTCAGTAAAAAGTCTTGTTTTTCATTCCAAAAAGGTACTATTTCAACAGTCATGCACGTTCATGAATCTCCAAAGCTAGTTCAATTCAACAACAATTCTTTCTTACTATACCTGTTCAAGTTCATAGAAACTCGCTGTATGGTGCCAACTAAAGCCATCTTCATGAACGTTTAAACAAAGTGACTTCAGTCTCGTGAATTCTCATCGTTTGCCATGAAGCATACTAGCAGCATGCAATTTATGCAGCCGGGTGTGTAAATGTTACTGTACAAGGTCTAAAATTTCGGAGGATTTCATTTAAGCTCAAAAGGCAGTCGTTTTATTTCCTGTTACTTTTGCTCGCTTTCGCCTTCTCTTACATCGTGATGAAGTGCCTTTTCGGAAAAACCGTTCAACTTTCACGTCGATAAATTCAAAACCTATCATCAGCTGTCACGGACAAAAATGATAGTATGACCTAACTGTAGAACTCCAAGATTCCAAGATCCTTCTGCGATTCGGATATTAATTATGTAGAGGATCAAAGAGGATATGGCTGAATAACTACTTCAACCTTACGTGGCAATCAGTAATTTAAAGAAGGGTATGTCATACAGCTGTAAGCACTAAATGCAGTAATGATCAGTGTGTATCGAGAATACCCTTGCTAACGACAGTGATAAGTTGCAGTTAAAGGTAAAATGAATTTTCCAATAAATCTCACATATTTCAAGCAAACTCTGTCTTCTATTCCACTCGTTGCTATGCATTGATGAATAGTGCAACTGTTTGTTTCAGGAGCAGGACAGATTTATGGGCACAGATCGGTAAGTTGAAAAACTCTTCGTTCAATTTACACATTCCAGAAGCAAAACTATGTCAATCTATAATCCCCTTTATGTCCCCCTTGTGAGAAATCACTTATACTTGCATTTTAAACTGTTCCCTTTGAATTGTTTCCAGATCTAGTATTTATAATCATGATAGCCATGACTGTATACACACTGTATATGTATTGATAATCTTATAGTTGCAAACAATGAGTACATATGTGCAGTCTAAAGCATCCCAGATTGTCCTTCAAATAACAAATGTTTATCTTGCTTGCAAGAATTATTCATCTCTTACCTCTAACACATGACATGGACAAGTCTATGCTCTCACACTGTTTATCATGAAAATATGTTGATTTATTTTCATGCATGCATGTATGCATGCATGCATGGGATATCACACTTAGAAACCAAGTTTAATGTAAACAGTTAACTGTAAACAAACTGAGGCATGAACTTACCTCTGCCCTGCTTAATTCATTTTAGGGATGATCTGATTGACACATTCTCTCAGTTTCTGATATTGGACCTGGAGGTATGAAGAATCTTTTAAAAATTAAACTTCCCTTTTAAGTGCCAGGTTACAAATTTAAGTCTACCTCTGACTAAAATATGAATTTTTCCCCCTCCTTGGCCAAACTTTTGTACATGTACAAGCCCTCACAACAAATAGGCATCACATTTTCCCCAATCAACCTCATGTATCAGGACACATTTCTACTATGCAGATTGTCAACAAGATACATATTTCACACCACTTGGGAAGGGATACAAGAAAAATTAGTCTTCCCATCACATGAAAAGCACATTAGAGTAATAAAACTGATGACATGGGGGCCCCATATTAAGATATTACATAAGTATGCAAGTTAGATACCAAGATAAAAAATAATCCAAGAATATTGCTGGGTTGTCAAAATTGAAGCTAAATGTAAATGTATTATGTATGAGTGTAGATAATACTTTTTGATAATATCTACATAATATAATATTATTACAAGAGTTCAGGTTAAAAAGTGTATTAGCTATGAGGTGATAAATCTCATGATTTTTTTCCTTTGTTTTATCAACTTAAACTTTAACTCCTAAGATCTGATTGCTAATTCTCCTCTCCGGCTGCTACACATTTCTTTGTAAATTTTGTTATAAGATTTTGGCGTTTGATCAAGATAGCTTCTTCCACTTATTAATGGTTTTTCTGGGAGCTAAAGGGTTAAGTGTTCCTTTATGGCTGCAGCAGATAACATGTCTTCTTAATTCAAAGCTGAATTACATTTTATTTTACAGGTGCCTGATGACACACATTCAATGCAAACAAGGTACAGTATAATTTATGATTATTAGCAATCATACAGAAGGCTTGACACAATTTTCTTGCACAATTCATGTTATACAATCACAGAAGCTGCAGGTATTCAAATATTAGAGGGCAGGACCAAATTCATTACTACGTCATTATTCTTAACTCATGAATTTATTGACAGCAGAATGTTGGCACAAGTCATCTTTGAAAGCCAACAGATGCGTTCCCAAGGAGAAATGGAAACCATACCTGTACAACCTTCTTCGCTTATGGATTCATCAGTTGCAATGGTGAGTTATTCAAATTTTTCTTTCACTCTTAAATACAGGCAATGTACAGAATTGACCTCTGAGTTTAGAATATTGAGCTTAACAGTTTTCTGAAACTACTCAAAATGCAGCTGTAATAACAAGGCAGATTGATGATGGTTACAATTCCAGCAATAGTTTCCATGTGTCTTTTTTTCTAAAAAAAACATGAAGTTTATGAGCGGTAAATCTTCATTAACTGTTTCATTCTCAAGATCTAGTCATCAATTCTCTAGAATGTTAGCCTTGTTTTCTCTTATACTTAAGTACATCTAAGAATTAAGTATGGAGTGAAACAAAGTCCCCAAGATGATATATGTAATTTTTCCCATGTCTAATCTTCCCTCTGTTGGGAGATGTATTGACATTGTAAGGACAAATATACTCTTGGCAGTGAAAGGGTTAAAATGTCTTCATGTTACATGTATGTGGCTTTTATATTCAGATATGTGTGGAAAGTACATTTAAAAGTTTACCTTTTAAAATATTAAAATGTTTAACACCACATGTGGGAATAATAGCATACGCAGCACATAAAATGTACTCTTGGGTCACAGTATTTTTCTCTTTTTAAAGATATAGCACAAGATGCAACCATGTACATGAACATTAGGTCACTAAATATGTACATTTGTTGAAAAGTATAGCTTAATGGCAATAGAAATTCCTAACAGTAGCAATAAAATCCAAAATCTGAATAGATCAGATTAAGGCTGCCACCCAATGCTTTCTATCCAACCTTAGTTCCTTCTTAAACTTAATACACAGGGTGCTGAAGAACTTTGAAAGTTCAAGATCCCAACATTACAAGAACTTGAAATAATTAGTTTTGGTGTATTTCAAACATAGCACATGTAGATTCAGTTGGAAAAGCTAAAAACCCTAGAAATGTACGTTTGTAAATCCTTTACTTCAGAGTAATTAGTTTTGTTTTGCACTTAATATGGGTTTACCTCACCACTTTCCAAAATATTGTATACAATGTATGGTTTTTGAAAAACATCAAATGTACATGTATTAGACATGAATCATTTAAATTTTCTGACAAATAAGTTTCCTTACAACTCCCAAGAACTTTCTTAGGTTAAATCCATCCTCTACCGTATGACCAGTCACCGGTAAGATCTCTGTAATCAGATTTAGAACTACAGTATTATGGTTTCTCTTGACTGTAAAAAAAACACAATCCAAACAAAAACTGGAGTTGGAGATGCTAATCACTGTTTTAAGAAAAGTTTTCAAACTTTTTCAAGGGCTTTGTCCAGTGATATATCCTCATAGGATACATGTATTCATCAGCACAAAGAAAGTTAATTATTGTGTCATGCAGGTAATTCTTAGGGCTGAAAAGACAGTAAATCTATCAGTATGGTCATAGTTCATTACAGAATGGAATAAATGTCTTTTCTCTTGTGACTGAACAGCCTCTTTTCAAAATGATTAAAAGAATTTGACATGCATGAACACTTGACAGAACTATGTGACACAGACACCAGAACTGTGTGACACAAAGAATGGCGATTTGTGTGACATAGAGAACTCTGAACTGTGTGACTTGAATATGAAGTGATAAGTTAGGAGAAGATTCACTGATACAAATGCACATATACAATTTTATCCAAACAATTCTGTCTTCCATCCGGAACAAACAATTTTTCAAATCAGATATCCTTTGAAATCCTTTCACTCCCAGGAGTGATTAAGAAGTAATTTCTCCCTACATTATCAACACATCATCAAGCTGCTAGGTTAGGAGAATAAAAGCAAATATCAACTAGAGGATATTATCTGATCCACCAGTAAAAATTCTTAGAACTACTACTACCTGTAAAGAATTGTATCGCAGACAGTAAGGATAATTGCTAATGCATTCTTTGGGTGTGAAAGGGTTTTAAAGAGACATCTTTCCATAGGGTGACAGATTCAAACTTATATGGAGATGCAAAAGGTCAAAAATAAAATCTTTGAAATAAAAAATAACAGAAGTAATTATAAATTTATAAAAAATTCCTTGATCAAGTTGTAATCAAAACAAACAAACCAAAGTTTATTTTTCAACTAGTAAAATCATGAGTGACACACAAAGAGAAAAGAAAAATTATTTCCATGATACTTTGTTTATAAATTAAGACTGTTTGTCTGCATAGGCCACAGTATAACACTTTCACATAAGGAAAAAATCTACATAATTTTACTTAAACTGCTATTTGAAAAACTATTTTAAAACCTCCCAAAATCCTTCAAACTCCTTATCAACTTAGTACTTCCTATAGTACTTCAACAAAAGTTGTGGATTAAAGCTATATACAAAAATTTGGATTTTCCTTATGATTTTCAGAGCCAAACTGGCTTTTTTAGAGAATCTGAGGAGTTTTAGAACACATTTTTAGACAATAATGTCCAAAAGGTTTACATGAAAACAAATGTATGTGTTTCATAACAGCTTCTTTATTGTTCTTTCACTGTTTCCAAGCATGCTCCTTCCACATAATTACTACTACGAGCCTTTTCAGCACCACTGAAGGGCCTCTGTGCTAACTGTTAAATGTTGTTACTGTTTGTTTCAAGGAGAATTATGTAAGGAGACAAAGCTAACAAATCACTTACTTGTCCTGGTAAATAAATGATTTAGAATCAGTTTAAAGGTGCTTCCATGTGATTTCACTGGGGGGAATCTAGCATTTAATGAAAATTATCTGATTATTAAAAAAATTGAGACATCTGGAATTTGTAGGAAAAATTTCAAGATTTTTGGAGATAAAAAAGGAGATTTCACACATTTTTTGGAGATTTTCTAGATTATTGTATCTAGGCCCATTGTGGATTTTCATGGCTTCAATTGAATACCTAATCTATCTTTACCTGGTGCAATTTAGATTTCAAAAATAAACATAAGATGAAGTTCTATTTTGGAAGCCTCATATCACTGGCATAGGTACTGCTAGTGATATGATAAATATGCATTATTGACCAAGCATGAGGTCAGGATGGTTGGATTTTGGCTGCATTCTATGTTTTGCATTTTTATTAACAGAGACAAAATCAGCATAATAAGAATCGAGAATGACTGCTGTATCTCGAGAGCCAGAAAAAAAGTTATAAACCCATGAGAGTCATTTAATATTTTCTTTGCTCTCTTTGTTCTTCCCATTTTTGCAAGTCAATTATCATCATATTAAAAAAATTATGAACTTTTAAGTCCCCTCCAAGCCATCATTTCTTATGCGGGATCAAAACAGCTGATCTCAAGCGTGCAAAATGAACCCATTTTGACCACTCGGATAGCCAATCAGTACGTTGAATTCGCTTCACACTACCCACGCACGCTGCCGGATGTGTGATAATGTGTTTTACTGGTCCACCTCCTTTCCATACTAGGTCAATTTTACCACTCTTTTACTTTGATGTCTACATGTAAATATCTACAGACAGTTTAAGTGACTTGTATCTCAGTGGCGGACTACTTTGACCTACAAACCTTAAAATCTACACTTTCCACAAGTTTTACAGTTCAAATTACTTAATTTATCATGCGTGTACCAGTAAATTATGCTGACAGACGAGTTGATCATTGAGGAATCAAAGTATAAGACGAGAGAGGGTCTCGATTGCTACATTAAATTAAGAACAAAACATTTTGGTCTACGCGTGTTTAAATTTGAAGAAAGTAGAAGTTCAACGTAGTTTGCAGCCGTTAAAACCATAATATGCACGTGAAAACGTGTCGACGATTCATCAGGAGAGATGGCTACGAAGACTGCTAGCTCGAGCCACACTAACAACAGACCCGCTAGAAACGTTGAACCTAATACACGTTAGAGCTAAAATCTACAGGCATCAGTTTCCATTGTAAGAACAACGCACATATTTCCTCTGTTTATCTTACCTTATCACTTTGTTCGCTTACTTCAACCATTTCCAGAACACACGCAGGCTTAGGACATGCGCAGTTACTGTACATGAGCAGGTTGACCTACAAACCTGTAAACTGGGAACTAGTGAAGAATCTGGGAAAGTGTGACGCGACCTAAAAATTTATTTTTTCACACTTAAATGAAATTATCCCTTCCAGATCTAACTTAGGCGAAAGCAGAACGCGCGAAGAAGTCTTCCTTTCAAAAAATTTATTTTTTGTTACCCTACCATAAAGTTCGATCCGAAAGCCGGGATGATGTGCGAGGTAGTTTTCAGCTCTAAATTGAAAAGGCCTCACGGGGCTTGATTGTAAAAGGCTGCTTTTTTTCAATAAAAAGCTGTTATTATTATTTCTTTTTGGCTCAAATGAGTCGGCTCTAAAAACCAACCAGCAGAATTTTTGTTTGCCACTTAGGTTGACTTCAAGATTTTATCCGCATGCTTAAATATCACCGAGGCGCTGATGTGAGCACGTAGTATTTCCTTATTTTATCATTACTTTTTTTCACGTATGGCTGCACATGCCTCCTACACGGAGTGGAATAATTACGTTGCCACGGAGTTGGAACGCTCTGATAGTTATAAGTTTGATTTGTTTACAATCCGATGTTTGTCGCACAATCTCGGAAAGTAACGGAGACCGTTACGGCGTAAATCGTACCCCTCGAATTTTTCCAAATTTAATTGCACATAATGAAAATTTTTGGCATAATTTTTTTCTCAAATGCCTTTTTTTTTTCAAAGGTGACGCTCAAAAGTATAATACTCAAAATTTTCGAGCATAATCTATGTGACCCTAGCAGTGATACGATTCAGTTCCAGGTAGTCAAGACATGAAACAAACGAGAGAGAAATGCCCCACTAGAATTTAATTTTTGAACAATTCATGCACGTGTAATGAGTGCATTAGAGTCAATTATTTTTGCTTGTAAGAATGTTGGTGCATGCGAGATTTCGGAGGCAAGTTGTACTCACAAGAGCAAAAAGCACGCGGGCGAGAAAAGAAGCTTTGCTTTTTCAACGCAATCTTGCCATCCACGTTGGCTGGCTGCCTGCAAACTTTTCTCTTTTTTGTTGTAGAAGATTTAAGCTGAAAAAATTGATCAACGGATCGAATTGAATTTCTTGAGAATGTAGCCTTCTTACGCAGGCATATTTCCGGTTGTCGCTTCTTTCAGGAAATGTATCTGAGTGCGGTGGCTTAGGAAAGATTTTAAAGTTTTTTAAAGGAAACTTAGGTATGTCAGCATTTTGTTCTTGTATTCTATCATACAATTTCTTAACCCTTTTTGAACTGTCCCGATCAGGCCAAGGTTTAACAATTTAGATATATATATTTGTTGACGGAAATAATTCCACAAAAGATAGATGTTAGTTGAGAGTCTTGCCTCACTTCAAAAGGACTTTCTAGAAACATCCCGTTCAAACAGAAAATACAAAAGCACCTGTATCCATGAGCACTTGCGAACAACTTCAAAGATAATTATAATACATTGGCGAGCGTACTACTCCGCAGTATCTCACGGTCTGTCAGTCTTCATAAACAAAACAAAAATAGTTCAAAAGCACTGATGGCGCTCCGTAAACTTCACTTTAATTCTAACTGCAGCTCTTTCAACGACTTGGATCATGTCGTGAACCTCAAAGCAAAATTTGTGCGGCTCAAATTCGAGTTGACTTTCTTGTGTTCTGAAAGGCACGTGCATCATGAAAATGACAGAGGCTCCAAATCAGACTGAACATGGTATCCTACAGTAGCGGTATATTTATGTGACAGGCCCTAGCACGAGGTAATGATATGAGTATCTATTCTATCAACGAGTTAATGAGTTTCTATTCTATCAACGAATTGTCTCTATGAACAACGTCTCGGCCAACAATTTTCCAGCTGGAAGACTTCTAGATTCACCGTCCATTCACTTTCATCACTGTCTCGTTAATTTAACATATCGGCTCTTGAAAGTTAAATTCGACGATTGCATAACGGTCTGCGTACAAACGAAATACCAACAGTCTATGAGCTGAAAGCTTGCATCTTGCGGTTCACTGGCTTCAGTTTAAAGCTGGCTCACTGATAAGTCTATTGCTAAGTGAAACATGTTTAAAATGAGCCAAATTTTAGTCGAGAACAACGCGAGTGATAAAGTAACAATTCCAACTATTTAAAAAACGTCTGGTGTTTAATGGTTTTAACACATAGTGGGAAACAATCTGAGAATTTCGAAGAGATTTAGACCACATATATCATGGCACGATACCTACGTATTTTGGGGCATGCTTGGGCATGTCCACGAAAGGGACTTTCCCACTGTAATTTGATTGGATAGAATTGACGAAAATCGACCTAAGAATAGGGACGTGAGCTTTGCGCCAAAAGCGAATAGGGAGTCAGATGTTGCACTAGCGCCAATTTCGAACAGCGGTGGCTAAGTGCTATAGGCGATTCATCCATCGTAGCAGATACGGACAAAAAAGATGAATTTATACACTAACTTTTGATATACACCTAGCAGAAAAAATGGAAATAAACAAAATGCATTAAAACAGGCATGAGAGTGGAATGATTTACATATCTGAAACACAGATCAAAATTGTTCAAATACCGAGGCGACTAAGTTTGCTCAAGAGTTCCATACTTGAGAAACCTCGCTAATTCTTCAGATATACGTGCTCAACTTCATCACTGCATATTCTCGAAGACTCTCCATATTCTTTTACTGTGATCCCTTATCACTCCCGGGGGTGCGAAGGAATCACATTAAAAGAATATAGTCTCTCAAAATTTTTGTAATCGAGAATCCCTTAAAATACATACACTGACCCTTTCAAATTAAAGATATCATGTAACTGAAAAGCAGCTTGTGTACATCAGTCAAACTTGCCCGAACGGTTTTTGCGATATTTTGATTTCCTTATTTTCTAGGAAAAATAAAATATTTCCACACTGTAATTCAAACATGCGTAAAGCAGCAATAGCAAACTTCGCCCTGGGACTTTTTTTCGCAAATAAATCGTTGTTCCACAAACATGTTATCATAACAACTTCAGTGATAGTTTTTATCATTTTGCAATCAAGGTAGGGCTTAACAACAGTTAATAACGACAATTACTGCGTCGACGTGGATGCTTGCTTAGAATCAAGGATTCGTGTTTTTCTTCATAACTTGAACCTGTAGTTCGTTGCAACCATCCCCAAATCCAAAGGTCCATAATCCAGAACAAATCATTAATCGCGTGACAGACTGAACAATCAAACACTATACATTTGTACGACAAAAATGAAAGAAATTCATTAAGCATACAGGCTGTCTTCTGACGTTAGCCCTACTGTGGCCTCGAAAAACAATTCAACAACACGAGTGATCTTTGTCCTGCATAGTTCTGAGGGTTTACCTTCCGAAATCCTCTGACCGCAACGTCCGCAAAGTTAGAGATAACCTCGCCACAGGAAATTACGTACGAGCCATTTTTAATCGTTCGTGCATTTAGGCGAATACAGCATCTCATTGTAAAAATCATGATTCAATAGAGAGTAGCCCCGTGTGTGTAGATCCTGGTGCAAAAATCAAAGGACTAAACGAAAGAAAGCGCTAATGTTATACATTTGAAACGATCAAGTTTATGAGTAGCCGTCAGGCGGCGGCAAACCCCAATCCAGACAGAAATCTGCCTTCAGAGATCAGAATTGATACCGCTTTTGTTATGATCTTCGAAGCATTAGCATAAATGCACAGTTGTTAGCATAGAAGAGACTGACACCCTTACCATCTCTGAATGATTTTCAGAAAATCATGTTTTAAGTACAACAAGAAAACCCCACAGTTTGATACCAGATGTGCCAGAAATCGAGTCAAAGTCAAATTTTCCAAGTTTAAGATTCGAAAATGAAACAAGGAGAGTCTTAGACATACACATGTATATCCAGCACCGTATACGAGAGCAACGAGCAATGTGTAGAGTGGTATGATTGAGTGATAATAATGTTTCTCATGCAAGGATTATAAGAACTAATATGTAACATTCCCGTTCTGGTTGCAAACATGTGCGCCGAGTAGCTCTATAATGGCTAGAGATAGTCAGTTATACATTAACTCGTCCCAATACCAAAAGTTGAGTCGCATCAGTAGTATTATAACAATATTCAGCGTACTGTCTCTCAAAAAATCTGCATCACTCGATATAATCATTATCTCCGCTCGCCGGATTTTCATGGTCTATATGAAAACAAGCAACTTGGCAAATATGATTTGTCAGCGATAAATTCATCCTGGAACTATGAAGGAGCCGCTAGTCTTATCATTTTAGCTCAGCCACAAAGGATCTTGTTCGCTTAACGATGTAAATTCGCTTTTTACTGCTGTTAACCAACTCAATACGTATGTCAGAAGACAAAAATGCTCTTACCTCATATAGCAGAGACACACGATAATAAACCTATCTGTAGCCCGTATTACAAGATTCCTTGTTTGACTTACTTTCTCCTCAAAACACTCGTACACGTTGAGTTATCGATCGTTTCTCGTGACGTCACAGAATTAATTTGCGCCATTTTGGTGCACGTCACGTGTTTCAGTCATTATTATATGCAAACACGGTCCAAATTTATAGTTCCTTCCAGTTTACAATCGACAAAAAATTTAAATGTAGGGCTTCTACCGAAAAATTGCTATTCCTTTGTCTGATGCAGACCATGTCGTCCAAATTCCACCGTATGATTACGATAAAAACTGGATTTAGAAGTCAGAGAGCGTAAACTAAAGAAGATCTCGACTCTCAGAATCGATCCTGTTTTGATAGATGGGAAACGCTTCGAGCCTGATTGCTTACCGCCGGTGGAATCGACTGATTTGCTCTGCTATTTGGTTCTCGAGACTAACTATTTTACGCAAAAAACAACTTAAAGCCTTCCGCAGTCTCGAGGCCTACAATCAAATGGTGTCAGGCTTTGTTTGCAATGTTCAAGAACACATCATCGCAGACAAGTTGGTGGTGTTGGCAAAAGTGCGGCACTCGGAGCGGATAAACGATGCCTTGATTCAAATCTAGAATATTACTGCAAAGGATGGGACGATAAACCGCGCTCATTGTTTGGGATGCAAGGCAGGCCTCGCCGAATCAGGTTCGCACATAGCTAGTGTGCTATTTTACCATAAGGCTTAGACAAAGGTCATCATTATATACCTAGACACTCAACAAAACGAGCACTGTGATTGGTTGATTCTTGGTCACATGCCCCTGATCAAATGTATCCCGACCGGGATACAATTGTGTAGTTGTTGCCCGCGCATCGAACACAATAAAATGTTTCTTGCCATATGATTGTTTAAGAGAAAGTCTAAATATTTAACAAAGAACTTAATTTATGGTCCCTCGGAAAACTAGTTAGTTTTGTTTCCCTCGATTCCTGATGTTTCCCGAGACTTCGCCTCGGGAAACATCAGGACTCGAGGGAAAACAAAACTGTTTTCCTCGGGATCATACATAAAGTGTTTGATAGAAGGCTTGTACGCAAATTAAGAGCCCTTGGATACTTACCAGTTTCGCAAACAAGGTGGAATACTCTCCCAGCCGACCTTGATAAAACGATAGAGAACCTCAGTGAGGGACTTCAGGTTTCTGAGAACTCGGAAGTCTTCACTAAGAAGGCTCGTTCAGAGAGCGGAGGTACCAGCGCCAACGCAAGGGCAGCAAATGCTAAACAAAGCCTGTACTGCTGAGCTTGGTGCCCCCGTACGTGTTGATCCCGACTGTAATGGATTTGTTTGACAAGAAGAAATGGAAAAAATGAAAGACGTAGAAATGCCCTACAATGAGCTGCTAAAAATTTGTCAAAGTACCAATATTCAAATGACCAACCAACAAATTTATCACGAGCAAAAAGACACTATTGCACAGTCAAGTGGACAAACGTTTTTAAGCATAGGGCAGGCAGGATTGGTGCCTCACAGAGGAAAGCTGCAGCACACTCAGACCAAGCATTGCCATCACAGTCACTGATACAAAGGATTTTTTACCCTGAACTGCACAAAATAAATACTAAAGGCTGTGCGTCATGGGTGCCAGCATGAAGCCTCTGCGATCTGTGCTTTTGAGGAATCTTTGAAGAAAACTCATGGGAACTTTAGAGTGGTCAAATGTGCTCTTTGTTAGTCAAGAGCATCCTTGGTTGCATGCTACCCCAGATTTTGTATGCTCATGTAATTGCTATGGGGAAGGTTGTGGAGAGATTAAATGTCCCGTCTGTTAAGAGAACAGTGATTTTAATTCTTATGTTTTAAAGCCCTCCTCATGTCTTAAAAATAACAGTGCTGGGGAATTCACACTGCTTAACACACATGAACATTATTACCAGGTTCAGCGACAACTATTTTCAACTAATTTGAAGTACTGTTACTTTGTTGTTTGTGCTGTTTCTTCAAGTGAACTTAGGCAATTGTCACAAAGAATTCTTCCAGACAAAGACCACTAGAGTAAAGTTGTACCCAGATTGCAAAAATTTTGGAGAATTTGTGTTTTGCCTGAGGTACTTGCTCGATGGTGCATGAGAAGAGAGTCTAGCAAAGGATGGGGCTCCACTGGCTGATGCAGCGTGCCACTGCATACAGGAACTGATGAGGATACTGTCAAGTGTTGTAATCCGAGCTGTGCTATTCAGGAATTCCATTTGTTTTGTTTAAATATCAACACTATTCCGAAGACCTGGTATTGCCCCAGATGCAGAGCTTTACTAGAATTTAAGAAAAGAGGCTCTAAGCACCACTCAGCAAATACCAAGCCAAAATTCACACGTCACAACACACTCCAAGCAAACACACACACACACTTACCTTAACAAAAACCAGGCCAAAACTCACGCATGTCACAACAAACACCAACCAAACAGTCACACATGTCACAACACACACCGAGCAAACAGCCACACGTCTCAACCAACAGTCCAACAGTCACACATGTCACAACAAGAAACAACCAAATAATCACAAGAAACACCAACAAAACAGTCACTAAACCCCCAGTGAGTTCTAACACTCATTCAATTCTGAAAACTGTCACTAATTAAGAACAAAAGTGGGACGTCATGAATATGGCCTAATTGCTTCCTCAAATGGATAGCTGGACTGGGTAATTATTCAAAAGGCCCACATAATACCGAGAAGAATCAGTGAAGGCATACAAGGATTTCAGAGGCCAACTCGGCAATTTTATACTATGACTAGACCATTTATTCAAATAGTCCACATTAATAACAATCGCTGGGTATGTACTAGTAAGATATATAGTCCTCCTGGTTATGTTGATGTCTATGATAAAAGTGGGTAAGTTTCTAAGGAAACTGTGGTGCTGCGTCGGTGAGAGAGTTCAGCAGGTAATTTAGTGTTAACAACCGAGTTGAAGCGTAAATTGGCACCGTAAAGCGTTTCAAGCGTTAGCCCTTCGTCAGGAGGAACTGTAGGTTATGTGTAGGTTTACATGCAGAAATTGGAGCTACACTAGTGGTGGGAATAAGGTGACGAGAAAACATAAATAAATTAGTTGAATGAAAGGCGCTCGTTGATACCGAGAGAATTAAGAGTGCCAATTTGGAAGTAATGAATGAAATTAGAGGGGGTTGCGAAAAGATAGTACCAGTCCCTGAATCGTTTTGGAGTGATTTCAAGTTTTTAAGGATGATGCATTTAACTGCGTAGTTGTGAGGGTGAAATGTGAGAGTGAAAGGAATGCGGTCAGTGTTTTCCTTCTTAGTCGTTTGTAGTGCTGACTGTCGATCAATTTGTTGGGCACGGTGGTGGCCCGCTTGAACGACAGAAGCAGGATAGCCACGATTATCGAAAAACTGGCACATTGCCTCTGATTTTTCGGAAAAATCAGAGTCGTCAATACATCGACGACGAATTCTGAGAAACTGTGAAAAAGGTATGGAATTCTTGACGTGTGATGGATGCGAAGATGAATACAAGTAACTATGTGAATCTATAGGCTTGAAGTAAACACTACTACATAAACCGTTTCCTTCAATTGAAATTTTGATGTCTAGAAAAGCCAAAGAAGTGTCGGAAATTTCCTTATTGTAAGATGATGAAGTTTGGACGACAGGCGCTATAATTACTGGGATACCTGTGGTAGCCCAGTCATAAAATGCCTTTGTTTTTTTGTCGTCTTTTTTTTTTTTTTTTTTTTTTTCCTCCGCCACAAAATGGAAAAATTGCGCAATAGTACCCAGTGGTCATTGGGCTCTCAACACCATGACAACCAACTGTGATCCAATGAAGTGTTCACATGCTGATCACGTGTGTTATCTTGATGATAATTGACGTTGTCAAGCACGGACAGGGCCGGGTCACATGACGAACCACGGAACGTATAAAACGTATGCGTATTTGACGTATAAAACTCTTTTGTCAGTCGTTTTATATTTCAACGTATTTAGATTACAATCACCCGGAGTGTCACGGCGCAAACGCTCAAAATACTTACAGACGCATACACAAGTCGTATTGTTTGCGGCCAATCCACGCTAAAAGATGTTATTGAGCGGTAATTTTCGAACGGATTGAGTCGCCAACGCTTGAAAGCCATGAAAGCCTTGAATGCCTTGTATGCCAAGTATGCCAATGTCTTAGTTAAAAAACGTACACTTGTTGTAAAAAGCAAAATCTGAAACCAAACTGCATATACTCTATGCAATCTGTTGAACAACACTCTTACCGTGAGACTAAAGAACAAAATTCTAACGGATGCAAACTGATAGTGAAGAAAGACGGCATGTTGGATTCACTTGATGCCAGGGAACGTAGCTACGATAACAGTGTACAGGGAACGAAATATGGTCGATTTACAACGATAAATATTTCGAAATATAAACATTTTTCTCATAAAATCAATAAAAATTACTCATACCCTGTGTATCCGTTGTAGTTTCTGGCGATTTCTGCCGTTTTAAGCTTGCTTTACCATTACTGTTATTCACGTCATCTACTTTTATTAAGTTGGTAAAATCTGTACGGACATCACACCAACCAACTCGCGCGCAAAGTAAGAAGACTATATTAAAGGCTTGAAATTATATTACGATCGATTTTCATCAAGAAATGGGCCAGGAATTTTCCACAATAGTGCAAATAATGGTGAAGGCTGATCGCGGAAAAGCGATTGCGTGACGCTCGGTAAGCTGTAAGATGACATGTTATTATATACCAGACGTAAAAACTCTTCAGATTCTCCGTCTGCATTTTGTACCCACTCTGCAGTCTGCAGTCTATATTTTGTATCCGGTCTGCATTCTGCTGTCTGCATTTTGTAGTAACAGGTATCCGTGGCACCAATACAGTTTATTTTTGGTGACATTTATTCGCGCAACACACATAATTTACCACAAAATACCTGTTTGTGAGGTTATTCGACATTTTCGTTCTTTTCCGCGTTAATACTCTTCTTTCCTTCTGTAAGAATGTAGACCACTAACAATGTTTCAAGTAATCCACCCACCCTATAAAAAATAACTCTTGCATGCAGAGCATGCCTGTGTTTTGAAATAGGTGTATGCCCTTAGCCAGACTTGAGCTCACTATTTCAGTATACTAGTCCGACACCCATAGTATCACTACACTTGATTCCAAGGATCCAGTACCATCCAGGTATCCCAGTTACCCTGCTCACAGGGTCTAGTTTTGTCTAAACAGCGGGAAATAAGTTCGGTGGGACAACTGCAGGCAGAAACGATGGGTCGACCAGGGTTGTAAGATTTCCGGATTTTAGATTAAAAGTGAATACACGAAGTTCTAGGAGTGGTGATGGTGAGATTTTTTTGCAGTGGCTGGCAATTCTTGTTTAGCTCTAAGATCGTTTTGACAATGTCTTGGTTGATGAAAATGAGATCTCAGTCAACTTTTGCATAAAAGGAGGTGTCGAAGAGTTGCCGCAAAGCTTCTCTTTGGTAGAGGTCGTCCTGCCAAACAACAACTGCGCCGCCTTTGTTGGCGCTTTGGTAACTATTTCTTTGCGTTTTTTTTAATTTTTCAGCGCCGACCACTCTTCCGAAGAAAGGTTGGAAAATTTGGTATTACGATTGAATTTCAGTTTTTTGATATCGTGGTGACATTTTTTGATAAAAAAATCTAAAGATGCGAACTGGTCCCCTGGGGGTGTCCATTTAGACTTTCGAATCTGAATTGTTTCGAAAGTATCTTTGTTCGAGATGTTAGAATCCTGTCAGAGTTCTTGGGCCTTAATTTGGAGCAAATGGTTAAAAAGTTTTGAATTTGCATCCTGAATTTTGGCACGAATAGGTTATGCTAAAACAGCTGGACAGATTTTGGAAAGTTCAGAGCGGCAATGAGCCCCATGGGTTCGTTTAAGTAAATTAAAGGTATCAAGGTTTCTGTGCCGCTGAGATTGAAATGAATGCATTCAAGTATTTTACAGACAGGCATCAAACGGTTGTCTCACTTTCCCTGAGGTTGCTATTGGAGAAAAAGATCGTCGCCGCGAGGCTGATAGGCAAGTATTGAAAAGTGTCTGACTTGATCACTTGTTTTACTGACAGTATTCCTCTTTCTTTACTTTTCTTATAGCGTTCATCTGTCGTTTGCAAAGGCTCTGTTTTCGAGAATAGGAATTGGTTTCTATGTTACAAAGAATATCGCACGTGTCTAAAGGTGAAAGTCTGGGGAGCATTTAACAAGTGCCCTACTATTTCAGCTGTGCCTACGGGTTTGCTCGAATACTTTTCAGAAGTATAGTGAAATCTCTGGAATATGCATGTTGCGATCCGGAAGGGAAGAGAATCAAACTTAAACAAGAACAGCATTGCATTCTGGGTTTTTAGATCATCGGGTGAGGTTAAAGATAGCGGTAAGTGACTATGATGAAAACCCGGTGAACTAGATGTTTAAAACCGCACTCCATAAATCTTACAAATAATAAATTCAAGAAATTCGATTAGGAAATGACGCATTTCAAAGTTAATATGTATTTTATAACGATAAAATTTCGCGTACTAATAGAAATAGTATGTTTTCATACATAAAAGTAGGATTGGCAGGATTCT
This sequence comes from Pocillopora damicornis, assembly GCF_964200805.1. Taxonomy (NCBI): domain Eukaryota; kingdom Metazoa; phylum Cnidaria; class Anthozoa; order Scleractinia; family Pocilloporidae; genus Pocillopora; species Pocillopora damicornis. The sequence goes on along the minus strand of NC_142679.1, from coordinate 3,777,726 downwards.
GAAGTAGAGATACTGGTCTCCAACGCAGGAGCTGTGAGTCGGAGATCTTGGTATTTTCATTTCACATTCCTACATCAAATCAATACGCCTATGCTAATGGCAGTGATATTTATTACTATGAGAATTACTTTTAATTATCCCCTTTTATCTTTATCATTCCAAAGACACAAACATTGGGTTGCAAGCCATAAAAGAAAACAGAAGAACTCGAGATTATGTTCCTTAAATAACAAGAGACAATCGACAAATTCTCGGAATATTTGACGATTGTAAACTGTAAGAAAGATTCATAGTTAATCCAAGAATTTTTCCCAGGAAAACGAACCTGTATACACCTTAATAAAGACGGGTCAAGGTATGCTTTATTATCTTTTTGTGTTAATGAATCTTTCCGGTCTCCCTTCTGAGAGAAAATATTGTTGTTTTTTGAACTTGTCGTTTCGATTAGGAAAGTTAATTTATTAAAATTATCAATTTACCCTGCAAAGGAAAATGTAAAAAGGCACCGAGTTAACAACAGAATCAGCATTTACATGGTTATACTACTGCAAGTAAAATTATTGGTAAAATACTCCGTTTCTCACCACCACCTCATGAGTGTTCTTTTATCTTTTAGGCCTTTCTGTTAGAAAAATAAGGACTCAAACCGTACCGAAAATTTAGGAAATAACCGCGTAAGTATAAAGCTTTTACATCAAAATACTAATAAGGGTTTTCTGGCTTTTTTTTCCCTGGTTATTTCCGATTTTTGACTCTTAAGGTCAGGCAAGTGCTTCTGTTGCCTTTCATGTCTTAATGTGTGATTTTATTTTTTAATTCTTAACCATTATAAAACGAGGATGTGTCCCCTGTCTTTACGTTGATGTGTCCGTATCTAAACTCGTCAGCGCTCACGGATTTGTTGATGTCCCCAAGCTCTAGCTTTACATCCAAAACAGCTCACAAAGTATCATAATACAGCTAAAAAGTTGTTGACTGCTACATCAAACAAATATCTGAAAAACAACATCAGGTAAATCTATTCAGTGTCATATAACACAGGAAGAAAATTGAGTGAAGGTGTTGAATACATTTCAGGATCCCTTTTTCCTTTTGCGGTTTCCGTTCACCTTCAGTGTTCCGCGATACTCACACTTTTACGAGTTTGCCTCAGTCAAACTGAGAGAAAACGAAAAATACAAAAACAAAAGAAAAGGAGAAAAATCGGACACATAAGCTACACTAGCCTCAAATAAAATTAAAAATATCGTGGATCAACCGAGCCACGAAGTTCAAATTGTCTGGCAGGCATGAATGAAGAGTGATTCCTTAAGCAAATGCTGAGCACCATGTGTAGGTCCACTTCGTCTAATCTCGTTACACGATCAGGACCCAATGAGATGAGAAAGGGGCAAACACTGTAAAAAAATAAAAAGTGATAAAATACTGTTAAGCACACCGTTTTTTAGTCGATGTAGGATCAAGAGAGATGGCAGCCCGCTATTGCAGATGGTCTATAGATCCCTCTTTCCATTGTTATAATCTTATAACGCAGCAGGATATCAGGATAGTTTGTCTCCATGTTTGTTTCTTGTTTCTCTTCTTACCTTTTCGTGTACACACGTGAAAAGGTTATATCAAAGAACCAACAAACATTAAGCAAAACTTTCAGCTCTCTTTAGTGAGGGTTATTTATCAATCTACTCAAGTAACTTTTCACGTTTTCTTCTCTACAGGAAATTGAAAGAGTAAAAGTTGGTGTGCAAACATCAAGGAACACCCCTACGTAAGGAAATGATACTCACACAGAGTGCTAATTGTTCCCGACATATTTACTTCCAGTTCAAGAAAGTCTGTAGATCCGTCGTATCGTGAATTTTCAGGCATAAACAATCAGAAAGATTAAACGAGTGACCTTCGATACTTGCTCATTAGTAACATGTAAATAGCAAAGAACCAGAGGACCTAATAACGTTATTTAAGCGCTTTTCGACTGAGTGTTTGAAGTAATCCGGATTTGCTTCAATAAATTTCAAGACTGGTTCTATACAAACTCACGCCATTATCTCTTAACCATCAGAATGCTGCGTCAGGATTGGCTCAAGTTTGGCAACTCAAGCCAATCCTGACGCAGCATTTTCTACGGCCACAGGTTGTTTACATGGCTCTGGTTCACTAACTCATGACACTTTTTATTTAATAAATGATTATTTTTCTTAAGCGTGTCTATTGTATATATCATTTCACTCAATAAAACCGATAGAAACCTTGTATAAAATGCCTCAAGTTATAGTTGAACAATAACAAAACGCGTCCACTGTTTGCGGTAGAATGACTGAGCAAATAAAATTTTTTCGAAGACAGCCCATTAACTTATGTATTGAGTAATAGATAGTGACATTTAATAGTTCAATTGCATTGTTTCAGCGCCAAGTGGTTTCGTCACAATACGGGTTTCTCTCGATCGAAGTGCTTCTTTCACCCAGTAATTAAGGTAGTCAGCCCTAAAGTGAAATAAACGGTATCATATTTGCATTTGAACGCGTTGGCCCGCATCAATATTTCTAGGTCACGCCGTCGCTCAGAAACCGAGAAGTGATTTACATATCCAATTATTAGAGCTTTATTTACAGCCTTCCTAGATTTTGTACGTCTCATGTCAACAATAATTAACCATAATTGTTTCGTTAATTATGAATCATATTCTATGTTTACAACACGTTTTAGACACACACTCAGTGATTTTAAAAAGACAGAGCGTTGAAAATGCTGTCTTTCGTACACTCAAAAGAATGGAATTATTTACCGGAAGAGTAAACAAAAGCCAATTTTATAAGCCGAATGTAAATTTTCAGTGGGTTAGCAAGTTTTAAATGGGCACGTCATGATAAAAGTTAAGACGAGCACTAGCACTCAACTCGGTCAAAAGCTCGTACACATCGCACAGAGTTCTCTTACCGATTTAGTTCGAGAGGGATAAAGATAGACAGACAAGAGTGGACAAAGGAAATTCTAACCCAAGGTCATCCAGATAAATACTTCGTTGAGCCGCATGAATTTTCAAGTGACCAATCAGAAGAGGTGTTAACCAGATCAATGCGCATCAGACTACTGAAAGGCGACGATTGATTTGATTTCATGCATCGTGGGATTGATTGACGCTAAATGACTGACTGCACACAAATGAAAACAAATCTAACATTTGATGCACCCACGTTCTCCTTTACAAAAAATGAAATTCACGTTTATAGTCAAAAAGAGGAACGCCTGTAATGATCCACGTTTTCAATATCACAAAGTTGAGCGCGATTAAAAAAAAATGAGATTACCAGGATTACCTTACACTTCATAATGTGGGCATAGTGACGTTAAAGCTCTCTCTGGTTATCCTGAAGTAATAAATCGATTTCGCTTTAAAAATATTCCCTTCCCTTATTTCAAACCAACACAAGCTCTTCCAATCGGCAAGAGGTCTGGGAATAGGGATGCTCCATTAACGCCTACTTGAAATACACATTACATTACTTTTTCGGACTTTACTTTTCCCAGGACAATTTACTGGTAAAGTGAGGTAAGACGTTACTTTAGAGGCCAAAAAACCCGCTTATGAATCAAAGTGCAGCATTTCTTAGCTCTTTTAAACTTATGGAATTCATAAACAGCCTACAAAGGACAAGATGGATAAGATTAGCATGGATAATTTCGACACTATTGCAGGAGAGACAGCAGAGAAAAACTTTGAAAATTCGATTTACCCTGTTACGATGAAAACAATATTTAGAAGAAACAACTAGATGCTTTCTCACCCTTTCAGATATTTCGATCATGGCACAAAAAGAGGAGCTTATGGTAAGTTTGGAGGAAATTAAAAAATATATATTGCACAGGCGTAGCGATGAGCTGTTAAAACACTGATTTCCTTATCTAGAAGGAGGACTGAAGGGCATCTATTGTTCCCTCTATTTAGAAACAACTAGTGTTTGGTATTAGGTATGTTTAGCAGCATCCACAATTATCATGATCATTCACTACTAAAAATTTGGTTATGGTCAGATTAAAGGTGGGGAAAATCAATTATCTTGATCTCAAGTATTTCTTTAAATACTAATTCAATATTCTGACAAATTTGAAGATTACATGAAAACTCAGGTAAGCCGCCCTATTCTTAAAGATAATGGAATGTTTATATCCATGTGACAGTGTGCTTGGTACTATACGATACATAATCAGATTAAGTATCTCAAAAAATTTTCGAGTGAAAGAGCAGGTGTAACAAATAACTTTTCTTGCTCTACAGGAACTGGACAACCCTTCAAGGTAAGGATAGGTAATATACTGGTGCCAACCCACCACTTATACAGCAGATAACTGTGACTGAACTAAACTCATCCTCCAGTTCCTTATTCCTCATTAATTACTTTCATTGCTTCCCTTACACCCCTCAAGTTTTTCACGGCACAAAAATGGCTACATTTAAATTGACACAAAACCCCTGTGTTATTTACAGCTCCAACGAAGGAAAAGTAGAATCCATGGTGAGTTTCTAACTGTTTTAACAATATCAACTTAAGATACTAAGAACGGCTACTGTCCATAGCTGCGTAAAACTTTAAAATTAAACCACAACTGCCTTTATAATTAATTAAAGTACAGTTTAAGAAATGGGTGTTTACTTAGTGTCCCTTGGTATTAGTGACTGAAAGGTTATTTATCTTATTTCTTTCAGGAGATTGACGAGAACCCTGGGTAAGCCACTTCTCCTTATTTTTACCTCCCAAACAACTCCCTAACACCCCTTGAAACAATGGTTACAATTAGCTAACTCAAAAAACTTTTATTGTTCACAGTCCTAACGATGGAGACATCGAAATGATGGTGAGTTTCAAACTGTTCTAAAAATCAACTTCAGTTTAACCTGGCTGAGCGCCTACTGTGTAGAGCAGTTTAACTGCCTTAATAACGAGTTGAAGTGTAGGTCATGTTTATGAAATGGATGTTTACTGAGTGTCCCTTTATATTTGGCACTGAAAGGTTATTTATCTTGTTTCTTCCAGGAAGTTGAAGAAGACTCCGGGTAAGCCACTTCTCCTAATTTCCACAATCAAGACATTCACACCACTAATGTGTATTTGACTCCAGTGAAAGATGGTGATCTTCAGTCTTACTTCATAGGTTGCCTTGAATTGCCATTTTATCTTAAAGAAAAACATTTAAAGAAACAACTTTTTTTCATTTTTCCTTTGGAGGGAGGCTATATTTGTCGGTACTTTTTTACCTAATTTCTTAATCATTTATGATCATAATTTTCCTCCAAAGGATACAAAAAGATTAGCTTCTTAAGTCCTTTCCCCTTTTTTTCTTTTCCTTAGTACTTCCACACCTCAACACCTTGTGCCAAGTTTATCCAATGGAACAATGCAGAGCCCCTCAGACTCTACACTGGCAAGTGTTACAACTAATGAATTCTACCCCTTAATCGACTATCATCTCTAAGAACAGAACACTAAGCATTTTCTTTCGTTGTTCAACCTGACTCTCTGTATCAAAATAAGGTGGGCGAAACTATAGCTGGAAATTAACAGTGTAAACCCATACAATTAAAACTGTTTCACGTATCTAATGAGCGTTTTTTTTCCCAGAAGTTTACGGGACAGGAAACGGAAGTAAGGTGAGTAATAAACTCAAATCCTACAATCACACAAAACTTGATAATCCCAATATTTGGTTGAAATGGGTGCAAAAGCAAGAACATATCATCATCATCACTTTGCAGAGACCATAATAAAGTCAAAGACGAAGCGGTGCTACTAAGAAAATTCACAATGGGAAAGAAGGTAAAGACATTGCGGTTTTTATTTATTTATTTTAGTAACACCTATACAACTAACCAAATAATGCAACTTTGGCTAAAAAGAGGGGGAACATGACACAACACAAAAACTTCAACCGTCTTTTTACTCTTAGGTGCACGGAGACATGTTTGTCAAAACTGAATTTCATTTAAGAAATTTAGGAACAGATAAATACAATCTGAAATCGGTTTTCTCACTGTTGATAATATTTGTAAAATGTATTTTTAAAAAATCCGAACAGCTTCAACACTCCAGCAAAGCAAAAAAATCTTTCATCCCATAAAAAAAATAAGACAGAAGCAATCTTACCATACCTTTATCTAACTATAGACAAACATATGAGGAATCCTACCAGAAACTAATTACTAATTAATGTTCCCTATCTTTTCCTTAGGATGGCTAGCTATCAACACCTACTTCTTGTCAAGGGAAGAAGAGGACAGATGCATTTAAGCATCTTTCTCTTTCGTTATTGAGCTTTATTTCCTTCCTAGTTGTTTTTATACCAGCAGTACAGCACAAAATTTTTCACGTATTTTTTTATAAATACGTTGTGGAAACTAGTGCCGACATTTTTTCCCCAACATTTTTCTTTTTCTTTTCAAACTTAAAAATAAACTCGTAATATCGCATTCTTGGGAGAACAACTCTTGGTGGCAATAATAAAAAATTGACTTAAAACGCACTCACTATAACTGGAAATGTTTGTAGTTGTTTTATGTAATGTTTGTGTGGCTTACACGAATTGTAAACCACGCAATGTCATGATCCAAGATATTTATCCTTGGATTTGTCATGGTGAACAGAGCGCTTGTCACGTGGTTTACTATCGTCGAGGATAGGTTCCAGTCTACGCTCGGCTAAGTTACGTAAGCTCCAAAGCTTCAGAAAGCGGCCATTTTGTATTCATGGATGTAACACATTATCGAAGATCGTTTTTTATCTAGTTATTCGTTCATCTTTGTTGCTCTGATTTCACACGCCGGCTTTCCTAAAGTCGGTTTGTCTTCCAAGTACGGATTACAGCGAGGAGTTGTGCTCTCATAGGCCAACATTTTACGGTCGGGATCTATGGTACAGGTTGCACCATATTGAAACTTAGGAGTCATTATTGACTCTCGCAAACTAACATTTAACGCCTTGAATCTGCTCAGCAGACCTGCTTAAAAATATCTGAAAGTGTCTGAAAGTATTTGAAAGCCTCTGATTTTACTTGAAAGCAAAAGAGATTCTCCTGCAGTGCTTGTGTTTTCCTTGCTACTGTCGTTGTTGAATTGAATTGGACGAACCATCCACACACAGTTGACAAAAGTCTGCTAGCCCACGATTTCGTCAGGAGTAAGTAATATAGGAATATCTGTTGAACAATACCGTTCAAAAATCGGCTCTCATGACAATTTCCTTAAAAGAAAAGATGCTTTATCCCGTTTCAAGGACCGTTTCTGGAATGTTATGCTAACGATGTTTTACATAAATGTATTTTGTTTACCAACATTGAAACAAGTTCTTGGACAATACAAAACGTGGAATGAAGTAGTGTTTTGGTTTGCCTAACCTGAAACGGCGATTTGTCGTTAGCATGAAAACCTTGATGCTAAATTTCTTTTGTGATTGATTCCAAACTTTGGGGAAGTAATACATTGAAACTCAAAGTGTTTTCGCTTCTATTAAAATACGAATAGGAACCTAGTAGCTTAATGTTACAACTGAAATGTGATTTTTATTATGTTTTCCAAGTAATGCCCAGAATTATTCAGACCTTAACACTTCATGACTTCCTGCAAACTTGACAGTCTTCTAGATTCTCTTCATAATGGTTCAGATAAGAATTGACATTTATACTTAGTAGCAATACATGTGTATTAGGCCTTTAATTGCTAGACTACAATTCCTTTTCAATTACTTGTTTGGTTTTGGTCAATTCATCACAACACTGATAAACATGAAAAATAACACTCTTTTGATTGGTTAAAAACAGCTTGATGTCTTTTTCATGTCTAAGTTGTGCAAAAGTAATAACTCACTTACAAATGTAAACTAGGCTCAGCAACAATAGATCACACTAGAAACCAATTAGATTTATACGGAGTAGGTTGTGCTGATTGATAAACAAAGTAGCTGACCAAAATAAACAAAAGCTTGGATATTTTTGTGTAAATTGATAAACACTAACAAAATTGCATTCCTGAGTAAGAATTCAGCTGAAAGACAAATTTTGATAGGACACTCTTCATTTAGTCAATACTGTTAAATTTATCTGCGGTCAGTTTGTTGATTTCCAGTGAATGTTTCTTTCATGTATACACTACAAATAAAGTACCTGTAAATTGTTCAAATACTTCAAACTGCACACACCCTACGAGCTCATAACATTTGTTGTTTGTGAAAAATTTACTTGTGCTTATTTAAAATACTAAAGTCCACTTAAATTAATTTAGCTTAGACTTTGCTGAGTTTTTATGAAGACAGTTGAATGCAACTGACATTTGTTACGTTTATAGTTAGAGCTACTCGATATGGATTAGGTAACCATCGGGCATCCTCAGAGACCCAGGGTTCAAATCATTTCTATAGACCCCCTAAAAGCACAGTCTTAACAGATCAGTTCCAAAATGCCACAGTGCTCTAACACAAAGTGATACATGAAGTTCAGTTGCTTTCCATGTTTATTTTGGCCTTTTTTGTACTGTAGATTAGTACTTTGCATGATGAAGTCAAGTTCACCTATTCATTTCATGTTTCTACATAGCTTGAATTTGGTAAACACACTGGCATGAATTTACAATTTCAATAATAGGGAACCTTGAAAGATTCTGGTACTTTAAATCATCATGCACTTGCTTGTACATTGAACTCTGTTGTATTTAATTTATGTTTATAGAACTTTGTGCCCTAATGGACAATAGAACCTACACTCAGCATTGTGCTACTTTACATGTATGTATTGTCAAAAATTAGTCATACATTCTAATCAAATCAAGCTCCCAATGGCTTCTAGCGTAGGTTACATCATTTCCCGAATGTCCTGACCCTTCTGCAAAGTTTTGTTCTCGCCTACTGGTACACAAAATGTCTAAAATATCCATATGAAATGCTTCTCTGGAGTTAATTTCACGTCACTTATCTTGGGAAAGACAATCAACCCACAAACTTCAGACCTTAATTCCACTTTGTTACGTAAACAAAATTATGACTGAATCTGTCAGGCCACCATGGGAGATAATGCTGACGTTTTTTTAGTTACTAACATCCTCTGGTTACATTTTCAACCTTTATTGTCAAAATTAAACCTCCAAAACAAAGTTTGGCCAATAAACCTCATCTTGAAAATAAACATTTCAGGACTATTGTATGCTAGTTATCTTATTTTATTGATGAACAGGAAAAATATTGAAAACTATCTTACCGTAATCAGATATTAGCTCTTCTAATAAAAACTCCTTAAGACACCAGACACTAAAAAGCAGCTCAGTTTTGTAAGCCACACTTGTACGCATTTTGGACCTATTTTTCGTAATGCAATGGAGAGAAAACGCATGTAAATTTTTAATTAAACCGATCAGCAACATTCGTGTAAAATTATTGAGTGTAGTGACATTTAAGGTGGGTGTAGAGATTAGAGTCTAACTCTGCAATATAAACACTTTTTTTCATCGCTTAGGCCATAAGTGGATAGTTCTTTCTAGCTAGCCTGAAGTCAGATTCTCAAAATCAATTTTCAAACCCTGTTTTGGTAATTACAGTGAATTTTGATTTCCGATCAATGTCTCCTAGATCAAGTTATTTTTCCCATTTTATTGGTCTGGTGGCCTCAAAAGTACTACCATTGGTAAAAATACAATGCAGTGATGTCATTTGCATTTCATTTGACAAAGATCAATGTAAGAAGTCGGGGAGAAAGTTGATTTTTGTAGCTTTAGGGGTTTCTGGCTTCCTTACAGATCTAGCCTTACCTATTGTACTATACTCTGTTTTCCAAGAAAAATCTTCCGTAAAGTAGAAATTCTTGATCAAATTTATCAAAACAATTGAAATAGTTTAAAAAATATTTCTCACAACAAAAACGTACAGCTTCGATGGGCAATGGAGGATAATCTAGCTTGATAACCTCCATTACAAGTCACAAAAAAAAATTACATTCTTGGTCGCTCAAGACAAGCTTAGTTTGATCATTAAAATTCCTTAGGGCTATTGGTACATAAGAGAAGATATGGACTACATGTTTCGTTAATAACTTGAAAATGACAAACTGATCAGATTTAAAAACGGTATTGAGGTAAGAAATAAACGAAACTGATTGACCAATTGATGAGAAGAGTAAAAAGTGATTTTTCTCAGTTTCCATATTATTGAAATTCTGATAGTTGATGCGTGGCTAGACATTACGAAAAGGTACACGACAAAAAAATTAAAGATACAGCAACAGCCACGCAAGAAAAGAAAAAACTTAAATAATTAAATTATGGGATAAATAAATAATTCATTTCCGCGCAAATCCTTATGCTCTTTTCTTCCCAGTGGCAGGTTGCTAAGTGCCCCAAGATATCTCTAACCTTTACTTGATACGGCTGGTGGAAAGTAAAATACGATTATTTGTACAAAATGATCAGTCAAATGAAAATTATAGAAAAAGGGCTCTACCACTAGCTGTGCTAAGAAGCCACACGCTGGAGCGCGGCATATTTTTTCGTGGGTTCTGTTCCTGTTAATGCAACTGAGCCCAATTAAAAGAAACAAATCGTAATTTGACCTGCGGATAACACAGAAGCCACAATTAAAGAAAATTGCAGTTAAAGAAGCCAGAAAAATTGTCTTTAAGACGATCTTTTAGTCACCACCAAATTATTTCGAAACGCCCTTGGTCTTTTAAAACGAAAATTAGGATTAAGACATACAATCTGTTTAATGTCAATAGTTATATTTTACATAATGGTAAACCTATGAAACAAATATCTTAGAGCTAAAACTACACATGTCCAATGAAGCGAGCCAAACTACCATAGCAATCATATCGTTAAATCGTATCTGATCTAAATGGGTCTGTTTTGAGCTTCGGAGGCGATTTAGTTCTGTATTTATCCAGAAATGCCACCAAAATTATCCAAGCATCCTGCTGAGAGCAAGGGGAGGAATATGTCGCAGTAACTAACCGAAACGCTTCGGGAAATAATTCGAGATAAGGGCTTGTAGCGATACAGAAAGTGATCATGTTTCAGGTTATTCATTTCCTTCGCCGTACTAGCATACATTTCTCTCCGAAATACGTGCGGGGTTACAACGGATCGACAGAAACAGAGGGTTTATAAATATTTTCATAACCGTTTCCTCCTTATATAAGTCTAACTAACTCAAATTGTGTGATTCATATATTTACAAGACTAACTAGGAGGTTTGTTCGTCGATCGCTTATTAAATGGGATTCAGCAAATCACACGAATACGGAAAGGACAGAAAAGACGACTCACGATCACCTTAGAAATGGAAATAAACCACAGCAGAAATTGTCAGAAGGTTAAACGCCGTCTAAAGAATACTCCAGACAAAGGCAAATTTGTTCCCTCGGCAAGGTTGGCGTTACCATGGTGAGGAGCGCGGGCTCAGACAGGTGAGTCCGCGGTTTTTCAAAACATGTGTAGTTGCAAAGCATGCGAAAGCAAAGTTGGACGGTCTCAACTGTTCAGGCCACCAGGGGAAAGCAGCATTTCTTTAACTATAAGGTCAAGGTAAGCGCTACAAATAACGTTCACACATCGATTATCAAAGGGCTAGGGTTTAGAAAAATCCCTTGCTTGTAAGGAAGCAACTTCACTGCTATCGTCTATAATTTTCGCTACTTATTGTATTCGACTGGCCATCGAAGTTCGTATGTTACAAATCTGGGAAAGAGGGAAGATACTTTTTGATAGCAGCTTGTGGGTATCGTCGCTTTGGTCGTGGCTCAAAGCGATCTTTTTACGGTAAAATAATATATAGAACCAGAAAAGGGCGCTGAGTAAGCTCAGAAAACATTGATCTTCGATGCTCTGTGCAGGGCTTGAAATATTTTGAAAATGGGGAAAAATCGATTAAATAGAGACAAGTTTCTTCTAAACTTGTTTTCGCACATGGCAACTTTTCCTAAAAGCTAGCCTGTTGTCTGTGTTTCAGGCTGATATGGGTGATCAAGGAATAGGACGAATCGTAAGTTGAAGAGCTCTCCAGGAATAATTAGCAGAGACTAACTAACCGACTAACTCCTTCTATTCTGACTCATTAGCATAACAATCTGGAGCAGAGAGCATTGTGACAAAGAAGGACCCATCCGTGACAATTGCATGACCGAGTTACTTAGATATCACAACTCTGAAGGTTTCTACACACAACAGGAGTAGCTACTTGAAATTACAGGTTTCATGGGTAACCAAAGAGCTGAAGACCTCCCCTACCCCTCCTTCCTTCCCTCAATCCCTATTCAACAATGAAATAAGCCTCCCCTTTGTGTAGATTACAGACTGAAAAAAATCCTTAATAATTTTTCACTTACATAAATCTTCTTCTCAGCCACTGGATATGTTTCCATGCCTGGCATTAAAGCCAGTGGCCAGTTCGCAGCATGATGGATGATGCTGTAATGAATGCAAAGAAAAGAAGTATCAGATACACCCATCAATGTAACTGTTCAAAAGAAGACAGAAAAAATAATAAAAGATTTAAGAAACATTAGAAAGCCGTACACACGAGTTTCATTTCAACAAATAACCAAGAAAACTTTAATTATCTTAACCCTTAAGTGGGTAAGAAAATTGAGAATTCTTTCTAATTTTATCCCACCTGCTGTTTATTTGCATTCACTTTTAAGACACTTAAAAAAATAGGTCTAACTTATGAGAAGAATTCTAGTCTTATTTGGAGCAATCTAGCTGGAAACGAATAAGCTCACGAGGAAAATATTATTTTTAGGTATTAAATAATGATACAATTCTAGGTTAGTTTAGCTTTTGACATCAAAGATGGTAAGAAGGGAATATGGTTTGAATTTGATCTTTTCCAGTTCACCAGAATATTCAAGGATCATTGATGATTATTTTGATTGGATTTTAGGTCTTCGACACAGATCTGGCCCACATGGTCATTTTAAGGTGAGAGTCACAGTACAACATCATTTCTAATATTTGCAAGTGTTTCTTAAGGATATTATGTAATTCTTCCCTCACAAAAAAATATCTTGGGGTGGGGTAGTCACGTGACATCCTAAGCATTGCTACAAAGGAGACTACAAATTTGACGAGTCGTATAAGTGTTACTTTAATTCCTTTCATCTTAATTCGATTCCCTTAAAATAAAGAGGCAGTGTTACTTCTGTCAACCCAATTCAAAATTGGTATTAATCAGAGTAATAATAGCAATGTTTTACGACGGATTTAAACTTACCAGAAGAAATAATGTAGAGAAAATATTATTTTAGATTAACTCTTTCAATGCCAGGAGTGACCAATAAGAAATGTTTTCCTTATGTCACCAAATTGTTTAGAAAGTTAATAGGAAGAAAGAATTTCGCCTGACAGATAGGGTTTGGTTTAGCTTCGAAATATTAGAGCAACACTATGTCAATAATGAGACCATCATTGAGGGAGGTGGTTCCATCGAAAATTTACATCAGGCCACAGCATTAATACTTCTACGTCCTTTAAAACTGAATGATTGTGTATCAATCCATCACCATGCCATTCGGAAGTTCATGATCATAAACTTTCTAAAAATTCTGATTGATTGAGCCTACAATGGCTTTTGATTGTCAACTGCAGTTCACAAATAATTACAATTTAATTTTTCCCGTACATACTGCAATAGGAAGAGGTAAAATTAGTGATTAGGAAACCATTTGTTGGCTGGTTTATTCTATTTTTCTTTGTTTGTTTTGCTTCATTTACTTCATTGTTTAAAATACCAAGAACATGTGAGGTAGAGGAATCAGATGAGGCGTGTTTGTCTAAGACATGTTTAGGTTGACTAAAACGATTGTTCTGATGTAAAATCATTCACTTATAGGGACGAAGCAATAGTTTCGGACTTAGATCGTGCCCGTAGCGATTATCCTACAGTTGAAAGTGTTCAGGTAAGAAAATTACTCCACTAGGTGAAGTTTGCACTATCACAAGGCAATTTCGTAAACAACGTAAATCTAAATTAAATTCGTTCATAAATGGTGTCAGTTGAGGTAATGTTAGTGTTCTTAGTTGGTAAGTAATAAATTTTATATTAACATCAACGAGTAAAAATTTTCTATTGTTTATTCTCCTTTGAGGAAAAAAAGCCTACTAAAAGACAAACAAAGCAGGGACGAGAAATTTGATTGATACTGGCGATTCTCTCTTCGTTACCTGAGCTTTGCTAGGACCATTACAATTTTTATTTAAATTCAGGGCATTATTTTCTCCACAGGGGAACGTTCCTACGAAGAACCCTAGGAGAGCTTGCAGACTGCACCTGAGGTAGGTGATTCTTCTAAAATCGTACAAGTAAAGCCTACAATGTGGCTTTTATCTAGAAAATCGGTAGAAGATTGTTAACCTATCTATTTGAAACAAAAGGCAGATTGATTATTTAAGTACTACTACTACTACCATTATCACCACTACTACTGCTAATAATAATAATAATAATTATAATACCCATGAAAAAATCATGACCTGAAGTCTTCTAAGACAAAGAAAAATTGACATGGTTTTGTATGCTGTCTTTCAGGTGCCAGTGTCTTGCTGAAAGAAATTTCCCAACGGTGGGTAACCATTAAGTAGCATTCAGCCTTACTTAAAGTTTGCATTTTTACTTGCTTTACTACACAGCACGTCATACTATTCTACAAAGTTGGTGCACTTTTTTTTAGCTGAGATATGCCTGAACACTGGTAAAAAAAAAAATAATAATAAAAAAACGCTCACTGAGTCAAAGTAGTAGCTAAACATCACAACATGGTTTAAATCATAATCAAGCTTAGGCTCAATTATTTGTCAGCCAAACTTACTTTTTCTGATGCTCTTTTATAATTTAAGACTCTGATGATGCAGTATCATGGTGTGTTACGTAACACCACTGCAATCTGTTTTTGACTAAATGTTATTAAGAGTCCCCTCCATTCAAGTTCTGTTAATTGGAAAAGGAAAGTTTTGGAAATGCAATCAAATACATTTTAAGGCATGTTTCTGCATCACTAATATCCAGTCTTTGGTTCAGGAAACCTGTAACTGTAACTTTTTTTCTACACAGAATGCGTTAACACCTCAAGATTCAATGTAAGTTACATAACTGTGTACAAATTTATCAGGTAGGAGCCACAAATAGAGAGAGTAAAAAAAAAGAGCCCACGCTGAAAAGGTTGCATGGCCAAAACAAATGAGTCAATAAGTTGAATCCTCTCTCAACTTTTTTCCTATCCCTCCGTTCAAATTGGGACGAGTCAGACACTAAGGAACATTAGTTATCGAGTAATTTTATTAATAGCACAAATGTACCTCTCCAGTTTGTCACAGCCCTACCAAAATACAACAAAGAAATATATTCGAATGACACAATGTATACTTCTCCATCTTTTAGTATCCTCAATATAGTGCGGTTGGAGAACTTAGCCAATAGGATTCATATAGAGCACCAGCAGGTACGACCACGAGCATGGTTATTAATTACTGCACACAACTGATACTGACATGAACTATGCAACTTTTTAAAGAGAGCTCTTTCGCTTTTGACAGAAGTTACTCAACTTAGATTTAAGCTGGCTGGCAAGAGCGATGGAAATTAGCAGTAGAACCCTTTGTATGAATGCGTGTGCGTGTGCGTGTGTGGATATTTGTGGGGAAAGGGGGAGGGGGTGGGTGGGTAGAGAAAGGTGAAACCTCTATCCCAGACTAATAATAGACGTATCAGCTAATTTCCATAAAATACTTTCGAAAAATCAAAAAATAAGATTTTCCATTTCACATTTCACTATGCAAGTTTAAGAAAGATGCACTATGGCAACTAAGCATCCTAAATTTAATAAGTTTTAGTAGCCATGGATGTCATGACTGTTACAGAAGAGCCTTGAATCATCCAATGTCTATGTGAAGAGTACATCCTTCAAATTCAACGAAGGATTCTTAAGGGCAATCTGAATCTTTTTTGACTGTCTCCAAAGCTAATATTGGTCTTCTCATTTGATAGATGCAGTAGACTCACAGTCCTTCAGATGGCTCGTCTTGGAAAGAATTCTATCTGTTTTTGTTTTAAAAAACTGAATCAATCTGTTGTACGTGATATATCGTTTTAATAAATGTACTTGAATTCGCTTTTTGTACCGTCAGTATTCCAAGTTTATACATATTTCATTTTATCTAGTTTCTCCTCAAGCTGGGCTCCAGGGCTCTATGAGAAATGGTATCGTATTGTTAGTTTCAGCATGGCTAAGAGGTAACCAACACGATAACCTCTGACACACCCATTACGTAGGTCACCCACAGGGTTGATAATGTTTTCACCGAGGTTTCTTTGAGAGCATAAAATAGGACCTCGCTGATTTAAGATAACTTCACCAAAATTAATTGGCGAATCAAACACTAAATGTGCTTAACACTTTACGGTGATACGCGATTAAGAAAGTTTACCTGTTGAAATGAAAACTGGATAATACCGAATACATCTAATTGCACGATAGATCTAGCAACTTATACCAAATTACGCAATGTGAAATTGACACGACATAGCATACTTTGCGTTAATTAAAGTCGCGTTAATTTTCATAAGCTTAGTTTCCGCTTTCGTTTCTGCCAATTCAAAGTAAAAGAAATAAGGAACAGGAGCACTTTTGAAACCTGTCTTAGTTTTCTGAGCTATACGTGTACAAACCTGTGCATCATCATGCCTTCTTATTTAGGGAACGCTAAAAAGGATAGTTCCCCAACAGCTTTCTGGTAAAACAGTTACAGATTATCAGTCAGGAAAATGTTGGGATTTTATCGACTCTGTCGAAGTCAAACATGATTGTGCTAAAACAGTGTAGTTTTACTTGCCTTTCTCTGGATAGGAATTTCTTCTTAAGGATTTTCTTCTTCAGTATTAATCTCCACACGTTTTAGACTTAGGTGTAATCAAGAAACACATCAGCCTTCTAGCTGCTCGATGAACAGACAAATTAGGACCACCGAGCAACAAAACTGAAAACTGAGAATCCATTGCATTATTTTTAGTTTTCTCTGAAAAGCGTCCCACAAATCAAAAGATTTCTCGGAAAAAAATTAGAATCGTAATCACGCCATTATTTCCACGAAAACCGGATCTTGGCGAATCACCGCGAAACAGAACAGTAAACGGTGTATGTTTCATTTACACAAATTCTGGAGGGGAAGTTTTCCTTATGGATGCTTGCTACAACACGGACAGAGAGATTTACGAGAAGGTTTTATCTCATGAGATTGGAAGGATATATAGGAAAAAGAAAGCCCTTCAAACGACTTGGTGCTGTACAGTCTGGAGTGAACTGGTACGCCAACTAAGTAACCACTAAGTTCCTTTAGCCACAGGTTAGTGAATTAATTCACGTAGATTACCTTAACATGATTATTGCACCATTCATCGTGTCCCAAGCTTATACGAAAAGGCATAACGTCCGTTCTGCTTGATCAAAAATTGCTACTGTTCAGCACAACAAAAACTTCTTCGTCTTTCTTTGCAATTCGTTACCTTCTTTGTCTTTCTTTGCAATTCGTTACCTTCTTCGTCTTTCTTTGCAATTCGTTACCTTCTTCGTCTTTCTTTGCAATTCGTTACCTTCTTCGTCTAAGTTGTCCGTTCTTCAGAACAAAACATGTGTTTACTTTTCCTTAAAAACGTCAAAAGCTTCAACAGAGGTACAACATTTCTTTATTATAGCTACTAGGATCTGTCTGGGTAACTGGACGTCCTCAGACGAAGAGGTCACCAAGGTTAACGTGAAATCTTAAGTTTAAGAGGCGAACGACGATAATTTCACATATCAAAGAAAAGGCCAATGCCATCCTCTCTCCGGGTTAAGATTACTTGCCCAACTAGTAAATGAGGCTAATTCTGTTCTTATTAAGCAGAGACACTTCTTAAAACGTGTCGATTTCAAACAGAGTATTCAACTCCAAATGATCCATCAGCAAAAATCGCCTTACAATACAGAAGACAACAGGTCTAAGCGCAGTAAGTTCATGAATGATGACATGACATCAATATAACTGTCAAGAAGAGACACAACGACGACGTTCTTAACTCAACGTTACTGACACTGTCCGCTTTCTGGACTCTTGATCTAGGCCTCCCCTCAGGAACGGGACGACACAGTGCCCCGAATCACAACATCTAACATCCATCCGCTGGAACGACTTCGAAAATTACTGAGTGGTGAGAAGCTGCTCACATTCGCACAGCTCGGGGAAAAGCTCTCACTACTGCCTAAAGCAAGAGAATCACGAAAAACCTTTAAATCATGAACAACCTGCCGACGCTGAGAAATTTGCTCGAATGGAGTGTAGCCTTCAACAGCTGTAATTTCAGCGCCTGGGCCCCATTCTGAGACCATTTCGCATTTGGCTTCCTCATCTTCCTATTTCTACAGATAGGTAAAATGTACCCATACTGCATGAGCCCACCCTACGAGCGCTAGCAGGTACATATGTACCACCATGCGCACTGAAGTCCATGCGCAATTCTACATCTCCAACACATCGATGCCTAAGCGAACGCACCTTTTACCAGATTAGGACAGAACACAGAAAAGTTTTACCGTGTTAACTCCAAGGTACTGATGTCATTTTATGTTTTCAACTCCAGTAACTCTTCTGCGAACCTAAACCATCCAAATTATCAGGATTATTCTATTTATATTTTGTTGAAGAGGGAGACAGAGGATGGGATTATTTCAATATGTAAGCGGAGGAAAGTTTTTTAGCACCGTTTCAATCTATGTTAACCTCTCCGTTTACTGTGAATACAGGTGCGACGAGGTTTTTTCTTTTTTAACGAGTATGTTTTTACGCTATAACTCTCTTACATTTATGTTATTCGATGATTCAAAGATTCCCTCATTGTTTACTTCATTCGCCTACACGTTTATATTGTACACATGTTAACACAGTGATTGAAATGTGCCCTTCGTCACCAAACCTATTAGCCGCTAGACCGTGTTGTAACAGCACGTAGCTTAAGCTAACGCTAAAGATAAGCAGGTTCCCTCCCAGCCTACAGAACAGGCGTAATTTAAGCGACCGAGTGCTCAGTATTTTCTTCACGAAAATTATGGCGGCCAACTTTGATTTTAATGGCAGCGGAAGGCTGGGGAGAGAAATGAAATTTGTACCGAGGGGGCGGTCGTCGGTCAAAAATAAGGAGAGGGTAAGGGTGGGAAAGGTCTACCCCCACCGTCCATTCTAACTCCAAATCAAATATGGCCGGTCGGATAAGCGATGGCGAGCTTGAAACGTTAGCTCGCACTAATAAGACGCCTGCACTGCAGGCTGATCCACTCCTTACCTTTCTAACATTTATTCACGCAATTCAAACACGTCATGCGTGTCGCGCTAGTTCGTTACGGATAACCTCAAAATAACATCAAACACTTCCAAATAAATTAACAAGATTACGCACTCGTGGCAATCGATTCAACGACAACATTATCGATCCAAACATCATCGTTCTGGTGACAAAATACCACAAATAAACCACTAAGCAGTATCAAAACGCATTAAAATAAGGAGACCACATTTCCGGAGAGGAAGGTCATAATAACAGCTTATCGATACCTTATCGAATCTAATTAACAGTGATTATATTGCAAGCCAAAACAAGACAAGACTTTATAAAGGGTTAAAGAGGATACAATAAACAAGAAAAAAAAAAAGGTTGTTTGAGTCCATCTGCCATTTCCGGTCGCACAATTAGCTAAAAGGACTAATGTCTAGACAACGTTTTAGAACGCTTGTTTGCAAAACGCATATATTTATCAATTTGAATGGCGCCCAACTAATTTCCACTCTGACGATGTTTTTTATCCTTCCATATTTACTGCTGGCGGTTGCGACAGTCTCCAACTAATTACTAAAATGGTTTTCTCTTAGTTTTCTCCTTCTTTTAGCAGGTTAACCGCATAACTGCTGCAATATCTGAAGACCGCTGTCATCAATTATTGTATGTAAAGGTCACTGAACTTCTCTAATGTCTACTGCCTACATTTAATCTATCTGAATCCTTTGAAAAGTCTTGTTTGCGCTGATTACAGATATGTTTAACCGTGTCTTATAATATTGCACAATGGGATCTACCGTTTTTTGTTCTAACAAGAATATTTTTTTGTTATTTCAGATGACAGCGAAAAACGAGAAGGTAAAACTATCAACTCTCCTTGACATGATGTTGTGGTATTTAAATTATTCATCCAAAGCAAACAACTCATTCTGCAGGGTTACACTTACATCATCACCTCGCTTGCAAAAAAAAAATGATAATAAAAAGCATTTTAGATTAATACGTAACAAAACCTCTTAAAAAGGAACGTAGTTCTATTGTAAATACATTTATTTTTGTCTCAAATGTTGGTGTGGCTGCTAGAGATAACCAATTTTAAAGAAAAATGTACATCTGCAAGCATTGTGCTGGTGTAACTAGTCTTGAAGAGAAACATTTTTTAAAAGATTCTGATGAGATTTAAAAATTGAACGCTTCATTAGTTTCAGTTTTTGAACATTTGTAGGGTGAAGATACAAGCTCTTCTGACGAAGAAGAAGCAGGCAAAGAGTGAGTATATCTAAGAACTTTAGTAACGTAAACGTATTCTTTTCCCTAAATATGCTTTTTTGGGCACCACAGACGTAACATTATAACGTCCGGTATAAGTTGCAATGAAATACATTTCATTTGCCGTGCGGATTGAAATAAAATAAAGCCATGGTCTTCGCAGGCGAGCTGCAATTTTAGCAATTGTAGGAAAAAAGCCTAAAATACTAAGGTATTTTATTATATTAGGTATATACTAAGGGATTCGAACCCCTGCCCACATAGTAGGGAGTTTAAGAAAACTACGACGGCAACGGAAACGGGAACGTCACTAAACAAAAGGTTAAATGAACAGAACAATGGCTGTACACGAGCGTAACGAATTTTTGTAAATTTCTTTGCGTCCTCTGCAAAACAACAACGTGAAATGAGCAAATTGGAGAACGTGAATGTGAAATAACAATTTCTAATTTAACGCCAAGTTCCATAATCAGTTTCGAGATATTTTTGACAGCGTGAATCAAACTAAATGATCCTAGAGGTATCGCTAAATTTCTAGCCATAATATGTTCATTTTATGAACCGACGTTGTCCACGGCGTCGTCGTCGTCGTCGTCGTCGTTGTCGTTTCCTTATCCTTTAAGTCCCAAGAACTGACTGTTAATTCTCTTCTCGGCTGCCACACATTAATTTTCCTAATAAATTGGTTACAAGAATTTGGTTTTTATCACGAAAACATCATCTACCATGAGTATTCTCATTCCTTAATTGCTGGATAATGTATGGATACTAAGAAGAGAAGTTAGATCTCAGTCACTTCTGGGAGTTAAACGGTTAAACTGTCGACTAGTTGGGCACTGTGCTACTCCCAACTGAGCTACCAAGCCTCACAATGAGAGCGAGGCCAATTTTGAGGGTTCTTCTTTCCTGTGGAGGAATCTGATAAAACTTCTATTTGCTTTGGTTTATCCCACTGGTAATAAACGACTGTATAGAAAGGAATCTCATTATCAAAAAAAATGTTTATGTATTACACCTCTCAGAATACCTCAGCCTGACGCAGATTCCATCGAAGATCAACAAGGAGTGCGCTTGCTAAACAGTAATAACAACACTTCAAGTTGCTTGGAAAATTCCAATCAAGTAAGAGTTGAAAAAGAAGTTTATGCTTTGCTAAAGGTTTTTATTTTTTTCAAATCTGTTGGATGCAACAAGCGATTAAAATTTCCAACATGCACATAACTGTTTTTTTCTTTGTTAGGACGACAATTACCCTCCCCCAGGATGGACTACATCCGGAAGGAAGATTCAACAATGTACAGATGACATTCCTATAGGGTATGTCTTCCAAAATAGTACGCATCAAATAAGATAACATTCTCTTGAAATAACCGAATTACGGCCGTTGTCCCCCCTCTCAGCCAGTTTATACTTCTTTAAAAGTTTTCAGTGACTCAGTCTGATCATGCTTAAATGGAATTATCCTTAGAGTTACATAAAATAAATAATACTTTGACCTGCAGATGATAAATAAAGAAGATATGATCCTCGTAAGCTACGACAGGATTCGAACCCCTGCCTTCCAAATACTAATTGGCTTCCAAGAATCATTAGAGTACGAGTGGAACTGTAGAAACAAATTTATCTTAAAAAAAGAAAATTGTGAAAATTAATCTGCGTGTCGATAAAATGTAACTGGAGGTCACTTTAAAAATTTTTCGTTTCAGGATTGAAGATGACGATCCTTGTACGATTGATCTTTACGAAGAAGAAGATTGCCGTGCAGCGCAGGTGAATAACTCAACAAAAAATTAATTCGAATGTAACCTAAAAAGCCCGCTTACCGACCAATAATATATCTACCTATCAAATTGTTTTTATTTCATATTTTCAGGAGAACAACGATGTGGATCAACTGACCGAAGATATCAACATTTGCATATCTCTGCTGATTATTTTTTTATATTTAACAGCCCTCTAATATTCCAATAAAGTAATGCTTGTTCATGGTTGTGTGTTATTAAAATTGAACCAATACACTGTTGCATCACCAAACCAGCGTTGTGTTTCCGTTGCCTTGACAATGTGTTTCAGTCCAATTGTAAAAGAAAGTCATATATTGTTACAATAGAGTTGATTCAAGTCTGTCACTCATACTCCATGAACCCCGTTTTATTGGTCCCTTTAGATTTAAAACGTCTATTGTGAAATGGTTCATGACAGCAAAAGTTACTGAATCAAGATAGCATAGAGCTATGTCAAAAGGCATGAACTAAAGTACAGACGGTAGACGATGGATTATGTGACGGGACATGATCACGAAATTCAATATCGTCACGCAATCGTGTGAATGTAGCATAAATCTTTCTTTTACGGGGCGTTGCGATACGTTTCTTGAACCTGTATTAAGCGGTCACCCAAAATTGTAAACAGTGTTCGTACACTGGTAATTTGACAGGCTGGGGAGATGTATCAAATGTGCACCAAATGTATTTTCGTACATTTTGGTTGACCCTGAGGGATGCTCAAGCCCACTGATTAAGATGCCATTTCCCCATCGGTATATTCTTGAGGTTAGGTAAAGCCAGACGATATTGCGTTACAAAAGGCAATATTTACTTCTGTGCGCTACTTTCTTCGTTTTTAAGGTTCCCTTCTCTTCCGGAGCATACAACTCCAGACACATATTTCTCCTCATCTTTGACGCATATCATATATTCTCTCTTCCTACGTATTTTGAAACTTTGTACGCTATTATTAAACGTTGAGCGCATTGGATTGTTCTAAGGACAAGTAAGGCTTCTCCTTTAGCGAATCCCTTCTTAATTTACGCTTACTAAAAAGTGATGACGGGCCAGCCCGACTCCTACCAGGGGTTGAGTGCAATATGAACGATCTACTCCGCAGTTCCTCGTATTTAAACAAAAACGGAGGGCTGTTTGACTAGGATCCTTTAATATCTTTACTTTCCCCGGCTGCGATCGCTGACAATTTTTTGTCTTCCTTATAGTCCATTTAAGAAGAAGTGTACTAAACAAGTTTTGGTAAATCAGGCGGGTCAATATACCGAAGATGCTTTTATTTCAATCATTTAGTCTTCCTTCTCCGTAAAACCTGTATTAAGCGGTCACCCCCGCCCCGTGAGAGAAGGATTCATTTCACAATCACGCGATTACGTGACAATTTTGAATTCCGTGATCATGTCCTGTCCCACGACCCGTCGTATACCGTCTGCTGTCGATGGTCTACCGTTTATTGTCTGTTTTTAAATGCCATGTCAAAATGCCTAATCCCCTCACCCGTTGTCAGTCATATTTTAAGTTCGGTTTCACCAAATTAAAATCACGCTTCACTGACAGACCAAACTTCCGTTTTCAAATTTATTGAAATTATGCCATCATAAGTGCTTTCAGTTTCAAATGAGGTCATCGACAGCAAAAGATTAAGTCAAAATTCTTCGGAATCAATAGAAAACTCAGCCTGTCGTAATTACAACGTTAGAGACCTCCACGTAGAGTTAATTTTCCTGATGAAAACGGAAATTTCATCGAGAATTATATCTCTACCAAATTTAAATGCCAGATAAAAACATTCCTAACTCATATCCTGATTGTCATAGTAAACATGTTTGAGAAAACACTATGGACATACTTAATATTTCTCGTGGGCTATTTCCCTAGTTTGCATTAAAGCACACACACAAAAAATTCCCTATTGAAAAGATTCACGCAACTTTCGTAATATAATGTTCCCTCACTGAACTCTGAGGAGACACCTACCGTAGCATACGGAGAGCGAAGAGCGCTTTATACTGCAATAGATCATGTCAACAAAGCGCATTTAGTCGACTGAGAGAGGAGACAGAGGTACGTCTATTAAAAATATCACTGGTTCAAATGTACTTTCAATTAAAGTTCTCAATGTACATCAAACCACTTCCAAACTGCTTGTCCTCATTTTACCAAAGCCAACAATGCTCATGGCGTACCATTGTAGAACACTCTTTATAATCTTATTTCATATCATACCGCGCTCCAGGATGGGCGCACAATCAAGCCACCACAGGGTAGCATGGACAAGGAAAACACAAGTGCAGACCCAAATCTTGACACAACGAGCGCCTCTTCTCACTGACACCACTAAAGGACTTGAACATTAAGGATGGTCGGGGATATGGAAGGCACACGAGCGTTTTATGAAGATTTGCAAAGAAAGATCACCCAAAAGACAAACCCTATTAGAGACGTCATACATCGTTTTGAGAGAAGACCAAGAATTTTGTTCATTTTTAAGGAAGTTTCACCATAAAAAATTCATGGACTGGTATCCTTTAAATAACTGCTTACAATACGATCAGCCGTCGATTAATGAAATGATTTCCCATAGAATCGATTTCGCAGACTTAACAAGGTTTTTCACTTAATTGAATTTGTCATGTTCAGGAAACAAAAGGGATATGTAAGGTAAGTTTATCGATGATTAGGTTTTTTTATTTTCTGATCTAAATATTTCACAAACTTTCTTAAAATTCATGAAGTTCATAAAACTGAACTGTTCAGAGGTGGACTGATCACGATTCGAAGTGTTACTCTCGACTTTAATTCCACTCTGTACGTAAAATTCGATTTCAGGTAGTCTTCAAAGATGTACCTCTTTCCAACAAAGACCAATAAAATTAATTCAGCAAAACTCAATCAATATGACAACCGACTTGACTAAACAGAGCCCTAATTAGAGAGGTAACGGATTTTTAACGGTCTGTGGCGGATAGAGTTTCACCGAGAACAATACATATCTATGTCAAAATTTACACTGTGCAAGTTAATCCTTTCAATCCTGGTAGTGATTGGTTTCAATACCCTACCAGACAACCTGGTAATGAGAATGACTGACAAAATCAAATCAGTGATATGGTTTTGAAGATACCACATTTTCAACACTAACAAACAAAGAAGAGTTTAGCATCAGTTGGATAATTATTTTTATGATAAAGAAGTGAAGGAATTAACAAAGGCGAAATTTCTCGTAAAAACTACGAACGCTCGCCTTGCATTCCGGCGCTTCGTGAAGTATACAAATGTACGTCCCTCTAACGCCTGACAAAATGGCAATGAGTAACCCCCAACAAAGGAAAAATCTACGAGAATCCTGGGAGTGTTGTATTTAAAAGTCATAGCATTACATGAAATCACTTGCTTCGGCACGACCACAACAGCTAAGGTAAGGGATACTGTAGATGCAATAGGTTCCACTCATTTCTGGCGTTCTCTTTATCTAATCCAGAGGTGGTTTTCAAAAACTTCAATCAAATCGACTGCCACCCCAAGACTTGCTTCACAATCCGAAACATTGCTGCTCTGATAGCATTCATCTTTCTGACTGAGAGAGAAGTGGAACCTATTGTTAAAAGCGACTGGGCCAATCATTTGTGAGTTGAATCCAGGACTTAAGGCAGATGTAGATGACACAACCACGTGCGATCAAGGGTTTTACAAACTGAAAGCAACCTTATCTCAACATATTTTTTCTCCAACTCAGCTAAGGTAGGTTTATTTCCCATTTTGCACATTTATTTTGGCGGTAATTTTCCTGAGTCTAGCAATACTTTGAGTAATTTACCGCCAACGTGACAAAGAAGACAGCGTCCTCCCTGATGGCACATTTCTCGAACTGTAACAAGAGTATGAGCTTTTTCAGCTCCCCTGAACCGACATAGAAATAGATGCTGAAAAGATTTTCTTGTGTTGCGTGTATCTCACGTAAAGATTCCTGGAACAGTGCCCACGCGAAGTAACTTTAATTACTTAAAAGTAGTCAACGGCACTCCATCAGTTTCGACTGAAGCCAACTAGGTAAGGGTTTAACACGTCGCCTCCCTCTGGGCCCAATGGCTGATATCAAATCAAAACCACGAATTTGGAATCATGCTGCAATCGTTAAAATCAGCAGAATGTATCCTGTTGTTGGAGGACTTGTTAGACACAATCGCTCCAAAGTAAAACTTGGAAAGTCAAAGTATCACAGAAACGCTCCAAACGCGAACATAATTGAATTTGCATAAAACCAACCTAGCACTACCAAGTAGACTTTTCAGAGGAGCAAGAACAATGGCCAATTCCAACAGCAACGCAAATGTAAGTACCGTGTGTGTATTTTAAGGTAAAGCTCTCTAGCCATTCTCCTGTCATAGAGCACGATGATTATTAGTTTAATGCAAAACTTAATTCTAAGTATCTTCTACCATGACCCAATATTGATGCTTTACAGCCATTTCAATTAAAATTTTGTTTTGCATTCCAAGAAAGGTATTATTTTAACATTTTTAATAATGAGTGCACGTTCATGAATCTCCAAAGCTAGTTAACTCAACAACAATTCTTTCTTACTATACTTGATCAAGTTCATAGAAACTCGCTGTATGGTGCCAACAAAAGCCACCCTCATGAACGTTTAAACACAGTGAACTTATTGCATACTAGGTGCATGCAATTTATGCAGCGGGGGGTGTAATTTTTTTTTTGTACAAGGTCCAAAATATCGGAGGATTTTGTTTGAGTTCAAAAGGCATTCGCTTTATTCCCCATTACTTTTGCTCGCTTCTACCTTTTCTCACATCGTGATAACGTGGCTTTTTGGAAAAACTGTTCAATCGGACAAAAATGAGTATAAGACCTAACTGTAGAACTACAAGTTCCTTCTGCGATTCGGATATTGATAATATACAGGTTCAAAGAGAATATGGCTGAATAACTCCTTCAACCTTAAGTGGTAATCAGCAATTTAAAGAAGGGTATGTCATACAGCTGTAGGCACTAATTGCAGTAACAATCAGTGTGAATCGAGAAAACCCATGCTAATGACAGCGATAAGCTGCAGTTAAAGGTAAAATCAATTTTCCCCTGAATCTCACATATTTTAAGCAAACTCTCTCTTCTATTCCCCTCGTTGCTGTGCATTGATGAATAGTGCAACTGTTTGTTTCAGGAGCAGGACAGGTTTATGAACACAAATAGGTAAGTTGAACTACTCTGCGTTCAATTTACACATTCCGAAGCAAAACTATATCAACTTATAATTCCCTTTATGTTCTCCTTGTAAGAAATCAATTACACTTGCATTTTAAACTGTACCTTTTGAATTGTTTCCAGATCTAGTATTAATAATCATGAGAGCCATGGTTGTATACACACTATATATGAATTTATAAACTTATAGCTGCAAACGACAGGTACATATGTGCAGGCTAGTGCATCCCAGTTTGACCTTCAAATAAGAAATGTTTACCAAGCTTTCAAGAATTATTCATCTCTTACATCTAACACATGACATGAACATGTCTTTGTTCTCACACTATATATTATGAAAATAATATTTATGTTGATTTATTTTCATACATGCATGCATGGAATATCACATTTAGGACATGACAGTCTACTGTAACCAAGTTCAATGTAAACAGTTAACTGTAAACAAACAGAGGAATGAACTTACCTCTGCCCTGCTTACTTCATTTTAGGGATGATCTGATGGACACATTCTCTCAATTTCTGATATTGGACCTGGAGGTATGAAGAGTCTTTTAAAAATTAGACTTCCTTAATAAGTGCCAGATTATAAATTTAAGTCTACCTCTGACTAAAATATGAATCTTTCCCCTCCTTGGCCAAACTTTTGTACAAGTACAAGCCCTCAAAATAAATAGGAATCACATTTTCCCCAATCAGCCTCATGCATCAGGATACATGTGTACTATGCAGATTGTCAACAAGATACATATTTCACATCAATTGGGAAGGGATACAAGAAAATTAGTCTTCACTTCAAGTGAAAAGCACCTTAAAATAATATGACTGATGATGTGGGGCCCCCATTATAAGATATTACAAAACTATGCAAGTTAGATACCAAAAAAATATTTAAAGAATGTAGCTGGGTTGTCAAAATTGAAACTAAATGTACATATATTGTGTGTGAGTATAGATAACACTTTTTGATAATATCTACATAATATATTACAAGAGTTCAAGTTAAGAAGTATATTGACTATAATGAAGTAAATCATCTCATGATTTGGTTTTCCTTTTCTTTTATCAAATGAACCTTTAACCCCCTTTAACTCCCAAGATCTGATTGCTAATTCTCCTCTCCAACTGCTACAAATTTCTTTGTAAATTTTGTTATGAGAAGATAACTTCCTCTACTTAATAATGATTAAGTAATCCTTTGTAGCTGCAGCAGATAACATGTCTTCTTAATTCAAAGCTGAATTGCATTTTATTTTACAGGTGGCTGACACACCTACCTTGCAAACAAGGTACATTATAATTTATGATTATTAGCAATCATACAGAGTGCTTGACACAATTCTTTGCACGATTCATGTAATGCAATCACAGGAGCTGCAGACTTTCAACTAATAGAGAACAGGACCAAATTTGTTACTGAGCTATTATTCTCAATTCATGAATTTATAAACAGCAGAGTGTTGGCACAAGTCATCTTTGAAAGCCAACAAATATGTCACCAATTAGAAATGGAAACCATACCTTTACAACCTTCCTGGCTTTTGGATTTATCAACAACAATGGTGAGTAACAAAAAAGTCACTTAACACAATATCATCATTCATATTTTTCTTTTACTCTTAAATACAGGCAATGTGCAAAATTGACCTCTAAGTTTATAATATTGTGCTTAACAGTTTTCTGAAACTGCTCAAACTGCAGCTGTAATAACGAGGCAGATTGATGATGTTTACATTGCCAGGAATAGCTTCCATGTGCTTTTTTTTCCTGAAAAAACATGAAGTTTATGAGTGGTAGCCCTTCATTAACTATTTCATCCCCAAGATCTAGGCATCAGTTCTCTAGAATGTTAGCCTTGTTTTCTCTCATACTTAAATAAGTCTAATAATTGAGTAGGGAGTGAAACAAAGTCCCCAAGATGATATATGTAATTTTTCCTATGTCCCATCTTCCCTCTGTTGGAAGATGTATTGACATTGTAAGGACAAATACACTCTTGGCAGTGAAAGGGTTAAAATGTCTTCATTTTACATGTATGTGACTTCTATATTCAGATATGTGAGGAAATTACATTTAAAAGTTGAAATTTAAAATATTAAAATGTGTAACACTATGTGTGGGACTAATAGCATGCACAGCACATAAAATGTACTCTTGAGTCTTATATGGCTCATAGTATTTTCCTCTTTTTTAAGATATGGCACGAGATCCAACCAGGTACACGTAGAGTAGGTCACTAAACATGTATATTTGTTGAAAAGTATAGCTTAATGGCAATAGAAATTCCTAACATTAGCAATGACAACTGAAATCTGAACATATCAGATTAAGGCTGTCACACACTGCTTTCTATCCAAGCTTAGTTCCTTCTTAAACTTACTACACAGGGTGCTGAAGAACTTTGAAAGTTCAAGATACTAACATTACAAGAACTTGTGTTAACTGTTAAAGAATTAATTTTGGTGTATTTTAAACATAGCACATGTAGACTCAGTTGGAAAAGCTAAAAAACCCTAGAACATATGAATGTAAATCCTTAACTTCAGAGTAATTTGTTTAGCACTTAATGTTGGTTTACATCACCATTATTGTACACAATATATTACGAGTTGACACATCTGTTCAAACCCAAAAAAATAAGCAATGGTTTTTGAAAAACTTCAAATGTACAAGTATTAGACATGAATCATTTAAATTTTCTTACAAATAAGTTTCCTTACGACTTCCAAGAACTTTATTAGGTTAAATCCATCTACTACCAAATGGTCAATTACCAGTAAGACTTAAGATGTTTCATGATGTAACCATTAGATTTCTGTCATCAAATTTAGAACTACAGTATTCTGGTTTAACTTGACAGTAAAAAATGCACAACCTTAACAAAAATTGGAGTTAGAGTTGCTAATCACTGTTTCAAGAAAAGCTTTCAAACTTTTTGAAGGACTTTGTCCACTGAATATCATCATAGGACACATGTATTTATCAGCACAAGAAAGCTAATTCTTGTGTCACGCAGGTAATTATTACAGCTTACAAGACAGTAAATCTATCAGTATGGTCATGGTTCATTGCAGAATGGAATAAATGTCTTTTCTCTTGTGACTGAACAGTCTCTTTTCAAAATGATTAAAAAAAATTGTGCAGGCATGAACACTTGATGGAATTGTGTTACACAGACACCAGAATTGTGTGACACAAAGAATGGTGATTTGTGTGACATAGAGAACTGTGAACTGTGTGACTTGAAAGTGAAGTGATACAAAGTCAGGCATGACTCACTGATACAGTTTTATCCAAACAATTCTTCCTTCCATCAGGAACAAACAACTATCAAATCAGACATCCTTTGAAATC
Organism: Pocillopora damicornis; assembly: GCF_964200805.1. Lineage (NCBI taxonomy): Eukaryota > Metazoa > Cnidaria > Anthozoa > Scleractinia > Pocilloporidae > Pocillopora > Pocillopora damicornis. Next base: position 3,746,771 of record NC_142679.1, on the reverse strand, counting down.
CTTTCACTCCCAGGAGTGACTAAGAAGTAATTTCTCACAACAGTAAAATATCAAGCTGCTAGGTTAGGGAAATAAAAAAAAATGTCAACAAGAGAATATTATCTGATCCACCAATAAAATTCCAAGAACTAACACTACCTTTAAAGAACTATGTTGCAGACAGTAAGGATAATTGCTAATGCATTCTTCGGGCGTGAAAGGGTTTAAAGAGACATCTTTCCATAGAGTGACAGATTCAAACTGATATGGAGATACAAAAGGATCAAAAATAAAATCTTTGAAATAAAAAATAATAGAAGTAATGTTAAACTTATGACCAATTTCTTGATCAAAGTCATTATCAAAACATACAGACCAAAGTTTATTTTTCAACTACTTAAAATCCTGAGCGACAAACAAAGAAAAAAGGAAATTACTTTCGTGATACTTTGTTTGTAAATTAAAACTGTTTGCCTTTATAGGCCACAGTATAACACCTTCACATATGGAAAAAATCTAAATAATTTTACTTAAACTGCTATTTGAAAAAGTATTTTCAAACCTTCCAAAATCTTCAAAACTCCCTATCAACTTAGTACTCCCTGTAGTACTTCAACAAAAGTTGTGGATTAAAGCTATATAAAAAATTAGGATTTTCCTTATGATTTTCAGGGTCAAACTGGATTTTTAGAGAATCTGAGGAGTTTTCAAACACATTTTTAGACAATAATGTTCAAAAGATAATACAAAAACAAATGTATGTGTTTCATAAAAGCTTCTTCGATGTTCTTACACTGTTTCCAAACAGGCTTCTTCCACATAATTACTACTACAAGCCTTTTTAGCATCGTTGAAGGGCCTCCATGCTAACTGTTTAGTGTTATTACTGTTTGTTTTAAGGAGAATTCTGTAAGGAGAAAAAGCTAACACTTACTTCGTCTAGTAAATGAATTATTTAGAATCAGTTTAAAGGTGCTTCCATGCAATTTCACTGGGGGGAATCTGGCATTTAATGAAAATTGTGTGATTATTTTAAAAATTGAGACATCTGGAATTTGTAGGAAAAAATTCTACATTTTAGGAAATAAAAAAAGGAGATTTCTAAATATTATTTTGAGATTTTTCTAGATTTCTGTATCTAGGCCCATTGTAGATTTTCATGGCTACAATTGAATACCTAATCTATCTTTGAGTGGTGCAACTGAGATATCAAAAATAAACACGAGATGAAGTTCTATTTCAGAAGCTTTCAATTTTCAGCAGCCGCATTAAACAAACAAACAGACAAAAACAGGGACAGAAGTAAAACAGACAGCAACCCCCCTTCCTGAACTGACTCCCAGCAGCTAATCCTCAAGTAAGATCACATACTGGTATGTGTTATTGACCAAGTGTGAGGTTAAAATCACTGGATATTTGCCAAGTTCTTTTATTGTGATTTTGTCGACCAAGACATAGTCAAGGTCCCTGTAATTGTCACTAAACAAGCTTGATCAATAAAGGATATATTAAATAGCCAAACTAATTCGCTTTAATATGTGTAAAGAATTACTCTATTTCATGGGATGAGAAAGAAAGCCAACCATTTTTGTAGCACAAAAAACCAACAAGTTTCTCATGTTTTCTTTACTTTAGCTGTCTTTTGCTGCTTTTTGTTACTCCATTGCCAGCACTATTCAAAAATCAGCCACCCTGCCTGATTGGGTAGCCAATCAGAGAACAAGGTTCACCTCAAGTTGCCCACAGGTACTGACAATGATATGATAAATATGCACTATTGACCAAGCATGAGGTCAAGATTGGATCTTGGCCACATTCTATTTTTGCATTTTTATTGACTGAGACAAAGTCAGCATAGTAAGATTAAGAATAACTGGTTTGTCTCGACAGCCAGAAAAAAGAAATTAAAGCGTGTTTGTAGCACTATAAACCCATGAGAGTCATTTAAAGTTTTCTTTGCTTACTTTGTTCTTCCCATTTTTGCCAGTCAATCATCATCATAGTAGAAAAATTATGAACTTTTAAGTACCCTCAAAGCCATCTACTTCTTGTGCAGAATCAAGGCAGCTGATTCTGAGCAAGCAAAGCAGACCCATCTTGACTGCTTGGATAGCCAATCAGTATATAAAATTTGCTTCACACTGCCTATGCACACTGCCGGATGTATGATAATGCGTCTCATTGGTTGACTTCCTTTCCTGACTGGGTCAGTTTTACCACACTTTCACTTTAATGTCTACATGTAAATCTCTACGGACAATGACTTGTATCTCAGTGGCGGACTACTTTGACCTACAAACCTTAGAATCTATACTTTCCACAAGTTTTACAGTTCAAATTACTTAATTTATCATGCGTTTACCAGTAAATTATGCTAACAGACGAGTTGATCATTGAGGAATCAAAGTAAAAGACGAGAGAGGGTCTCGATTGCTACATTAAGTTAAGAACAAAACGTTTTGATCTACGCGTGATCAAATTTGAAGAAAATAGAAGTTCAACGTCGTTTGCAGCCGTTAAAATCATAATAGGCACATAAAAACGTGTTCACGATTCATCGGGAAAGATGGCTACTAGGTCTGCTAGCTCGAGCTACATAAACAACAGACCCGCTGAAAACGATGAACCTAGTACATGCTAGGGCCAGAATCTACAGGCGTTAGTTTCCATTGTAAGAACAACGTACAGATTTTTTCTGTTTATCTTACCTTACCACTATAATTTCTCACTTCAACCATTTCCAGAACACACGCAGGCTTAGGACATGCGCAGTTACTGTATATGCGCCGCTTGACTTACAAACCTGAAACTGGGAACTAATGCAGCATCTGGGAAAGTGAGACGCGATCTAAAAATTCACCAACTCACACTTAATTGAAATTATTCCTTCCAGATCTAACTTTGGCGAAAGCAGAACGCGCGAAGGAGTCTTCCTTTCAAAAACTTTATTTTTTTACCCTGACCGGCTGTAGAGCTCGATCATTGTCCGTAAGCCAGGATGATGTGCAAGGTAATTTTACAGCCTAAATTGAAAAGGTCTCACGGGGCTTGATTGCAAAAGACTCCTTTTTTTGTCTTTTCTTTTTTTTTTTCTCAATAAAAAGCCGTTCTTATTATTCCTTTTTAGCCCAAACGGGTCGCCTCTGGGAACCAACTAGCAAAATTTTTGTCTGTCACTTAGGTTGACTTCAAGATCTCCGCATGCTTAAATATCACCGCGGCGCAGATGTGACCACGTAGAATTTCCTTTTTTTACCATTAATTTTTTCACGTATGGCTGCACATGCCTCTTACACGGAGTGGAATAACTGCGCCGCCAAGGAGTTGGGACGCTATGAAAATTATACGTTTAATTTTTTTACAATCCGATGTTTGTTGCACAATCTCGGAAAATAACGAAGACCGTTATGGCGTAAATCGTACCCTTCGAAATTTTCAAACGTGTGGAATCTCGGTAGTGATTAGGGTCAGATAAATCATACTGAGATTATTTTAGTCAGAGCATCGAGCATAATGCCGGCATAATGAGTAAAATTCTTAAGCAGCTCCCTTGAAGTTACAGTTTGACAAGAGATGATAAGTCCTGTAGTCTAAGGACTATCAATAGTTAGCCTGCTTTTCTTGCATGTATTTAAGGTATTTGACCAGTTAAATGTTGTGATATGAACTTCGGTGAGCCTTTTATTCTCTGCAAACGGTGGTAGGAATGGGGAAAAGAGCTATTTAATTGCACATAATGAAAATTTTTGGCATAATGTTTTTCAAATGCGTTTTTTTTCCAAAGGTGACGCTCAAAAGTGTAATGCTCAAAATTTTCGAGTATAATCTATATGACTCTAGCAGTGATACGATTCAGTTCTAGGTAGTCTAGGCATGAAACAAACGAGAGATAAATGCCCCACTAGAATTGAGTTTTGAACAATTCATGCGCGTGTAATGAGTGCATTAGAGTCCTTTTTTTTTTGCTTGTAAGAATGTTGGTGCGTGCGAGATTTCGGAAGCAGGTTGTACTCACGAGAGCAAAAAGCACGCGGGCGTGAAAAGAAGCTTTACTTTTTCAACGCAATCTTGCCATCCACGTTGGCTGGCTGGCTGGCTGGCTGCCTGCAAACTTTTCTCTTTTTCGCTGTAGAAGATTAACGCTGAAAAAATTGATCAACGGATCGAATTGAATTTCTTGAGAATGTAGCCTTCTTATACAGACGTATTTCCGGTTGTCGCTTCTTTCAGGAAATGTATCTGAGTGCGGCGGCTTAGGAAAGGTTTTAAAGTTTTGTAAAGGAAACTTCGATATGTCAGCATTTTGCTCTTATATTCTAACGAACAATTTCTTAACCCTTTATGAACTATCCCGATCAGGCTAAGCTTTTATAATTTAAATATATATTCGTTGACTGAAATAATACCACAAAAGATAGATGTAAGTCAAGAGTCTTGCCTCACTTCAAAAGGACTTTCTAGGCATCCATCTGAAACGCCCCGTTCAACCAAAAAATACAAAATTAAAGTACCTGTATCCATGAGCACTTGCGAACAACTCCGAAGATAATTATAATATACTGGAAAGCGTAATGCTCCGCAGTATCTCACGGTCTGTCAGTCTTCATAAACAAAACAAAGATAGTTCAAAGGCAGCAGAGGCGCTCTGTAAACTTCTAAATTCAAACTGCAGCTCTTTCAACGACTTGGATCATGTTGAGAACCTCAAAGCAAAATTTGAGTGGCTTTAAGTTACAGAGTTGACTTTCTTGTGTTCTGAAAGGCACGTGCATCATGAACATGACAGAGGCTCCGAATGAGACCGAACATGATAACCTACAGTAGCGGTATATTTATGTGACAGGCCTTAGCACGAGGTAATGATAATGAGTATTTATTCTATCAACGAGTTGTCTCTATGTACAGTGTCTCGGCCAAAAAGCTATCAAGCTGAAAGACGTCTAGGTTCACTCAGCGTCTATTCACTTTCATAACTGACTCGTTAATTTAATGTATCAACTCTTGAAAATTAAATTCGACGATTACAAAACGGTCTGTGTCCAAACGAAATACCAGCAGTCTAAGAGCTAAAAGCTTTCCACTTTGCGGTTTACTGGCTTTTAAAGCTTGCTCAGTGATAAAATAACAGCTAAAACACGTTTAAAATGAGCCAAATTTTAGATAAGAACCACGCGAGTAATAACGTAACAAAGAAATTTAGGTCCAACAATTTAAAAAACATCCAGTGATAAATGGTTTTAACACAAATTAGGAAATAATCTGAGAATTTCGGAGAGATTTAGGCCATATTTATCATGGCACGATACCTACGTATTTTGGGGCACGCCTGGGCATGTCCACGAAAGGGACCTACCCACAGTAATTTGATTGGATAGAATTGATGAAAATCGACATAAGAATAGGGACGTGAACTTTGCGCCAAAAGCGAATAAGGAGTGAAATGTTGCACTAGCGCCAATTTCGAACGGTGCTGGCTAAGTGCTGTAGACGATTCATCCACTGTAGCTGATGCGGGCAAAAAAGGTGAATTCATATACTAACTTTTGCTTTACAATTAGCAGAAAAAAATTGAAATAAACAAAATGCATTAAAACAGGCATGAAGTGGAATGATTTACATATCTGAGACACAGATCAAAGTTGTTCAAATACCGTGGCGAAAAAACCTTCTTGCCAATTAGATATGCATGCGTACTCAAACTCGTCACTGCATATTCTTGAAGACTTATGGGGTGATAAGGAATCACAGTAAAAATAGTATGGTCTCTGGAAGTCTTTGTAACCAAGAAACTCTTCAAATACAGCCTTGATTTCTATCGCATACACCAGCCATTTCAAATTACAGATATCATATATGTAACTGAAAAGTAGCTTGTGTACATCAGTCAAACTTGCTCGAATGGTTTATGAGATATTTTGATTTCCTTATTTTCTGGGACAAATAAAAAGATTTCCGCGCTGTACATACGTAAAGCAGCAATAGCAAACTTTGCCCTAAGACTTTTCCGCATATTAATCGTAGTGTAACAAACCTATCATCATAATAACTTCAGTGTTATGTTTAATCATTTTGCAATAAGGGTAGGGCTTAACAATAGTGATAACAACAATTCCTGCGTCGACATGGATTCTTAGAGTCAAGGATTCACGTTTTTCTTGGCTAATGATCATAATGATCATACTTATGTCATAACTTGAACTTACAGTCCTCGAATCCAGTTAAAGGTCCATCATCCAGTACTAATCATAATCGCGTGACAGTCTGAATAGTTGAACAGGATATATTTATACAACAAGTATGAACGGAATGTATTTCGCATTTAGGTTTTCTTCGGAAGTTAGCCCTACTGTGGTCACAGAAAAACAATTCAACAATGAGTAACCTTTGTCTTACACAATTCTAAGGTTTCCTTTCGAAATCCTCTGACCCCAACTTGAAAGACAACCCTGCCATAGGAAATTACGTACGAAGATGTTTTTAATCGTATGTGCACTTGGACAAATACAGCATCTCATTAGAAAAATTTCCAATATAATCTAAGCGCGAATTATACAGAGAAAGTGCACAAAAAAATGAACAGTGCTAAGACTTCTAAGTATCCACATGGGCAGTGATGTAGTGCCAAAGACACGATGAATGATGCAACATGTTCAAACGGGTGTAATGTTACAATAAATCACGACTTGCAACCTTTTTATTCAACCTTCTTATTCCAAAGAGAGTAGCCAAGTATGTCTGAATGTATAATAAAGACTAAAAGAAAGAAAGCGCGAATGTTGAACAATCGACACGATCAAGCTTATGAGTAACCAATCAGGCGGCGGGCAAACTCCGATCTAGGCATAAATCTGCCTCCGGTGATCAAAACGCTTTCGTCGTGATTTTCGAACGGCACCAGCATTACAGCACAGTTGTTAGCATAGAAGTGACTGCCACCCTTAACATCCCTGAGTGATTTTCAGAAAATCATGTTTTAATCCAAAACGCAAAACCCCCACAGTTTGATACCGGATGTGCCAGATATCGAGTTTAAGTCAAGATTTTCCATGTTTAAGATTCGAAAATGAAATATCGGGAGTCTCCGACATATATATGTATATATATATATACCCAGCACGTATATGAGTGCAACGAGCAATGTTTAGAGTAGTATGATTAAGTGATAATTACGCTTCTCGCACAAGGATTATAAGAACTGTTATGTAGAATTTCTGTTCTGGTGGCAAACATGTGCGCCAAGTAGCTCTATAATGGCTAGAGATAGTCAGTTATACATGAAACTCACCCCAATACCCAAATTTGAGTAAGTATTAGTAGTACTATAGCAAGAGTTAACGTGCTGTACCTCAAAAAATCTGCCTCACGCGACATCATCAATACCACCGTTCGATTTTCATGGCCTATGTGAAACAATCTACTGGGTAAATATGATTCGTCAGCGAGAAATTCATCCCGGAACCACGAAGGAGACGCTAGGCAGAGCATGTGAACTTGGTCACGATGGCATACATGTCTAAATCTGTCACGTGACAGACCATTTATTAGGGTCCAGCTGGATGAGTACAATCAATAGAAAAGGCAGTTGGACAATTCCTTTATGTTATCACACGTGGCAGGTCATCGATCATAACTTATCTGTTTATAAGTAAACATTTTTGATGTTGGCTAGTCGTAACTAACAGAATCGTTATGATAATTATTAACTAAGAGATATTTTCGTGACAAGCGTAAATTATGTAGGTAATAAGGATGATCGTTTAGAAGAAAGTGCACAAAATTAAAAAGGGGAAACTTGACGAAGAGTTGCATCGTAGGATTAGTACGGTATGGTACAGCATGCACAGTGTTTTTATACGGCCAGTCGTCAGGTTTTCATGAATTTTTCAGACAACAATTGATTACAGCTCGTTCGCTTTGGAATACGTTCAGAACCTAACCTTTTCTAATGATTTCAATCACGAACTCCAGCTCTGCTCATGTCCTTTCCCTCAATAATTATATTCCTTTCTTGTATTTTCTTTACTCGCACTGCTGGTTATTGTGCTCGAGTTGAATACGCGAAATACACGTTAGGGGGATCATATGCTTTAAATAAAAAGAGAAACAACAATATTTTGCGATGGGAACGAGCCCAGAATGCATTTGCCACATAGAAAAGGCTACAAAATACTTCATCGATGATGATTACTTCAATATTCGTTACCATCAAGGTTATTTATGAAGTTATATTTTTGCGGAATAAACACTTATGTCGGCACCCTTTCACAATGTGGTTCTCACGCACGCGATACTCAAATTCAGCGATGACTCAAAAGAAGTCAGGGAATACGGGATTAGAATGTATAGGGAAGATTTTATTTGAAATACAGTGCATTTATTTAATGGTAATCTGATTTCCTTTTTCGGTTTTGAGAATTTTGTCTCTGGAAGGATGTTGTTCGCTTGACGTTGTAAATTCGCTTTTACTGCTGTTAACCAACTCGATAAGTGTGTAAAAAGACAAAAATGCTCTTACCTCATATAGCAGTGACACGCGATAATAAATCTATCTGTAGTCAGTACTACATGATTCCTTGCTTGAGTTTCCATTTATTCCAACACACTCTCACACGCTGCGTCATTATTCATAAACTGCGCATGACAGGTGAGAAATGAAATGAGTTAAAACAGGAAACCATCTTGAAGGTCACGAGGTTTTAAGGAACCGGAGTATTACCAATGACCAACAAGAATGACTGCTACAAAACTCAAAAGGCTAAGATCACAAAGTGTTCTGGATGCATACATTGTAGCGCGTGTCGAGTCAGGAGTCAAGACGAAGCGAAGAGAGTTTTTTTCAAAATTATTGCTTTTAGTTGAAATTGCACCGAAAATGTAATAGAAGTATAATAAAGATTATCTACCACACCAACTGAAAAGCTTCCCATGCTAAGATTGGATATTGTATCAGAGTCTTGAGAGTCACTGAAGTCCTCAAATCAGCGCCTAAGGCCTTCAGTATTTCAAATTTATGATGACACGTTATGAAGCCACTTGGTCGAGATAGGAAACGTTAAATCAAATAAGGAAGAGAGGTTTATTCGATAATAAAGTTAAAGACACGAGAGGAGTGAACTCAAATCGAACTTATACCAAAGCAGTAATAAAACAAAGAAATAAACAAGTTACTTACGAGGTAGTCCAGATAGGGAAAAATCAATACATACGGAATAATAACGAAAAAATCAGATGATGAATAATCTTAAAAACACGCTAGACACTAGAGCAATAATCAGAAGGGAATCAAGTCAAGGCAGGCGAGATACAAGAATAAATATTGCGGTAAGAAATATTTTGTTAGAGCCAATAAAATTGCCGACGAGGCGTATTGTGTCGAGTTGGCTTTAACAAATGCAATCTCGTATGCGAATAAAATAATTGTTTTATTAAATTTTTATTAAATCCCGAACGTTTGTATATTTGGGGTATCTTTTCAGTTCTGCAACAGTTGGCGCAATGCGTTTCCATATAAGGTAATGCGGAATATGAGCTGCTAACCGGAGTTGAGTGAACCCAGCAATCAGAACATTCGGGGTTTAAAATTTAATAGTAACGTATTAGTATTTATTATTCAACAGCACTAAGTAGAAGATAAATAACGCGCGAATTGAGTAGAAATACCACTCAGTCAATAAATACGCATTCCCACTCTAATCGAGATACCAAGTTTTGATTAAATAAAGAATATTTCCAATGCAAGAGAAAATAAAGTTAGAACTACATGAAACATATCCTCAAATCACGCGAAATACTTGCGTTAGATTCAGGTGAGGAATATTCCCAAAGCGTCTGAGATACGAACGCAACATTAGGGCTTATTAGAGAGAGGGACTATTAGAGAGGGGGCTTATTAGAGAGAGGGCTTATTAGAGAGAGGGGCGATCCAGAGAGTGTGGCTTATTATAGAGGGAGACTTACAAACGACGAGGCTCATTAGAGAGGGAGCTTATTAGACAGGGTGGGTTATTAGAGAGGGGGGATTATTAAAAAAGAGACTTATTGGAGAAGGGGATTATTAAAAAAGAGGCTTATTAGAGAGAGGGAATTATTAGAAAAGAGACTTATAAAAGAGGATGGTCTATTAAGGATAGAGACTTATTAGAGAGGACTTATTAGAGATGGGGCTTATAAGAGAGAGGGCTTATTAAAGATGGAGCTTATAAGAGAGAGGGCTTATTAGAGATGGGACTTACAAGAAAAAGGGCTTATTAGAGATGGGGCTTATAAGAGAGAGGGCCAAGATGGAGCTTATAAGAGAGAGGGCTTATTAGAGATGGGACTTACAAGAAAAAGGGCTTATTAGAGATGGGGCTTATAAGGGAGAGGACTTACCAGAGATGGGGCTAATAAGAGAGAGGGCTTATTAGAGATGGGGCTTATGAGAGAGAGGGGTTATTAGAGATGGGGCTTATAAGAGAGAGGGCTTATTAGAGATGGGGCTTATAGGAGAGAGGGCTTATTAGAGAGGAGGGCAACCTGGAGAGTGTGCCTTATTTAAAGAGGGAGACTTATAAACGATGAGGCTTATTAGAGATGGGATTGCTTATTCGAGGGGGGCCTATGAGAGAGGGGAGCTAATTAGAGAGGAAGGCTTTTTAGGGAGGGGAGCTAATTAGAGAGGGGGACTTATCAGAGAGGGCAGCTTATTAGAGAGGAAGGCTTATAAGAGAGGAGAGCTAACTAGAGAGGGGGGCTTATATAATGGAGAGGAGCTAATTAGAGAGGGGGCTTCATAAAAAGGGGAGCTAATTAAAGAGGGGGACTTATAAGAGAGGGGAGCTTATTAGAGAGGGGGACTTACAAGAGAGGGGAGCTTATTAGAGAGGAAGGCTTATAAGAGAGGAGAGCTAACTGGAGAGGGGGGCTTATATAATGGAGAGAAGCTAATTAGAGAGGGGGCTTCATAAAGAGGGGAGCTAATTAGAGAGGGGGAATTATAAGAGAGGGGAGCTTATTAGAGAGGAAGGCTTATAAAAGAGGAGAGCTAATTAGAGAGGGGGGCTTATATAATAAAGGGGAGCTAATTAGAGAGGGGGGCTTATATAATAAAGGGGAGCTAATTAGAGAGGGGGCTTCATAAAGAGGGGAGCTAATTTGAGAGGGGGCTTATAAGAGAGGGGAGCTAATTAGAGAGAAAGGCTTTTTAGAGAGGAGAGCTTATCAGAGAGGGGGCTTAATAAAGAGGGGAGCTAATTAGACAGGGAGGTTTATAAGAGAGGAGAGCTTATCAGGGAAGGGGCTTAATAAAGAGGGGAGCTAATTAGACAGGAAGGTTTATAGGAGAGGAGAGCTTATCAGAGAGGGGGCTTAATAAAGAGGGGAGCTAATTGGAGAGGAAGATTTATAGGAGAGGAGAGCTTATCAGAGAGTGGGCTTAATAAAGAGGGGAGCTAATTAGACAGGAAGGTTTATAGGAGAGGAGAGCTAATTAGAGAGGAAGGCTTATATAATAGAGGGGAGCTAATTGGAGAGGAAGGTTTAAAGGAGAGGAGAGCTTATCAGAGAGGGGGCTTAATAAAGAGGGGAGCTAATTAGACAGGAAGGTTTATAAGAGAGGAGAGCTAATTAGAGAGGAAGGCTTATATAATAGAGGGGAGCTAATTGGAGAGGAAGGCTTATAGGAGAGGAGAGCTTATCAGAGAGGGGGCTTAATAAAGAGGGGAGCTAATTAGAGAGGAAGGTTTATAAGAGAGGGGAACTAATTAGAGAGGAAGGTTTATAAGAGAGGGGAACTAATTAGAGAGGAAGGTTTATAGGAGAGGAGAGCTAATTAGAGAGGAAGGTTTATATTAGAGGAGAGCTAATTAGAGAGGGTATTATAAGAGAGGAGAGCTAATTAGAGAGGAAGGTTTATATAATAGAGGGGAGCTAATTGGAGAGGAAGGTTTACAGGAGAGGAGAGCTTATCAGAGAGGGGGCTTAATAAAGAGGGGAGCTAATTAGACAGGAAGGTTTATAGGAGAGGAGAGCTAATTAGAGAGGAAGGCTTATATAATAGAGGGGAGCTAATTAGAGAGGAAGGTTTATAGGAGAGGAGAGCTTATCAGAGAGGGGGCTTAATAAAGAGGGGAGCTAATTGGAGAGGAAGGTTTATAGGAGAGGAGAGCTTATCAGAGAGGGGGCTTAATAAAGAGGGGAGCTAATTAGACAGGAAGGTTTATAGGAGAGGAGAGCTAATTAGAGAGGAAGGCTTATATAATAGAGGGGAGCTAATTGGAGAGGAAGGTTTATAGGAGAGGGGAGCTTATCAGAGAGGGGGCTTAATAAAGAGGGGAGCTAATTAGACAGGAAGGTTTATAAGAGAGGGGAACTAATTAGAGAGGAAGGCTTATAAGAGAGGAGAGCTTATCAGAGAGGGGGCTTAATAAAGAGGGGAGCTAATTAGAGAGGAAGGTTTATAAGAGAGGAGAGCTAATTAGAGAGGAAGGTTTATAAGAGAGGGGAACTAATTAGAGAGGAAGGTTTATAAGAGAGGGGAACTAATTAGAGAGGAAGGTTTATAGGAGAGGAGAGCTAATTAGAGAGGAAGGTTTATAGGAGAGGAGAGCTAATTAGAGAGGGGGCTTTATAAGAGAGGAGAGCTAATTAGAGAGGAAGGCTTATATAATAGAGGGGAGCTAATTGGAGAGGAAGGTTTATAGGAGAGGAGAGCTAATTAGAGAGGGGGTTTATAAGAGAGGAGAGCTAATTAGAGAGGAAGGCTTATAAGAGAGGAGAGCTTATCAGAGAGTGGGCTTAATAAAGAGGGGAGCTAATTAGAGAGGAAGGTTTATAGGAGAGGAGAGCTTATCAGAGAGGGGGCTTAATAAAGAGGGGAGCTAATTAGAGAGGAAGGTTTATAAGAGAGGGGAACTAATTAGAGAGGAAGGCTTATAAGAGAGGAGAGCTTATCAGAGAGGGGGCTTAATAAAGAGGGGAGCTAATTGAAGAGGAAGGTTTATAGGAGAGGAGAGCTTATCAGAGAGGGGGCTTAATAAAGAGGGGAGCTAATTAGAGAGGAAGGTTTATAAGAGAGGAGAGCTTATCAGAGAGGGGGCTTAATAAAGAGGGGAGCTAATTAGAGAGGAAGGTTAATGAGAGAGGAGAGCTTATCAGAGAGGGGGCTTAATAAAGAGGGGAGCCAATTAGAGAGGAAGGCTTATAAGAGAGGGGAACTAATTAGAGAGGAAGGTTTATAAAAGAGGAGAGCTAATTAGAGAGGGGGGCTTGTATAAGAGAGGGGAGCTAATTAGAGAGGGGGTTCTTTTAAGAGCGGGAAGCTAATTGGAGAGGAAGGTTTATAAGAGAGGGTGGCTTATTTGATAGGGGGTTTATTAGAGAGAGAGGGGCTTATAAGAAAGGGGGTTATTAGAAGAAGGGCCTATTAGAGAGGGGGCTTGTTAACGATAGGGGCTTATTAGAGAGGGGTCTTATAAAAGAGAGGGACTCATTAGAGAGGGGCTTAATAGAAAAAGGGGGCTTATAAGAGATGGGCTTATTTGATGAGGGTTTTATTAGAGAGGAGGACTTGCCAGTGGGTTCGATGTTGTGTTTCATTGCTCGGTGGTGTGACTGCGTAGACTCGTGCTTAAATGAGGTGCGAAACCTGTGAATTTATCTGAAGGCCAAAAACTAAACTCGAAGTTTGTTCTTACGCGAGTTACCTCTGCTTAAACGAACTCATATGGTTCGTACAGTAGTAAAACTTTCGTGAAAATTGACCAGAATTTTTGTAAGATATCAACACATCAAACTGCGAGAGGCTTTCGCGAAATTCGGAGTATTTCCCGAATGACGTCATGGAGCGTCAACAACCGAAAATTTTCTATTATCCAACTTCAAAATAGATTTTCTCAACAAATAAGAACATCCGAAAAGCCTCAAACTCTTCGCCAGCCTACTATCTACTGAATGATGCTGTCCAGTTTATTTGAAGGTGCGTGGTAACGCAGAGGCTCGTAATTTAGTGAAGTAAACACCGTCAGTTTTGTGTTTTTAAAAAGGCCTCTTTGCGCGCATGCGAAAACGAAAACTGTGAGAACTATACCTATAAACTTTAAAATGACATATATTTTTCCACGGTTTCTATAAAAGTAGTGCACGAAAGACGAATTTTCCCGACTGTTTTCTCAGAATCGAATGAATTTATTCGATTCTGAGAAAATCAAACAGTTCATTTGTTGACCATTATTCCAACATCTGTTTACAGATCACAAAAGCGCAAGATATGAATATTGGAAAATGAAGCAATCTCCAGTTAGATGATTATTTCTTTGGCTCAGGGAAATCGTCAAAACTGTTTCGCATCTCTGTATTTCGCTAGGCGCAACTAACTTGAACACTTCACTTTTCAAACTTTGGATAATCTGCAGTTTTTTTCGCAGGTTTGGCTGCATGTCGAGTTACTGGCGGGACAATTTTGCAAGCTTTTGTTAACATGATAAAGTTTTCTCACGAGCTGAGTTTGGTCAATTTGGTAAGAGACGAAAGATATCAACAACTTTAACAACTATCGAAATCAATTTAGAGCTCAGAACAAGGTTTCTGTGCCGCCGAGACTAAAATGATGCATTTTGCATTCAAGTGTTTTTCGGACTGGCATCAAACGGTTAACTGTCTCCTTTCCCTGAGGTTGCTATTGGAGAAAAAGATCGTCGCCGCGAGGCTGATAGGCAAGTATTGAAAAGTGTCTGACTTTATCAGTTGTTTTTGTTAAAGCCTTCATCTGTCGTTTAGAAATTGTTTTCGAGAACAGGAATTGGTTCTCCGTGGTTTCTATGCTACAAAGAATATTGACCGTGTCTAGAGATGAAAGTCTGGGAAGTACTTTACAAGTGTCATACTCTTTCAGCTGCGCCTTCACGTTTGCTCGAATATTTTTCAGAAGTATAGTGAAATCTCTGAATATGCATATTGCGATCTGGAAGGTAGGAATTCAACTAACACGGACAGCATTGCATCCTGGGATTTTTAGATTGGGTGTGTTATAAAGATGGCGGTGAGTAGGATATTTTAGTACTAGGAAAATCCGGTTGACTAGATGTTTAAAACCACACTCCATAAATCTTAGAAATAACAAATTCAAGAAATTCGATTAGGACCGGGAATGACGCATTTCAAAATTAATATGCTATATCAGTAGAATTTCGCATGCTCATATAAATACTATGTTTTCATACGTTAAAGCAGGATTGTCGAGAAGAGATGCTGGTCTCAAATGCAGGAGCTGATAGTCGGAGATCTAGGTATTTTCATTTCACATTCCCACATCATACAATTACGCCTATGCTAATAGAAGTAATATTTATTACTAAGAAAACTACTTTTAATTATTCCCTTTTATCTTTATCATTTCAAAGACATAAACATTAGGTTGCAAGCTACGGAATAAAACAAGAGAACTCGAGATTATGTTCCTTAACAACAGGAGACAATCGATAACAATTCTCGGAAGATTTGACAATTGTAAACACTCCAAAACTGTAAGAGAGGATTCATAGTTGATCCAAGAATTTTTTTCCCAGGAAAACGAAACTGTATACACCTTAATAATGACGGGTCACGGTTTTCTTTATTATCTTTTTTCTTAGTTAAAATTAATCCCTCTAGTCTCCCTTTTGAGAGAAAATTTTGTTGTTTTTTGAACTTGTTGTTTAGATTAGGAAGGCTAATTTATTAAAATTATCAAGTGACCCTGCGATGGAAGAGGTCAAAAAGCACTGACTCAACAACAGAATCAGCATTAACATGGTTATACTACTCCAAGTAACATTTGTTGGTAAAAAAAACTCCGTTATCTTAATCCTCTTTATTTTTTTTTCTGTTTTTCAGAGGCATAAACTTGCAAGTTGAGATGGTGAGTTGGAAAATTTGAAATATTGTTCTTCAAATGGTATGAGATACGTAATTTTAGAAAGAAAGTAACAAATTTTACTAATAACAGAAACTCCAAATATGTAAGGAAGGTCCACAACTTCTGTTGAGAGGGAGAATCCAACCATGTTGATTTTCCAGAAGTTTTTGCATGCTATTTATCTCAAAAGCTCACCCTGGCAACTAAAACCTTTTTTTGTTTGTTTGTTTGCTCACTTGATTTTTTATTTCTTTATCTTTGATGTATGGAAGTTTCGCCCCATTGCAGTGTCGCCCCTTACCACCTTTAGGACGAAATCTCCAGATACCATTACTTCTACACTAAGCTTTTGTGGTAAACATCCCCAGCTGACAGTTTGTCTCAACTTATGGTTAAATCTCAATACTTTCATTCTACATCAATAAAGTGGTCTGTTGTTCTGTAGGCATGGTTGTCTGAGACAAATTTAATTCCACAAAGTCTTTCTAATGCAGAGGTAGGTAATACCCTAAAATATTCTTTCACATCTAATTGCCTCATTGGTGTATGGCAATAAAAATAGTAATTTCAATATTATTGCTTAATCTAGTCTCCTGAGCGAGGTTTTCCAAACTTACTACACCCCCCCTAGAATATCAAAAAATGACTGGTCCATAATGCCATAATACGACAGTCGCGGAATGGTGTAACGTTAAAAAGAAAAGATTCGAAAGTCAAAGTTTTTCACTTGTGAAAGGTAATGCAGACACCTCTTTAATCTTGTTAAGTTAATAACCGGGAAAATATCAAACGCAAAATTAAGTCAACCCGGCTTGAGTTGCGGCAAAGGGACTGAGGAAGTTTAAGATTACATATGCCGATCACGGGCGGAGGAGGATGTTCTCCATCTATTATAAGTGAGAGAGTTTAAGGAAGCTTGCCTGAACCTCCTGCTAATAATCAATAATGTAAGGTAGGGGTTTTGTAACGTTTTGTACCCAAAATTTTTCATGGAAAAAAGGGACTGAAACATCATGAAGGGATAAACGCGCCAAAAAATTGCTCTGTAATAGTTCTAGGGCCCGAAGAAGTTTGCGTTTTTACAAAAGGAAAAAAACATTTCTGCATAATCAGGATGGTGCGGAAGTTTAGGTAGGCAGGAGCACTGGCTAAGTCATCCTGACAGCGTATTTGCGCAGCATATATAATATACCATGCACAAATTCGCTTATAATACTAGAAATAATATTAACAAGTGCAATCAGAACTTTGATTGACTTTCTTGCTTTATTTGTAGGAAAAGAAAGACATAACTGAGTTGCAAGTTAAGGTGGAATACCAACATATCCGAAATCATATACTTCGAATGGTAATAAACCAAAACACATAGATTGTAAACAAATATTAACATTTTTGATTAATGACGGATGCTTAAAATGTTTAAGGAAAAGTTCACAATTTATGTAACACAGGGGTTTGACATAAACAGGTTCAAGTGATTTCATAGAAATTTATGAAAAAAGAATGATAATTCACTTGCAACGATTAAAAAGCTCATGCTTATGTTCGCTGGTATATCACTATTTTCTAGTTGGATCGTCTTTTTTCCTATGATAACTTGGTTCCATTTAAGTGATCATTATTACACAGGTGATCACAGAAGTAACTTCAGGTAGTGATTTAGCTGTTAGAATGATGCTAGCCTATTTTTCCGTCCAGTACAGTCACCATCTCCTTCTGAATATATTCATGCGTTACCAAATAAACCAACAGATGTTTTATGTTAACTTATAATCCTAACTTGATGCCTTAAATTCGTGTAAAATGGGAAGTCTCCTCTTTTATTTTGCAGACTTGAAATACATGGAGACGATAATCAGAAGAACACCAACAAAAAACAAGATATAATTTAGAACAAGGTGTAATATTGGATGCTATCGACTAACTAGGACAGAAGACCTGAAAAAAGCTTTTCTTATAGTGGTGCCAAACTAAGGAACTCCTGCCTGTAGACATTCGCTTCTGCAAATCATTTCCATTCTCTAAAACTATAATCATTAATAATGTTCAGTTCTTCCAGGATAAAGTACAACTGGTTTTCAGTAAAACTACAGTTTTGTGGCTCACCTTGACCACTTATTTTAATTGTTTTAATCTGGATAAAATTGGAAAAACACCAACAAAACTGGAAAACTTATGTCAGAGCTCTATGATATAGGTTTTGATTTCCTATATGACTGTAAACACTTAGTTGATTCAGGTAGTTTTTCGGCGAATCCAATTTTTAAAATCAAAACTTCGATAACTTATAAGTATTTCCTGTTTTTCGGAAACTAGACATCAAAAATTTGAAACATCAAACAAACACTCAAAATCGAAACAAAACAAATTAAACCTAAAAAAGGTTAATCAGAAACATGACGATCAAACTCAGTGATCTGTGGACGTTTTCGGTTTCAACCGATTTACGGCGTCGACATTGTTGAATCTACAAATTCTGACAAATTGTTCTGGAAAAATAATTTAGTATCAGGAATTTTTTGCTTCGTGATTCCGGACATTTTAATTAAAGATTGGTCACAAGCTCTAAGATTATGTGCTTGACGCAAGCAAATTCTTACGTAACCGCAGCAACCCTGATTCGTTCCCAGATCCCGATTAGCCTTGGGAGTCTGGACACGAGGCTAATGTTAAACTTCTTCCAATAATTATAATGCTTTTTGTCCTTCTAAAAATTAAAATAATCGTAGTAAATCATTATTGCTAGGATCTATTGTGGTTTGGCTATTCTTTGGACCAACTTTTTCAATACTTGGCATTATTTCACGCAATCAACGGGAAAATTTCCTTGCGTCGTCGACCCTCTCCCACCACCGCCCTCGACATACCCTCCCCATGTCCTCTGCACCCCTAAGCCCCCAAACAAACGCTTTTCAACCATGAAAAGGCAACGCAATCAAGTAAGTGGTTCATCTACTGATAATTTTTTCGACCAGTTCTCGTATAACATTCTTTTGTTTATTTAAATATACTTTAAAGTTTTCCCGGACTACTTTAAAACGAGTTGGCTTCTATGAAAGTCAAGATGGGTCCGAATTTTCACCTCGTGCTCTTCTTCGCAGTCGTGGCCCGATGTTTCCTTTTCATCGACGCATCGCACCAAGGTAAAGTTGTTCAAATAGCCTCTTCACACCTCAAACCAGCAAATCATAAGCACGAGGCAAACGTAAAAAGAATCCTTTCAACGTTTTCATGAAATAATTCAGGATTTAAGCTTACAGATAAACATCGCGACTCATCGAGCGACGAAGTAAAGTAATATAATAGCTTAATATATTCGAGAACGTGTTTCTACGTATTTTTTCAGTTTTTTTCCCCCTTTCACTGATCACGGACTACCGATAGACATGGTAACCTGGCGCCAAATTTAATTATTTTCGCTGTGAAAATTCAAATTTCCCCAAGTACTCATAAGAACGTTTTTCGTAGTACGAAAGACAAAAGTCGTAAGCGATATTTATCAAGAGCCATTTCGAAGTACAATAATGGTCTTAACGTAGGTTCAATGCGTTGTCTTTGAAATTGGTTTCATGAAAATGTACTTTGTAGTAAGAGCTAGTGGGGATCAGTTCAATCGATGACGGAGTCGTTTTTCACATTTGTGCGTTGTAAACAAAAAGATTAAGCCTACTTAATGAAAGATACGGGAACTATTCACATAACGTGTGCACTATCGTTTCAGGTTGATTAAGGAAGAGCTAGTTCAAGTTATTAAAACCTACGAAAGCGCTTATTCTGCACTTTTTCAGCGTAAACAAAACGTATAAAATTCTGTTCGTTCCGTGCGAACTGTTAGTGGCTCTCAAAGACACGGTTTTCTTCATTTGCATGAACCACATGAACAAACATTGCATAGTGAGATTCAAGTTAGAGATAAATCTTGGAAGAATTTATGCTTTTTCGTTTATCAGTATGTTTTATACTGTGGATCCGAAAAAGAAAGAAAAACCAAGGAAAAAAGCTCCTTTGAATCGTGGAAAACATTCACCAGACAAAATATTTGCTTCGTGGTATTTTTCCAACTGACCGTCCCCTCTAACGCCCACTCCTTTTACGGAAATATTTCGCTTTTCATCTCCTGGTGAGACAAGAATACTTTACATATCCTTTCAGTACTTAGTTGTTTACTTCAACATTTATAGTATGTTCAAGCCATAATAGTATTCCGTAGCTAAATGGGAAGTTTCTTGTACATCATCATTTTATTATTTTGGGTTTTAATTGCTAAAGGAAGTCAATAATGTTTATCAGTATTTTAAGCTTGTTTCTAAAACACAATTATTGTTATTATACTTGGGCTTATTACAATATTTTGATCATCATGGGCAAATAGAAACAATTGCAAAAAATTCCAAATTTTTTTTCTGGTCGCTTCAAGTACGCACGTGCGTATATGCTACGCGCCTGATAGTTATGATTGTAATGAGAAAAACTATAATCATACTAGCAGTACTAAAAGTAATAATAATAAAAAAAAGTAATGATAATGATATTCCTTACCCTCTAGACTCATATTGCAAGCGAAGAGCACCTCACCTTTGTCTGGTGAGATAATTTGGTGTTATCAAATGAGTTGATAGTGTAGATTGGCCATTGTAAAGAGTTTTTAAAGATAACGAAACTCTTCATCCGAGCGAATGACGAAGGACTAATGCTTGAAACGTCAGCTTTAGAAACTTTTTACAACTTATAAAAGTTAAATTTTGCCCCAAAATCCTTCTCTCATTTGTCTTACGCATTGAAATAGTTGGGAATTAAACCTTTCCTTTGCCACATTACGCTAGACACGCGTTCATAAATCTTCTCTCTTATTCTTTTCAAACTCTCGTGCGTAGTGTTTGACCGCTGTATTCTACCAATGCAGCACCACAATTTGTTTAGAATTCATTTATCTGGTGATGAAAAGCGGGAAAGCCCATTCTTGTCATTATGGGTTGCATGCGGATGGCACCTGATCGGCCTAGTTTCAATGTGCAAGATTTCTATACGAACTATCGAGCGAATTAGTAATTGACAAACTTTTATTCTCACCCGTTAGGCTAACTGACTGAAATAAGATTACGGGTTCGTCAAAGGAAATAAGAGATCGTCAGAGTCAAATGGAACAGTTTAATTCTCCCATACATCCAACTGTCTGAAGCTTAGGGGTAACGGTATCATTTTCCATGGTGAGAGGATTCTCTCACGAACGTAGATTATGTCTTGTTTGGACTCTCCTTTGCTTCGAATTGTGCTTCCAAAACGTGGTACAGATCAAAACTTTGCCATGCTGCTCTTCTTTGCTCAAACGAACAAACCAAAGCCATGGTAATTCTCACTATCGTGCAAAAAATGGATCAATGGTTGTTCTATTCTGCACAATTAAAATTATTTTGGTAAGGATGTTGTATGTATGAAAATGATCGTGATAATCTAGGTACTGTCTCTAACGCGGGGTTATTAATTGAACTTTTATTCGATTCTAAAAAATCGAAAAGTTCGGTTGTTTGATGTAAACAGTGGAAAAATTAGGCGATCCCCAATTGGACAATTATTCATTTTACTGAAACTTTTTAAAATTGTTTCGCATCTTCCAGCATTGTATAACTAACTGCTTGTTTGAAACTACACTATGCAGTCAAAGATTTTTCGTGGAAAGGTTTTCGATAGATATCAAAATGAGCTTTAAAGTCTTGTAGCTTACATACACAATGAAAGCTGGCGAATCAGTTGACCTTATCTTAAATTAAGCTGTGTGTAGCTTTATTTTGGAATGATTTTTTTGAATGGCAGGTGTGATAACGTGTAAAGTACCAAAAGGAAAGGTCCAATTACCTTTTCTTGTGAGTGGACGCATTAAGTTGTACTCTAATAATTGGTCTGTCACGTGACAGCTCTGGAAGCAAGATCTAGACAGAGCAATCGCTCTGAGGAAAGGCTAACGCTCGAAACGTCAGCTTTAAACTCTGTACAGTGGCCAGTTTACGTTATCAGCTCAGTTAGTAATACTAAATTACCATCTTTTCTATGCTCCTACAAACTCACTCAAAAACCATCAACCCCTCCCTGAGTTTGGCTTTTGCTTGTGGCTAAATACTTCATTTACAAAGTAACTTGAATGAACAGTCTGTACTCTTCTCACTGTTTAAAGTACAACTTCGAGGAGACATAATTACTGAAAGATACATCGCAACGAAAAACAAAACTGCCAACCTCATTGATGACAAATGGAACCGAATGCCTTATATAAAATATTTTTTCCTGAAATTTTGCGCCCACTAACGTCTCAAAAGGACAAATTAATTTACCTACTTTGTGTCAATATTCTCATGTTTCTAAAATTTCTAATCAGTAGCACCTACCGTTAATTTGTTTTTTTTTCTATTGAAGTCCTCAAAGTGCTGTAATTTTCTTTCGTATGGTACCTACTTTACTGAATGTTTTATCTTATTGTTAGTGTTTCCTATGAATAAGATAAAATAAAAAGTCTCCTACAGCTGCATACAACTAAATTGAACACTTCACTTTTCAAAACTATGGTTAATTGTGTTTCCGTAGGATTGGCTGCATACCTAATAACAGGAAGGAAACTCATAAGCTTTCATTCCCCTGATAAAGCCAGTCTTTTTAAGAACGGATTTTCATAAATTTAGTATGAACAGAAAGTACCAACGGGCTTTATCGAAATCGAAACATAACTCAGAGCAGGGTTTCTGTGACGCGGTTGCATTTTGATCGTGTTGAAATAGAAAATGCCGCAGAGAATTAAATGATTTATTTTCCATCCCACTGTTTTCGGCATAGTCAGCATTTTTTTTTTCATGGAAAACTGAAACAGGATGGTAAACCATAGATCCATGTATCAAACGCACGAGCTGCGAGTGAAAGATCTAGGTATGTTAATCTCACATGAACGCTGTGAAGACGTACATGGAACTTCCAAAGAAAGTGAAATCGTATAGACACCATATAACAATAAAAAGAGTACAAATACACGTAAGAGTCACAATAGTTGTGGCTTTATGTGATGTCGGGTTGTAGAATGACTCGCCCAGTAATCTGGCGGTATGTGTCGAGTGCAACTTTAATGCATAACAGACGGCTTATCCGACGAGAACAAGTACCTTGACCGTGATTTTTTAAAGAGCAACAATGACGAAGAAGTCATCCGACGAAACACTCACCGACCCACTACTGCTATCGACAACAAAACTCTTACGACTACGGCGACTATACCGTACATACTTACAGCCAATAACATCGCGGCAAAACTGACCAATAAGTTTATATAGAGTGGACTTAGAATATTCGACTGACAACAACTATTTACTTGACTCTGATGATGACTTCTGCTCAGGTTGTCGAAACGTCAGTCATCACTGTTGACAACAGTCCTTCTCAGGACTACACTCACCTGGACGATCAAACTACACTATGACAAAAATTACTTTAGATGATTAACTGAATTTTTTTTTGTCTTTATTTTAGACATAAACATGGTGTTGCAAGTTATGGACGAAAATAGAAAAATTCGAGATCATGTTCCTCAAATGGTAGGAGACTCATTGATTTCCGACAGATTTGACAATCGTAAAAGACTCCAAATCTGTGTGGGACAGTTCTTAGTTAATGCAAAAGGGAACTTTCAGGATTTTGAAGAGAGTTTCATGTTTCAAAGAGTGAAAATTATATTTTCTTTAACAAACATCAAACCATCAGGTAGTGTTGCTTTACCATCTGAAGAAGAGGTAGATTCGCAATGGCTTTGTATGTTGTATGTCTCTGGTATAAGAAAGGACGTGGAAGTTCTTTTAGGGAAGCACCCACCCAAATATCTGAAGACAAAGTAGCTCTTTCTCAACGCTTATTGTGACCCTATTATAGCGGACGTACGAACGTCAAACAAGCTGGTAATCAAAATTGGGTGTGGAGGGGGGGAGATCAAAAAAGGATTTTCAGACACTACTTTAATCTACTTTAATCTTGTTAAGTTCATAATTGGATAAATAGAAAACACACCTCGCGATCCTAACGCCATCGATACTTTAATTCGGTTGAGCTAGATTCTGTCCCGTCAAGAGATGATCTCTTGATCCGTTCGTGTAATGGTACCGGTATAGTATTTGTCGTTCAAGTTTATGTCGAGCGATGTTATCAACACTTCCAGGCTGTCTGGTTCATTATCATCACCATCTTTGTTTATTGGTTCGGCGTGAACTCGTCAATTTTTCTAACTATTCAAAATAAATTTTTACACTGGCGCAAAACTCTGAATCAGCCAATCCTGTAACCTTAGAAAAACAGAATCCTTTATTTAATTTACGGGCAGCGTAACAATGGCGGCGGTTGGTCACGCTGCGAAAAGCTCCCGCTACTCTGTGACTTTGTTGGCTCTATGTATCGTGTTTTTTATGTTGACCGAAACTTACTCCCCAAGAAACGTACTGGAAACCTGTAAGCAACGAGAAACGACAAATAAAACCAGCTATCAGACGAAATTTGGATCTCAAGCTCAAAATACACAGAGATAAAGACCACGTTGCCGTAGAAAACAATTTCTTCTTTGTCAAGTGCCGGTCACTCAACTGATGTGTGGAGCTGGTTTAACATCCAAAGACTACAACGTTGTGGAGATATAAATCTTAATCCAGGCCCGATAAAGTTCCCCTGTAAAGAATGTGAGAAGAGCGTTCGAAACACTCAGAAGACGATGTTATACTCTGAATCCAAGTTACTACTCTAAGTTATCAACCTTTGGAATCAAAGACCCTTTACTAACTTGCAATTGGTTTCACTCGTATCTAACGGGGAGGAGTCAGAGAGTGGTGATAAATGGAACGTCTTCTAGATGGACCGATGTAGGGTCAGATGTCCCACAAGGGTCACAATTGGGACCGATACTGTTCTTACTATTTGTTGATGATATGCCTAATGTTGTTACCAGTGCAACACTGGCTATGTTTGCAGCTGACTCTAAATGTTACAAGGTTACTAACCACCATTCTGATTACTTGCATCTGCAGCAGAATTTAGACGCGCTTTCAAATTGGTCTGTGCGAAATGAGTTGTTTTTTCAGCTTACTAAGTGCAGCAAGGAAGCACCTTAGTCCTCCTCGCAGCTATGTTTTAAATGGTATTAATGTGGAAGTTGTCACAGCCGAAAAAGATCTATAGTTGAATAATAGTTTATAATTGAAAATGACATCTCTTGGAAAGATCACTTAGTCATGATTGTAGCTAAAGCTAATAGGATGCTTGGTTTTCTCAAAAGGAACTGCGCTGGCATTGTTGGTAGTACGGTGCTTTTGCGTCTTTACTGCTCTTTAGTGCGCTCTTATTTTTGTTTTGGCTCGCAGTTATGGGCCCCTCAGTCAAGTACCAGCAGTTTAATCCTTGTTGAAAACATACAAAGGAGAGCTACTCGTTTTATCTTAAGGAATAGTAACCTATGTTGTAAGGCTCGTTTAATCAAGCTTAAGTTATTACCACTAAGTTACTGGTTAGAATATCTTGAATTAGTTTTCTTTTTTAAGTGCCTTCATGGGCTTGTAGATTTCACTCGTGAATTTAGTTATTATTTTTCTTTTCTAAAGGGCAACACGCGCCGTGCTTCATCAGGGCTGCATTTAAAGTTAAATGCCTGTCGTACGTCTTCCTTTCGAGACTTTTGCTTCAACAGAATAACTTTGATGTGGAACAGTTTACCTAAAAATATCAAGGATTCAGACACTATAAGTTCTTTTAAAAGTAAACTCAAGTCGTTTCATTTTACTAGACTTTTGAATGCTTTTGATGGTGACAATTTTCGTTCTTTTAAATTAATTTGTCCTAAGTGTCGCCGTGCAAATACTTCTTCTGTCTGTACTCGTTAAGTTAAGTTAAGTTGTTAATTTGTATACTTCAGAATGTTCTTTGTGATTTAGATTATTTGAATTGTAGTTTAGTCGGATCAGGGAAGGGATCTATATTTCTTATGGGGCTGGGTGTGGGTGTATTAACCAATTAGGGTCCTATTGTTATGCACCTGTACTTGTACTTGTACTTGTACGAATCTATGAAATAAAAAAAATTTTAAAAAATAATAAAAAAATGAATGTGGCCTATGGATTCACGAAAAGTGCCTCAACATGTCGACATCGACTTTTTAGTATTTCCTTGAACGACCGGCAATCGAATGGACTTGTCCACTATGTTCTCTACCGAGATTGGGGGACTCATTTTTCCTTGAGGATGAAGAAACAATAACCACCGAAACTATGTAAATCAGCTTCTTCTACAACCGAATACAAATGAGATGAAAAACACACAATTTCACCCCCAGGAGAATATGGCAATTAACAACTGTGGCCAACAGGAATTTGATCTGCCCTTGCAAGAATGGCAGGAACATTCCAATCGGATACTAATGTTCCAGCTGAACATCAACAGCCTCCAAAATAAATTTGATGAATAGGAACTCCTGAGCTCGCAAATTATTTTTCTCTCAGAGACAAGAATGGACAAGTCCTAACCGAACAGCCAGTTCACCTTAACGGGTTACAACATGTATCAAAAAGACAGAAAGAAAGGAGGCGGTGGGATAATAGCCTATTTTGATTCTAGCCTACCCTCGAAGGAGCTGAAAGTAACGAAGAAATACAAAACAATCGAGATTCTTGCAGTAGAAGCTAGACTTTGCAATAACGAAGTCATTTTCCTTGGGATATACCGAACCCCAAAGCTGTCGGATCACCAACCAGACACACATTATCTAGAACGTGTAGAGGAGGAACTAAATGACGCTTGCATGTGGGCTTCCCTCAAGAAACAGATATTTATAATTACAGGCGATCTGAACCTGAAAAGGCTAAAACCAGAAAGTAGAGAAGGGAAAATACTTGCCGACCTAGAAGAAGTGCATGGGATGCAATGTTTAATTACCAAGCCGACGAGGATTACGCCAACACCAGAGACACTGCTGGACGTTATTTTAAGCAACAAACCCAACCTTTTCAGGAAGGAAGGCTCTTTTAACCAAGAGATATGTGATAACCACTTCATTTATGGCGTTTTAAAGCAATCAGCACTACAGCATAGATGAAAGACCATCACATTCAGAAGCCTGAAAAACGTGGATACGGATCAGCTTAATGGGGACTTGGCAAATGCTCCCTGGACTGTTGGAGAGACATTCGATGCCATAGAGGACCAATATGACGCATGGAAAACCATTTTTTAAGTGTACTGGACAAACATATGCCGGAAATGAAGGTGAGAGTTAAACAGAAAGATGCACCATATATGACGAAAGAATGAAAAATGGCAATTGCCCAAAACCGAACTTGAGAAAATTGGGAGTTAAAAAGGAAATGGCGAAATTTGGCCATTAAGGAGAGCAGACATGCTATTAAAGCTCATTAGGCCCAAAAATCGGATGAACTGAGGAAGAGACTAAGACATTTCTACAAAGCCTTTAAACCATTCTTAAGTGATAGGAGCAGAGAGGAGACAAAAGTTGCCATCAGGATTAACAAGCGAATTGTAACATAACCAGAAAGTAGTGGCAGACGAGCTTGGAGACTACTTTCAACTGTTGCAAATGTCATTGATGGTGCACAGGTAACGAAAATAGTTGAGAAAGACTTTGAAAAACACCTTATTTATTTATCTATCTATTCTACACATTATGAACTGAAGTGTAAATAATTTTAACTTTATGTAGCTTAGGTATATTTTAATGTGTAAGCAGTCCCCAATTAGTTTTCTCCGAGCTAAATACTATTGACACTTAAATAAAGTCCTTCATTCATTCATTCAATGCACATGTATCATCTTCAGTTCATAATTTAGATGCACGCCATTAATTAGAAAGAAGGCTGCTGATAAAGGGAATATTTGGTAAAGCGAAGTCACTTGCAATGTCAAGATTAGCCTTTAAGCATAGTCATCAATTTAAGATTTCCAAATTAACACAGCACAGGGTACCTGCGTGCGACCAATTTAGCAGGTGGCCGCTTTTTAAATTGCTTTTTAGAACTCTGAATAATAAATTTTTATGCCCAAACGTCTTGGCACGTCACTTAAGGGCCTTAGTTTAGGAACCATCTATCAGATTGGTATACCGACTCTGAACTTTCTGGTATACCGAATCCTGTGTTGTTAAACTTGAAGCTGTCAAAACTACACCAAACAAAAATATGCATTTCAATCACCCATGGGCACATGGCTTCGGGTAGGTTGGTCCTGTTTTAGTCTGTGAGTTTTTAAGAGAACTTTCTTTTCATCGCGTCGAAGTGACGATGGGAGGAGATCGCATTTGCATCTTTATGAGCGGGTGAAAGAACACACCACAGGTTCTATTGAGTCATGAATAAAGGGGTAAGTTTCTAAAGAAACTGTGGTGCTGCGTCGGTGGGAGAGTATAGCAGGTAATTTAGTGTTAACAACTGGGTTGAAAACGTAAATTAGCCACCGTAAAGGGTAAAAAAACTGACGTTTCGAGCGTTAGCCCTTCGTATCGCTCTGACGAAGGGCTAACGCTCGAAACGTCAGCTTTTTTACCCTTTACGGTGGCTAATTTACGTTTTCAACCCAGTTGTTAACACTAAATTACCTTCTATTGAGTCATACTGTGTTCGACCGATCAAATCGGTTTTTTTGGGATCTATTAGAATAGAAGAATTATTGCTGAAATAAACAGGTGGTGATTATTCGTTTTTAAGAATTTCAACCAGAAAATTATCAGCATCCCCCATGGAACGATTTCGTCAGCTTATTAGACAGTTTTGTTAGTATTATTCGTGCTCTCTTAAGCTTTCCTATTCACAAATTTTTCGTCTTTACGTTCATCATCAACATCAATTCAACATGAGACTTAAAAAACGGGTTTCTATGGCAAAACACGGCTTGGAGCAAGTCTTCTATTTACCACCAGAGGCACATGATGGTAGACACGAACGACACGGAAAGAGAGAGCTCATCTCAATGAGTGCAGAAAGCTTTGGCGAGTGATTTGTTCTTCTTTGTCATCATCTTTCAAACGTATTGAAGTAGAAGTTAACACTTTCATTTGCTTGAATGTGAAAGATTCTCCCGCGATTGTAGCCTATGCTTTATTATTAAGAATGTCAGAAGAATCAACTGGAGTGCATTCCATTTGAACAACACAGCCATGGCAAGTCTAATCATCAAACGAAGATGACGACTCATTAACACATTTGACAGAAACCACAAGGAAAGAGGATGAACCGTGCGCAGTGTCGACGGCATTTTCATTGGGTTGATACTACAATTCTGAGCTACATTGAATATGCTTCTAAAAATTTTCTCGTGGCCTCGACTTTTCAAGGTTTTTTTTTAACTTTTTAATTCAACGTTCAATTTCATGGCTCTTTGAGGTTCACAAAAAATTTCGTTCCAAACACCGTGGCAGGCGCGGCCACTCAGGCAGAAAAAGCTTTGGACATTGCTGCATGCTTGAATATGGCTTCCAGGCCGAGGTAAGTCAGTGTGGCATTATTGGACTGTATAAGTACTGTACATACTGCATGTTCCATTTACCAAATTCCTGCCTTGATTCTCGATTCCACTGAAGCTGACCTCGCGCCTTTAAGTTTCAATAAATTGAGCTTGAAATTCATCTTCATTTCTTCAATTCATCAGAATAAAATCGAAGCATTTTAGGAGAGGTTTGAATCATTGTACCTCGCCGACCCTTGTCGAGGGGCTAGATTTGTAATTCCACGTATCCCACATAGGATGCGACTCGTTTTCAAAGAAACCCAAGTTATATCAGCGACAGGAAAAAGGCTAACAAACATGAAAACTTTTCCAATGCTACAAAAATCATTTTAAAGTCTGTTTTGGGTTCAAAACTTCTTCCCAGATTCCCCATCTTAGTCCACTTCATTTCTCGAAAGCGTCACTAGCACTCGAACAAATTATGAGGCTTGAAAGAAAAACTTTCTTACAATAACATGTGTAGGGTGAGATGTTTTAGCAATTCGTTCGCTACATTCGTTTAAGACTATGTTTAGCCACATACATCTCACAATTGAGACTACAATTAGATCAATGGACTCGTCCCTCAAGGTATTAAAACAATGAATATCCCTCCTTTCGAAATCTCAATTACAATAATTCCGTGTGATCTAAAAAGAGTTCCAGTGCAGTCGCAAGGATACCTCTTGAGTTTTCTTAGTGCTGTCTCCATCTTATCTTTGAGTTTCAAAAGAATATTAGAGCCAAAATCTGGCGTTTTGATGGCAGTATTCAAAGATCTGAATCACTGAGGTCTGTAAGAGTCAATTTTCTTTTTTTACAGTGCAAGAATTTTGTTAGAGAGAGAGATGGAGGTCATAGTAAGCGGGGTTGTGACACAGGTATCATATTACCTGATTTATAGTAAGATATACACAAACACTGTTCTGATTCCATTCTAAATATGGGTCCCTAAAAAGAGCAGTGCACTAGTTTTAGTGCATCTGACCCTACCTTTCCATATTCATGAATCAACCTCATCTATGATTATAAATTAAAGTTCACCTGTGCAATAAAAACTATGTATGACTAAGCTGGCACTTTTCATGAAAAGCTAAGAAACACAATTGACCAACTGACTCACTTTGTGCACCTTATACTTTTAACCTCAGCTTTTCTCAGGCAAACACTAAATATTTCAATCTTAACAAATCTGTTGCAGTCATTCAGTCCGTCAACGGTAAGAATTCTCTGTTGAATCGTCTTTTTTTGATACCTTAACAAGTTTATACTCAATTATAATAAGAAAATTATATAAAATTACGGAGAAAGTGGGCACGTTCTGTAAGGTCAAGGTATTTTCCCTGTTAAGGTTTTTCCAGATATATACTCCTAAAAAATAGTGAGAGACTTATACTATAATATCGTTGACGTAAGAGGATTACTAGAAGTTGATTTCATATATCATCCTGTATGCAATGACTCCAGAAGAAGCTAACCACTTACAGAAACATTTAATTCATTTTGCAGGATGATACAGCATCCAGCCAGCGATCAGAGTAAGTAATAACATCGTATTTGTCACACATCAGAAAGAGAATACCGAGTGTGTTCTAGCCTGATGCAATAACAGAAACGCTACTGAACAGAACTTTAAATAGTACAAAATTTGCTTTTGTCAATCGTCTTCCTATTGTGCATTTTTTTCTCAAACGTAAACAGAAGGTTGCAAGTTATGGCGGAAAACATGGCAATAGGATACCGTATCCCATGGTCTGGAACAGGAATTAAAACATTTGATACTTGACTGCCTCTCCTTATCTCTATTAAGGGGTTAAATTCATATTTTATGTGAAATGAAGAGGAGGGGAACTAGGTGGATTTTTAAGGAACCTTAACTATGGTCTTCACTCGCAAAAAATAAGTAACTGAAAATGATTCTAACAATCAGACTCACAATGATACTCATAAGGGCCTACATAAAATGTTTTTAACAACTCCTGGTTGTATAAGGATTGCTGAACCATTCACTTGAACTGACCTTAAGATGAAATCACATGACATCACGTAAGAATCCTGAAAATCATTAATAACAAGGAACTTCACCATCTGAATACCTGCGTGTTAATTGTGATCGCTGCTTTTAGTTCTTTTAAATAAGAAAAACAATGGTGTAAACGTTTTGCTAGGAATATCACACTGGTCTCAATCACCCAACAACTCCTTTCTCGCCATCCATAGAGAGCACCCCCATCCCCCGTCTTGTCCAGTTTGCCTGGCACTCCAGGCGCCAAATTTTTGTACTTTGTCATCCATTTCTCCCTTTTTAGCCACACAATATTGATGTTTCCTTATTTGAGAAAAAAAAGGTCAAAGACCTCCTTCTTTCATTTGTAGCTAATTTCACGAAAGATGTCGATGATGCCAATTTGATTTCTTTCCAGGGTTTTCATGGTAACAGGCATAGATGGAATTCCACAGGATGTTTCCGAGCTACAGGTAAGTGATGACCATAAACAAATGAGAAAACACCGAAAAGACTTTTCTGCATCTTAATACACCATTTTAAGTTGATATAATTGTGAAAGTAAGCACAATGTATAAGGTCAGTTTAGGGTTTTTGCGCCACGGATAATTTCGAAGTACGACGTCGCTGCTAGAAGATTTCATAGAAAAAGATTACTGAAATTATTTTATGCATGAGCCATGATTCTGGAAAAATTAACCACTTACAAAAACATATTTTTGTTTCATGCAGAATAGTGCACAGTCCAGCCAGAGGTCTGAGTAAGTAATTTCATCAATGTATTGAAGTCTTAAATCTCACTTACCTCAAAAACCAATTGCAACAACAAAACTGTAAAAATACGTTAACAGCACTGGACAGAACTATTGTAAAAACTTTGTGTTTGCTCATTATCTTGCTGTTTTGATTTCTTCAGAGACGTAAAAAGATGGTTGCAAGTCAAGAAGGAAAACGAAGCAATAAGAGATCATATCCAATGGTGTGAAAACAGAAAGTAACACATTTGATAATTGGCTTCCTCTCCTAATCCCTAGAGTAAGGTTCAGAAACGAAATTCAGAAACAATTTTGTACCCCAATTAATCAACCATAGAAAGGAATTTTCGATCAAAGTGCCAATTCAGCCATTTTTAAATGAAGTGCACTGAGCTGTTTCTTATTAACCCTTTAACTCCCAGAAGTGATGAACATGAAAATTCTCCCTATAATATCCTTACATTATCCAGCACACAGCTAATAAGAATCTTCAAACGTATCAGTTAGAGGTTGTTATCTTGATCTAAAACCAAATTCTCATAACTAGTTTACAGGGTATGTGTGGCAGCCAGAGGGGAGAATTACCAATCAGATCTTGGGAGTTAAAGGCTTAAGCCTTACAATGTTGAAATAGGTTAGTGGTCAGAATCACAGGGAGGCTTTTCCCATGGCTTGCAGGCCATCTGGGAAAGGAGAGAGGGAAGTAATTATTCCTCCTAAACTATCGTGCAGGAGGGGAAGGTGATCCAACTACAAAAAAAAAGTATCGTCTTCACATATGGTCTTATCTTAATGCTTTCCATTCTTTTGTTTCATTTTGCAGACATCAGACACCTTAAAGAAACATTCAAGCTTGAGCTTAAAGTAGATTTTTAAAATAAATAAGATAGCATCAGTTCCCTTCAAAATCTATCGTTTGTTTCACTAGTAAATCCATAGAAAATTGAAAGATTTTTAGTTCTATTGATAATAGCAGTATTCCGCACTTTCTATATCGATACACCGTCGTTATTACCAATTGGGTTGTTGCGAGGACAACCCCAAATAATCTTTGCTGAAATGACAATTTGGTGATTGTGTCTTGGAATGGTTCAGTCCTCTCAGCTTTTAAATCTTAAAGAACTTTAAGAAACGGACCGGGATCGAATAATCCCTTGGACTTCACTTAAGCTTATTCAAGAAATTGTTCACCACAATCAAAGTTCTCAGAAAATGTTAAATTAAATTAACATTTAATTTGGGTCTTAACTTCGATCCCTTTAAAGAGTATCGAAAAGTTCATTTCTTTCTTACTTCATCAAATTTAAAAGGATTTCTTTCCTACATTTGACTAAATGCAGCGTAACCATTATTATCACATGCGGGAAAAATTTATTGAAAGCTGATTGGCTGAGACAGAGGGCATTTTTTCTTAATCACGAGGGAACATTTGGTAATCAAGAGGGCATGATTACTTGATATTGATTGAGCCTTTTGGCTGTTTGCGGCAACGATTTATTGACTGCAATTTAACTGAATGAAGCCGTATAACGTTTTTTGAATGTATTTTGAGAATAAGATGTTCATTAAACCTATTGGTCAGTTACGTTAGGTTTGACATTTGTGGTGGTATTGAAAGGGCTTCATCGCGCGGACATCGTGCGCGAATGCAATCAGTTATTTTTATCGTCATTCTAATTGAAATATCGAAAAACTGATCAATAAAAGAAAGCAACGATTTCCCCAATCGGGACAACTCAAGATTATGATTATTATGAATAATAATCACGATGACAATAACAACATGATGATGATGATGATAATAATGATGATGATAAATTATGAGTCTCTTAGTCTCCCATAACCTTTAAACAGAGCTGTGCGCTCTGTTTTAATGAGACACAAATCAATAAGAACGATATTATTAGTAGTTATAGAGTTCATCTTGAATCATTTGCAACGACTGCAGCAGATGTAGCATTGACAGTAGCAGTAGACAGAACCTTCCGCAAGACATTTGAAGCTTCGAGCAGACATCCGAGGAATTCCAACGCTGTACTTCACTTTATAATGACCCAAGATAAAATAAGTAATTTTCCCAAGAATTCCTGTAACAAATGGGATGACTTCAGTTTATTCCTCTGCATGTTTTCAATCACCATCCTGAGGTCAGCAGCTTTTTAAGTAATTCTCTGTATTCTACTATCTTCGTGTACCACAACATCATTAACGACGCATCAATCTGCCTTGTCTTGTCAAGTGTACTTAACTTCCCAAGCAGCCCTACGTGGTAAGTTCCCAACGAAAATTTGCACACTAGTACTGCAACACCCTATCTGATTCCTGAAGGTACTGAACCAGTGTTAATAGAGAAGCCTTGTAAGACACTATTTCTTATGGCCAGTCCAGCAACCCTTTTCATGCTGTTTCCTGAAATCTTTTGGCGCAAGCCCTTGCAAGTGCTCACTACATGACCAATTGTTTCAACCTCGTCTCCATAGATTCTTCATCTGTCAGCATGTTGTTACTGATGTTTGTTCCTCTTGACTGGGTTAAAATTTGGAGCTTGTTATCAAGCTGCAACTAAAGGACGGTTTCCCTACTCAACTATTCCTTTATGAGCCATTTAGATGAATCTTCTTTGTTATGTATTTCAATGAACTATCAATAAAAGAGTGTCTTCTCCGCCAAGGGCGCGTTCTTCCACTCATTGCCGACGAGCTGTTTAGGTCCAATTTCTGCTAATCCCTGCTGTAACGCTACTGCAGAGGTGTTTCAGGTGGCTAAAATCAAGATAGACAAACAAACAATTCCTTGCCATCACTTTTGATAAGGGTCATCGAAATCAAATTTGAATCTTTGTCAAACCTTCGAGATCATCTTGTACCGAGACTACATCTTTACAGGTAATAGTGGAAACATAGAGACAATAGAAAAATAAAACTAATACTAGCGGAATTGTGCCTATTCAGATGTAGGTCTGTTTGGCAATTAATAACGAGCTCTCCTGACTTGACTCTACAATCAAATGACACTGACTCCTATAAAGACTGGGAAGCGATGAAACTATTGTAGGTGTTTAAAACCTCCTCCTATGAACTAAGGCAATTAATTATTCACTGATATGACGCAATACCATTTACGTTGAACTTTATTCGCTGAGAAAATAGACACTTGAGGCCGGTAGAATATTTACCCATTAGGCCTAATGCGCCTACTGACGCGCTAGAGATGAGCACGGCGACAATCCTGTGTCGAGGATAAGAATGATGGACACGATTATGACGATCATCATCGTCATTGTCGTAATCACGTGAACTCGTTGCAAGCAAAACTTTCTTAATAGAATTTCATGCGAGTTCATGCGAGTTACTTAGTTAACATCCCAAAAAGTGGATAAAGTTTCTCTTTAAACGCTATTGTCAAAGCAATTTTAGAAAGTATCAAATAATCCATTATTTACAGCACCCAAAAGTGAAGGAGAGACTGAGAAAATCACAAAGACAGGGAAATTCATTTTTCAGGAAAATTCACGAATGTTCGAACTCAAAATTGTAGTTAATAATTAAACTGTTCGCAGGCCTAGCATTTTGCAATTAATTGAATATCAAAAAACCAGTATTTAAGACGAATGTTAACGGAAATGAAGCTCAATCGTCAACCTTGGCCTTCTGAACCAAACTCAAAACTGAACAACGTTACAGAGCATACCTACAGCTACCTTGTTTTTTTCAAAGTCACAATTTAGCAGCGCGAAACCGTGATTACTCTCTCTTTTAACAGCCACCTCAAGACAAAAGGTGTTGGTCGCGGTCGTTACATGTACAAAAGAAGATAAGTTGCATGGCATATATATAATGTTTCTTTTAGTTTTACATTCATGTATTCCCTTTCCCATCACAAATAACACAACAAAGCGAAGACTTAGCAATTTCTCGGCCAAATAAGCCTCAAATTTATCGCTAGAAAGGCCGCACGCTTCGAAAGCTTCTTTGGTGAATATTATTTGCCGCCGTATTTTTGCTTCAACAATATTTTGAGACAGCGGCAAACACCCATGCAAAAAAACAACGGTATGTATTTCAACATTCAAATTTATGCTTGAGAATCCGTTAAAAAAAGTTGCGTGACGAGTATTTCATACCAAACAAATGACGTAACATAACATAGCATGGCATGGTTACCAATGATTGCATAAGCTATTCTCAAAAGGGAAATTAGCACGGGTGATTGATTGTGAATTTACTTTGAAGAGTTTTTTTTCAGTCTTCTGGCCTCAACTAAAGAGAAGCCCAACTGAGTTGCGATAACCTGTAGCTTACATCTGATTGATTGAGTTGGTTGTGGGAGTTTTATGGACGAATCAAACAGATGAAAAAATCGATGCAACCTAGGATTTCAATGGAAAGTTGTTGTAAACGAAAACCGCATTTGCATTTTTATTAACAAGTGATGAAAAACGCGCCACAGGATATATTTGAGTCATACTGTGTTCGACCAATCAGATCAAGGTTTTTATTAGAATCTATTGGTACAGTAGAACTACTGCTGAAATAAACAGGTGGCGACAGTATCATTCGCCCTGATGAATTTTCAAACCAAAAGCTTTAGCGTCCCCCATGAAGCCATTTCAATAGCTACTAAGGCAGTTTCGTCAGTACTGTTTCTAATCTGTAACGGTTCCATTTAACAAATTTTGCGTCTTAACGTTCATCAATAACATCAGTTCAACACGGGACTTAAAAAAACAGTTCTACATGGCAAAAAACAGCTTGGAACAAGTCTTCTATTTACCACCAGAGGCACATGATGGTACACACAACCTTACTGAAGCTAAAGGTAACGCTTTCATTTGCCTTAATGCGAAAGATTCTCCCGCGATTGCAGCCTAAGCTTAAAAACGAATCTGCTTTATTTTTATTTTTAGAATGTCAGAGGAATCGAATGGAGTACAATCGCTTTGAACAACACAGTCATAGCAAGTCCAGTCACCAAACAAAGACGACTGATTGAAATATTTAATACGAAACCACAAGGAAAGAGGGTCAACCACGCGTGGCGTCGACGGTACTTTCATTGGGCTGATACGACAATTCGAGGCTACATCAAAATGCGGCGAAAATTTTCTCACGGCTTCGACTTTTCAACGTTTTAATTCAACGTTTAATTTCAGTTCTTTAAGGAACTGTAAATCGTTGGAAGGTTCACACTAAAATTTCGCTCTTAGCCTGAAAGGCGCGGCTACTCAGGCAAGCAACGTGAGCAAGCGATGTGCGTCAAAATCAAAAATGGCAACCAACTTCAGGTAAGATCAGACAGTGACATTATTGACAGTGACTGCATAACTATTGTATGTCATACGAGAAATTTTTCCTTCTAGCTCTGATTCATCAACGCAGCACGTTCCTGCTCGTTTCAAATCAATTACTTTCCTCTGAAGCATGTTCTATCTACCAATTTCCTAACTCGATTCTCCATTCCACTAAAGCCGAACTCGAGCCTTTAAGTTTCAATAAATTGAGGTTGAAACTCGTCCTAAAGACAAATGTAGAATCGACCGCTACAGAATAGAATACGAGGCATTTTAGGAGAGGCTTGCATTACTGTACCTCGCCGAGCCTTGTCGAAGGTCTAGATTTGTAATTCCACATATCCCACATGAGACGCGACCCGTTTTCAAAGTAACCCGAGGGATATCAACGACAGAAAAAAGGCTGACAAACATGAAAACTTTTCCAATGCTACAAAAACCATTTTAAAGTCTGTTTTGGGTTCAAAACTTTGGAAAATCAACGGCAGATTCACCATTTTAGTTCACTTATCTCTCGAAAGCGTCACTTGCACTGGAACAAATTATAAGAGTTGAAAGCAATACTTTCTTACAATAACATGTACAGGGTGAGATGTTCTCATAATTCGTTCGCTACTTTAGTTTAAGACTATAGTCTGGAAGTTTGCACGCATAACCTTTAGCAACATACATTTTAAAATCGAGACTGCAATTAAACCAATGGACTCGTCCAAAGGAATAACTCACGAAGACATTTATTCAATGAAAAACTCCAGATACAATGTGTTTTACAAGGTATTATTTCACCTCCAAATTTCTACAAACTTCAACGCTTGCAAAAATCTTCTTGAAAATTTCTTAAAGGAAAAACCTAGCATTTCACTCAAGAGTGCTTATTTTCGTCTGGAGTGTGTTGTTGTTTGATACTTTCTCAGTTTTTGCAAAGACGGATTCAAAAGGAAGAGGGGAGTTTAAACAACAACAAAACTAACGATTATGATTTTTTAATCCATTTTAGTGATACTCAAAGTCCCAGAGTCCTAGTAGCAGGTCAGCCAGATGGACAAAGCATCCACCCAAGGGTAAGTAAACAAGAAATGATCTCCTTTTGGATTGAAAGCCCCTGGAAAAAGTTTCACTTCGTTATAATCGGATGAAACAACAACCTGAGCGTGTCATTTTCGCCTAAGGATGCTTCATTCTAGGGGATGACACTTTTTTAGTCAATGTCTAATTCATATCACTTTTCTTCTATGGTCTCCCCAAATGTACAGTCACAGTCTTCTGAAAGCAGTTACGTCACTTTAAGGTAAGACACGTGCTAACACTACTAGAAAAATTCCAAAGCATGAGCAGGTTTAATCCTACTTTTATTATATTTTGATCCTTTGGATGCATTCCTCCCTCAAGATATTAAAGCAATGAAAATCCCTCCTTTCGAAATCTTAATAACAAACATTCCGTGTGATCTAAAAAGAGTTTCAGTATAGTTGCTGGGATAACTTCAGAATTTTCCGAGTGCTGTCTCCATCTTATATTTGAGTTTCCTCAAAATTATATTGGAGCCAAAATCTGGAATTTTAATAGACAGTATTCAAATATCTTATTCATTGAGGTCTATGTGAGTCAATTTTCTCTTTTTCACAGTGCAAGACGTTGGAAAGCGATGGAGAAAGAGATGGAGAAAGAGATGGAGTTGATAAGAACTCACATTATGACACAGGTATTAAATAACTTGATTTGTATGTAAGATATATACAAACACGTGCTGATTCCATTTTAAATATGGGTCCCTTAAAAAAAAAGCAGTACTTACGTTTTGGTGCATCTGAGCCCTACCTTTCTATACTCACGAATCGATCTCAGTTATGATTATAAATTAAGGTTCAACTGTGATATAAAAACTGTGTATGACTGAGCTGGCACTTTTCATGGCAAGCTAAGAAACACAATAGACCAAGTGACTCACTTTAGCCGCTTATATTTTCATTCTCAGGTTGTCTGTTCATTTTCATAATAACACTTCCCTCTGCTTTACTTTGTCAGGGAAACGAGGTGGTACACACAAGACGTAACATACCAAGAGAGGGGAATGAGTGAAATCGTTATTACACATATATCATGGACGGAAACTCCCTAATTGCTTCACAGTCAAGTTCACTGCAACTTACTGAAATATTTCCTTGAAACGTTTCTCTTTGAAAACTGTATATTTTTTGTCAATAATAATAAAGAGTTCGCATACAAGAACATATATTGATCATTTAATTGAATCATGCATTTCAAATAAAATATTCAAAAGTTATTAGTACCTGTATTATACAGTTACACCAACAGCTTTTTACATCAATAATTAAGGGAAAGGTAATTCCATTATCACTGAAGATGCAAAACTTTATTCACTTTCTAGTATTTGACTGAGAAGCACCAACTGTGCCAATACAAATATTTCTCAACATGTATGATAAACGTGTCACGCGAAAGTCTGTATCCGGTGCGGGTTCATATAAGTATGTAAAACAGGATTATATCTCTCGCGCTCTGGATGGAAGAAAAACTCTCTTACTATAATTTCATGCGAGTTCATGCGAGTTCATGCGAGTTACTTTGTTAACATCCTTAACAGTGGATAAAGTTCCTCTTTAAACGCTATTGTTAGAGCGATTTAAGAAAGTATCAAACAATCTATTATTTGAAGCACCCAAAAGTGAAGGAGAGATTAAGAGTATGACAGAGGAGAAAAAAAGAAAATCAATTTTTCTGTGGAAAATTCACGAACACTCGAACTCAAAACTGTCCTTATTAACCCGTTGGTAGACCTAGCATTTTGCTATTGATTGAATATCAAAAAACCTGTATTTGAGACGAATATTAAGGGAAATGAAGCTTAATCTTCAACCTAAGCCTTCTGAGCAAAACTCAAAACTGAACGTTATAAAACATACTTACAGCTGCCGCACTCTTTTCAAAGTCACAATTAAGCGGCGCGAAACCGTGATTACACTCTCTTTTAACAACTATTTCAAGACAAAGGATGTTCGTCGCGGTCGTTACATGTACGAAAGAAGATAAGTTGCATGGCATATACATAACGTATCTTTTAGTGTTACATTCATGCATTCCCTATCCCATCACAAATAACATAACCCCGCCAAATAAGCCTCAAACTTATCGCTGGAAAGGTACGCTTCGTAAGCCTCTTTTTGACGCCATATTTTTGCTTCAGCAATATTTTGAGACAGCGGAAAACACCCATGCAAAAAAACAACAGTATGTATTTCAACATTCAAATTTATGCGCGACAGTTGCGTGACAGCCAGACGACTATTCCGTACCAAACAAGAGACATTGAAATCCGGACATAAAACATTCCACACCAAGAAAGAAAAGTCGTAAAAGCAGTAGACTGAACTGGCAAAGATAAGCTGAAGGATGAGGTTGCCTTTCCGCGCCTTCCGATGGCAATACTTGTTTAAAATCAGGCCAAACAGCCATCAAAGAGTTCCCACAGACAGCTAACAATAGAGTCAAAACACATAACGGCGACGAACATCAGGCCTTTGAAGAAGCGTTAGACAACTGACATCCTACTTCAATTGTTTAGATGGAGCTTATTTCATAATCTTGTAAGCCAATCGTTCTTCAGGTAATAAATGGATTGTAAAGTATGCGAGTCACGTGGTAGCATGTGACTAATATTATGACTAATAAGTGCTGCATCTAGAAATTGGCGCACATGTGGTGTGATCGAAAGAGCAGATACCGACGAAAAGAGTTAAAGATTCTAAGTTACAGGAAAGTGCCCTACAGGAAACTTTAAAAAGGTAATCAATAAATTTAATAACAGATCATTGCATTTGGAAAGTTTTGTGATTGATGTCCTTGTGTCCTCTTTATTAGTCTGAAATGCTTCTGTGCGCGAACAATTACAAAAAGCGAAGGATACACTATACGCCCATTCTGTCCGACAAGTCGTGGAAACAAGTCAAGGCATCAAAAATTAGTATAATGTAAAGAAGATTATACTTAAGGACGTATCTGCAACAAATTTTAGTCCACACAGAGTGGTTCAAATTCAAAATAGTACAATTTGCGCGACCATATGCACTAACAGGGTGAGTCGCAAAAACATGTTTGGGTTGTAGTACTCGATAAGAATTTTATTGCATAAACAAGTAACAGAGACTTGTAACTCGGTATGTTCCTTAGGCTATAACACCAAGATTACTTCACTTAGGGTGTGACGCCTACAATTAGTTCCATTGTGAAAGATAACTAAGATTTGCCATTCGCTTTTTGCCAGAAACGATCAATAAATAGCACCTTCCTACATACTACATGCATGCACTGTCAATTAAAAATTGTGGTAGCCAGAGTGCCTTCTCAGCAGGTTTTCAAGACTCTTACGATTTTAAACGAGTCACTGTTGTCCCTATTGACTATATTAGACAACATAACTTTTAAATAAGGCTTTATTCGAAACAATAAGTCCACCAGGCGCTAAGATTATAATTTCGACAGATCAGTGTTTCACCATGCGTGATTCCAATGTTACTTCGAAAGCACAGCATGCCGACGAGTTAACACAGCGTGGTAAAGCATGTGCAAAGAGTGATAAACAGCGAAATTTCACAAAGCTTTGACTTTGTAGAATTATTCATAAAACCGTGATATGGACGGCCGGAAATTTTGTCCTTAAATTTTGACACTCGAAATCTGAACCCTCTCTCTCCGTCTTTCTTCCCTCTCATTGCCGAGCTGAAATTTACCATAATTCTTAGTCTTGCGACATTGTTGATCCTAGTAGTATGCAGGACGTGTTTCAGACATTAACCTACTGAGTTTTGAAACGAAATTTCGCTTGCCTTCACAAATTTAAAGCCAAGAACAAAGACTTATTTATCGGCAGAGGTGATGTCAAAGACGACCACTCCAATTTAATCCATGATACTGTTATTTATATTGGACGAATCAAATGTGTACTACTTAGCAAAGGTACCGACAAAGTTCTGTTAGCACAGTCTCCGGCATCAATTCAACTTTCGCTCATTAAATAAGTATTCCAACGTTTTCGTTTCAGACTCATGGAGCAAAAAGATAGAGAGGTAGGTATTCAAAGAAACCTGTATTTCAAGGGCTCGACACCAACATATGTATTTGATAACTTTTCTTGATGTTATTACAAATTTCCTTTTGCCACTGTTTTCTAATTAGAGCATTCTCTCCCTGATAGAATGCTTCTTATCTGTATTCAGAGAAACGAAGGCCAGTCAGAGAAGAAACAGGTCCAAGTGGACGTCACAGTCCAATAGGGTAAGAGGTATCATTTGTCGCAACAAAAGCTTCATCGGATTACAAATTTGAACTAGTTCTACTAGTTCATTTGCATTCGTAGCAAAACATAATGTAACTTAGGAAGAGGAAAATTCCAACAATTCCGAATTTTTATTACCTCCGCAAAAAGATGCAAGACAAAAAGTCGTGAAGACCACTAGTGCAGCTGCTCTGTTAGTATTTTTCAGAGAGCATAAGAATTGAATTACTCCGAGGCAATTGAAGATCCACCAATTAGTACATGTACTGCCGAGTTTGCGAGATAAATGAATTAAAAATAGCGACAGATATTTTCCTTTTCTTCTTTTCAGGGGCACTAATTGCAGTCCTCAAGTAAGTCAGGTAGGATTTAGTATGAGTACATAGAATAAAGATAAAATTTTAGAGGGGATAAGTTATCTCGAAGGTATGGAAGATCACTATTGTCAAGTGATGTAATTTAAGTGACTGTTGAGGGACGGTAAAAATCGCGAACTATATATTAGACTACTAAATTTGATCATTTAGTTTCAAAATGCTCAGCCTTGGTAAAAATTCACTGTCAAACTTAAAGCAATAATGTAGTTTAGCTAAAATTGAGCACTTTTTTTTATACAGCTCTTCTAACTATTTTGAATGCTTCCTTCAACAGGATGACATTGACCCAGTACTCATTTTAGCTTTTGCAATTTTCCTTTGTTAAATTAAAGGTTGTATCTTCTTAAAATCACTGTTTACGCGTTCTTTTATTCAACACATTTAAGAACATATTTTCGTAGTTACTCAGTCAATTCATGTAAATCAATTATATCATTTATCTTTTATTCTCTGCTAGATTCTGTTGTAAAAAAACAGTTTATATTATGTCGAGGAAAATGAAACATTCTGACATTTATAAATATCAGTAAGTTTTGTCAGAAATAAATAAAAGAAATGAAAACGAAAATGAATCACAAATATCATTGATATAACAATTTCAGAGTATGAGATAGAGGAAATCTTGAACTTAACGTAGAAAAAATAATCAGTCATGTATATCAGGAATGAAAATCCTCATTATGACACAGGTATCAAATAACTTGATTTCTAAGTAACACATATACAAACACTGTGCTGATTCCATTCTAAATATGAGTCCCTAAAAAAAGAGCAGTACTTAAGTTTTAGTGCAGCTGAGCCCTACCTTTCCATACTCACGAATTGACCTCAGTTATGATTATAAATTGGTGTTCAACTGTGCAATAAAAGCTTTGTATGACTGAGTGGGCACTTTTCATGAAAAGCTAAGAAACACATTTGACCAACTTACTCACTTTGTGCCGCTTATATTTTCAGTCGCAGGTTGTCTGTTCACCTTCACAATAACACTTTCTTACGCTTTACTTTGTCTGGGAAACGTGGTGGTACTCATAAGACATAACATACCAAGAGAGGGGAATGAGTGAAAGAGAGGAAACTCCCTAATTGCTTTACAGTCAAGTTCACTGCAACTTACTGAAATACTTCCTTGAAACGTTTCTCTTTGAAAACTGTATATTTTGTGTTAATAATAATAAAGACTTCACATACAAGAACATATATTGATCATTAAATTATATCATGCATTTCAAATAAAATATTCAAATGTTATTAGTACCTGTATTATACAGTTACACCAACAACATTTCCCATCAATAATTAAGGGAAGGTAATTCCATCATCACTAAAAATGCAGAGCTTTATTTACCTTCTAGTATTTGACTTAAAAGTACCAACTGTGCCATTACAAATATTTCTTAACATGTATGATAAACGTGTCACGTGAAAGTCTGTATCCGGTGCGGGTACATGTGAGTATGTAAAACTGGATTATATCTCTCGCACTCTCGATGGAAGCAGAACTTTCTTAATACAATTTCATGCAAGCTCATGCGAGTTACTTTGTTAGCATCCCAAAAAGTGGATAAAGTTTCTCTCTAAACGCTATTGTAAAGCAATTTAAGAAAGTATCAAACAATTCATTATTTGAAGCACCCAAAAGTGAAGGAGAGATCAAGAATAACTCAAAGAAGAAAAAAAGGAAAGTCATTTTTCAGGAAAATTCACGAATGCTCGAACTCAAAACTGTAGTTAGCAAACCATTCGCAGGCCTAGCATCTTGCTATTGATTGAATATCAAAAAAACGGAAATGAAGCTCAATCTTCAACCTTAGCCTTCTGAACCAAACTCAACACTGAACAACGTTATGACGCATACGTACAGCT
The DNA here is from genome assembly GCF_964200805.1 of Pocillopora damicornis. Classification (NCBI taxonomy): domain Eukaryota; kingdom Metazoa; phylum Cnidaria; class Anthozoa; order Scleractinia; family Pocilloporidae; genus Pocillopora; species Pocillopora damicornis. The sequence goes on along the minus strand of NC_142679.1, from coordinate 3,701,838 downwards.
GCCGTACTCTTTTCAAAGTCTTAGTTTAGCAGCGCGAAACCGTGATTACACTCTCCTTTAACAGCCACTTCAAGACAAAAGGTGTTGGTCGCGGTCGTTACATGTACTAAAGAAGATAAATTGCATAGCATATACATACTGTTTCTTTTAATGTTGCATTCATGTATTCCCTTTCCCATCACAAATAACATAACTAAGCAAAGACTTGGCAATGTCTCGGCCAAATAAGCCTCAAATTTATCACTGGAAATGTACGCTTCGAAAGCCTCTTTTTGCCGCCATATTTTTGCTTCAGCAATATTTTGAGACAGCGGCAAACATCCACTCGAAAAAACAACAATATGTATTTATCCTGGAGAATCCGTTAAAAAAGTTGCGTGACAGCCAGACGAGTATTTCGTACCAAACAATTGACATAGAATATTGGACATAAAACATTCCACATCAAGAAAAGAAAAGTCGTAAAAGCAGTAGACTGAACTGGCAAAAATACGCTGAAGGATGAGGTTGCCTTTCAGTGGAAATGCCCGTTTAAAATGCAAATTTCAATGTCACAAATGAAGCCAAGCGAAGTTAAACGTTCAACCAATCATATGAAGACATTTGTCTTTTAAAACCGTTTCATTTTTGAAATGCAAATTTTTGTCGTTCCATATGTAGCGTTTCTTTCCAGAGTGTCTGCAACCTTAATTTAGAGTGGATCACGTCCCTCAATCAATAGCAAATTCTGCTTATGTCACAGAAAGGAAGCTTCCCAAATATCCACCACAACACCTTAGGTGTGGATTAACTGCTACATCTTATCCCAAGGGAAGAAAAGGTAACATTATTGGTCCAACACTGCACAAACTTTTTTTCCTTTGCACAATTTCTTTGAAGACTTGTGTCAAAACTTAGAAAATCGCATTCTAGAGCGCCACACGGCAAGCGAAATGACCATCACAGCGTTCCCACGGACAGCCAACAATGGAATCAAAACACACAATGGCGACGAACAGCAGGTCCTTGAAAAAGCGTTTGACAACTACCTTATCTTGCTTCAATTATTTAGACCGAGCTTATTTCAAAATCTTGTGAGCCAATCGTTCCTCGGGTAATATATGGATTTTAAAGTATGCAAGTCACGTGGTGGCATATGACTAATTGTGCTCCATCTAAAAATTGACACACGTGTGGTGCAGTCGAAAGAGCAGATGCCGACGCAGAGCGTTAAAGATTCCAAGTTACAGGTGTGTCCTGCAGGAAACTTTATAAAGGTAACCAATAAAGTTAATAACAGATCATCACATCTGGAAAGTTTTGTGATTGATGTCCTTGTGTCCTCTTTATTAGTCTGTAATGCCTCTGTACGCGAACGAAGACATGTTTAGGTAGCAGTACTCGGTGAGAGTTTTACTGTAGAGACACGTAACAGAGACTTGTTGCTCGGTATGTTCCTTAGGCTATAACACCAAGATTACTTCACTTGGGGTGTGATGCCTACAATTGGTTCCATTGAGAAAGATAACTAAGATTTGCCATTTGCTTTTTGCGAGAAACAATGAATGAACAGCATCTTCCTACATACAACATGCATGCACTGTCAATTGAAAATTGTCGTGGTCAGAATGCTTTCTCAGCAGGTTTTCATAACTTTTACGAATCAAACGAGTCACTGTTGTCCCTAAGGACTATACTTAGACAACACAACTTTTAAATAAGGCTTTATTCGAAACAATAAGTCCACCGGGCGCTGAGATTATAATTTCGACAGATCAGTGTTTCACCACGCATGATTTCAATGTTGCTTCGACAGCACAGCATGCCGACGATTTAACACAGCGTGGTACAGCATGTGCAAAGAGTGATAAACGGCGAAATTTCACAAAGCTTTGACTTTGTAGAATTGTTCATAAAACCGTTCTCCTAGACGAAACAAACTGGATATTCAGCGCACAGAGAACAATGTCATTATATACCTTACAATGATATGGACGGCCGGAAATTTTGTCCTTAAATCTTATTACTCGAAACTTGAACCTTTTGTCTCTCTCTCACTCTCCCTCCCTCTCATTACTGAGCTGAAATTTATCATATTTGTTATTCTCTCGACATTGTTGATCCTAGTGGTATGCAGGACGTGTTTCAGACATTAACCTACTGAGCTTTCAAACGAAATTTCGCTTGCCTTTACAAACTTAAAGCCAAGAACAAAGACTCATTCATCAGCAGAAATGATGTCAAAGACGACCACTCCAATTTAATCCATGTTACTGTTATTTATATTGGGCGAATCATATGTGTACTTCCTAGCAAAGGTACTGACAAAGTTCTGTTCGCATAGTCTCCTGTACCGAGTCAGCTTTTTCTCATTAAATAAGTATTCTAACGTTTTCGTTTCAGACTCATGGAGCAAAAAGATAGAGAGGTGAGTGTTCAAAGAAACCTTTATTTGAAGAGCCCAACACCAAGATATGTATCTGATAGCTTTTCCTGATGTTATTTCAAATTTTCTTTTCCTTAATTCAAGTACTTTTGCCATCCATGGGCTAATGAAACTGGCGATTTAGCCTCCTTTTTCTATCTCTATAGATAAATTCATCAGAAGAGGAAGAAGAAGCAAAGAGGTAAGGATGATGTGAAGCATCAATGTAGATGTCAAGGAATGTCAATTACCTAGCAAACTGCTCGCTTAGATCAGTTTTGTTTTCAGCTTTCCCCTGATATTTTCAAGATATTTCCCTTGACGTGGAAAACAGCTCAGGTAGCAACATATTGAATTACATTCTCTCAATTATTTGCAGTGGAACGACAGACATTCAACCTGTCAACGATCAAAGTAATTTGAGGACTTGTCAAAACGGCTCAGGCACGCTTCCTGAGGTAAACATAAGTAATAAGAAATAAACTGAATGCTACAAGAGCGTTCTATTCAATACTCTCATAATCAACTTTCATCGGAGAGATAACTGGAATCAGAGAAGCTCGAATAACAAGGAAATTTGTCCTAACAATCCACGTGTTAAGCTACAATTTCGATGGCGTTGCGAGATGGAACTAATATTCAAGACGCACAGCCTAAGTTGAGAAAGGGCAAGGAGAAGCCTTTATATTATATCAGTGAAAAGAGGTCATGAGATGGGAATGCATTTTTTCGGGAAGGAGGGTAAACTTCTTGGAGAAAAGGTTCTGAAAGAATTATGTGCGACTTGGGTAACCTCTTACTCACAACCCTGACCATAGATAAAAGTCGAAATAGATAATTCAATTGCCAAAATTGTATTAGGGAGAAAAAAAGGTAGGTTACAGCAGTTTACAGAGGCAATCTTCCCGAGCCATTTTCCACTGTTTTCTAATTAGAGCATTCTCTCCCTGATAGAATGCTTCTCATCTGTATTCAGAGAAAGGAAGGCCAGTTAGAGAAGAAACAGGTCCAAGTGGACGTCACAGTCCAATAGGGTAGGAAATATCATTTGTCGCAACAAAAGCTTCATCTGATTACAAATTTGAACTACATTTCACCCTGAAATCTACTAGTTCATTTGCATGCGTAGCAAAGTAAAATGTAACTCAGGGAGGAGATTATTCCAACGATTCGGAATTTTATTACCTCCACAAAAAGATGCTGGACAAAAAGTCGTGAAGACCACTAGTGCAGCTACTCTGCTAGTACTTTTCTGAGAGCATAAGAATTTAATTACTCCGAGGCAACTCAAGATCCACCAATAAATAAATAAACAGTTGATTTTGCAACAAGATAAATGAATTAAAAATAGTGACAGATATTTTTTCTTTTCTTCTTTTCAAGGGGCAGTAGTTGCAATCCCCATGTAAGTCAGGTAGGATGCAGTATGAGTACATATAATAAAGTCCGAAAGATAAAATTTTATACGGGATAAGTTATCTCAAAGGTATGGAAGATCACCATTATCAAGTGATGTAATTTAAGTGATTGTTGAGGGATGGTAAAAATTGCAAACTATATATTAGACTACTAAATTTGATCATTTAGTTTCAAAATGTTCAGCCTTGGTAAAAATTCACTGTCAAACTTAAAGAAATAATGTAGTTTAGCTAAAATTGAACACTTTTTTTATACAGCTCTTCTAACCATTTTAAATGCTTCCTTCAACAGGATAACATTGACCCACTACTAATTTTAGCTTTTGCAATTGTCCTTTGTTAAATGAAAGGTTGTATCTTCTTAAAATTACTGTTTGTGCGTTCGTTTATTCAACACATTTAAGAAGAACCTATTTTCGTAGGTACTAAGTCAATTCATGTAAATCAAGTATATCATTAATCTTTTCATTCTGTGCTAAATATAGTTTATATCACGTCGAGAAAAAGGAAACATTCTTACACTTACAATATCAGTGAGCTTTGGTAGAAATAAATAAAAGAAATGAAAAACGAAAATGAATCACAAATATCATTGATATAACAATTTTAGAGTATGAGGTGGAGGAAATCTTCAACTTAACATAGAAAAAATAATCAGTCATGTACATCAGGAATAAAAATCCTCCCAAAGTCGTCTCCCGTTCTTACCTCTATAAATCTGTGGCATCCACTCCCTTTCCCTAGTACTACCCCCTCCTACCCCCCCCCCCCCCCACACCTTTCCATTTCCAATAAACTTGAAGCTAACTTATATGAAAGAACAAGTGTAGACAATTTCATTACGGATCCCATACTTCACAGTAACAAAGACTGAGTTAAAAGTTGGCAAAACGAACATGAATGCATAACCACTAAATGAACCAAGCAGTTCCTTTTCCTAAAACAGTCTTTCTTCTTCCTCCTACCCTTTTACTTTTGTTCTGTCATAACCTACACATTTCTGACAGACATTTATACAAAAGCATCTAACAAATTAATTGTGAGTCGAAATATACTACGCCCACTCTAAAAATAAGCCAACTTCATTACTTTAGGTGGGAGATACAAGGTTAACTTTCTGCACTCCCTAAATGGGATCGAAGAAAAGGACATTATAAAGACCCAATATGACAAATTATACCACGTAATATCCTTCAAAAGTGCTGTGGTTTAGAAATGGACTTTATTCCCAGACGTTACAGCTTCTTGGTTTGATTGAGAGTAGCGATGATAGTTCGAACGCGAGGACAACAACAACTCAGTAAATCAGCAACAAATAGCTACTTTTTTGAGCACTCGACACAATAAAAAACGCGGAGACTTCAAATGTGAAAGCTGGGCATAATGAGGTCTGAATCCGTTTACTTTGTACCACAAATGTTTGGCGTGGCACGCCATTCATAAGAAAATATTTCAAGATTTTGACTCAAAATAATAAGTCAGTCGCGTCCTACCCTGCCTCTCCTTTAAAATGGTTGATATGAAACCATCGATGCCATATAACTCAGGTTTGATATCATAGTTTTAACGGAAATTCGCTATTCATAAATGAGCTGAGATCGGTCACGCATACATAAACGCCACGTTGAACGGAAGTGTTAATTTAAACCCTTGTGAGGCTACCCAGGTACTCGTTTCAAAGGACCTTGGGCGTAAATGTGCTTGTCATGGCCAACAGAAGGTGAGAGACATTGCTCCATAATAGTTTGCTGTAAAGTGAATGGTAGTATTGTTTGAGGTTTTGCGGCTCTAGCAGTGAGAAAGTGTTATTGTGGGTTATTCATTTCAAGTTAATGATGGACAACAATTCGCACTATGAGCGCTCTCTACAATTTTGACTTTGGAAAACGCTTTTCATCGACAGTTTTCTCCCATTTGATGGTCAAAATTTGGGTTTCCTAAAGGCGTATTCCGAGTCTGATATTTTCGATATAATTGGGTGTAGATTCAAAAGGGATGATGGACACGAGCGTCTTAATTGCATCTACGAACAATTTCAAGAAAGCAAAACCCGCCTTCACTAATGCTTAAACAAGCACTTCGATACTCTTGGAAGAAATTTTCAATATAGTCAGTGATTTAATCCCCATGTAAATGCAAAACAACAAGACTATGTCAGAGATTTTAGACAAGATTCACAATTAATGACGACAAATTGCACAGCACAATCATTTTATGAACTTGACCAGTAATTAAATTGTAAGAGGGGTTCGAGTAAATGCTCCAAACATTCCACGTCTGACTTAACTTGTGCTTCGAAACCAAAAATTTACTCTCTCTTAACTCTCCTAAAGCCACGGGCAGTCACACAAAAGAGACGAGAAGAGACCATATCAGAGCCAAACAGACATTTCCTTCACTACGTCTACATACATCCTTCGCATTCTTCAAAGTAGGGTATTTATTGAATGGATACGAACATGACCTAGAGATTTGATATCTGCAAACAAAATCTTTTCGTTCGGACAACGAACGAGAATCCAAAATGATATCTGGAATAGAAAAGCACTTCACAGTCGTTACTGTTCTTTGAAGATCAATTCTCTCACTAACTTTTAGCACGAAAACAAAAGCGAAAAAATATGCAGGTCTAGTTTCCCTCTTGCAAATTACGATGAGCTTGAAGTAGTCACACTACAGAGGTGATATTTTGAGCACAACACTGTGCACAAAAAATGTAATCCAGTGAGGTAAACATTAGTTACTATTCTTTATCTTCTAGCCTGGACATACAGAAAGTATACGAGGAGCTTGTGCTCATCAGGCGATATATTTATGAGGTACGGAAAAATGATGGCCATGATATGATGATTGAACTAAAAATAGCTTACAACTGAATTGGGATTAATTTCCTTATATTACTCTAGCTCTAACAAACAAGTGAACCAAAATTTTTTCACTCTTAGAATTACGGGAGAAAAACATGTTCAAGTGGTTCTCGTGGGTATTATATGCCCACAAGGTAAGTAACATTTTGGATTTCAAGAAATCTTGTGCATTTCTGAATTCCATGTAGTTTTATCCTCATATCCACTATTTGATACCACTTTTAGCGAGACACCGTTGTATAACACCGTATACCACAGTGAACTACCGATATAACAACAGTTACAAAGACTGATCACTCTCGTATTTACTACTACTTCTCGTTATCTCTTATTACAACTAATTCCCACCAGCACAATTGAATTATACTTTAGCTGTCACAAATGGTGTGGCTCTTCTTTAAGTTCCTGTTCGACTCATATTATATGCAACAAGTTTACTTTGGCTTTTTAAAAAAGCAAGCCGGGATCAAAAAGAATAAAGAAACGAACATAATTGACAGATGTGCATTCTTTCACACTAGGGGCATTGGCCTTCTTCCAGAAGATGTTCAGGTAAAATACCTAGTATACAGAACACACACTATTAGGAGTTTTTAAGAACAACGTTTAAATATTCCGTTTCTTAAGTGGCAACCTAACTTTCTTTATACTAATTCATCTATTTTGGTTTCTTTACCTCGTAGGGATTCGACACCACTCCTGTGAATCTTTGTGCAAATCACACGCCGCATAATGCATAAATAGAAAACTGAGAAGAAAGCAATCAACAGTCTATCTGTCTTGAGGTAGTTGTTCAAGGTTGAAAATAAACTCGTTTTTAGTTAACTTTGTAATAAAAATATATATAAAAAAAACTTGGAGCAAATTTTGTACATTTTTTCTTACACGGAAAGGATGTCCAATAATGCTAACAAGATAACCTAAATATCTCAGGGGGAGTAATCAGTCACAATGTCCATTTAATCCTTCCTGTTTTCTTGATACATAATAAACTACATCACGTAATATAATCGTCATAACAAAACAAAGTTTCACGATTTCACAACGTTTCGCATAAAGCAGGTAAATCGGTCTTTGGTGTGTCTATTAGAAGAAAGATGTTGAGCATAAGACATTATTACCATAAACTATTTATCTTCAGAACAAACACCAATTGGCTCACAACTCCTTCATTTCTTTCACAATAATTTTTTGACGTCTTAAATACCATTTTCTTCTTTCTCTCTGTATCCGGTGTCAACTCGTTTTAGAAACATTTCCGTGGTCTACGTCGAACGCAACTTGATCAATCATTAACTAAGTTAAGAGGGAAAAACCCCAACTGCAATAGTTTCATTTTCGTTCCCATAAACTCGATTGACCGAAAATAACATTTTTGTTCAACGCAGTTATTGAAAAAAATTAGGCACAACGACATAAATAGACATTTAGGAGTTAACACACGTCTCCCATAAGCGAGGAAAAAAAACACTGGTTTCAATTCTTATTGATATACAAACACATTTGATTAAAGTTTTAAAATGACATGACCGTACAACGTAAAGCTGCATTTTATGTTTGGAAAAAGAACTTTTCCATGGATTAATGCAGTACCTAAATACAATCCGTTTTAGCACACGACCTTGGTTTACTAAAAATGATTCTAAATTGCTAAGTCCAGCTTTATGAAAGGTAAGTACAGCATTTTTTACCTAATTGGTATACGGTTTGGAACCGACGCTAACATTCGAACCAAGATGGGCAACTTTCAAACGAGTTGTCAATCTACCTAAACGAGTTACAATACAAAGGTAAGCATACCTACAGAGACGTCGATTGATTCAAATTTTGCACTCCTTTATTGAGGCCCTAATAATCTGACCACTGATAACTATAACATCAGACGAATCATCGTAAAGCTGGGTCTTTCAGTCCAGCACGTCCGCCAAAATTTTGATCATCTAACCCAGCGAAGTGAAAGTTAACCATAATATCTGAAGCGTCTAAGTTGTCTTTAAAGTAGTCCCAAATGGCTTCACGGCTTTGATTTAAATAAAAAATGCCACGTTAAATCGGGTTAAGAGATCAAAAGGAGAAAATTCGCAACCAATAACACTGCTGGAAACGTAAGGCGACCGTAAAGTCTGACATCTATCGAAAGCACATGGCACGACAATCAATCATAAATAACCAAAGAGCTCATTGAGCTTGCTGATTGGCTCGACAAAAGTTTCAAATCAATTCTCATAACTTTGTCACGCAAACAGGTTTAAGTCAAAAGACTCTCAGACAACATTTTCACTAAAATGTTGATTGGAAGTGGAGGTTTTGCATTTTTATAACGTGCTTATTTACAGACGTAACATGGCAAATGACAAGTTCAAACAAGCACTTAAACCATTGAAAGTTCCACTCTTCCAATCTACTAGGCACTAAAACCTTTCCTAAGGAAGTCGCAGACAAAACGAGATAGCTTAAAACAGTACATTTCTGGACTAAAGGTAAAAAGGTATTCTGTATTTCTATGCTAATTTTTAGCTTCGCCTGTCGAAACACGCTCTCGAGACAAAATCGCAATTTATGCTGTCAAAATAGCTGTGACGTAAAAGTTAACGTTTGTGAAGTTTCTTTAGAAATGTCACGAGATTCCAAAAATAATTTTTCTTATTACGTGAACAATTCCTCCGAGCTTTTGTATCCAGTAATTTTGGCATTTTGGTAAATATCAATTTATACCTGTCGGGCAATCAGTCGAAACTGTCCTTGATCAGAAGCGTAGAACTTCTAAGTTTCGTTATTATAGGATGCACAAACTCGGAGAAATGGTCTCACAACACAACAAAATAATTCTTGAAATTGCTTGATATTTCCAAACAAAGATCTGATATTCTAAAGACGTTTGAAGAGACTTTTCTATGGCAATTCTGTGAAAATGTCTGAATGCCGAGCATTTAGTCTATTCAAGGCCGTGCCCTGCTGCTGGGTATTTAGCCTCAATGAAAGTCCCCTATCGGGCATCTAGCCACGATATAAGTCGCTGTACCCTAATACGCATATATCATTAGTGAACTAGATGCCTTAGAGGTTCAATACTATATGCATGAAGTTCATCTCACTATCCGTGCACGAAATTAGATCTATCTTAGGTTAAGCAGATCACCGCGTTAACTCATGTTTTTAATCACATAATTTCTCATAGGACGACACAGGGCGTGAAATTGCGCCTAATACAGGCGCCGATGCGACTAAATTTTTCACTTTGACGACCAAATCCTGAAAATTAGTCGCCAAATTGGCGACTAGAATGTTTCATCATAACCTTACCTAGAGATATAGTGAATTAAAAAGATTTGCAAAGACAAATCCGCGGCAAACTTCCTCGTTAAGTTTGTTTCCAAAACGCAGCAGAAGCATCTCGATCGATAACTAGACGCCATCTTGGATTTCGGTGAGCTTAAATATTGCATATCATCCATCCTAGTGTCCCCTTTGTAGCACGTTAAAGATCTTTTCCCTAACTTAGCTTCTAGAACGATGACAGCGTGAAAAAAAGGTTTTGTTTGTCTTTCAAAATGGCGACCAACTTTTTTTGAATTGGCTACCACTTTAATGAATTTAGGAGCCAAGTGGCTATCAGAAAAAAAAATTAATTTCACGCCCTGCGACAAGAATGTTTCTCGCTCAAATTAGTGATATACCCGATTAAAGTATAACCTCGAAGACACTCTAGTAAAAATACAATAATACCTGCCTTAAAATAAAGCAAAAGCAAGGCTGAGATAAAGATGCAAGAAAGTAATCCTTACACATTCAGAACAAACATCTATCTGCTCGAAAAACAATGCTTAAGAAACGGTTTGTAAATCACGCTTCCGCTAATGGGCAAACAAAGACCTCAGTCGTTTTCCCTTTGAGCCAGTTTGTTGGCTTATGTATCCTTAAAAAGTCTAATACTTCAGCAAACAACCCAAAGACGTGATCGATACACAGTTGTGCAGCGCTCCTTAAGCGACCCATTTGTATCTACTCATTGTCGCAAAGGAAATGGTTCAGTTTTGAACTGATTATCAACGCGGATTCATTCTCATCAATCTCAACAAATAGGGAATGTAGGCGAATGTATCACGATAATATTATGCTCAAGCAAACTATTTCAATCTCCTCTTGCCTTAAAGTAGCTATTGAAGCGCTCTTTTGCATTACCAAGCCAAGAAAAAATCTAAAAGAAGACTAAATACACGGAAATACAACTTATTTTTGGCGATTAATAGCTACGTTTTCAAAATTTCGAAACCATTACGACATGTCAATAACACAAAAAATCTCTCAAACATACGTGCACGAAGAAAAGTTCATCGGTAGGTTGAATAACATATTTCAGGGTTATTCACACATAAACTTACGGTTCCCTTGTATCATATCACCTAAATCGATTTATGATAAAACAGCGGCGAAAAAGCGATGATCTCCCTCGAAAATAGTTCATTTGGACGTCAAATCAACCTTTCACCATATATTTCCTTCTGGCAACATGCAAAGTTTGCCCCGTGGCGATCCCTGAAATCTAAACAGTGTTTCTAGCACAATAAACCCACGAGAGTCGTTTAAATTTAATTTTCTATGCTCTCTTTGTTCTTCCCTATTTCGCGACTCATTCGTAAGTCCCTTCCAAGCCAACACAAGGATCCGATTACAGACAACTTATTCATTTAGGAACAAGGCCAACTTGCATAATGCAATAAACATTTATGCCACACAAAGATACCACTAAATGAAAAACCAAAGTAAATCGTAATTTAGAGGCCTGAGGACTACATATGTGGATTTAACCCCCTTCAAACATTTTGGAAAAAAAATACTAAGAGCTACCAACGCCATTTCTGCCTGTGCCAAGTTTCAAGCTGAATGTGTAAATATTCCACGCCTACCTGTAAGAATGTTATTTTGCGCATAAAACAATTACCACTATATTCACTTCTGTACCGTCTGTGTCACTGCTCAGCATGTCTTTTCTGGCCACTCTTTTGACCTTTCACGACAGCATAGAGAATATTACTATACAAATAGCGAATAGAGCCAAGCCCTTTAGTGTAGCTATATATTACAAAGCCTCATTGGAGTACTTTTGTAAGGGCCCTACCATTATTAAAATTTTAAAATAATGTGCTAGTACTCACAGACGTATTCCATGTCCTATTTTCCTCTAGGAACAAGGAGGACTGGTGTTATGTGCCATCAATCAAGACCAGGTAGGTATCCTAATGGTTTTAAAAAAATTAAATACTACATTTATACATTTATCATACTGTTACTTAGCTTGTTAAATGGTTTCCTTCTCATAGGTTTCATCCATTTCATGGATAATCAATTCACTACTGCTTGAATAGAGTTCATTACTGCAAAGATCACTCAATTATTGAGTTAAAAATCCACAGTTCACCTATATGATTCACAGTCATTTATTCGTCACCCCACACGTTTTCTTTGAGCCAGCAAAATGACCAGCTCCCACTTGGCCATTCAGCTCAGGTGGCTGAGCACTGCACTGGTATAGGTCATGGATTCAACTCCCATACAGGCCTGAATTTTTTTTCCAGGTTTTATTTTGACTGCTGCTCTAAATTAGTGTTAATTTTTTTGAAAATCACTCACATACTTCACAATTTTAACGTTCCTGCTTTTATTGTACGGGAGAGCAAATCAGAAAGCAGGAATTTCTATAACTGTATACTAGTTTAAGTAGTAAAACTGATGTGTCCATTTACAAGGGCAAGGGAAGCTAATGCATTTCATAGCCTTCTGCTTTTAAACAGAGATTGGAATGTAAACACACAGTTAAATGCCATCATCATCACCACTTGGAAATTTCAACCCAGACATAACAATAACTTGTTATGACTGGGTTATAACAGGGAGTTACTGGTCTCAGAATTTTTGACTCAAAAAGTTGAGTCTGACCCCAAACTGTTTTAAAGGCTGCATTGATTTCCGTACAGGAAAAGTTCTGCTGCAGACCTGATAAAAGTTGAGTGACAAAGTTGATCAAAACACAGAGAGTTTTCATGGTTACCCAAGCAAGTTCATGTATGGGTCCTTTGTAACTGCACTTATACATTAAGTGACTGGAAGAGTAAATACAAGCAAAGATCTGCAGCTGTATTTTTAGGCTTGGCTTCATCCATGATCATACATTTGATTAGCACATAACTAATTCATTAAAAAAAAACTATGCTGAATGTGGTCCAACTTCCCCTAGGCAAAACAGAGTTTGAATGGCCTAATCTTAAGACACAGCTAAAATAACATCTCTCCTCCAATCCACATAATTATCCTCTATTTGCAAATACTGTAAATGAAAGAAATTACATTCTGACCAGTGAATGATAAAAAGGGCAATTATCTCTTGGACACTTATTGAGCACCACCACCAACTGAGCAGTGAAACCAAATGATGTGAGCCAAGCAAATTACATGTTGGTTTAATTTGACCCATGCAGCAAAATTTAAGTTCATATCCCTAGCAAAACATTCCATAGCCTCAGATGTTGCCATGTTCTCCCTCTGCCTTCAGACATCAAATTCAATTAACAAAATTCCTATTTTAGTTCTCTTGCTCAAAGTTTGGACAGTGTCTAAATGAGCTTGTTAGCTTGCTAATAAACCTTTTATTAGAATAGAAATTCTCAGTTTTCAGACCATAGTAAGCTTATATATTTCTAAACAATATGAATGGTCAGCCACCATGACAATAACAGTGGTAGTTAAAGGCACATCTCAAAATGATGAACTCCATGAGTCATCCCTCTCTAAACATATCTTAGTATAAATCTACCAGCATTCTATAATAACTCTTGCAATATAATTAACATCCCTACTCACTATTTGTGATAGATAGTAATTAAAGTGAGTTAGCCTACAGTGTGCTATTGCAAACAAAATGAAGCAAAAACATGAGCTTGTAGTGTTTTAAAGTTTTGAACAAGTGGTAGATTTACTAGCACAATTAGAATATTTGCTCTCTATGCCCCATGGCTGACTTGGACTTCCAACCAATCAGCTAAATGTATAACACATTGAAAATCTAGGGCTCATAATCTAATTGTTAAATACATGTAGGGAACCCCAGCTCTGCTAACCGAGTCAATTACTTTCTTATGAATTTAAGTTGTTTTTTACTTTTTGTTTGTTTTCACAAATACAGTCATTAAAGATGTTTGGAGAAGAATGGGTATAGTTTTGGCTGAAAACAGGTGAGTTACAATGCAATTTTGTGAATTTTATTTATTAGCATATACCACACAGGTGAAAAGTGCTTTTCATGCACACTGATTGGGTAGTTTAAAAGTGAATGGCAAGTACTATTCACCTCTGAGTAGTGGCAGAGACAAAATCATAAATAAAAAGTTTAATTTCCCTCCATTTTTTGGTATATTAACCCTGTAACCCCCATAAGTGACCAAGACAGAATTTCACTTTACAATATCAATACAATATCAACCAGTGATGAGAAGTGATGTGAATAGAGAGAAATATCAATTTGGAGATAATTATTTGATCCAATACTAAATTCTCTGAGCTAGCATTATAAGAATTGTATAGTTGATAGTAAGGAGAATTACAAATTTGATCTGGCAAAGAAAGGGTTAACCCTTTTAACTCCAGTGAGTGACCAAGACAGAATTTCTCCTTACTATATCTATGCAATATCATGTAGATAAGTGATGAGAATTAAGAAAAATATCAATTATGGGATAACTAATTGATCCGATACAAAATTCTCCAAACTAATATAATGAGAATCGTTTGGCAAACAGTTAGGAGAATTACTTATGAGATTGTGGGAGTTAAAGGATTAAAAAAAATTAACTAATTTTTTTGGTATCTGTGTGGTATAGACTAAGAGAATTACTCACCTCCACCTTAATGAATAATTGTTAATTATTTCAGGTCACTTCCAATATCTAAATATCAATTCTCCACAGTCTGTCATGTAATTCTTACAACTCACAGTAGGATCTGATAATTTGTTATTAAATCACACAGTGTTCCCTATTTGATACTTTTCATCCTTTCCATCCCTTTGTGCTTGATATTTTAGGAAGAAACTCCTTTTGGGTCACTCCTGAGGGTGACATGGGTAAAATGTAGTTTCAAGCAGTTAAAAGAAATTCAGATTTTTGTAAATATCCTTGTCAAGCACTACTTATGTAAATCCATAAGGAGTATGCATTTGCTTTGTTTTCATTTTTTTCATCATCATCATCGCTATTATTACCTATGGTCTTTCCACTAAAGAGATAAGAGTGGTTTCCATTTTTCATTCACTTCACCTGAACTGTTTCTTTTGACCACAGCCTATCCTTTCTTCACCCATATAATCTGTAGAATAGGTATATTTCAGTAACATTGGACAATTGTACTTTGTTCAAAATCCTTTTTATGTTTGATATGCATAGCATTCAAGTCTGTTTGACCAAGAGAAGTCATGACTTGAAGGAAAATTCTCCCAGTCAGGTATGGCATTTATTCAAGGGCAGCACTAATTGGAAACTTTGCTTCAAAGAGCAGCTCTCAAGATTATTCTTTGCAAAGAAATTATTCAAAACGATTTCTTTAAAACTTTCATTGAATGCTTCTTACCAATCCCTGTCTCCAGAGCAACATGAAAAAGATAAGTCATCATGCTTGCTAAAGAAATATGATGGGCCAATCATATATATTTGAATGTACTGGTAATAATCACCCATACTATTTCACTGGTTCACAGTACATTTTTTAGTAGCAGTAAAACTTAAAAATACTTGATAGGTAGAAAGTCTTGTGCATGTAAAACAATTTGATGGAATATTTGTTGAAAAATCATACAATTTTAAACAACATTGACTCAAAAGGTTCCTTGAGTAATTGCTTTCAAGGTCATATTTTGCATTCTTGAGTAACAGGCTTCAAGTACACTTTTAGCTACCAGTCTATCTTTTTTTCCTTGTGCTTATTTTTAATTTTTTTTTAATTTAAAGGGGATAATTTGTACCCTAAGAAAACACAATAAATAATGTCACCATGCTCATTCAAGAGCAAAAGACCTTGTCCACTGATGGAAAAAGCACTACCATACTGAGGAATCACACTCATTCACAGGAGTATTTAATTATCAAGTTACTGTGGTGCACTGTTTCTCTCCTCTCAACCTAGAGGTAAACTTTTCTTATCTAATCATAGTCCCTTATCATGTGTTGCTTTAGTTTACTAACTTAGGACACTAAAAAGAATTCCTTTTGGGGTCAAATTTATAAATTCCAAACAGCTGAACCCTCCTCTTCTTCCACAAGATGGAAGTTTGTTAAACTGGGGTAACAAATGTATTCAAATGACAGTATTGGTAGTCACAATGCCCTCTCCAAACATTCCATGCAGAAAGAACCAAGCTTGAGAAAGTAATATTGCTGTGTTTGAGGCATACTTAGGCGCAAAAATCCCTAGCATCCATCGACACGTGCTGTCAAAAAAGTGCCAGTGAACCAGGATTGAATAATCCTTGATGGAACTAAACAATTCCAACTACTTTATGAGTTACGACCTAGAATCTAGTCTTTCTAGCGTTACTAGCCATTCAGACTCGTAAATTTCCATGGCTTTCTATGGCCTTTTCCAAGGATATTATAACAAGTTTGAGCAATCAAGTAATTGGTTTCAAATTACTGTGAGCATTCAAAATCTTTCTTGCTTTGTTGATGCCTATGGAAAAATTTCAATCAGCATTCACGACCTTCCATAAACCACACACCATTTCCAAGGCTCTCCAGGCCAGGAACAAAATTTGATAAAATTCCTGGCCAGTCTAACCGCGAACCCTGACCTGTAGAAAGACGTTTTTTGCCCTTCGACAGACTGACTTCGTGGAGCAATCGCTTCGATTTATGCAACTCGATTTTTGAGCTTGGAAAGTTTCAAAATGTTTTATGTATTCTCTGTAATAACATACCATTAAATTTAATCCATAAGCTACCCTCCTTGATCCTCTTCCTTCATCGACATCTCACATACGCTCACCTTCATTCCCGACAGAAGAGTACAAGAAACGTCGACCTTCGGGTCGTTACCCTCTGCCCCAGTACCCTTGGATGGCGAGATCCCAAAAGTTTAACCGCTGCCCTTCAACTACTGTATTATAAGGTCACGTGATATCACGCAGGAGCACACTACAACATAGTTTAAGCCAATCCGTAAAAAGTGTATATGAGCATTTCTAATTGTTATCACGCGAGGTCATTCTATCGTGTTCCAATGTTGTTACGTTTGCATGACGAGCCCATCAGGATACATTTACATCACTAGAGAATAATTCCAGAGATTTGAGACAGAGAAGAGGTCATCTTTGACCCCAGTTAGGAAGTGTTGAGCAAAAAGTCCGAAAATAACACAGGAAAATCTGTACCCTGTAAAGTCAGTTAATTGCGATCAAGAGCACTTGGTGACTTTATGGAGGAATGTTAAGGACGTTGACTAAAATGGATGAAACTGAGAGGATCACCCGTGATCGGAGACTTGTAAAGAAAACCAAAGACTGCTGCTGGAGTCATGGAAAACTCCAAGTTACGGGCTGTTTGAAGGCTTTCAATGTCAGAGGTGGACAACCGTGCACTCAGTCAGATAATAGGCTTTCATTTAAAGCAATTGCTGAGTGAAAATCCGGAAAGGAAACATTCTCATCCGAGCCGGCGGCGGTTATTCAACTGTAGATCCCCAAGATGGCAGGCATCTTCACTCGATTTTTATGATGAAATTTTCACCTACTCCAGTCACTAAAAGTCAGTTATCTCAAAGAGAGGAATTACCACCCGTTTGTGGTGACTCTACTTACCAGAAGTATCCACTATTTTCCTACCACGTCATCACTTATACTAGGCCCTAAAAAATTTCTCTTAGTCCATATTGTTCATTCATTAATCAATATTCCGCAATAATTTCCACCCATTAACCCACTAACTCAGATGTTAATCATCCAAGAAAATCACTTAACTATCAACTTACACTAAGCACAGTACAAAGGGCCGATTATTTAAAGAAGCCTTAGCCGTTGTTTAACAAAACCGCGTTCTAAACTATCTGCAATTTAGCTGAACCTTTCATCTGAACATTTATTTTTTTGAACAGTGTCGATAGAGCCCAAAGCTAACAGTGGAAGGACCTTTATTTCTCAAATCAACCCTCCTATAGAGACACTCTGGGGCCCACTGCTTGCTTAAAACCGCAGTTTAGGCTAGACCTCATGTAAATAACCGACCCAAAATCATTACATGTTAACTCTTCTACCTGAAACTTTTTAACCCTGACATTGTACTAGTATATTTTAACTTACCTTTTATTACTTTTTCAAAACGTTTAAGAGCTTCCAATCGGTGCTTTACCATAAAACCTTTTGTCCACGGGAAAAAGTTTTCCAGCAGTGTTTGGCAGTAAAAGTGTTGCAAACACGTTTCGATTTCGTCGCGCTCCATCAAAACGATAAAAGAACACGTATCCATCTTGACCAAACACTTGGTAGATTTTACATATTTCTAGGCTTCAGACATGCAATGGCGTTATCTTCCACTTTCGATGGCATGAAGGTGTAAATCCACTAACTGCAAAGGTGCTAACCAGGAAATCTCCCTGCTGGGACAGGATGTACAAGTAACAAAGACATATACATCACACAGATGGCGTGACTTTTGGTATTCAAAATGGCGATATACTTCAAAACATTGTTGTTCAATTCTCTCCTCTCCATGTTACTATAAGAAAGCTAAAACAAAGCTTGGGGAGGCACCGGTACCGTTCTTGAGTGGAAAAGTACTCTGATTCTCTCGTCAGCCGCAGGTGAACCAATTTCACTTCTGGCTTATTCGAATTCAAGCAATCGGTCATCTTTTGAAAGCCTTCAGTGTCTTAAACATGATCTGTGGTGCTCTATAGGGGATGTATATGCCGGTTCTTTCTCTCTGGAGGATTAAATAGGGAGCGATATGACTTTCATGTCAGTAAGGCTTGTTCGAATATGAATGAGTTATATCTCCATTCCATACTTCATATAGCTTTTACGATTTATAGCTATGCTAGCGCTATATTTTAATGTCACTCAAGGCTAAATGCAAGGAGTGATGGCAATTGTGTAGAAAACTGTACACTGATTGTTCTTAATCAGTCAGCCCTTGGAAGAACATCATTAAAGAAAATTAAATTAAAAAATTGCGTTGCTGAAAAATTAAATTGATGAAAACTCCGAGTTACCAACATTATACTCATGCACACTGAATAAACTTTGATTAGCATAAATCAGTTGCCGATAACAGAGAATGCAAAGTAGGACACAGACCTGTCACAGAAATGAATCTAGGTCAATACGTCTCGGTCTGTCTCATGGCCCCACAGATCCTTAGATTATGGCTCATCTAACTTAGTATCCCGACCAAAAAGTACATCAGAGATATTTCATAGTGAAGTCAGAGTCCCTTTATATCAGAACGTCACCTGTAAGAGATAACCAGCATCAGGAGCAATCTTTGATATCTTACACCATAAACGCCATGCATGACCGAGTTCTTAGCTGCACAAATATTAAAGTGATAGACCTTTTAACAATCAGAATTGCAAACTGAAATCTTAGGAAAGCACTTGTTAACACCAGTGAACTTTTCAAAGTGCTCCAAACGCCAAACTTCAGAGATGTAATCCCTCAAGTTTTTTAACGGGATAATGAATTTTGCTTTCAAGATAAGGCAATTGCATTAATGAGAGCACACTTCATATCAGTAATGATTTGTACCCGGGTTTCCGTTTTCTTTTTTTCAATGAGTGACAATGATTACTGAGGAGCTAATATGTTGCTGACCAGAAATTGCAGGATACTATATTGCTAAGTGTGACAAAATCTTCTCCGAATCAAGTAAGTTTCGAGGAGAAAAATACATCTTAAGGTATATTGCTTTGATGAAAGCCATGAGTCACGCTAAGTGCAGAAATTTAGTTTGACGTATAGAGAGATATCATTCTGTCAACTCCTTAACAACGTGAACCAAGAGGGCCGAGCAGTTCGCGATTTTTTTTTTCAATGCTAAGGTTTAGAAATGCCACAAACAATTAACCCTTTGAGTTTACTTTACGCCATGTTAAGAGCGAGCGACACTCGGACGGATATAACATATCAGTTTTCAAAGCGTTAGTTGGTCCCAATGAGACACTTTCATTTAATCCTACGGTTACAACTGTCATTCTCGTTAAAGGATTGTTTTGACGTGCGGATGTCTGAAGCACCAACTGCACTAGTCATTAAAGGAGATTTAGGAAGTGAAATCACTTTAAAGTAGGAATATAAATTGACTCGATGGCGCTGCTGCAAACAGTGGGTCGAAGTACGTAATACCGTAATGATTGCGTTGCCCACTATGAGGATAAACACTCATCAGAGGGAAAAATCTGTGTACATAGTTGTAATTTTTCTACAAAAAGTAGCGCTTTTTAAAACATAAGTGAATAGAAACAAGCTCAATACGCTCCTGCTTTGCAGGCCAGAACAAGATTAGAGAGTTAACGGTTGAGAACCTTAAACCGGATTATGCAGGAGTGACTTCGGAGCACTTTATAAAGTTCATCCTGAATTAAAGATAAACTAACCATTATCGGATCCATTTAAAGCCATTACCAGAATTACTTCCTTCTCAGTGGGTAGCATATTCGATTGGTAAAAGACAACACCATGGCAAAGCGAAATTACGTTAAGCAGCTTCCCGGATCAAGACCGCGACTGCGTGACTGTATTCTTCGGCCAATCGTCTAACAGAAGAGAGAAAAAGGTTTTTCCTGGGAGACCTCAGGGGAATTGCTTATGAGAAAGGCGGGAAAGGGAAGATCGACTTCATTGGTCATCCCCTTCCCCCCGGCCTAGATGTCCTGACATTCTTTAAAGTTTGCGTCCTAGTTTAGACCCTCTTCGTTTTCTCTGGTTTAAATGATAGAGTTAATTTTTGCTTTAAGAGGGCTTGAACATGACGCACTCCTCAGGGGAGGAGTTTGTTCAGTTGTCATCGAATCGACTGTTTTACACTTGGGCCCATCTCAATCGTTCTATAGTTCTCTTGGATCGCAATAAAAAGAGAAAAAACCAACAGTTTAATTTCTATAGGCGTTAATCGAAGACGAAAGTCCTAACTTTGCTAACCAACGCGTAACCTAGACGGACGGACATAGTTTATTTTAGATGAGAAGTGATTCGACATGAGAAGGTAATTGACAGCCGCCGCGAGATTTTAAAGTAGCATTACTAATTAATGAAATAAAAAATGGCAAACAACTCATATTCTTTATCTATTTTTCCATAAGTGGGATTGCATGTTTACTTTTAATTTGCATGACCAATTGGATATGTGAGGGTCAACTTCGTACCGAGCAAATGCGACAAAAATTTTAGAAGCTACTAGAAGAATTCAAAATCACCATTCTTGTCAACGTTGGTGTTTGTGGTTCAGTTCTTTTCTTTCTTAAACGCTTGAGTAACGGAAGAGGAAAGGAAGGGATTGTAGCGATCCCTTCTATTCTATTCACGAATAGAGCTATCACTAGTAGTGAACCGCGTTATGATAACTCTTCTGTCAGTGAAAAAGCACATGGAGTTCGAAAGTCAGAAGTAGTGTCATGGTAATCAAACCCAGAGCAAGTAATGAAATTTTGGAGTTCCTGAAATTTTCTCGGTTACACCGTCATGCATAAGCGACGATCCACTGACCGTCATTGCTACCCTGATTTCACAGGATTAATTCTTTTCTAATATCAGTTCACAACCAAACGTTCCTTGAAAACGTCCTGCGATATTGTAGCCTGAAATTTAAAGCAGAATTATCAGAAACATTTACAAATAATAAACCTCTTTGACCATTATTTTGCCTCATCTCGCGAAGAAGTCTTTAAAAGCTGAAAACGAATCTATGACCTGGTGAGAACTATTCTTGTCATCTGCCGATTTTGCGAACCTTAAACTTATGTAGTAGTGCAGAAAAGTTACTAAATCGGCCAACCTGCTCATATTAGTTGCACCGTGTACTTAAACCAGACGACTGCGCTTTAAAACTGCTTGTTTTCCGAGGCCTTATCATTTAAAGAAACAAGACGCTAAACGGAAATAACAAGTCACGCCATGAAAGAAAACTCTTTTCGAGCTCGTGGAAGGTGTTCCAATGAACCTCGATTTGATGTTATTGCTCCCGTTTATGTTCAGGATCGCTTATGAAACAGGGCCATCAAAAACACCACAAGTATTAAAGCAAAGGTATTCGACTTTGTCGTAACTACTAGTAGCTTTTTCTACGCTCTCAGTTTGCGGAGTCGAACCGAACAACGGACGGTATAAAGTCTGAGAGGGTTCAGGTCGTTTAGAGAAGGACTAACTGAGAGCTTGGAACAAGTTTTGCAGGATTATCTATCCGGCCGCCGAGGATAGTATCCATACAATGTCGCTTTGGTTTAGCTTTTGCATTTAATTCTGAGATTGTATATAGGTCCTAAACAAGATGATATACGGTTATCTAATATACATGGCAACATGCACGACTGCACAATTCCTTTAAATAACCTCTTTCAACATTTTCTCGTTTAATTGTTAATCATCAATCACTGCATAGCCCAGTCCCCTACAAAGTTAAACGACTGGACGTGACTTCGATTCGATTTCAGTCGGCACTTGTACTGATCGGGGCATAAACTTATAAATTTCAATTAAACGAATAAACATTAATGGTCTTGAAGTTGTCATTCAGAGTATTAATTCGTAGAGATCTTCTATGCTATGAGCGCAGAATTTTGTAAATACCTGCCTCGTTTTTATCTTGTGTATAGCCACAGTGAGCTCTCTCGTAGCGAAAATGGTCTCTGTTTTTTACGATCATGACGCTATTGCAATTGAAACTCTCCACGCGTTTACCTCTTGGATGGGTAGTATTAATCTTGTAACCTTAATTGACTCTACATAAGCAAGAAACCAATCTAAAACTGACGATTAGAGTCAGCTCTAATGATGTCTAAGAGAAAGTTGACTGTAGTAAAAAATTTGATGTTTAACCAAACCGCAGGGAAAATTTTCAAATCACAATTCAGTCTTCCACGTAACTGATTGCTTTAAGTATAGTTTCTTTCACCAAGCTGGCATACTTCTAGGCTACGGCATCACTTACAACGTTGCTGTAATGAGTCACTGTCCAAAATAATTTTCCATGAAATGTCATCATGTTGTTACCAAAGATGGTTCCTTGTTGGTGCTCGGCAGAACAACCGAACCTTGCTCGAAGGATGACTTCATCTTTTGGGAGATCTGTCGAGAAACTTTGCGTACCCCAGATGAAAACCACTAGCTGTCGAGAACGTCCAGTGAATCCATTATCTTCTTTAGGTTCTTTATTCATTACTCCAAATACCACCGGGAAAGATACTTCATGACTGTCCATTCCTTGACGGGTACGTTGTTTTCAGTTTGGTATGGATGTCATCTGAGGCTTGTTTAACCATATTCCGAGAAAAACCAGGATCTGGAGCAGAGACCACCAGGTTTTCATAATCCGTGGCAAGAAAGTACGGTCCGGCATAGTCATTTGGTACTTCTGATCTCAGAAAGGGTCTGATATTGACTGTGACTCGGATGGGTACTTCTAACTTCTGATCTTCCAACATGATGATCATGGAAACACCTGCTTCTGTCTGAACAGCCCCCTATACTGTTGTCTTATGCTCCTTGCACTTCTTCAGCAACCTTGAGGTCTCGTCCTTAGTAAACTCCAAGGGAATAATCTTCGTCTTCGGTTGAATGTGCGGATATCGTTGGATTTTGACGCCATATTTTCTGGTAAACCATTACCTTTCGCAACGAATCTTCCCATTCTCTATGCTGTAAATCCGGGTATCGTGCACAGTATTCTAAATACCAGAGGCATAATAGGATGGTACCATCTAGACGGGGTCACTTCATCAACGTACAGTTCTACTGGTGGCAACATAGCATGGAGGACACTTGAGGTTCTTCGTTATTAAGTACGTTGCCCAAATACGTCTTAAACACGGCAAACATTCGGGAATAGGACTGTCCATCTATTACGATGAGATGAAAGCCAACTATACAAATGCATTCATGAGGGTGTATGGTTATTTCTGGGATTTCTTAACCTGCGTTCGACTGGTACCTAGCATTTGAAGGGGAAGGTGACTCTCCAAAGAGGACCATTGTTGCCATCAAATTTCTCCAACAAGCTCTCTTCGTTAGAGGGGGGATTCAATCTGACAATCATAATCCGCGACAGGCCGAGTCGCGTTTACACGGTCTCTCAGCCTCGTAGCTTGGATACTATAAAGATTTTCTTTCTTGAAAATTTATTCTATGCCACTTATATAGGTGAACAGGGCACGTGGCCTTAAACTGGAGTCCGCAACTCATCAATAAATTCGAAAAAAATTACTTAATTGAGCACCAAGACGGTGCAGAGCCTCTGCATAGCTGCACAGCTGGTCAGATTGTACAAAGAACTGATCCAAGCTGCAAAGTCGACGGTTATAATTGTCGAAGTGTTGAAGATTTAGCAGAGCTCTATCTGATTACTGCCATAGCAGGGTACCATGTCTGTGTATTTACAAGATATGCCAACCTCCTCAACAAAATGCATAGGCCCTCCATCCCACCAGAACTGTTCTTTGTACCCATGTAATTTTTTCGGGAATTCCTAAACATTCACATAATTTCAGACAGATCTTTATTCGCAAATCTACGCTTGGTCTTACAGTCCATATCGCTCCACTCCTCTACACTGAATCTGGGGAGTTACCAGTATGGGAGAATAGATTTTGACGAATAGGCGTGATATAGAAGAGCAAAAACATAATCGTCAATGATATCAAAGAGGCAGTTGGCTGTTAACAAATTAAAGTATCGCGAACGGAACTTGAGCCACTACTTGCTATGATCTAAGATATGGAAAGCCACCAAGGAGTAGCAATACAGAGATCACGAAAGCCGTTCTCACGAAAACAACTCGCATAAAAAAATGACGACAATTACATAAATTTCACTAAAAACGTATTGAATGGGCTCGATTTTACAGAAAATAAATCTAAAACTACTTTCCCAAATTTTGTTTAAGTCAAAGTAGAAATAGAAAATTCACCTCATTTAGTATCCAAACCACGTCGTATGGGGTAAATCTTGCTGAAGTCATCCATGCTGGCGCTTGACAAGTGGTGAATAGTAACGTTAATTTCGTTGCCCTAAATTGTAGCTGTTTAACTTAAAATTTTCGGCGAGAATTTTAATGAGAGTCAACTGATATTCTAGAACAAAAATTTACAGTACGTTCTCCTTGCGAAATCTCTTTTCAACACAACGTGACGACGTTCTCGACCCAGTTTCTTATCGGCATTTTTGCTGCGCGCGCAGTTCTGAAATTACATTTTGATGAAAAACATCCTTTTGTTCCCAAAGCTTCTATCCAATTCATTTTTTGATACTATTGTTTTATTACGGCTACACTGAGACTCGTACTATATTCATTAAGTTATTTAATCCGTTTGATGACGGTGTTTAAAAATGTTTAAATGCGTTAATCTAAAGGAAATCACCCGAATGTCACACGAACGCTCCTTGGAGGACTTCAGAAGAGTTTGCGAAAGAATCCACGAGGGCAAAATTTATTTTAATGAAACGTCGTTCTGCAGTTGACGAAATTTCTGCGGTTTTTTAATTTTGCAGAAAACTTTACTTTGTAATGCTGCCAAAAGATGAGGTATGCACCGGAGGCATTGATAATTTCAAGTAACAATGGGTTGGGTTGAAATGTTAGACTATAAAGCGGAAGAGAAAAATAAAAAAAATGAAATGTACCAAACGTCTTAGTTGGAATAAAGAAATGAAGCGCAATTCAGCTTAACATCAGTGTTTTTTCCCAATATCCTCTCTGCATGTTTCATGAACCACATATACATTCTGGTGACAAATCTATTTTAGCCAATCAGTGTAGAAAGCTCATTTAGTGGAATAAGTAAGAATCATACTGCATATGATTTGAGAATATTGCACTGTAAACTACTTAAAATTGTCTATGGACTGTGACTTATTATTTAGTTCTCTCTCTCTCTCTCTCTCTCTCTCTCTCTCTCTCTCTCTTTATTCAAGGAACACCGGCGGACAGAACGAGGAAACCCTGTTTGCCCACCAGAAGAATCCGAATGAAGATAACTTAATCCTTTATCACTTACAGTCTGCAAGCTACCAAGTACAGGTAACTGTATTTCGTAAACTGACCCTTTACATCATAACATCTGTATGCGTATTCTCCATATTGTTTCTACATAATTTCTAAGATGCTGACAGGGAGAATTTGTTTAACAATCAAAAGCTTCTTTAATTGGCGATCATTTGAAATGCTCAGTTTTAATTTCCGAGCATCTTATGTCGTCTTCCCTCACCCCACACCTACACACAACCCCCCCTCAAAAAAAAATTCCGTTCGTATTGTGGGAGTATGCAATATTAATATAGTCTGAGCAATGATTTAGCTCGCTCCTGAAAATACTGCTTAGTCCATATCTTCCTAAATCTCATATTAAAGAACTCACATTTTTGCTTCCAGTGGAAACAGAGGTTGGCACGCGACATCAGAGGTGATACATCGGCATCGGAAGGCGGACAGGTGAGTACAATCCTTAAAGAGAGGCCTCGTTATAGTGGCTTGATGGCATCCAGTGAAGAGATGATCGTTTCGACTATTTAAGCCGGATCTCTGTATATTTCACTGTAGTGTCCAAAACATAGTTTTCACGTGGAAAACAATGTAATACTTCCTTATTTCGAATTTTGGGAACACACTAGTTTTTTTTAACACTTTAGTTGTGGTTTTATAACTGATAATGACCACCAGTTTTCCGATAAAGCAAGATGATGCTCTAATGGTAGGAAAATTCGACATCAGTAGATTTTTTGATGAAAAGGAACTAACTTACACGCAAAACTAACGCATAAGAGAAAAACTATATTTTAATTTTTTTCAGCCTGTAGAAAGCAATAACCAAGAATTCCTCTTAGCCTTGTTGGCATTGTTGAGCCTCTTGGTTGTGTTTGCTGGCTACCCTGTTGTCAGTAAGAGACGAAATCTGAAACTTCAAACGTACATGTTATCAAGAAAAATATCGCGGAATATAGAATTTTAGTCATGTTGGGTAGAAAACGTCCCAACATCCAAACCGGGAACCTAAAACAGATAATAAGTTAAAATGAGGATAAATGTTGAAAACTAAATAATCAGCTAGGCGAGATGTATCATAAAAGCAAACGTAAGTCCTATCAATCTAGTAGATTTGTACAATCATTATAGTAATTCTCCTATTCTTTATAATAGCTAAGCCATGAAAAAGGGCTCTGTGCATCATTTAGAAAAACAGTATAGAACAGCTTTAAAGAAATGATAATAATAATAATAATGATGATGATGATGATAATAATAATAATAATAATGATGATGATGATGATAATAATAATAATAAAGGCTTTATTACGGTCTATCCATAGAATGGCTCTTCGCCAGAGTAAACTAACTAAGTTAATCTATGCTAAAAACTAACAAATTCATGATGATAATATACAATTAATAATTATAATACAAAGCATTTGGAATTAAGACCGAGAAAATTACGATAGACGAGATTTCAAAAAAGTAAAGGCCTGTTTTAAAAATGATTTGCTGTCCACACACGATTTTGTCCCTGAAGCGTAGTGAAGATCTGGGCAGCAGTGTCCTGAAAAGTATTACTAACACGCGGAACCACCAGGTTGACTGTACTATTTGATCTAAGAAGTCGTGTGTGTTTCACCTTTTCGAGTCTTAAAGTTTGAGGCCAATTGTGGCTATATAAAGCTTTATGGGCCGTCTTCAGTAGATGCCAGTCTCGACGCTCTCGTATCGGTAGCCAACCTAACTTAAGTAAGGATTCAAAACTATTTACGTATCGACCTGTTACAAAGCTAGCGGCAGCAAATTGAATGCGTTGAAGTCTCTTCAAGAGATGCTGGGGAAGTGGGAACATGACTATATCACAATAGTCTAGTCTGGAGAAAATAAGAGTAAAATGTTTGATTTTCCTGAGGCTTGCGAGAGTAGTATAGCATGATGATGTTAAGTTCTTGACGTGTTCATCCCAAAGAAGATTCTCATTAAGGTGGACGCTAAGTAGCTTGGTATTCTTGATTCTTTCAAGATCCTTTCCTCCAGCAGACAACAGTAGTGGAAATGACGACAGATTACGGCGAGTGAACATTTTCCTTGTTGAGAACAGCATAGACTTTGTCTTGTCTGGGTTAAGAGCTAGATTAGATTCCTTAAACCAGCTTTGGAGCTCGGAGAGTGCATTATTCATCAACGACACACCACCAGCCAAGTCTTGCACTGGGGTATGATGGCATAGGGTCGTATCGTAAGCGTACTGTGAGCATTTTATAGATGCAGGGATGATGTCTTTTAAGTCCGAAACGTACAGATTAAAAACCATAGGTCCCAGTATAGATCCTTGGGGAATCCCGAAAGCAATTTTCTGGCAAGACGAAGATTTGTCGTCGATCTGTACGAATTGACAGCGATCGCATAAGTAGCTTAGAGGCCACTTCAGAGAGGGCTTGGTAAACCCTAACTTGTGGAGCTTTAGCAAGGTAGTTCTGAAACAAATAGTGTCAAATGTCTTGCTAAAATCTGCCATAACCATAAGGGTAACTTCCCCTTTATCCATAGCTTTCCGGATATCATCTCTCATGCCCAGGAGTGCAGTTGTTGTTGAGTGAACCTTTCGAAAGCTTGAGAGACCCTCATGCAAAAGGGAGGCCCTCTCAGCAAATGACATTATTTGTATTCCAACAACTTTCTCAAATACTTTGGATAAAACCGGAAGTATCGAGATAGGCCGCAGTTCATTCATCGAGGTTGGGTTGACCACCTTAGGAATAGGAGAGACTCTTGCCATTTTCCATTTTGTAGGAAAATATGATCGCTTTATGCAGTTGTATATGATGTGCGTAAGCCAAGTAAAGTCAGGTAAATAAGATTCCCCACAGTTTCTTCTCTTCTTTGATATTCGATCCTGTAATTCCTGTTTTCGACTTTTTATAAGGGAAACGTTTCCCCAACATTAGCTTATTGTTGCAATCAGATTTGCATCTCAAGGTAACTCTAGTAGCGTACGAGTACGAGTAGCGTACGAGTAGTAATCCATGAATTACTTGTGTATCATTGGTCAAAACGTTGGGCTATTCAAAGAGACATAATTTAAGTAATGTTACCAATCAAAAGAAGTTTATTATGAAAGCACTAATGTTTTGACTTCTTAAAAGAGTAGAAAAGAGATTCCAATTGATCGAAGAAAAGTTAGAGACGAAGTTGATTAGAATTGCGGTGTTTTGCTTCTAAGGAATCAGAAAATATCCCAATTTAACTTTTCAGTTCACTGTCGATACGAAAATTAAAAAAGGTTTTGGTGAAGTTTTAGGTTCTCTTCAAGTAAATCGTAATTTGGCAGTCCCAGGTTAATTAAGGCCTGGGTCAAAAATGATTTTCGCTTCCAGTGGCCCCCCCCCAGCAAGGTTCGCGGAATTCGCGTGGACTGCGCGAGTAACCATAGTTACTTGGAATCAAGATCGCGTAGTTCGTGAACGGCATCCGCCATTTTGAACTGTCGGCTTTGCATTGGTTTTTCCCATCTTCGCTTGTGAATCCGACAATCAAGAGGAAGGCATCAAAAGAAGGTAATAAAATTTTCTCTTCTATCTTCATTTCCTCAAAAAATAGCATGATATCGCTATCTTAAAGCCAAAGAGAACCCTTTTGAACCTACGAAGACTTCTAAACACCGCTCTCAACATGTTCATTGACTTCACTGCAAATACAATGCAACATGAATTTATAATATAGCGCTCATTTCTAGAGCTCAATAGCGTTTTACAATGTTTGTAACTTATGCCTAGAAAAAAGTACTATGTTTTGTAACAAATACATAGAAAAAAGTTTCATTGTGGATATACCATTCAATTTTGAAATTAAATTTAGCTTGATAAATCCTCTATCATATCATGATGTGTAAACTTATAGTGTTTATCAAAATTTAGGCTTTTAAATGCTTTGGAAACAATTTCTCCAAGAAGCAGATGAATTTACTTACAAAAGTAATCCCCCAAAGCAGTTGTTAGGTAAGTTTAATTGCTGACATGTAAGATGCAGATTGTCTTGTCATAAATTGTCCCTTGAAAACTAAGAGAAAAAAGCTGTACTAATGTGTGTTAGTTTATTCCGAGGTCACTGACTGAATTGCTTTAAATATATAATAATAATAATTTTAATTACTCACACAGAAAACCAGCCAGCCCTTGCAGATTCCAAAGGGAATCTACTTGATTAAAACCAGTTTTATTTACTGTTATCCCTATTTGTTTTCTTGGAAAGGTCCTTCCAGTTATTTCACATAACTAATTTATTACAAGAATGTTAATGGTGTTATTTATGAGGCATTTTTTTGGTTTTTAAATCATGTTATATCAGTTTTTATTATAGTCAACAGTTTGGTTTTTAAGTTTTGACCGGTAATAATTGCAACAATCATTGTCAATGGTGGACATGTAATTGATATATGTGTCTATTTGAATGTAAATATTCTACCCACTACACTAGTGGAGTATCTTTTAATTCAAATGCATCACAAAAGTTCTGATACATGCATATGGTTCTAACCATAGCCTTCTCTCTTTGTTGATAAGACATGATTAATTACCAGTGCTTACTGTTGCCCCAAGTGGGGCACTGTTTTTTTTGTGACAAGAGTGAACACAAACTGGTATAAGATGTGTCATCTTCTCAGCCCTATTCATACAAGATGTGCCATCTTAAGAGCAGGATAGGTTGCCCTTGTTACAAAGTCAGAAAGGAAAATTTTAAAACTGTATGTCTTGGTTTTTTTGTTGCTCTTCCAAGTCAATATTCTTGTTAGAAGGCTATAGTGGCCTAACCAGTTAAAACTCTGGTTTATAATTTCAAGTTTGATCTGCTAGTTGCTTGTCCAAATTCAATTTCATAGATCAATAATTAGCAGAAATTGGGAAATAAATTGGTACATGTATGTTATCTAGCAGCGATGTAAAATTATAGACATGAGTATGACCTATGAAGAAATTTGTACCTGATGGACCCTAGGGCACCTTATCAATGCATTATTAAAAATGTCCCTCTAACATTCATTCACAATTCGTAAAGCAGAAGTACACAATTAGTTTAGAACAAGGGCACACATAAACTTGCTATTAAGACATGCACATACATTGTAATTTTAACCTTGCAAAGCCCAAGAAAAAGACTCCTGCTGTGACATGGCTAGGGTCACTTTACCTGATTAGAGTGTTAATTATTACTTTCTTAAGCAGAGGTTTCATTAAGATTTTGAGGTGATGGGAAATGTACAAGGAAGCAGGCAAAATATGTTTTGATTCTGATTTATATCAGTCACAACATGCAGGAAAAATTATGTTCCCAGCCAGTCAATTTGCCCAGTGTCAGGCCTGTGAAACGCCTGCTTAAGCTTATAGTATTCAGTGAGATATTATGGAAGCTGGTGTTGCCATAATACCTGTTGTTGTTGGTCTTCTTACAGGGCTAGCATCCAAACATTCTTGAGCCATGGAAACCAAAAGTGGAATGTTTTGCTTAACACCTACTTTGAACAGAATTTTACCAAGGGAAAAAATATCACTGGCTTTGCTACAGGGAGAATCATTACGAACCTCAGGAGCAATATGAGGATAACAGATGCTGTACTTCTTTGCAGGAGGAAAGGAGCTGTCACATGCTTTTCTAAAATCGATGATGTAGCCATGTTTGTTACACACAAGAACATTATTAGCCTTCAAATCACAGTGAAGAAAGCCTTTTGTGTGAATATGCAGAAGGGCTTCAGTCAAATCATGTGAAATAATTAACCAGTCATTTGTTATTAGTGAGCTTTGCACATTCTGTATTGTTGCACTGTTTTTCTGACAAGACAATAGTTTGCTTATTGTTACAGATGTATTGTTTTCCTCTTTAAACTCTATTATTAAGGAAATGGGCTGCTTTTGAAGCTGCACGCCTATTATGTTTGAGATATTTTTATGTGCGAGTGCCTGCATAATGTGAGCCTCCTTCATTATCTCTGTGGTGTCCTGCATCAGAGACTGTTTTTCCACAACCTTTATATCAAATCGTGTGTACTGTCTCAGAAGGCATTGACCATAGGATCCTTCTCCCAGTATTATATTCTCTCCATTGGTTGGAAGAAGTTCAGTATGATTGATTAAGTTTACAGTGGAATATTTGGTACTTGCATTCCTTTTAAAAAACTGGAAAATGAAGGCAAATATGTTATAGAGAGTGTGCTTAAATAAATGCTAGATTGCAACACAAGTAAAGGTGAAGATTGTTGATCTCATTGTCTGGCATGCAAATTACTGCAAAGTAATACTTCCTTAATACTTAATGCAAAGTTGTACTTCCCACTGAGGAAAAGATTATGGATGGCATAATAGTGCACTTGATAACCTCCACAATTTGACAGTGTGTGCTGTTTCTTCTGCGCTGTATTAAGAGCTTTCCAGTTTACCATTGAAAACGTGTCTTGGTACTGGGCCCTGGCTTTTGAGTTCATCTTTCGGAAAGAGCTGTAAATTGCTTTGGATTTTTGACGTAGGTGGAACGTTCGACCGCAAAGACTTCCTGACTGTCACCCTCGAACGCTGCAAGATAGTTCTTCCACTTTTCACTAGGATCAGTTTCAACCGAAGCACTTCCAACCTTACGAAAGCTCTCCCTTACAGCAACTCTTGCAAATCCACAATTTAAAATGACAGACATTTTCGTTTCACACGAGTAGTACCGTTGTTAGGGAACAAAACCTTAAAGAGTTTCAAGGAATCAGTGTGCGTATCTCACGATAACTTTCAAGTTTTGCGCCAAAATTGTAATTCAGTCTCGTTACATGATACTACCTGGGATAAAATAACAAACGTTCTTTATTCTTACCGCCCAAATTTGCAAGTTAAGAGACGAGAAGCTGGTTTCTTGTGTTTTATTACAACTGTCAAAGGCGATCTAACCCTGGATTTACAGAGATGCAATCGACCTCAGGAAACGAGAAAAAGAAATAAATATCATCAAAAGTATACAAAGTTTGCCTGTATTACCTCTAAGATCGCTCCAAGTAGTATTTGGTAGTGTATCAGCCGTTAAATTATTGCTTCTGAACACTCGCGTGTCAAAATGGCGGACACTGAGTTGAATACGTGACTGTGAGTTTTCAAAATTCCCACCCCTTAAACAGTTTTAATTTGTCTTTTTTCCAAATAAATAGGAACCTGTGGGATTACTTTCGTTGATAGCGGTTGGAACCAGGTAAAGGCTAAGATGTTTTCAGGCGAAAACCACGATAGAAGAAGCAGCTTCGCAGAGACAAAACTTGATTTAATCTGCCTAGCACATCTCTCTTTTTTTTTGGCAGCCATTCCAAGTGGGAAAACAATGAAAAACGTCTCAAATATTCATAGCGATAACTACATTTTGATTTGCCTTGTGTTTAGTGGTGGGAATTTGCTCAAGAAAGCAACCGACGAATTTGGCGCCTAAATTAACTGTTTTTGGCTGTTGAGGGTATCATATTACGCTGCCACAATTCAGTCCGAGAGAGATGGTAGTGATACACATTTCTGCCAAGTATGAGAAAAATCCCTCGCAAAATAGCTAAGTTATTCTCAATTTTGTGAAAAATATGGGTTAAAGGCAGGGTGATCCAGGCCTTAATTAACCTGAGGTTGACAACTAGTATCCGTCATATCCGTTGTTAGTTAAGTAAAGTACCGAGTCAATTAGCCTTCTTTCATTAAAGTTGAAGATAAAGATTGACTTCGAACGAGACTTCTAGTATAAGATATCTCACAGTTGTAGGGTTTCAGAGCTTTATGTCAACATGAACTCAAAATAAAGAATTTTAGACATCCAGTGCTCACAAGGCTCTTTCTTTTCCCTGGTAACCTTATCGCGGTCTCGGTTTAGTACGAAAGATTTCGTGTATTTCTTAGAATGTCAAGAAAAGGGCGGCAAATGTTTGACTTGATAATAGCCTTTTGTTTTCTAGAGTTATCTTGAAAGAATTTGAAAGGCTTCAGAACTAGGACAACCTCACCTGTTTGCGAGCAGAAGTTACAGGAGTCAGAGGGCAGAGCATAAGCGAAAGACGACTATTGTAAAATTTGACAGCTTAGTGCAAGTACTTATAAATGTTTTTAGCTGGGAGGTGATCCCCGATAAAACGGACGAAGGTGATCGTTTGTAAAAATTCCACTCAAGAGACAACAGAATCTCACGTGGCCAACATTTATTATCGTCCCTGCAATAGAGGGGGACCTCAATAAAAAAAAACCAAAATAATTGTGGGAAAAAAAGAGTAAAAACCATCTTTTTTTATTTCCCCTGCTCTGTATTTCGGACTGTCCCCTGCCACCACGCTGATGAATCCGTACCTAAACTTGTCGACGCTCACGGATTCATTGATGTCCCCAAGCTCTAGCTCTACATCCAAAACAGCTCAATAAAGTATCATATTACAGCTTAAAACTTGCTGACTGCTACCACGAACAAAAATCTGAAAAAAAAAATCAGATAAATCTATTCAGTGTCACATATCACAGGAATAAGACAGAATGAAGGATCCCTATTCCTTTGGTTTCCATTCACCTTCAGTGTTCCGCGATACTCACACTGTAAACAAACACTTTATATTAAACAGATAAAATACTGTTCGCACACCGTTTTGTATTCGATGCAGGATCAAGAAAGATGGCAGCCCAGCAATTTCAGATGGTCTATGGATCCCTCTTTCCGCTGGGTGGAATCGCAACTGGATTAGACTGAGAGGTGAATTCTGGTCTTCCTAAAAAAAAAATTAATAAAATACAATAAGTGTTAAACTACTCTTATCATGCAAAGGAAGAGCTACATTATCGGTCATAAACCTGCTATGATCGCACTGTGATTGACTAAAGTGGGAAAATGAGGGTTTCATCCTCAAATAAGGCAAACTAGTAAAACAGATGAAAAGAAGAGCCGTATAATAACAAAAACCATTTTTAGGCTAAGAGCTGAGGGTGTAAAAAAAGACCCCCCTGCTTCAGCCCATATAAAATTATCTCTAGGGATTTAAAGAACAATATGAAAAGTATTAAACGTTAGTCACTTGTGTATAGTATAATGACTTTTAATGAATAGGTATGCAATAATAATAATAATTTTGAAGTTAAAATAACAGCTTATATTGATGATAAACAGAATATCTGGTTCAAGGGTAAACAAGTGGCTGAAATACTTGGATATATAGATACTAATCAAACCAAGACATGTATGCTCTGAGAACAAAAAAAGTAGACCCGTTAAATCGACGGGTCTTTCTGAGGCTCATGAAATACCAAACGCATACATCACACTAGATGTTTATTCATCTATGAATCTGGGTTATACTCTCTATTATTATCAAGTAAATTAGAATCAGCTATGAAGTTCAAACACTGGGTTACAAGTAAAGTACTTCCATCAATCAGGAAATATGGTCAGTATAGATTGTTTGATAATCCAGATAATAAGATGTTTAAAATAGAGACAGAGACTGACGTATATTATAAACTTAATGTATTCATTAGAAAGCGGTTTCCTGATACTACCACTATTGCCCAATGTGGAGAGAACCAAGATATGTCATACAAAGGAATTAGTTTGTATGAAAATGGCTATACAGGTGAAAACAGATGAAACATTGGGTATACATTTAAAATGCATTCATAAAAATTGTTGAAGAGTAATTATGTGTTGTTAAAGATCTTAGAATCAAATACATGTAGTTTTTATTATTAAAACCAATTTAAACGGACCTTTCAAAATTTCATCTGGATTTAAAGAACAAACAAAAGTATTTAAATGTAATTCACCAATATATAGTGTTATGGGAAATGTTATCCAAAGCAAGAATATGAATAGACACAATATGCAAAAATAAGCAAATCTGAATTGATTGACCTGTTGATGAAGCGGCAATCAAGAGGACCAAAACCTGTGGTAAGTAAGAAGTGTTAAGCAAATGAGAGCAGAATTTCAAAAGGCAACAAAAGTAGCACCAGTACCTTCACCAAGGTACAAATCCAAAATACTGAAAATAATGAACAAGAGTGAGGAAATGGACAATACTATTGAAACAATAGAAGAGAAGTATAAGAAGTTGGTTAATGATTATGTTTCCATGAACGCAAAGAATGTAAAAATTATGAATAAAAAAAATGTAAAAACATATCTCATGAACGATGTTTCATTACAAAAGTACCTTGTTGATGAAATGATACTTGCTGAGCCTGGAAAGAAGAAGGATCTACCATTTGCTAATCTCTTTGAAAGAAGAATGAACAACATTGTACGTAACATTGTATTGGTGTAAAGATGGCAACAATGTTTGATAACACAGAAAAAAAGGTGATAAACGTGATGAGTACGATGCATCAAACAAAAAAGTAATTGATAATAAAACCATTGACATGAGTATCAAACAGAAGTATGGTCCTTTCTCTGTTGAATTGGCAAAACTTGGTGATGATGATATGTGTGTTTCTAATGTAAACTTTTTTGAAAAACAAGTTCACTATACTATTAGGTGAATACATTGACCGTATTGGTGGTATTATTATTCCATATGACCAGAAACAGTTTGTCAAGCACAGTATGGGCGCTCTGAAGTTTGAGAGCTATTTGTTAAGAGACCAGAAAAGATTACAACACATGGTGATAATACTTGTGTTGTTGATTATGTTTGAGATCGGGTGAAGGGTTAGAGAGGTTTTAAAACCTATAATTAGAACAAACGAAAAGATGAGATATATGACTATGCATGCAGTGCACTAAGAATAACCACTGAAGAGCTTGTTCATTGGGCCACAGAATGCCATGGTAATGTATCTGTACATGCATTTGATAGTACTTATAAGAAGTTCCTTACATTTACCAATATAAATACCAGAATTTACATCACTCTGTTAAAAATCATCATTGGTTCACTGTTACTGATTACAATTTGAAGATAGCTGCAACAAAGGCCAATCAGAGGGGTTGTAGTGATCTGTTGACGCACGTCTGATATTACATGGTCACAAAGACATAAGAACGATGAAGAATGATGAGTATGATGTGGGTAAATAAATCTATGATAAGCTGTATAGCAGGAATACGACACATGACTTTGTTTGGACCAATCAATCCTATACCAGTATTACTAATGCATTGTTCAAGCAACTACGTGGGTTCTTACCAGAATCTGAATATAATGAGACTGCTAAACGGATGTTGAATGACTTTTATCCAAGGGCATTACAATGGTGTTCAACAGTTGATATACCACATAATGTAGTTAATGTGGACATCTGTAAGTCCCATCCGAACGTGCTATTAAATAATACCCATCTACTACCTTTAAAAAGTATTCATGATGTGGCAGAGAAGTTTAATTGTGAGAGTGATCTGAACAATGAGGCGAGTTTTATATTGATGAGACAGTTATCAACTATTACAAGTCACCCATTATTATAGAAGCAGGTTTTTTACAGTGCTAATCTGGTAAGATAATTAGTACAAAGCCAATCACACAGATAAAATAAAGAAATCCCAACTAAAAGAGCTCTAACACCAGATACTTTCAAGGAGTATAATAAGTCTGTGTTTGATGAACTACCAGAAGTTGAAGCCAAGAAGATGGCTAATAGTTTCATTGGTGAACTTGGTAGGAAGTAGAACAAGATCAAGCATGGTTTAAAATGAACAGAACATGATACTGCCATGTGTTGTTGGACATCTACCATGAATGAGAAGAGAAACCTTACTATTGATCGCTATAATGACTTGAATATGAGCAGAGAGTGGAGAGATTGTTTTCAGACAATACCAGTATTAACCTTTTTGTGGTATCAGAGGCACAAAGAGGATTGGCAAAGCACTCAAGACAGATTCCAAGCCAACATACTTTGAAAAGCATTACAGAGAAAATATGTGCTTTCATGACTATCATGTTAAGAAAGGAGATGGTGTATTATATAATGAAAAGGCTGGCAGTGGTAAGACACAAAAGCTCTATGAGTTGGTAAAACAATCAAATAAATGTGTTGTGTTGTCTTATACTAATAAAGCCGTAGATAATGTCAAAACTAGGTTTCAAGCTTTTGGATATGACAAGACACAGGTCAACAAAATGTGTTATACTTTTGATAGTTATTTCTGTGGTATTGGTAAGGTTAGGAGTGTTGATAGCTTTGAAGGTAAACACATCTTTATTGAGGAGTTTAATATGATACCTCATAAATGGATGACTACGATTTTTAAACTAACAAGGTATACTCATTTGGTGATTGCAATCAATTTGAACCTGTAGAAGCTGGTAGTCAAGTGATTATCATTATCAGTTATCACCTACTAGCAATCAAATACGTAGCACAACAAAGACAAAGAAATACATTGAACATGCTGGTAGATATGATAAAGAGACTAATAATATGCTCGGTACATTCCTGAAGACTGGTAGGATATCCACTTACTTTGAACCAATACGTAGGTACAATAAGAATATCTGTTACCTGAATACTACCAGGAAAAGAGTAAATACAGAGTGCTGTGATAGATTTGTAGAAAACAAAATATATGAGACCATTGACTTCAAGTAGGATGGTAAGACTGAGAAATACAAGGTATGTGTTGGTACTCCTTTAACTGCAACACAAAATGTCAAAGACAAACAGATGTTCAGTACAATGGTGTTTATTGTAGACGATATTAAACATAACAACATAAAGGTAACTGGTGAATGATTTGACAGTACGTTTACATAATACTTAAGCCCTAGTTTCTGTGTTACAGTGTATAAATACCAAGGTACAGACATCAATGAGAACTGTAATAATCGCATGGATAAAAGACAATTTTATACTGCATTATCTCATACCAGGAAGTTTGAGTTAATTCATCTAAACTTCAAAGAGCTAAACAATAGGTATGTTACCAGAGTAAAATCAATGTTGGAACTGACAAATAGTAAGTTTAATAGTCTACACAGGAATGGTAAGATATATAAGATAATGTTTGATGACAGTACAGTATATGTAGGTTCAATATGTGAAAAACTAAATCCAAGGTTAAGATGGCATTTGTCTAACAAAAAGAGCCAGGTATACAAAAACAGAAAGAATAACCCAAAAATTGAGCTCATTGTTACAGCTCCTTCTGCTGATAAAAAAATCTTTAGAAAATGTAGAGAGTTGTTATATCAATAAGTACGCTATTAAATACAAGAATAAGTTAATAAACATTAAATCAAATCCATTAAAAAAGAGAAAGAAAGTGGAGTATAATGTTGCTGTAGAGAGTGAACAACAATTAAGAGAAAGAGAGTAAAATTACTAGAAAAAAGAGTGGTAATCAAAAACAACACAGGTAAATCATGCTACTCTATTAATGCTGTGGTTGACGTTATGAGATATCACAAGAAAACCAGGTATATTGAATCCTCTAAAGATAAGGCATTAGCCAAGATATCAAATAAGAAACAACAGATCATTGACCAATTAACCGAAAATTTTGACTAAATACCATATTCTTTACTTTTCCACAATTCCATATATTATACAGTGTTATTCTTTACTAATACATATAAACTGTTATTTTATTA
This sequence comes from Pocillopora damicornis, assembly GCF_964200805.1. Lineage (NCBI taxonomy): Eukaryota > Metazoa > Cnidaria > Anthozoa > Scleractinia > Pocilloporidae > Pocillopora > Pocillopora damicornis. The sequence goes on along the minus strand of NC_142679.1, from coordinate 3,662,365 downwards.
TCTTTATTCTTTACTCCATTTATAATAAAATTCTTTTAGTTAATTTTACAACCATCTTGTCGTGTACAAACGTCAAAAGGCTGTATCAAAGAACCAACAAACACAACGCAAAAATTTCAGTTCTCTGATGTCTGTCGTGAGGCTTGTTTATCAATCTACTTAAGTACTTATTTAGTAACTTTGCATGTTTTCTTTTCCGCAGGAAAGAGAAAGAGTGAATATTGGTGGGCAATCTCTACGGCCACGGGCTGTTTACATGGCTCTGGTTCACTGACTCTCAATACTGTCATTAAATTATTAATTCTCATGCATGTTTAATTTATCAATCATTTCACTGAATAAAAGCAAAGAAAACCTTGTACAAAAATGTCTCAAGATTGAGTCTACAACAAACAAACAAAAAGCGAGTTTCTGTTAGTTGACGCGCTTCTTTCATCTATTAATTAAAGGAACCAGCCTAGAGTCAAATAAACAGTATCGTATTTGCATCTAAATGTGATGTCTGTATCAGTATTTCTTCGTCACGCTCAAACAGAAACAACCAAGACCTCCTGACAGTCTTTGGGGGCAGAAACTGAACATAAAAGTATCCGTTAACAAAGTAGCATTAATTACCGAAGAGTTACCGAGAAGAGTGAACTTAACGTGCTGCTAAAATCATCCACTAAAAGGCTCAGTAAACATTCTAGAAAATCGAATAACAATGAAGCTAATTTTGGGCTAAATCTGTCTTGAGTCAGACAAATTATTTTAACAAACAGCAGTTCAAAAGTATACAAAGGAAATTCTAACCCAAGGTCATCGAGATAGAGACTCAGTGTAGCCGCAGGAATTTTCAAGTGACCAATCAGAAGAGGTGTTACCCAACCCTGATTAATTTGACTTGTAATTTCACCGAAAGCTGTTAGAAGGGAGTTAAATTGTCTTTGCCCGTTAACGTTTCTATTCAGGATGATTAGAGCTCTCGACTGCTCAACCAGTTTCAATTCTTCGTTCCTTGATGTCTACATCGTCAGTTCACAAAGGATAGAAAACGGTCACCACAAACAATAAGCGATCATGAAAGGCGGGAAATGGCTTAAGCTGCAAGATGTGAAAGACTCAACTCACCAAGTTGGTGCCTTTCAACTCTGATGTGTATATTTCCAAGGTAAGTTTGATAACTCCGACTTTAAAAATGCTACAAACTTTTGCTTTTCATGCAGGTTACGAAATACTTTCAACATCTCCGCTGACGAGAGCGACGTGATTACAACTAAATGGCTAAATGCACAAGATTGAAAACAAATATTATCGGTAATGCAGCTATACTACCCTTTCCACGAAAAAAAAAGAGTCTAAATAAGCGGAACTCCTGTAAAACCGAAAGTTTCCGATGAGTCAAACACAAGAGAAATCCAAATAAAAATGGAATTCCGTGAGTTTCTCCACTCCTCATAAACAAGGCAGATTAGTGTCAAAGCTCTGAGTTATTTCCTCCAGTATACAGATCAAATATTTTGTACCAATTGAATCGACTTCGGTTATATATCATATTCTCTCAAAAAGCTTATTCCTTGGTTATGGAAGATTGTGTGACGGAACATGTTATTATGTAACCCGCTGACCACGTTGAGTGTCTTTTGGTCTCGCTCATTGACGAGCCGGATCTGGAAAGACAAGATCTGAGGACAAGATGGCTTCCAAAAGAAGAAACTTTAAGGTGAGTGGAATATCTTTAAATAAAAGGATATTAGTTCGAAGTACGCCGGCTTCTTTCGTTGCTTCGAGAGATGAGAGAGATGATGTTCATCAGGTCCACACTTGAGCCAGTAAAAATATAAATTTGCACTGCCTATCTTTTCTGAAAACATAAGACTTCTGACTCGAGGTTAGTTTAAAAACGTTCTGATGGGGACTGTCTTTTTGACAAATCTTGCTGCGGTAGCAGGAAAGTACGGACGATATGACGTTTTGTCCGCCATAATGGATTTTGAGATCCACAACCGTTTACCTTTAAAAAAGCTCCAGCTACTTAAAGCCTTATAGAAAACCCTGGTCATGTCTGAACGAAAGACCTGTGCGCTGCAAATTTTCAACCTTTATTAGAGTAAAAGAGTTATACCACCATAATGTGAAAGTGACTTTAAGTAAAAAGCCTAATGTCATTTGAATTTAAGACATCTGAAGGTCGTCAAAGCCCCAACATCTATAAAGTAGGCCGTCATCAATCCACAAGCAGGTATTCCTAGACAATTACAGCACTTTGTTTTATAACACATTATATCTTATTTTTGCTTTCATCTAGCACTCTGTCAAATTTCTGTAACAGCGTGAAAAATGTCATAATGTTTATGCCACAATTCTCAATTCTTACACTAGAACTAGCCCATCTTCAGTGCCTTTAACCCTAGAAGATCAAGATGATAGTTACCTTACTCTGCCCACTGAAGAGGTATGATCATTACACAAATATGTGGCGGATTCTGCAGTTTTCTCTGTTATCCTCTTATTTAATTAATATGATAGAGATTTGTATATATATATATGCTCACTAGTTTATCTAGTTTGAGCATTCTGGCATGGCTTAGATGATACCACACGTGTGAGATCACTTGGGGTGGCTATATAGCCTTACCTCCATCCTGGCATCAGCACTGCACTGATGAGGCCCAGAAGGCCGAAACAGTACTGTCTGCAGTTAGTTATATATATATATATATATATCTAATTTCCGAGCTAAACACAAAATGGGTGATTCTAACTCCTATTAACTTTCATATTTTTTCCCTTAGATTTCCCGTGGGCAAAGTGACACTCACAGATCCCAGACTGCCAACCAATTCACATTTGATCCCCCACAATGGTTGTTGTTGATAATGGGAATTTTGGTTTTCATCGCATGTTGCCTGCTGGGCATATGGATACTGACAAAAATCAGTGTCTCAGTAGTCACAGTGGTAATCGTCACTATTCAAAACAATAACCTAAATGTTATAATTTAAATTGCAGTCATATCTGACTGACTCTTGCCACTTTTTCCTCCTTTTTTAATGACTGGCAAATACCTAGATATCTAAAGTAGCAATATGGGTGCGTGTATTTTCACATCCAGTGGAAGAATACTCAATGCTCTCTAAGACTCTTTTTTTTTCAGATGCACAAATCAAACAAGATCTATGTTCTTGTGCAGGAGCAGGACCATTTGTTGCCTTTGCGTTATCTTGATAATTTTCTATACTTTAAAAATTGAATCAGTCTTGATTGTAAGTTGCCTCACATCATCACATTTGCTAAGTCACTGAAAAGGGAACCTTTAGTCACAAGTGTCTCTTGGCTATAATTTCTGGCAATGCTTGTACTGTTGAGAAATATACTGATTTAGTGAAGAGATCTTTTTAAGAAAATGGTTGTCACCTAACTACCTTAGCTTTTAAGTTTTTTTGGGTGTCCCACTACTGTATTTACTGTTTATTTATTTATTTATTCTTGTAAATTCTTTTAGTTGTTTACATTAGTAGAAATAAACTGTTGTTGTTGAATTAATGTTAAATATGTATATGTGTTGTTCTATTCCTTCACATGATGCTTCAAAGTTGGCCCATTTTATACCACAATTAAGATTCTTAACAACTGTAAAATCATGCACTTTAAAAGGTTTTCACACAAACAGTATCTAGAACCTAATAAATGAGTGTTTGAAAAATAAGGGGAGAAATAGGCACGGAGAGGAAAGAGCCCTCTACTTCTGAAGTGGCTTCACATTAGAGCTGATATGGTAATTTTTAAAGAGGTCATTTATGAGAGGCCTGAAATTTTAGAGGCCGTTTTGGCCCCTATAAACTCTAAAGTGGCTCCATTATTTTCCAAATTGACCCTTCACATGGTCCAATTTAGCCCTTACAATTGGGTCGATTTAGCTCCGAAAATTGGTGCCAAAAGCAGCCCTATTTCACTGGGGTCGAGTTTACCCAAAGCCAGTACCAAACTGGACTCACTCGTTTTGGCCCCGTTTTGTAAGCCAAATCAACTCTTTTCATTTTACAATGTAGTATCACTCTTCTTATGTTTCTTTTTTCGATACTTATTGTAATCTACTGCTCTTTGGCTTTCAAATCGAGGAAGGTGGAAAAATAAAAAAAGAGCTATTAAATCTTCAGGGTTTTAGCAAATATGGAAAACAAAGATCTACAGGACGCTACATGCAAATCATGTAAATTCACTAAAGTGATATAAAGGAATAGAAACCAACCTAATGAAACTGAGCCTTTATATCTGTTTCCCACAGGAGGTGGTGGCTCAGGCAAAAGTCATGTGATAAGATCAATTTATCATATTGCATTTAAAAACATATGGGCATGGCCCAACAAACCCAGAAATTCCCGCAGTTCTAATGATGGCACCAATTGGGGTTGCAGCTGTGAATATTGATACCACAACCATCAATACTGGCCGAGAAATTCTGTTAAAGATCATCATTGGTTCGCTGTTCCTGATTACAATTTGAAGATAGCTGCGACAAAGGCCAATCAGAGGGGTTGTAGTGATCTGTTGACGCACATATCTGATATTACATGGTCACGAAGACATGAAAACGATGAAAGAACCATGAAAGAATGATGAGTATGATGAGAGTAAATAAATCTGTGATAAGCTGTATAGCAGGTATAAGACACATGATTTTGTTTGGACCAATCAATCATATACCAGTATCTCTTATGCAATGTTCAAGCAACTACGTGTGTTCTTACCAGAATCTGTATATAATGAGACTGCTAAACTGATGTTGAATGACTTTTATCCAAGGGCATTACAATGGTGTTCAACAGTTGATATACCAGATAATGTAGTTAATGTGGACATCTATAAGTCCTATCCCAATGTGCTATTAAATAATACCCATCCACTACCTTTGAAAAGTATTCATGATGTAGTAGAGAAGTTTAATTGTAAGAGTGATCTGAATCAATGTGGTGAGTTTTATATTGATGAGACAGTTATGGTAAGATACTCAGTACAAAGCCAATCACACAGAAAAAATAAAGAAATCACAACTAAAAAAGAGCTCTAACACCAGATACTTTCAAAGAGTATATTAAGTCTGTGTTTGATAAATTACCAGAAGTTGAAGCCAAGAAGATGGCTAATAGTTTTATTGGTGAACTTGATAGGAAGTATAACAAGATCAACCATGGTTTTACATGAACAGAACATGATACTGCTATGTGTTGTTGGACATCTACCATGAATGAGAAGAAAACCCGTACTATTGATCACTATAATGACTTGAATATGAGCAGAGAGTGGAGAGATTGTTTTCAGACAATACCAGTATTAACCTTTTTGTGGTATCAGAGGCACAAAGAGGATTGGCAAAGCACTCAAGACAGATTCCAAGCCAACATACTTTGAAAAGCATTACAGAGAAAATATGTGCTTTCATGACTATCATGTTAAGAAAGGAGATGGTGTATTATATAATGAAAAGGCTGGCAGTGGTAAGACACAAAAGCTCTATGAGTTGGTAAAATAATCAGATAAATGTGTTGTGTTGTCTTATACCACTTATACCAATAAAGCCGTAGAGAATCTCAAAACTAGGTTTCAAGCTTTTGGATATGACAAGACACAGGTCAATAAAATGTGTTTCACTTTTGATAGTTATTTCTGTGGTAAGGATAGGAGTGTTGATAGCTTAAGGTAAACACATCTTTATTGGGGAGTTTAATATGATACCTAATACATGGATGACTACCTAGGGACACCTCATCCACACTTATGTCCGAATAACACTCTAGTACATTGAAATTGAAAGGGTTTATCGAGTGTTGAAGTGCGGGTAAGATTATACCTCATAGCTCTAAAAACCGCTTACAAGACTCACGTGTTGCCTTAATTTGCATTTATCTCAATTCAGAAGCGTATTCGCTTTGACAGCTTATTGTCACACTTTCATATTTATTGCAGACTTTACTGTCAAGAAATTCGAAGCAAAACGAATCAAAATTCTTCCTGCAAAACCGGTAAAATAGTCAGCAAATTAAGAAAGTCGACCAACTCTAGTATTAATCACAAGAACCCTACACAAAACGAGAAAGATTAAGGATGGAAAGGATGGTAACGATTGCAAGCGATAGATTAAAACAATGTATGCTCACATTATCACGATGCTGACCCCATCTCAACAAATAGCCTGCATTAATTTGCTCCAAGAGGTACATGACATGAAAATGTTAACCCTTCAAGCGAAATACCATGTGGGTAGAGATTAGATCAATGATACACAAGCAAATTGCTTCTGAAGTCGTTACATCGAAACATCTTCGGAAGTGAAAAAGCTTTTGAAATCATTACACGGTCAACCCTTAACTTCATATCGATTCGAGCTGAACATGAATTTGTACCGGCGCTTTGAGCTTTTTCATTATCTTCTTCGAACGAAGTTGGTTAATTGTTTTTTAATCATCTTTTTTAACTCAACGATGCGCTATTTTATTGCAAAGTATTTACAACCGCCACGTAGCTACTTTCAAAGTAAGTGTCATTTGAATTAATAACGGGAAACGAGGAGAGTGATAAAAAAATAGGCTATCTGACCTTATGTCAAATGTTACCCTCTCTCTAAGGCATAAAAGATTAAAAATAAAAGGGATCTTAAATAAAGATATTTGATAAAAATCTTCTCTCTTGGTTTTGGAAGATTGTGTGATGGTGCTTGTAATTATGTGACCCGCTAAGGACGTTGGGAAATGTTTTGCTCCTTTCCAGATCCCTCACTTCTTAGAGCTTTGACAAGATGGCGGACAAGAGAGGGAACATCGAGGTGAGTAAAATATCTATAAGTGAGAAGGCATTTCTTCCAAGGTGGAACTAAGGAAGTGAAGGCTGAATGGCAGATCCGAGAGCCGCCAATAACCTCTAAAATTATGATTGAACATTTAACGAAATAGTTGGCATCGAAAGTTGTAAAGGCAATCACGAATATTATCGATCGGAGAATGACATACCATGCTGATAACAAAATAAATTAACCACAAAATAAGAGTACTATTGTGAGAAGTTTTACCGCATTGTGAAAGCGACTCTAATACATGTAAGCGAATCTGAGTTGCATCTTTTATGCCATTTAAATTTAAGAAACCTAGAACTCCCAAAAAGGACTACGAAACTGACAGTAGTGAGGAGGATAATGGCCCCTCTCATATGCCATCCCAAGCTCGAGGAGACTGGAGCCATACTCAGGAAACTGCCCAGGTATAATTATTGCATATACATACGTGGCGGATTATGTACTTTTTCTATTTCTTATTCTTATTTAACCAAAGTCAAATTGGAGGGTTATCAAAATCAGAAACTTCACTTCAAATGTTCCTTTCTCATTTGGTTAGAGAGGAGTGCATTTTATAGGAGATCTTTTATAAGAGAGGAGACATTCCTTTCCAGATTCCTCAAGTCAAACTAGTTCTCAAAGTTGGCATCGAAAGTTGAAGAGGCAATCACGAAAATTATCGATCGGAGAATGACATACCAGGCTGATGATATAAAAATTAACCACAAATAAGAGTACTATTGTGAGAAGTTTTGCCACATTGTGAAAGCGACTCTAATACATGTAAGCGACTCTGAATAACATCTTTCATGTCATTTAAATTTAAGAATTTTATAACCCCCAAAGTACAGAACGACACTGACCGTAGTGAGGAGGATAATGGCCCCTCCCATACACCATCCCTAGAACAAGGAGACAGGAGCCATACTCAGGAAACTGCCCAGGTATAATCATCGCATATACATATGTAACGGATTATGTACTTTTTCCATTTTTTTACTCTTATTTAACCAAAGTCAAGTTGGAGGGTTTTCCAAACAATATTTCTTGTGAACATCCCTCAGCCTCGTCTATATTATGCATAAATTGTAAAAACAAAAAAACATCTGGACAATAAGTTGACATCAGCTCCAAAGGAACAAAAGAGCCCTTAGAAGAAAGCATATTCGTCTGCCCAAATCTAAAGTTCACGAAAATAAACAATTTGACAGGCAGTCCATTCGTTAACCGAACTAGTAACAGCATCATCATTTCTGCTTCCTATTTACTTTACCTCAACAGGGTAAACCATCTCAACAAAAGGTTATGCCTCCAAGAACGTAAGGAGAATACTTTTGGAATGTAATAACACAAAATTATCCATTGTCTTTTTGTTGCTTTCTTAGGGTTAGTGATTATTACCCATTTTAGCTGAAGAAACTGACCCAGTATAATTCATTCTTTCATATACTACCTTTTAATTTTGTATCTATTTTCAGAAGTGTATTTTTTAATGACAAGATATTTAAACAACTAACACAACCTTCAACCATTGATATTTTCAGAAGTTATCATGGGAGTTCAAATGTCATCAAGCCCGGAAAAGTAAGCTGTGCTATGAATCATCAATTTCTTTTCATATTCATACCTTTTTATTGTGAGTACGCAATAGGGAATGGTTAACATTAAAAGGAGGCCACATTAACCATAAGACAACGGGAGTAAAATTAAACCTAAGGTTTGTAAGATCCATGTAGAAGCTAAAGCAATTTTTACCAAAACTGCTTCAACAACTAACATAAATGTCTCTTTGCATCTTTTTTCAGCTCGTGCTCAGTAAACAAACTCGTGTGGAAACAGAGTACGTACTTATTTCCTAATTGCTATCACGAAGTTCCTTAATCACAAATAACCTCACGTGGCAGGTTGTCTGATACAAAAGAGTATTACGAAGGTTCTAAAACTAAGAATAACAACATGTATTTTCTCTACTTCTCTAGATGTTTATTTATTCATTTATTTTTCAGGGCACACACAATGAGGAAGTACATTGCGGTAAGACAACTTAAAAACTACATCGAAAACTTATGAATTTTGTCATAGGTGACAACGAAATATGCTACAGTTCAAATGACAGAGAAGATATTTGAATGAATAGAAATGAACTGAAGTCCTTAAACCTTCAACTACCACGAGTGACAAAGACAGAATTAATCCTTATGATATCAATACAATATCTAACAGACAAGTGATGAGAATAAAGAAAAATATCAATAAAGGGATGATAAGCTGATCCAATACCAATTCTCCAAACTAACATCACACCAGTATGGCAGACAGTACGGAGAATTATTGATGAGTTAAAGGGTTAATCACTGCAATTGCAACAAACAGTTTGAGTATGGCTTTTGGCCGTTTGGCTTTCGATGGCAAAATGTTGACACGCAAAAGGCAGCAAAAGCACTGAGACCTCCAAATTAACGGTTATGTTGGCTGCATCTAAAGAGTACTCTCAGAAAACAATAACTAGAAATTACCCAAACAAAAAGGCAAAAAAAGGGGAAGAAACTTGTTCAGGGTGTAGTGTCCCTCAAATCGAAGACACTCCTTGAGCGTAATGGTGAGAGAAACATGTACTGCAACGGGTCTATCTAATTTTCTAACTAGACACAGAATAAGTGATTCTACCTATTGTTAACTTTCCTTAATTTTTCTTAGATTTCCAGTCCACAAAGTGATGCAGACGATTTTGTTAACCAAGAGGTAAATGCACAGAAATGCACAGTTTCCTAAGCTATTTTCTATTTGAACAAAAGTCAAATTGCAGGGTTATAAATTTGATAGAATTTTGTGCTTTTAGAACTTTGCAATAGACTTTGGAACTTTTAGAATTTCAGTTCGAATGTTTATTTTTTAATCAATTTATTCTAATAATCCTTTTTTAATATTATTTGCGCATCAATCCATTGCCAACGAAGGACCTAACTGACAGATTCAATAACTTGACCATACACGATCAGAGACCGCTGGTGAGTAAATGATGATTAAAAAAAACAACAACAACAAATACTAGTAGTGGTGAGTGGAGTTTTGATTTATGTGAGGCCCTCAGCCTGTCTTTAATAAGAACAGTCATTCAAACAACATCTCTTGTGGATAATTAAACCTGCTATAATCAAAGATTACTCTTCAAGGGTATTATTGAGCTGAGTATTAAAAAATGAAACATATACTGCATGTACTTAGTGCACCAAAAAATTTGGGAATTTAAAACCCTCGTCCTTAGCTTGTGGGTGAAACAACTGTACAAGTGCGAAAAACAAATAAACAAACAAACAAACAAACAAACAGACCAACAAACCAAAAATTATCAGAAACACTTTAATCTGAAAATATAGGAAACCAAAGAAAACCAAGGAAAAAAAACTTTAACATTGACAGCATATCCTCTCTGCTTCCCTTTCACACTCACTAAAGTCAACTTGCAGCAGCGGGTCTATCTAATTTCCTAACTAGACAGAGAATGAGTGTTTTTAACTACAGTTAACTTTCCTTTATTTTTTTTTATATTTCCTTTGGGCAGGACCGTGCGTTGAAATTGTTGTTGTCTCTATTGGGGTGTATTATTTGGGCTCTCATAGGAGTAGCCGTGCACGTGTTTAAGGAATATCTGTACAAATAACAGTGGTAATATCTTGCAAGATGTTTTGAACTGATACCTCGCTTGGCAAAAAATGATGAGTTTGTAACTAGTGTAAGCCTAATGGCTTCTTTATGGGCTTCCACGTCACATGTTAAATTTTCAGTTACATTTTATTTACTTCTTGTAACTCCTCTTATTTATAAACATGTTAATTCGAAATTTCCAAATAAAGATGTCATTAGTTCTAAACCGAGTGAGCTCAGGGTCCTAAGATATCTCTACTATGACAACAATCATAGCACACACAAATAAATATTTATTGAAGATGTTCAATACACAAAACATTCTAAAATGATGGAAAAGTTGACCCTAATATGTTTCACTAAATATGAAGCTCAACAACACGATATCTTTGTATAGTATCTAATAAGAAACAAAATATATAAAAGTACAAAAAAAACATGTACCATGTGAACCACACCCCACACATCCGTTGAGGGAAAATCCATACGTAATGTTGATAAAATTAATGCCCTGCTCTGTCTAACGAAGTCTTTCTATTTATGCAAAATGGCCCTGTATTCATGTTAAGTGAAGTTAACTTGGGAGAACTGTTTCTAATTGTTTTCTTTTCAGACAGAGGGAAGTCCCCTCAGAGGAAAATATTCCTAAATGATTAATTTCAGAAGATCTCTTCTTTCATTGCCTGATTATTTTATATCACTAGCACCATTCTCCTTACGTCTCTCTTTTCGCTATTAATTGCGATCTTCAGTTCATTGGCTTGCAAACCGAGGAAAGAGGAAAAATAAAAAAGGGCTACAAAATTTCAGGGTTTGAGCAAATCTAGAAAACATAGGTCTTAGACGCTACATGCAAAGTATGAAACATCGTTAGAGAGAGAGATGTTTGCTATTATGGCTGATCGACAAATAGGACGAGCTGCAAGTATAATAACTCTTCTTTACATGCCATTGCAACCTTCAAAAATACAGCAAGACCTCATCTGACCTTATTTGTTTCATTACAACCAATTAGCACAAAATTTGGAGCATTGTGACAAAGGACTCAACCGTGAGAGTTACATGACCTAGTAACTTAGATATCAAAACCCTGAATGTTTCTAGACCATAAAGGAGCAGCCTCTTGAAGTAGCAAGTTTAGTGAGTAAACATAGAGCTGAAGATCTTCCTTCATTTGGAGACCTTTCGTTACAATCATTGCGAAGGAAGAAGTTCACAGGACAAACAGGGAACAAACAAGAAATACATTTATCAACAACATTTTATCCTTTATAGATTTTCAAACGTAATTTCACTATTATTGTACTCATTGCTATGGCTAGAGTCATGATACCCCTTTTTTGTTGCTAAAAGGAAAGATAAAAATATTTTCTCTAGTTATATTAAGTCTCTCCCTCGCCCCCATCAGCAATGAAATATATATCCTCTTTGTGAGGAAACCAGACCGAAAAGTAGCTGTAATCATTTTTCACTTACGTCAATCTTCTTCTCTGTCGTTGAACATGTTTCAAAGCCAGGCGTTATTGCCATTAGCCAGTTAGCAACAATATAGAAGATGCTATAATAAATGCAAAGAAAAGAACTATCAGTTACAAATATCACCATACTTGCTGAATAGTAAAAACAACCCAAATGGTTTTAGAAATACTGGAAAGCATTACACACAAGTCTCATTCCACTTCAAGACCCAACATAAAAAAGTCTATCAATCTTGTCCCTTTAGTGGATGAGAAAATTGGCGATGTTTTCTAGCGACATTTCGATATCATACCACCTGTTGTTTACTTGCCCTTACTTTCAAGACACTTAAGTCTAACTATTGAAAACATAGTTTTGGTCTTATTTGGGGAAATCTAGCTGCAAAAAAACAAACAAACAAACAAAGTACATCCCTAAATACAAAATAATAATACAATTCCAGGTTAGTTGGCTTTGGACATCAAAGGTGGTAAAATTTGAATAAGGTTTGAATATGACCATTTCCAGTTTACAAGAATATGCAAGGACCATTGAAAATCATTTTGTTTAGGACTTTCAGGTCTATGACACAGAAGTGGATTTAATGGTCATTTTACGGTAAGAGCCACAGAAATAAGTGGTTTTAATTGCATCACTTTAACACAATTTTGCACAGGGGTGCCACTCAAAGAAGCTGGGGTTCTTTTCAAAAGTGAGGTACTTGAGTTCTTAAGGGGGGTACTTGAGTTGTTAAGTGACATCCCAAAGAACTACTGCAAAGGAGACTACATTTTGATGAGAGTCTTTACTCTTTGAATTCTCTTTGCCTCTTTAATGTGGTGACATGTGTAATTTACCCAACCTAATTAAAAATTTGATCAGTTGAAGAGCAAGAGAAATGCCTTAGACATGGCATTTTCTGCGATAGGGGGATTTGTAACTTTTCCAGATAGGTTAATAATTACAATGAGAATTACTGAATCGGAGAAAATACTTGTACAAAAACCCTTCCAAAATACAAGTGAGCGATGACTAGTTTGTCTTTGAAGTAGCAATACATTGCTAAGTAAACAGAAGACAAGAAATAAAAATTTAGACTAATAATATATTTAGTTTCATTACGCACCAAATTCTCAAGACTGAAATTGTAAGACGTGTCACAGAAGGTAATGAAAATTGATCTTGAGTGTGATATGGACGAAGCTCTCTGAGATTTTTTAAAACTGGGACATTCAATAAAGGGCGTGCTTCCATCCAAAATACTCATCAGGCTATGGCAATTTGCATTTTCACCCTTAAATGACGCTTAATACTCTAAGTCGTTAAAAACTGAATGAATGGAAACTAAACATAATCTGGCAGTTCATACTAACATTTATCAAGTTAATATTTAGAACGACAGGGATCAGAGTGGCTTTTGGATGGGAACAGCGTTTCATTAAATTCTAACGTTTCCAAAATATATTGTTGCTATTGTGTTTGTTTACTGGTTTATACATTTCGACTTGTTTTGCTATTAGGGCATTTATGATCATCTTAAGAACATATAGAGAGCGACCAGACGAGGTATTCTTTATCCCTAGGACATAATTTTGCTATATAAAACGACTGATATCATATAAATTGATTCGCTCATACGGAAGGGGAAGTTATTCTAAATTTAAAGCACGAATGTGGCAACCGTCCCTTAGCTGGAAGTGTCCAGGTACGACTATTATTCCACTACGTAGAGTAAGAATTATCACAAGGTAAGCATTTAACCCTTGTAAATCCAAGTTAGATTAGTGGTTTATTCCTTGTGCATTACGTTGTAGTGGTGATACTGTTCTTAATACGTGAGTGTTATTTATCACGTAAGCACTGACATGTAACATTATCCTGATGGTTATTTTCAACAATAAAATAAGAAACTTAAAAAGAAAGTTAGCAGAAGAAAGGAGAATTGAGCTTACACTGGTAATTCTCTTTGCTTTACAAGACCATGACAATTTTGGCAAATTCAGGAGATAATTTCAACAGGGGAACGTTCCCGAACAGAACTCTAGGAAAGGTTGCTGAGTGCCGCTGAGGTAAACGATTCTTCCAAAAACCGCACAAACAAAGCCTGTGGCGTGGTTTCATCGCGCAAATTAAAAACTGTTGCCTTTTCTATTTCAAACTAGGGGCTCTTCGATTATTGGGGTAAAAAAGAAATATAAAAAATTACTATGATCTAGACCCTACGAACAAAAGACTAATATTTATTCACAAGGTTTCATGTGTCCAATTTTAGGTGTCAGTGTCCTCGGCGAACAACATTCCCATAACATTAACTGTTCATTGGTCTTGTTTCTATTTTGTTTATTTACTTGCTGGACAAATGCAGATTATTCTGTAAAGAAGGTGCCCTATCTTTTCGCTAGGATATGCCAGAGCACTGATAAAAGTGAATTAAGGAGCTCACTAGGTCAAGGTGGCAGCTAAACCTCCCAAGATGGTTTGAATCATAATTTAGCAAACCCTTCCTCCGTTTTCCTTAGCAACTAGCTTACTTTTCTCTAAGCTGCATTAAGATTCAAGACGTTTACATAATATTATGCAATGATACGTTACACTACTGCGGTCTGCTGTTGGAAATCACCTTTACAGGTATCAATTATCAAAACTTCCTTCTCAAAAAGAAATTCATTGATTTGCATTGGGGTACATCTTAAAGGGTAGTATTTCACTGCGTCCAGTCTAAACCAGGGGCCCTATTTAATCAAACTCTTGACTCTTAAAGAAACAATGACTTTCACAGAGAACAGTGAAAGGTTACTTAGCCACAGCAAATCGCTTTTCTTCCCTTTTCTTAATTGGGACAACTTTACTAAATTTTCTTCTTTAATCCATTCCTTCTTCTGTGCTCACAATTTCGCCCACGAGTTTTCTGAATTAGCCAAAGGTTCAAGAAAAATATAAAAGTTTCCAACACGAAAGGTATAATTCATCATGATTTAAGCTCTTTTGAAAGGGGGACCGAGTGCATTCGGCCACATGAAATTCCAACAGTTCCAAACAGCTCTCTGTCTTAGCAAGTCAACGAAATTCGTTTCCATTTCAACAGTTAGCTATTGATACATTACGGCCGGTTTTCAATAGCAACGCTATAAGCAGCAAGCTCCAAAAGAAGGTGAAACATTACATTGTTCATTGACCTGTGACACTAGAAAAAAAAAAACGGCGACAGCTCTAAGCACTTAAGATGGATGACACGACAGTCATATAATTGTCACGTAATGAAGATAAAACCAATGCTCGATTGCCAACATTAATGAAGCGGCCTGCTTTTTGGACTTTTGGCAACAACGACCTCTACTATCGGCGAATTACCAAAGAGAGACACGAAAGACCTTTGAATTAAGCAACCTGCCGAAGTGGAGGAACTTGCTTGACAGGTATGTATCCTTCCACAATCGAAACGTTAATTGCTTAACTACTTTTAGACTATTTTCTAGGTCGTTGCCTCATCAGACATAAATAAACAAAATATACTCGCGCCAGCATGAGCCCACGGTACAGACCTTGTTCACACATCAAGATTATGCGCAACAAGAGGTACTTTTATGAAACCACGTGAACTGCAAGAGCTATAAAGACCTTTTTATCACATTACAGCAAAAATATTATATTTCTGCCGACTTTGAATCCAGGTAAGATTAAGGAATTAGCGTTTTCCATTAACTGACTCCTCAGACGAGCTTAATTAATCGGCTAATTAGATTATGCAATGTTATATCCGACAGAATTACTTCAAGACATAGTTATACACCGTCAAATTCGATATCAATAACTTCGTTTCTTTTGACGACAGCTGTAACGATGAAAACTTATTGAACGTGCATTTTACACCGTAGTTCTTCCCCTAAGTGTTATTTGGTGATTCAAAAATTACCTCGTTGTTCGTTTCGTTTGCCAGCATTACAAATGTACATTCAAATAAGTATAAACTGCTTCATTTAAATATGCTACTTGCACGCCAAAGCTCAATGCCACTAGAGCGTGTCTATCGATAGGAAGTACGGTTCGCCTAAGCCGGAGATAGAACAGGTTCGTTCCTCACCTTGCTAACTATCTAGCATTTGTCGAGTCGTTTCAAATATGTCATCGGCGACCTTAAGAACACCCACACACTTTTTATTATTAGAACGATAATCGGGCATCGTGAATAAGTTGTTCCAAACTATGACATTCAGCCATAGTCCAATTGAGCTCTTGATATTATCAATTTGGTCAATAAATACCTCCTACAACCGCACAGACGAAGAATGCTTTCACGCGTACAGGTTATAATCATAACAAAAACGCTATACAATATACAAAAACCCTGACGGCAAATTACACCGCTAAGTCAATAGCCACTTCTGGCGCGACGATTAAAGGTCAGATCAGAGATTAACACCCTATCGTATTTTAATTGTTCGTAATTAACAAAGTACTTAAGATAAACACGTGTACTATTCAAAAACGCTGTTTCGTAAACATCTCTATTAAGCCTATCAAATCACATGCTTAATCATTAAAGGCACCTGCTGTGCTCATTTCGTGGACTAACAGTTTTAAATTTAAAACAAACAAACGTACAAAACAACACAATACCTTGCCTTTTTAAATCAAGTTATCATTTCCGGTTCACAGCACGACATGCAGGGATTAACAAAGATAAATATTGGAGCAATTTCAAAGGCCGGTTGCATTCAATTGAAGCTGTAATATTTATAAAGGCGATACAGTTTCACGTGACCCCGAGGGTTAAACGAGAAATGAGCTTTGGCTGTCTATTTTCCCTTGGTTAATGTGAATTGGTTCGCTAGGACTGAAAAATCTCTAAACAACGAAATCAAGGTGACTGTGGGGCACTGAACTCGGACAGTTTTAAATAACTATTATTATCACCTTTTTCATTTTTTTCCTTTTTTCCTTTTCTTGTGTACCTTCTACTTCTTTGATTCGCACGAAACGTCTCCATTTCTTGTGCAGTAATCGGCACTTAAGAGGCCAACTACCGAAGCGCAACGTTTGTTTTTCCTTCTCTTTCAGATCCAATAAAAACCCAATTGAAAGATGCCTTCCTTCCATAGGCATTTATTTCCGTTAACGTACTCTAGCTTTTTTGCGTTTTTCTGAAACGGTACCGAATGCATCGACTAAACTGTCTTTTCGGGAAAAGGTTGTTCAAACAATTACTACAGTTCTGTGGCTGAACACGCTAACAAATAGGGTTACAGTACCCAGTTTCTTTTAATAGAACTACTTGAAGGGAAAGGGGGCACCGAATAATAAATGTAACTTTATGATAAAACCCTTTCGATAAACTACAATTAAACATTTGGAAAGTAATTTGTTTGCTCCACAATTAAAGAAGCCACATTTTCCTTAGATCGGCTTAAGTTAAGATGCACCATTATGAAAACGTATTTGCTGAAAATCAAAATTGCATAGTATCTGTCGTTACATCTATCCTGACAAGAATATTGTTTTATATTACTTTAGATGGCTGCGAAAAGCAAAGAGGTAAGAAAACCAATTTTCTTTGGCATTGTTTTACTTGCACAATAAGACTTTCCCCCGAGGCAAATTTGCATCAACGCCTAACTCATACAAAAAAGGAAACATTTTAACTCAATTTGTAACAAGTTAAAGTGAAATAGCTAATTTCTGATGTAATCACAATTTGTTTGCTTCTATGTAGAATTTAATTTATTGCAATCTCAAGTTTTAACAGAATCGTGAAATTACTTCTCTCTCTGGTTTCGACGAGACAGATTTAAATCTAATGAGACTCACATATGTATATTTGTATCCATTTGTAGAATAAAGATTCAAGTTCTTCCGAGGAAGATGAGGAAGGAAGAGAGTGAGTCTTACTTGTATACTTACGAAAACTTACTAGCTTTAATACCTGGGTTTAAGTACAATTTGGTGCTTTGTTCAGAAGTTAGGTACCAAAGACAAAGCACCAAAATATCCTGGTTTTATTGCCTAGGTGCAATTTCTCGTCATTCTTGTCGTGCAGATGAGCCACATTCCAGTTTTTACTTAAGCAGTTTAGACAATGTACCAGCATCGACACGGGTGATAAGAATATCGAACCCTGTTACTGTACCTTCTACCACAGAGGTAAACACAGGTTAAAAACAAAAATAAGAAACTTGTGTTGCACAGAACATGGGGAGTTCGTTCCATCATACCCTCGGATCGTTAGATTATTCTACTGAAATTTGTTCTTTATATCAAGCCAATGTTAAAAGTCGATAGCATGAAAATATATTTCAGTCAAATCAAGAATGCGAAAAGCATTTAAAGCTAACTTTAGTGGACTGAAAATTTACAAAGTTCTTCTATAAATAGTGCTAATAGCAACTGTAAATCCACCCTTCTTCAGAAAAGCCCTCTCGTAACCTTGTTCATCACAATGATTATGTCGCAAATGTCACAGAACACCTCAGCCTGATCAAACAGAAGAAGAACCAATACTTTTGCAAGGCAACAACAACAGGACTTTTGAAGGCGTGGAAAATGATAGTCGGGTAAGTGTTTGAGATAAGATTATACAAGCCTTTACAATTGAGTGTGTCCAGTCAAAGGTCTTTATTGACTGTTCAAATGCCTCAGTAGCATTAACTAAGCGTTAAGTATTACCATCGTCGAGGTCAACGCTATCGATTCGGCGGGATGATTGACTGTAGAAAGACACGTATATAAAATGTAATGTTATCTTCCTACAGATTAACAACAACGTCGCAGCTCAGCAGGCTCTGATGGAAGCAAAGTAAGTCATATACTCCTTACTACCCCCACAGACCTTATGCAATACAAACAAACTTTCATTCACATAATTCTGGTTCAATAAAAGCAAAAAGCAAAACAGATGCCCTTTTCAATTTTTCAGCATTATGTACGGAGTCCGCGAAGGATGTATACAGATCAGAGCCTTCAATGGGGTAGGAGACTAAAAAAAGGAAGTTGATGAACAATGATTATGTTTACAGTTCAAAAGAGAGGAAAACAGAAGGAAAAAAACAATGAGTTTGACCTAGCTGGCCTTAATGCAATTAAGTTGTCTTGTGAAATGCAAAAAGAAATACTCAAAACTGTAAAAGAAAAGGTGAATAATTGATTCAATCGTAATTTTCATTTTCCCACTTGAAAGCCGTAAATATTAGGAAAATTAATCCAAAAACAAAATTTTAAAAAAATTAAACAACATTGGAAAGGAGATGCGCCTTAATTTTTTAAAAATTAAATTAAAGTTCAACAACTATTGAGATTCCAGGAAGTAATTTTATGTCCTATTTTTCTTATTTTCCTTTGAAATGTGGCTGTCTAGTGTATATACATTTATATGAAAAGCACGCGATATCTCGGTTTCCGTTATCAAGAACTTGACGTCGCGACGCCTAAATAACGGAACATAACTGTGTATATTTTTGTTAGAATGACTACGAGCCATTGCCTGGTTGGACGACATCCGGGCAAAGAATTCAACAGTGCACTGAAGGGAACCCCCCATGGTAAGCGGAACAAAATTTTACGCATCGAATAAGAAAAAAAAAATGATTTACATTACAATGAACGATCCAAGAAACGAGAGAGCCACTCGTTTTCCTTTTCCATTCAAACTAACCGGCTAAAAGCACCTATAATTCAAGACACTTATTGACTTGTGCTGATTAAACGTAAATTAATGATTGATTGCTGTAAATTTATTTCTATGGCTTCGAAGGGTCATTCGACTACTAGTAATTAGACATTGCTTTATCAAGGGGAAGGAAAGGTATGAGAATTAATCGTACAAAGAATTCAGATTAAAAATATCCTTTTCAGGATTGGACACAACCAAGAAGAACAAGACCTTGTTATACAGGTAAACAACTGAAATAATTTATTCCAATGAAAGTACAGCAAAGCAGGCCATTTTTCTCGCAAAATATCTGCTTACTTGCTTTTCTCCAATTTCATCTTTTAAAGGCATCGGATGACGAGAACCAGCTTGATGAGGCCATTTTTATATTTATTATACTTTTTTTCTACTTGTCTGAGAATTTCCTAACTTTGAAATAAAATTCTATTAGATTGTATGTTTACGTTCGTGTATCCTTTAGGCTGAGCAAATAAAGTATTGTAAAAGTTATCATTCTTTTGCCTTGACATGGATGTCTACATCTACCAGAATGCTCTGACGAGGTCAAGTGATATCAAACTGTCATTTCCACTCCATACACACTTGACCTCATCTGGCTTGTCTCTTCGGTGTTTTGAAAATTCACTCAACTTTAATGGAATTTAACAACAAAAAACCCAAAGAAAAACAAACAATTTTAAACTTTCATTTTCAACTGTTCGCATCACACGTTTCTGTGGGGAAAATAATTAAGGGGGGCCGGTAGCACAAGGCACACGATATCATAGAATAGGGTCGGAATGATAATTTTTCTTCTCTTTCCTAATTCATATTCACGATAATTTTCGACAATCTGGTTTAAATTCCAATTTCTTAAAAAAGGGTTAATTTCTTGAAAGTTTAACCTGAAGAATAAAAGTGCTGCAAGACTCAGGATCATACCTGACAACCCATTTCACTCATAAAGCCCTAGCAAGTCTGCAACGGAAGCACAAGTTCTTGCCCTTTTGGAGACGCTGGCATTCCTTTGTTATGCTGAGAAAAACATTCACGTCACAGGAGACACTGAGTCATCGACGAAAAATATTACTTTAGTGAAGGAGGTCAGGCTCATAAAGTTTCACTGCGTAAACAACGCTACGCTTGCAGGTTTCACTTCTGCTGCAAACACATAATTCTTGAAAAGGATTTGTGCCAGGGAAAATTCCCGAAAACGTTTACAGTTGCCACTAGATATCTTTCTTTTGTTTTTCTGTACTCTTCAATCAGTCTCTGTTTGTTATCATGCCTACGATACGCTCCGATAAACCCGACTTGAAAACATGAAAATCGTATCTTATTAACATATGACAGTTCATGTCATATCTGCATATATAAACATCAAAATAAAGGGCTTTTTTTGTCAACAATTCTCTTCTAGTCTTGATTAACGGATGTTGATGGTCGAACTGCCCGAAGAGCAGTACGTCTAAGCTGACTTTCACATTTTTATTATAAAATACATGTTGAAGATTCTAGATCTCGCTTTAACAAAGACAGTCACCCACTCATTGTTAAATTGTCCCACAATAAATAGTTTCAGTTTCCGAATGAAGTCATCAAAAATACAAAATACTTGGGCAACCCACCGTATTTAAAACGTCATATACTTTCACCTACAATTTACTCCCCTTGTGAAAAAGGAACTTCATCGAATGTTATGTAAAAACCACCTTCACGTGCTTAAAAGATCATCTTAAATTTGGTCCTTAATTGACGTAATAAACAAGTTCGACAAAAACCTGCCCAGACTTGCACATTCCAAATATATCCCCGTTGGGCTTTTTCCCTAGTTAAAGCAGGGGAAAAAATCCCCGTCTAAAAGATTTAAGAAACTTGCACGAAATCATTTTCTCCATTAGAACTCTAAGGAGACAAGTTCTGCAGTGAGGAGTGCGCTTTAAACTGCATTCGAACGAGTGCAGCGACAATGGGACGGAGGTACAGGTCTGTAGGTCTGCGGACAACATCACACTACCATTCCTACTCAAAATATTTAAATTACAGTGCTACACTGTACATGTAAATTGAACTACAAGCAAATTGTCTATTCTCACTTAAACACAACGTATTCACGACATATG
Source organism: Pocillopora damicornis (assembly GCF_964200805.1). Lineage (NCBI taxonomy): Eukaryota > Metazoa > Cnidaria > Anthozoa > Scleractinia > Pocilloporidae > Pocillopora > Pocillopora damicornis. The sequence goes on along the minus strand of NC_142679.1, from coordinate 3,640,689 downwards.
AAACTAAACAAGGCTTTGTATTGGTTTAGAAGTTAAGAGAAATGAGATAAAGTCTCTAAAGATACACAGAATTTTCTCCGTGTGACGCAATGAGTAACTCTGAAGTAAATCCATGTCATACGTGCTCTACAGAAACCAAGCACCGCCAAGTCAGTATAAGGTGGCATGGGCGAGGAAACTACAAATACAGACCTAACTATAGACATGATGGACGCATTCTTTCAGTGAAATCGCTACTAAATGAAAGAGGGATGTTTTGGGAGATTGATGGCATATGTGCGTTTTCAATATCAATATCTCAGACTTATCACCGAATTTCTTCACGATGTTTTGCTTGCATATGCCATATACTGCATGGAAGCACAATGGATAGCCAAAGTAAGTCTATTTTCGCCTTGTTTGTCTTTCAAGTAGTAACTCAATCGTCGGTGTAGCCTACGTGTAGCCGTACCCTCCCCCCTAAGCAGAAACGGAGTAACGTTTCTCCTGGGGGGGGGGGGGGAGGGGAAGAAAGGGTACTGCTACGCTATCGTTAGTCCTAACAACAAAGCAACAAATCGTAATTGTAAATCAGTTTCGTTGCCGTTCCAAAATGATCAGTCGTTGGTGGTGAACCTCAATCGCTTGTGCTGTTTCACCAATAGGACTTCAATTTTGAATGCGCTAATTATGAATCGCTGGTGTTCTGAGACAGATCGATAGTACTAAATATCAATCGTAGTTTTCAGTATCAATCGACAGTGTTTGACCTTCATCACTGGTGTTGTTTTTAAAATACAGCCATCGTAACAATGTCGATTGCCAGTGTTGCAACCGATCGTTCGTAATAAGTATAAATCGCCACCGTAAAACGTCAATTGTTAGTGCTAATATCGGTTTTTTATTGATTCTACCTCTCCATGGGGATTACGGAGGCAATCAAAATAATTGTACCCCAAGCGGCACAAAGCAAACTTAAAAAAAGAAACTAAACGCAAACCTAAAATTAATTGACACACACGACCACGCTTCTACCAAGCCAAGCCAGTGCATGATTTCTTGCTTCCTAATTGATCATTTCATTTCCACTTGATCCTTTAGAAGAGTTCCTATTTTCCTCTCATCCTCAGCTATTGTACGCTATCGTGTAACACAGAGGCCAACAATGACTTTCCGTACTTAAAACATCACGGTGATTGTACATATATTTCTTGGGTTTTGCAGCATTGCTTGGCACACTTTGCTTCAGAACCTGGCATAGCTCCAAAAGTAAAGGTGAAAGAAATATGGATACCATAGAGATACCCCAATTCCGGTGGATGGGTACGGGTGAATTACCGGTAACCGTACCCGTGAAATGTGGCGAGGGGATCAACTAAAGTAACCCGGACTAAACGCAAGAGGATTGGAAACATCTCCTTTACTTCTTGATAAACATGGCGGATGCCAAGGCCAGGTTTGTAGTCTCATTTTCTAACCGTATTTGTTCGTACTTTTCTTCAATTTGCTCAGTTGTTTTTCGCTGAACAGGATTTCATATATTTTGCTCCTTCTTTATAAAAATAAAAAAGAATCGGTTTTGGCTGAGCTTAGTATAAATAAGTATGTACACAAAAACTATACCCTCGATTTCTCAGTCGAGCACAATTGTTCCGCTGCCCATGGCTGTAAAGATAAGCTCCAAATTCTTGGAAACTACCCTTTAAAAACATACTAATGGCTAATAAGCTTGATAAGGTTCACAAAGTGGCTAGTACAATTTTGTCCGCTAAAAGAATTTTTCGGCTATGAACAAGTCTCCGCACTTCGTCGCTTTCAATGATCAAACAGTTGGTTTTCGGTCAATTTTTCTTTTTGATTAGACTTAACTTGGTACAAACATATACTACACAACACAAACTGACCATTTAGCTCATTTTACTATTCCGCATCGTTTGCTGGTCTGCTCTGCTTCCCCGTCATTCCCGTGAGTAACCACGCGTAGACGGCTAGGTTACCCGGTAGTAAGATGATGTCACTATCAAATATGGACAAACATGGCGCCCTACCACTACTACTCCTCACTTGAGTCTTCTTTTGGTTTATTACGCGCTGCTCATCCAATAGTAAAAAAAAATTAAATGGCAGCCAAAACAAAATTTTCACACCTGTCCGCAAGTTTCACAAAGCAAAATTTGAACACATTTACGGCCGTTTTGATAACTTCAATGGACTGTGACTTGGATTTCTGTAAAAACTGTCCATCAAATCTCAGCCAATCATGTGTGGACCCTAACACGAGGTTCCAAAAGTTAGTCAGTCACATAGTAAACCGCTCAAGCAAAAGCCACTTTTGCACACAAACCAACCTCAAGCTTAATTCATTCGCAGCTAAGGTAAGAAAATTTCCTATTTTATCCATCCATTCGCTAGTAGTTCGCGAATCTTGCAGCCTTACGACCCGTGCGAGGAAGAATGCCAAGGGGAAAGTAAGGAAGTACGGTCTTCCTATAACGAGAAGAGTTAGAGGTGTTTAGCGCTGTTTATGTTTCTGCAAAACGTTAAGAGAAATATTGTACACTATGAGCAATGAGTAGTTAAAGGTGGGTTAAAACCCATTAACATCGCGCAGACTTGCTCTATACCGTATAAGAGCGCAGCCGAGAGAATATTTAGATGTTCAATTCATCCTTATCGAATTTCGCCAAACCGCCATTACTAGTACTTGAACAGTTAAGGAAATCGAAGCAACAATTAAGAGACTTAAGTATTGAATCACAACACATATACCATGTTTGAGAAATTTGCTTATTTGTACGTTCAGAGAATATATCGAATCAAAGTATTGACGCGGTATTGCTAACGTATACACAAGCAAGATTTCATGCCGCAATAAATCCCTGGAATAGCAGAATGGCGTGGAATAACGTGTCATTTGAACTCATTAAACACGACTCGATCCCGACAAGCTAGTGAAAATTCAAAGTATTAAGAAGGCAGTGAAAACGAGAATACCACCGGTTTTGTTCCAACGACAACACAGCAAAATGAGTGACGAACCCAGTAGCGTAGACGATATCCTTGGAACAATGGATAAAGGCGATATAAAAATTTGCATATTGACGTAATTAACCCTGTTTTATTTTGTGTGTGTGATGCTGTAGAACTATCAAAGGAGCAAAGTCAATGGCCAACGCTGACAGAAATGTTTACGCGAGTGCCAAATGTGTACCAAATTTGGAGAAAATAAAATAGAATTATAAGTGGTCCTACAAAAACATCGCAGTAAATCCTACATACAGGTCTCATTTAAGAAATAGGTTCATTCTTTCATACCGAAAAGATCAAACCATATCAAACGTATTCGTAACAGCATAGAGGTGGGACCTGCACACCTTCATACAGGGCCTCAAGAGTAATCGAAATGCCTGAAAATCAAACATTGCCCATGTGCAAGGTTGAGGTCAAATCTTTCATGAAAGCCCTTGATTTCAAGACAAGCAACGTTGAAATGTAGTAGATACCTGTGACCGAAGCAATCACTTAAATGACACGCATGTAAATTCTCATATTGGCAGCAGAAGTAAACTGAAAATTAAATTGGTATTATTTTTACATGCATCACTTCACAAAGTTTTGATATTTTAATCAAAGCCTAACTTCCTTTCACCTCATTGCTGTGGGGAGTTTAATCACCTTACTTTTATATTATGTCCAGATATGGCGACTTACATTCTATTTTGTATTTTTTTTCCAGTTCCAAAGCAGGTTTATGGGCTCATATTCGTAAGTTATTGACTCTTCTATACTTTTATGTATTCCACATGCTCAAATACATAATTGTGTAACCCAAGGGGTTTTCCCCTTGTAATAAATGATTGTTCTTTCATTTTGAGATGTACCTTTAAATCGTTACTTGAGATGACTATATACTGTAGGTTGTAAATGAACAAGCCTTAAGGTTAACATAAAAAACATTGATTTTTCCCTGTTTGTCCAAGTAGAATTTTTTAAAGTGAGAACTGTATTAACCCTTCAACTCCCAAGATCTGATTGTGAATTCTCCCCTCTAGCTGCTACACATTTCTGTAAATTAGTTTTGAGAATTTGTTGTAAGATCAAGATAACTTTGACCTGCTAAGTGTGAGACTATTCTCATTACCTGTTTGCTTGTTAATGTAAGGATATTATGGGAGTCAAAGGGTTGAGCAAGCCCCTCATGATGTAGACACCTTTACCAATTAACAATCTAATCCCAATTTTTACACCCTTGTTCACTGAAAATTAACCAAGATTTGACACTTACATCAAGCTGATACAGACATACCGAGGGAATTCCTCAACAACTTTAAGTTTAAGTTTAACGTATGAGTAGACTATTGGACTATGATTGACACCAACAAACAAGGACACTACTTCACTGTTACACCTATACATGTGTACATGACCAATTACTGTGGTGACTAGAGGTTTTTAATCACCATTAAGTCACTATGTACATACTTGTGTATTAAGTTTCAATGAATATTCATTGTTCACGCCCATCACCTAGGACATTACACTAGACGCAGGCCATAGCAAATACACTTACCTATTTCTTGTTTATTTCATTATAGAGAAGATATGGCATTCAGCTTGTCTCAAATTCAGATACAGGATCTAGGGGTAAGAAAAAAACCTGTGACTAGATAAATCATCGTGCAGTATTTTCCAGAAAAAAGAAGCCAGCTTAAAATTCAGTGTCCTCCCTAACTAACAGACTACTTCTCTTATCCCTTCCTAGGCCAAATTTTCAATATGATCCCATTTAAAGTAGCTGTCTGTCATCTGGTTTTCAATCTGTCGAACTTGCAGAAAAATGAGTGCAAATATTGACACTATTGAGTAACACACATTTCCCCAACTAACAAAGAGAGTATACTAATTATTTTGTACAACTCAATAATAATTTCCTTTACACAGACAACTGCTGATACACCAAATATCCACCCAAGGTAAACGATCAGAATTACTGTCATAATCATGTCAGAATACAGCATCTTGTGCATTGCATGTCTACTTTAATTATCATACTGTACATGTGTATACTTGGAAACACCAGCTATTCTTAAAGAAAAAGAGGATTTTAAGAATATTTACATCACTCATTATCCAATACCAGTTATGCCTATGTGGCTCATTATCATTAGTTCACTATGAATTCTTGGAAGCACCAATTTTAATGTTTGAAACTGAGGATACTAGGAATGTCTACATTGCTGATTATCCTGAACCAATTATGAACATGTGATTTGTTATTAAAGCCAAATAGATTTCTTTGCAGGTGATTGGCTAGATGAACACTTAATTGTAGAGCTTAACTTAAGACAATATAAGGCTGTAAATACAGTGTGTAGATTCATACTGTATCATGGCTTCCCTCTCCTCAGATTACTAAGACACCCTTTATATCTCAAAACTCGCTAAACTTTGCAAAAGAACCAGAGAGGTTGACTTGGAAATGACAAGTTTCCAAAGTGTTGAAAAATAAAGTGCAGTTAACCATAATTGTAATTCTTTGAAAAATTTGAATATTTTCCCTCCAAGTGACACACTGCTAAAGATCAAAATTTTGATTTCTTGTACATCTCTACCATAAACTGTCAACACTTTTTAAAGAACAAACAATCCATGTACATATCAAATAGAACAATGCACATTATACTTGTGGGAGTACCCTTGGTCTCTTGGGCCTTTTTTTCTAATTAAACCGAAAAGTAAATTAGACAGGGTGTGTTTATCTACATGTATACAAGCAAATCATATGTAACAATTACCTAGCCTAATTCCAGCAAACTTGTTCGAGTTGATTCTTATTGATTAATTAAACACATTGTTTCATGGTGAGCAAAATAACATAATTGGGAATGCACATGAAACTGTTGAATACTACTGTATATCTAGTTCAGATAGAGAAACAAGAGTCTAAAAGTAGATTTTGCAAAGAAAATAACACTAGGAGTCACGATTCCAACTTAAGCATTTTAGATGGAAGATCAAAATCACTGCCCTCATACTCATTTTGTGGCAATATGCAGGCAACCCATGCAGGAAACCCCTGACAACATGCCAGCAAATCATGGTAACATGCAAGGAATTCATGACAATATGCAAGGAATTCATGGCAATTTGCAAACAATTCATGGCAATGTACAAGCCATCCATGGCCATATGGAAGCAATACATGCATACAACTGGCATATGCATCTATTTGATGGAATGGTAAGTACCACATAACATTGGTTAGCCAACAGAATATTTACAAGTATTTTGAGCATGTTGAATGATAAATACACAAAGGAGAAAACTGACCTCCACATTAACTAAATTTAGCAACTACTGTGTTGAATTTTGAATGTACAAGGATCATGTTTTCTCCTCTTATATTAGGTGGTACATAAATTTTCTGAGGATTATTTGCATTTACATATTTCCTGTTTAAAACTGAAGTTTGAGAGTAGAGTGTCCTTTAAACTTTCTTCTGCAAACTTCTATAAAATTCAGAAATAAAATTGAAATGGAAAAGATGAAATTATAAAAATAACCACATTCATGTAAAGTACATGCATCTTTGCAAAATATAGTCCTTATACAAATGCCTGCTATTTTCCATCTGTTGATATATACCACTGGTTTCGACAGTGTAAACAGTAAAAATCACCTAAAAGAATAGATTTGTCCAGATTAAATGAACACCAAACTCACTTTAATGACTGAATAAGGCAATCTCCATCCAAAAGAAAAAAAACAATACAAGATTGCATTAGTTATGCTTCACAAATGTAACTCAAGTCAAGACTTGGCCACTGCATTTATTCTGTTTGTAGTACCCTGGATACTTCTTAAATTTATGGAACTTGAGAAGGGGCACTTATTTAAGGAGAGCCTTTATTAGAGACTTGGCTGTTATTAAATTTTTCTCACTAATCAGAAATTGGTTCGGTCATTTTGAAACAATACTTCTCCTGTGCACTTTACTTTTTCATGGGGTTTGGGGTGCTTATTCACAGCTGGGTGCCTATTAACTTTTCCTACCTACAGGGTGCACACTTAATCAAGGTGGGCACCTTCTAGAGGTTGCATGCTTAATATAATTAATACATTTCCTTTGCTTCAGGCTGTTTTTTTTAATCGGAGTACATAACGGCTCACCTTATTTTACATTTTGACAATCAATGGAAAATTGCATTACTTCTCAAAAGTCATACCAACTTGCATGATTAAAGGCTATTTTTAGGCAACAAGGTGTTGTACCTGTCAAGGTACAAATATTGCTATAAAATACTTCTTTATACCCAATATTAGTTTTTTCTTTAACTTAAAACAGGGAGGTGAAGAACTGTAAAAGATCCTGCCTCATCGAAGACTGTTGCATAATAACTTGCAAGACACTCAGGTTAGTTAGTGCAGATGATAAAATTTACAAACTTAAAGGTATATGTATGTATGCACATTCAAGAGTGACTGGTTAAACTGAAACAGCCTTGTTTAAGCATTTGTCAATGGAAGAAAACAAGAGTTGAGTGAAATGGAGAAAGTTCACATGAACATTAGAATATTTCTCAGACTCTTTATTTTCATTCTTTTCATTTTTCAATCACATAGTAAATTTTCAACAACATATACAAATGTCAAATGTATCTGTCATTCCCACAAAATCTGTGAAGCTTTTGTATCAGTATCATTTCAAGGAAACAAGCTGTTTACATGCATCATGTGGTTGATAAAAAAGCAAGGCTTAGCTTTACGCCAAACATAATTGATACCCATGGGCATTGCCACTTATATTAGCAGAGGAAAGATGATAAAGTTGATTGAAGAATGTAGAACAATGTAGTACAATGACACTGAATGTAAAGTTTCTCTACTTAAGGTGATTCTTCAGAAAAAGAAAATTACAGAACAAATTTTTTAAAAATTGCCTCTAATGTTCCTTACCAATGTCTGTTTTGAAATATACAATAAAAGAGATAAGTCACCATGCTTGTTTATGATACATGATGGGCCAAAATTACCCCATTTTCAAATAATTTTTTTTGATTTCCCCAATTCAAAGGGGATAAATTGTACACCAAAATTATGCAAAAAAAAAATGTCATTATGCTTGTTCAACAGCTTAAGACTATTGTCACTATTTTTCTTGTCCTTGGATCGAAAAAACAATACTCTGTTCTCGGAATGCACACGCACTCATTCCCCTAGTTACATGAGTTTTAAGCGCAATACAGGATGCACAGTGCAAAACTGAGGAATCACTCTATCATAAAAATCCAATGTCTCCATTTATCAGTTCTGTTATAGATCACAAATGTCAAAAGGTGGTACAAAAAAGGGGGGGGAAGCACAAGGTGTCAGCCAAGTGTGTCCCTAATATTCTTCCCACAGTTTGACCTCTCCTATGATCTATTCTTATCCAACTGATCTTAGTAATGTAAAAATAACATGTCAATCAAGTACAGTAAAATTCAACTTATTATGTTAAACTATACTGATAATTATCTCTCACAAGAGACAGAGACATACTACTATATCAACAACAACCATGATAGTTTTAGATTAGCCTTCAGCCCTTACAGTGATTATGCTTTCCTTCAAAAATGTTTTAAAAGACGTGTTGATCACTTTGGTTAGAGAGACAAATGAATTTTTAAATCGTTTCTCTAGCGATAATGAGTCACAAATTAAACGATTGTGAATCGCAAAGTATAGACTGATGTATTGGCAAGGCTACTAAAAATATGGAGACTACTTATAGATTTAAGCGCACTTGTTTAAAATAACCTATGCACTTCAGCAAATGGTACATTCTGCAATTGCTCCAAGTTTTTAAATTCAAATAGTTTTTCGTTCGTGTTTCAAGCGTGATGTTAAACCGTCAAGTTAACCGTCGCGTATCACAGACCGTGTCGAAGTGAAATGTAGAAATGGAAGTCATACTTCTCCATAACCAGACAAGTAGTTAGTACTTGTATGCCCACACCGGTTTGGTTCAAACGTGACGACCATTTTCGAAAATGATCTTACCGCCCTTTTCGCAGCTGTTCTAAGCGCACGAATATGTATCTGTGATTTATCGAAAGCGTAAGCAGTTGGTTTCAAAGTGAGCATGCAATAAACAGATGTAAGTGAAGGAAACAATGATTTTCTCGACGGTCTTTACCATAAGATTAAAAATGAAGGAAAAGAAACTGTAGGAAAACTGGAAGCTAGTTGAAGACGTAATCTGTCGTTCTCTTACCTCTTATACCGAGTAAAATAACCGAAACTCGCTTTATAACACCGTTTTCCAGCAAACGCACCTTCAAGGTTCATGCTCAAATTTCGTCCATGCGCATTGAGACCCGCAGACTGGGAACCAGCGCTGCTCACAAGGTCGGGATTAGAAGGTCACATGATCCACAGCGACCTGGCCAAACATACCGAAATATTCAGTCACGCATGCCACCTTCGGACTAGTTGAAAAAAAAAATGCCCGAGTCTAACCAGTCAAAGAATGATAATTGCTTCTGGTGAACAAAAGACTAGATAGGTTTGCATGCGTGTAATCCCTCTCCGATCTGACTAAGACAAAACCAGAACGCCTTGAATGAAGAATGGAAAACGAGGAATGGGAAAATGAGGAATGGGAAAATGAGGAATGGGAAAATGAGGAATGGGAAAATGAGGAATGGGAAAATGAGGAATGGGGAATAGGGAATAGGGAATGGGGAATGGGGAATAGGAAATGGGGAATGAGGAATGAGGAATGAGGAATGAGGAATGGAGAGTGAGGAATGAGAAATGGAGAGTGAGGAATAGGAGATGGGGAATGGGGAATGGGAAAATAAAATGAAAAATTGAAAATTTTTTTTCAAAATTTTTTTTTTAAGATTTACTGTTTATAATGAGGAACATATATTTTTCATCGATATCCGCGTTCTCTTTCAAAAACGTTCAGTGGCAAAATATCCTCGGATATTCCCCCGGTTTTAAAAGAGGAATATTTGTTAATGTGAGGCGTTTAGACAAGTCGCGAGCGAGCAAATATTTGATGGATTATAATCGAGGATATGTCCTATGCAATATTCCCTAATTTCAAGATCTACGTCCATTACGATAAGTCTTCGTTTAAAGTCAATTTAAGGAGAGAGAGCGTTTTGTGGTTGTTGTAAAAGAGGGAAACATGTTTGTTTGTTCATAAAATCGTACTGGAGAACACTGAAAAGTGAACATCCCACACATTAAACAGTTAACTTTTTGTAAACACTTTTTTTACTGTAATTTGCAAAAACATTTGAAGGATAATAAACCAAATAGCCTCCATTTTACGAAAAATAAAATGAAAAACGAACTTTTTTGTCACAAATATCCATCTGTGAGTTCGGATTGTCGTACGGAGTTGATAGTGACTTGGACTCTGAAAAATTCAATTGGGCTAACTCCTTTTAAAAGTACAATTTATTAATAAAACACTCAAATAGCCCCTTCACCAATTTCAGAAAATTTGATTCAACCTATCACTTGTTCATGAAACGAATAAAATTTGTTTTTGCAACATTCTTTAGCTGTCATGTATCACTTCTTTTTTATCATCAATTTACTCCGTTCCTTAAATTTTGCCTATCAACATTTTTTGGACGAAAGCGTGGATATCGATGAAGGCCACAGAATTAATTTTTATTCGCATGATAAACATAAAATTTCCAAAAAATTCATTTCCCATTTTCAGTTTCCCATTTCATTTTTCCCATTTTCCATTCCCATTTATTCATTCCCACTCCCCATTCCCCATTACTTATTCCCCATTCCCTTTTCCCAATTTTCCATTCCCTATTCCCTATTCCCTATTCCCTATTCCCTATTCTCTATTTCCTATTCCCCATTCCCTATTCCCCATTCCCCATACCCTATTCTCCATTCACTATTTTCCAATTCCCATTCTTCATTCCCAGGAGCCCATAATGGGCTCCTGTAATTCCCTATTCTCGTTTTCTATTCCCATTCTCCGTTTCTTAGTCTCCATTGTCCATTCATCCTTCTTCATTTCTCACTTTCCATTTCCCATTTCCCATTCCCCCCTTAAGTAAAATCTCTCACAAAGCCCATTGTTTGCACCTCTAGGTTCTATGCTCGTTCAAATGAGCTGTCCATGAAAACTGTAGGTTTATTTCTCTCTTCGTTTATGAATTGCGATCTTGATCACTGAAATAACATGCATGCTGAAAGATTCCTTGGACGCAATTTTATCATACGTGTCGCGCATGCCTCTTACATATAGAGGATATGAAATAACAACTATGCCACGGGTTAGAAACTTATCAAAGGTAGAAGTTTTAGGGCAAGCCAATCTCTGTTGTTCCTTAGTGAAGAAATACGGCGAGGACTGGAACAGAGACGCGGAAACCGAATTCAACAAAAGCTTGTTATCAAAAACTACAGTTGTGAATATCTTCAATGTATCAGCTGGTAAAACGATGCGGGTGTCGCGCCAAAACGGACAGCACAAAAAAAAATAGACAGTCAAAGACTGCATGTGGCTACTAATGTGGCACAATTTTCATAGCATTGAAAAGAACTAGAGGTTGTATAATAACGCTAGAAGGTAGTGTTGCAAAAGATTTGTCTCATATACTAAACAGAAAACCTGCCGCATATTTATGAGTACCCTGTTCTACAAGAGAAAGGTGATTCAAGCTTCGAAGCTTCCATGATGCGCAGATCACATCTATTGAAATATTTTCAGGAAAAAGTGCTGATTTATATTATGTGTCGGTGGATGCTACTGTCAAATTGTTTTGAGATGTTTATCGTCTTTTGTAGTGTCACGGAAAGACCTGAAAAAAATCACATATTTGGAACTACATAATTTTCTGTTTTAAACAGTAAAAGGCTCTCTCTCCGAAGAAAAAATTTCCCAAAGTTTCATGATGCGCCGATCACACCTATAAGGATATTTCTGCAAGGAAAACTTGTCTTTTTAATAGCGAGCAATCCTGAAATGATTGTGAGATGTTTATAGTCTTCTGTTGTTTTTCGTAGCGTCACGGCAAGAACTGAAGAACAATGTGCTAGTGTCTATATGCCAGAAATCACAAATCACTTTTTCTTTACTTACAGAAACGTAAAAAACCGGCGGGAATTTAGTATGGAGAGCGTAGCACCGTACACAAAAAAGGGTTAGCCATGTCGAAACTCGAACAAGCCCCCGCCACCAAAGTCGATCGTCCGAACAATCGCCATTTGAGGCGTTTACTGGCTGTTACTTCGCTTGTTCATGTCTGAGAAGCATTTCGGAGCAAAATTTAAAATACGGGTGCGTATCAGTTCATTGAATTGGCTTAAAGACATTCTGAATTTTCATTTAGTTCATACAGTAATCTTAGACATGTCAGTATTCCAATGACCTAGAAGCATTTTTGTGACATTAAGTGGCAAAGTCAAGTGACTGTACTTGACTTACTTGCCTCGATTTTGCGTAAGTATAGTCCAAATATAAGTATCCATGAGCACTTGCGAGCAGCTCTGAATACATTGTGCATACACGAGTACCAATAACCTACTGCGTCACGGGATCGGAGCTTAAAGGAATTAAAGGGAGTTCTGAGTTTATGGAAGAATCTGTCAATTTTCCACTTAAACTAAGCTACTCACTTGGAGACTGCGATATGCTTGACGAGCTACACATCGAATTCGAAGGATTTTAAGTAAGCTGGAAATTTCATAACTATTTAAAAATAAACGTTTACTCTCTACCTTAAAACAGCTTGCGAGAGCAATGTATTAAGTTTAAAGTTTTCAAATCAAGTTCTTTACTAGTCTGTCTGCTTTAATACCGTAACAGTTCCCATACAAAGTTTCAATTCGGTCTGTTCGAAAACAACACAAGCATTTTGCCGTTTTAACCTTCAAACTGTGCGAATCGCTAAATGTCATCTCTCGGTAATACACTTTACATCTTGTATAGGAAGATACGCTTAGATACGAAAATTCGTTGCTCGGGGTGTCTACTATGATAGAAAGAGACTCAGTTTAAGAAGACAAACAAAATCGACAATCTTGTGATTTTAGAGCATGTGGGAGAAGGATCTAGCGTGATTATATTACGTTTTAAGTTTAACGAAAACTTCTCCTAGTTTGGACAAGTATGGGCATGTTCATTAATTCATTCATTAATTTCCTTGCGTAATTTTATTAGAATGACACCTGAATTTAAAATAATGACGTAAAACTTTGACAATAGCGAATTGGAAGTCAAGTATTATGATGGCGGACAGTTTGAAATTGCCAAGCACTTCTGAAAGGGCCGAAAAAAGGCTCCGTGTAAAAGTCCATTACAGACCCAGTACTTGCTCACAGGGACAAAAAGCAGAAAAAAGCCATAGCTTCTAAAAAATAAGGCTCTATTTATATCCGTAGTTTTATTTGCATGATTTCACGCCCGAAAGCATGACCCTCCTACCAAATCCTAACGAACAAATAAAACAAATAAATAAGTTCATTTAAGTGATTCTATCTTGACAAGCGGGGAGCGTTTCTTGTCATTCTTACGAAACCTAGTATCAGCATATTCGCGGAAACCGGCGAAGTTCAGCAAACGGTAAATTTGGCATCGGAGGTATCTATTGGATAATGAGGTATCTAAGAGAGGAACGGAAGGCTGAAACAACTGGCATGAAACTCTTGGCTTTCAGTTTCATTGCATATATGAACCCCCGTGATAAGGCAATGAAATGACAATGAAATAATTATTTGGCCGTATGAACGCCTTGTACCAAAGGTAAAGCAAAGAGTGTGATTATTTCTTCAAAACTTTTAGAATAGCATAATTTAGCATCTTACAGGCTCTTAGACTATGATCGCGTGACTTCAACTAATTTTTCGTTACTAAATAATAATAATGATTAAAACACTCTGAGAATGTAAATGTTGTCTACGACACTAGCGTTCTGTCACCCTTTGGTCATATGAATTGTTGCGGTTTCTCTTTCCCTCATAAGTGGAACTTAAAGCGGAAGACTAAGACAAAAGTGATGGTCTCACCCACATATTCGATTGAAGTAAAGCATGAACGAGACACCCACGAAGTCAAAGGGCGCTGATGTAAGGAAATTACGTAGATCAAATGATATTCTGTACTCACGATCTCACTGAGACCGAAAAATTCACTTTCTAGATCGTTATACCCATACCTGCCCTTATACAAGAAACGTAGCCGATAACACAGTGTATATGTGTTTCATGTTGTACTAATCAAGTGAATTTAGTTAAAGAACACTTTATCTGCCTCCCATAGCACACCAAGTTAGCCAAAAGCTGTTAAATTGTGTTCAGACATTCCACTATAGCCACCGAGCGTTCGCGTTCTATATCAGGTCATAAAAGTTCCTCTTACGTACGAAAGGAAAGCTGAACAGAAACATCCGAGAAACCGTTCAGAAGCAAAGAAGGCAAAACGGTTTAAGGTCGTATCGTATGGACAACTTAGATATGTTCAGTAATTTACATGTAGAGAACTTGGAGATGTTTATTCACGTTTAACTACAGTCATGGAAGGCTGTGAAAAGACGTATTCCCCCTTATCATGGTATACATCGCTACGAAATTATTTCATATAGAGTTCTAGTCAAAAACTTTAACCCTTTGTGCTTAAGAGAGTCGAAAAATGATCATAAAAAACGAATGATTGAGGCTCGGTAAGCAAGCAAGATATACTGTTTTGCTTCTTGACTAAAGATAGGTCCCTCAGGTTTTGTCATTACACTGGGAAACACTAAAAATAAGAGATACACTAGTAAAAATCCCAAGATAGCCAAGGACGATTGAGATATCTCCCGATAAAATGCGCCATATAATACACAAAGTGGCATATAGGCTACATATAATTATATATATATATATATGGCTGAAAGGACGATGCACCAGTGTAAATCGACCATCAAACTTACCATTTCTTCGTGGGTTCTCGTCAGTTACATGCATGTATATCAGCACGATGGTAAACGCACATGGTACGCACATTTTTGCTTACGCCAGCACTTTTTACTGCTCAAATATGTTCGATCTAAAATGGGGTTGAATACAACACATGTACGGTGCCACTGCATTCGATTGAGATGCGAGACAAGTTGGAAGTAGCCAATAGGTGACGACAATCTTAAAGTGTCACGTGCTACTTGAATTGTGTACCTAACTTACGTCACGAACTTGTGGCACGGTTTGAATCTGATTAGTTGATAGAGAAACGTGAATTTTCTAGACCAATTACATATAAAAATCTAATGCTTTTCGTTTTCGAACCTCAATGAATTTGCACTCATTAAAGTTATATGTTTCTAGTGCGGGTGAGCTGTAATATAAAAAAAGTGCAGAAAAGAAGGCTTGAAAAAGTTCATGCCTCGACAAAATCTCATATCCTGGTTAGTCGCTAAAAAAAACTAGGCTAAAGAGGCACATGTTAGGAAAAAGGCAACAGTGCTGACGGATTTCTTTCATTCCGCGTAAAGGAATATGTCACAAATGGGAAATATGACTGAAACAGTTCGTATTTTGACCTTTGCATGGAGGCCTGAATTTTTCTTTAAATTTCTATAAATTTCTAGAATTGCAACTCACTCGTAAGAACCATAACGTTACTCAGTACCATCCACAAATCAAAACGTGCCTCCTTTTGTATTAACTATTTGCACAATGTATACATATTTCAATGTCGCCATAGAATACGATAAGTCCGATGGCCGATGGGTCACTGATGTAACTGTGGTAACATGACTTGTTTCATACTTAATCAGCGTCTTGTTTTCTCAAATTTGCTGTGATACTTGAGTCCAAGTTGGTTGAACTATAACTATTGGGAATTTTGAAAATGTAGTTGATTTGTGGCCTAATCGTCCGGGCGCCGAGTTGTCCTGAAAAGGACCGTTGTCGGCGCGGTGACTGACGGTTCGACAGACTCAGCGGAAGTTTTCATCAGTGGAATCAACTTCCGCTCAGGTTGCCAAAACGTCAGTCACAGTCAACGACAGCTGTTCTTTTCAAATTATTTACACCAGGACGTTCAGACCACATGATCAGCTGTTTCCTCCGGGTTCAAACCGTTCACCTTACTGTTGAATATATGGTAGACAAAATATCACATGAACTACTTCTACATTTCCTGAGTTTCAGAAAGTTTAACGTTTCACTCGCCTTCAAATCTGAGAACGTTCAAGGTCATTAATAGTTGGTGGGGCTGAAAAACGTGCGAGAATGTCACAGAGTTGACCAAAGTTGCTCTCGGAAATCAGAGGATAATTAAGAAGTTTTTCGATTGTGGATTTTTCGAGAACGAACAATTTTCGGAATGTTCAACTATGGTGTTCAAAAGCTAAGTTGTGTTTCGTTGCTGAGAGATCTTAAGTAAAACATCTAAGCTTATTATCCAGCGTCCTGCCTACGTCCTACACTGTGCGGAAAACCTCGCCCATTTCAAATTAAAGCTTTGAAAAATCCCGCCATTTATTTCTAGTCCTGTTATTGCTTCCTTGCATTTGTTCGCAAAAGATATCCGGGCGTTTTAATTTTTCTCGCTTGTGCTAAAAAATTCCAAAATTGACTCCCATTCGCTAAGATTTTCTAGCATGGTGGGAAATTAAAACTACCTGTCCAAACGACGGGTGTAACCATATTCAGGAGTCTGTATAAGACGTAAACGGTGGCTTAATATGTTGGCCTTGCTGCACCTTGCGGCGCGGCGCGTTGACGTTTATTGGTTCTTTTTACTTTGCCTCGTCCACTGTCGTTTATCCCTACATAAAAAGAGAAAGCGCCAATGTAATTTTAAAAAAAATTGTCGAATGGATTTTGACCTGTCATCTCCAAAAATAGTTCTGCTTAACAAGGTTTGATTCTCACATGATTCTCACAGCAAGATCCGTTTAGTCAAATTTGTTCAATGTAATAAGAAATAAAGGGGGTAAGTTTCTAGAGAAATTGTGGTGCTGCGTCGGTGGGAGAGTATGAAAAGATAATTTGTTTTTATCAACTGACTTGATAATGTAAATTGGCCTCCGTAAAGAGGTTCTGAGCCGATGTCTTGAGCGTTAGCCCCTTGTCAGAGTGAATGACGAAGGATTAAAGCTCGAAATGTCAGCTTTTAAACCATTTACGGTGGCCAATTTACATTATCAACTCACTTTATATAACCAGATTATCTTACATTATGAAACAGCCTAGTCTCAGCAATGAATGCGCTTCAACTTATGAATAGGCAATTTTTGAGAAATTTCAAGGAGTCTCATGTAAAGAATAATCCCAAGAGTGAAACCTGTGCTAAAACATGTTAAATTCTTGGAAAAATATAGGAATTTAGATGGGTGGTAATCGTGCTCATACGAAAGGGATACAGTGCCATTACTACTACGAATAATCACATGAACAACAACGACTGTCTCGTTCAAACATGGCGTTTGTTACAGTTTCCTTAGGGCTCTTAGCAGTATGCGCTTGGCTCGAGCATTATGTTTTAGCAGTGATTGGTATAACTGTAGATGTATTATTACACAGTCACATGAAGCTAACCAAATACACATTCAATTTACTTCAACACGAGTCTATCAATGTTTTTTTACCTCAAGGAAGAGCTGTTACCTGTCGATGTTTTCGCTCTCTGCTCCTGAAAATAACTTTCCCACTGATCAGACTGACGGCATAGGATGTCACTTTGTGCTTGCAGACCGAGTAAAATGCTCAAGAATTCCTTTCCCATGATTTCTTTATCACCCTCACCGATTCAAAGGAGTGAATCTCGCTTTGCTAAATTATTATCAACCAGCATGGCGCACCTGTAAATGGAACACAATGAAAAAGATCTTAATCAATCTGGGGGACTGGGAACCAAAACATCACATTCCAAATACAGCTCACCTATTTTTAGCGTCAAAATGCATCTCCTTGAATATACAAAAAGTAAAGATATAAGTTGAAAAATTAAAAAAAAAAAAAAAAAACCAGGGAACAAAACTTTTTTATGGGTGGCGACGAACAGGTTACAAAAAGTGATATTAAGTGTTGCAATGACGTCGGTCCTTTAGATACACATCCGCCATCAGACCAACACTGGCTTTTTTACGAGTGGTTTTGCGCGATATGAAAACTAACCGCCGGGGAGGGTTCCGGATAAAATAAATAAGCCCTTTTCTAGTTTACTAGTATGTGGCGAGACAAAAACTTGAGTGGGTCTTCCTTTCCGGTACCAAGCTATTCCCTGAGGGTGGGTTCAGGAAACGAAAACCGCTCTGGTACCCCTCACGTTATTAATTTTCAAAGCTTCAGCGAAGGGGGGAGGCTTGTTGGAAGGGGGGGGGATAAAAGAGAGGAATGTACGAAATAAGGGGCAAGGAGGGAGGGGCTGGGTTTATAAAAGAGCAGGGCTTAAAAAACGTGAAGCTCTGGACGGGGTTTACGAAAGAAGGAAGCTCGTTAGAAAGGACAAAGGTTGTAAAAGTGTCAACGCTAACATTTACATCAGTACACGTCGGAATTGAAGTTCAGAGAAAGATTTAGATTAGGGCACGACTTATGCATGAAGCGAGATTTAGATAAAATACCTTTGCCCTATCGATCGTGTAGTTCGATCGTTTGGATGAGAACAGTCTTGAAAAGGACTGCGGTTGGTGAGAGTGAGTGACGTTTTGACAACCCGAGCAGAAGTATTTTACCAATGTCAAGTTCAAGGTTGCTTGTTGAAGGATTGTGATGGATTTTGTTCTTTTTGTCAGCTGTGATATATCGTGTTGTCATGGGCTGCAAGACTCAAGTGGCTTCTTCATCATTTCAGCATCAGGACACCGTGCTGGATGTGCAGCTGGCCCGGATGTTATTTATTAATAGGAGTTTAACTTCGTTCCTTGAGGTTGTTTTAACTGGTTTAAGTGAAGGCTTTCTCTGTTTCACATGAGGAAAACCTATGGGGAAACTGGTGTTCCTTGAGTTATCGGGGAGGCTGAAGCTGATTCGTGCGGTCTCCTCTCTTCTATGCGGCAAAGCATCTCCTAACACGAAGAAGTTCTGTATGCATTAAAGTGTGATTACTTTTAGGATCATAGAGGAAAATAAAACGATATTTAGATTGTCATATTTACTAGTAGAAGATTTGCAGATATTTCCGTCAGTGTGCACATGAATAAAGGAAATTAAACAGATTGTGTACAAAAAACGTCCTCTTTCCCTACAACCTAATGACACCTTTGCCGTTTAATCGGTTTTGCAGGCCATCACTACTTTTCGATAGAATGTTAAATTGTTTTTTCACGCAAAATAGTTGTTCGTCTTAAATATTACAACAGCTTAACGAAAAACTGAGAGTTGAACGAGATATTAATAATGGTAATTGAACTGAGCCGGAATGCAAGTGGGTCTGGAATCATTTGCGCGAGTTCAAAATCTAACGAGCGCGCAGTATGATTTCAGAACAAAATTGCGCGACACGAACTTCAATTACCACTTCAGTTATTACATTCATTTTGAAATCGCAAAATTTAGTCTCACTGATACAGCCTCCTTAAGTCTTCACACACACATTTTATTGATCTAATACTGAACTAACTTGTAAAAGTTTCAAAAATTGTCTGTTTTTCCTGCGATTTGATTGGTCACTTTAAACAAGCATTGAAATCTGATTGGTTGTCGTGTTTTAGGAGAGCTTTCTCATTGGCTAGGAAAAACGTGCAATTTAGAGGAACAATTAGAGCGATTCGTGAATAAATCGCACCAACGTGAGCCAATCACCTTGCTAGGATCATCAGTGATTTTAAAATGGATGAAATAAAGAGAATTAAATAACGTGCAGACAATCTAATTGGCTCATCTCAAAGAGGATTCAACCCGAGGTGCATGAGTTACTATATCAACAATCGCAGAACAAGTTTAACTCTAAGCGACGAGAAGCTAACACAAGATACGAGGTGAGAATTAAACTCAAAGTGCGTACGATACATATTAACAATCAGTGTAGGATTAAACCATAGCGCGCGGAAAACTAGTGCAGCTATCGAAGAGAGGAGTAAATTCAGCGTGCGCACGGTACTAACGTTCGGTAACAATGGCAAAGAGCTAAGATTAAAATCAGTTGTGTGATATAAAAACGTAACAACATCAAAGAGAATCAGATGTTGCAGGGTGTTGCGCGCGTTTGGCCAGCTCCTTAACAACATCTCACAACACGATCCAGTAATATTGTAAGATATTGCGTTGAAATGTTGGCGACTTTGGCCGGCCCCTAAGAAACGCAGAAGGGATCAGAGTCAAATGCACGAGATAATAACGTAAAAAACGCAATGGAGAGCAAACACAAAGTATACGAGATACCAACAACAGAATCGAAAAGAGAATTAGATTCAAAATGCGTACCTTACGTAATGAAAATCGAAGTAGGATTAAAATCATGATACGCGAAACACTTGAGCAGCAAACGAAGAGGGGAATAAATTCAACATACTCGAGATACTACGGTAACAATCGCACAGAGCCGGAATTAATCTCAAGGTGCGTTACATGATAATGGAACGATCTCAAAGAGGATCAAACACAAATTCCGCGGGAAACCAACTCAACAGTCTCAAAGTGCACGAGATGTTAACGTAACAATCGCAGAAAGGAGAAACTAACGTTATAATCGAAGAGAGGATGGAAATCAAAGTACGTGAGACACTCAGACTCTAAGTGTGCAAGACACTAAGACAACAATCCCAGACAATGTCACACTCAAAGTCTGCGGGATGTTTGCTTAACGACGTAGAGAAGATCAAACAAAAATTGTGCGAGATACTTTCTAAACAACTGAAGAGAAAATAACAGCGAGACACTTAAGTGACAATTGGAGAGAAGGTCAAATACAAATTAAAGGTCAAACACGAAGCGAGCAAAATGCTCAATCATCGCGGAGAAGATTTAACACAGAACGCGCGAAATGCTTACTTAACAATCGCAGAGAAGACGAAATTGGAAGTGTGCGAGACATTAACGTAACAATCGCAGAGACCAATAAACCCACAATGTTTTTGACTCCGACGTAACGATCGCAGAAACGATCAAACATAATGTGCGCGATATACTAATGATCACAACTGCAGAGAGAGTAAAAGTCCAAGAGCACGGGAAAACAACGTGAGAATCGCAAAAAGGATCAAACTAGATCTGCAAGAAAAACTTACGTAACAAGTACAAAGAGGATCAAACTAAAACTGTACGAGACACTAAGTAAACGTAGAAATCGCAGAGAGGATAAAACTCAAAGTGCACGAGACACTACCATAACAATCGCATTGAAGATCAAACACGAAGTGAGCGCGACACTAAAGTAACAATCGCAGAGAGGATCAAACACAAAGTGCACGAGACACTGACATAACAATCACAGTGAGGATCAAACACAAAGTGCACGAGACACTACTATGACAATCGCACTGAAGATCAAACACGAAGTGAGCGAGACACTAACGTAACAATCGCAGAGAGGATCAAACTCAAAGTACACGAGACACTACCATAACAATCGCATTGAAGATCAAACACGAAGTGAGCGAGACACTAACGTAAAAATCGCAGAGAGGATCAAACACAAAGTGCACGAGACACTGACATAACAATCACAGTGAGGATCAAACTCAAAGCGCACGAGACACTACTATGACAAGCGCATTGAAGATCAAACACGAAGTGAGTCAGACACTAACGTAACAATCGCAGAGAGGATCAAACACAAAGTGCAAGAGACACTGACATAACAATCACAGTGAGGATCAAATTCAAAGTGCGCGAGACACTACTATGACGATCGCATTGAAGATCAAACACGAAGTGAGTCAGACACTAACGTAACAATCACAGAGAGGATCAAACACAAAGTGCACGAGACACTGACATAACAATCACAGTGAGGATCAAACTCAAAGTGCACGAGACACTACTATGACAATCGCATTGAAGATCAAACACGAAGTGAGTGAGACACTAACGTAACAATCGCAGAGAGGATCAAACAAAAAGTGCACGAGACACTGACATAGCAATCGCAGTGAGGATCAAACACAAAGCGCACGAGACACTACTATGACAATCGCATTGAAGATCAAACACGAAGTGAGCGAGACATTAACGTAACAATCGCAGAGCGGATCAAACTCAAAGTGCATGAGACACTGACATAACAATCACAGCGAGGATCAAACACAAAGTGCGCGAGACACTACTATGACAATCGCATCGAAGATCAAACACGAAATGAGCGAGACACTTACGTAACAATCGCAAAGCGGATCAAACTCAAAGCGCACGAGACACTGACATAATAACCACAGCGAGGATCAAACACAAAGTGCGCGAGATGCCTACTAGTACTTAACAATCACAAAGACGATCAAACTGAAAGAGCGCAAGATACTAAAGTAACAAGCGCAGAGAGAATCAAACTCATAGTGCGCGAGACAGTAACGTAAAAATTGTAGAGAAGAACAAAACCAAAGTGTACGAGAAAATTACAAGAAAACTTAGAGAAGGTGGATCTCAAAATACACGAGATAGTGACGTAACAATTGCAGAGATGATCAAACTCGAAGTGCGCAGAATATTAACGTATCAACCGTAGAGGCGATCAAAGTTAAAATGCGTTAGATTCTTACGTAACCATTGCACAGAAGATCAATCTCAAAAAAGTACCCGAGATATTATAAAAATCACAAAGGAGATGAAACACAAATTTCACGAGATACTAACGTAACAATTGAAGAGGGAATTAAACTCAAAGTAGACACGAGGAAAAAAACCATTGTTGCATTCATAGACATCTCAGACGATATTAGTCGAATGGGCGTGCTAGATTTATTCAAGGAATTTTTTTTTGAAGTACCTTCACCCTAAAATAGTAAAATAAAAACAAATAGATCTACCTCACCTTAAAAACGACCGATTAAAGTTTAAAGGGGCTATGCCACGCTGAGTTTGTGCACTGAGTTCTTCTAGTTTCACACCTGTAGGTGTCAAATCGCTATTGTTCGTTATCGTGTTTACCAAGAAGCAGTGCGCGCAGCGGTAAAAGTTTACGGCTCAAGGGAATTTGGTCACAAACTGTTGAATGTGATGCGAGATAATTACAATTCAACATTTCTTTAACTGGCCAAAATATACTTGCATTAATAGAGATTTGTAAAGGAAAAAGTCCTTCTTCCATATTTTGTTCTTCTCACTTCCTTGCCTCTACGCAAGAAAAGTCCACGCTGTAGCTGGCAACTAAAATTATCTTTCATGCTTTCAAGTTTGCAACACCAAAGGAAGACTTGAAGACATAAATCGTAGAATCTACGAATCAGTAACATATTAAACCCAAAAAAACACCAAATAAATAGTCTCAATAATGCGATCGCAACATTCCATGATTTAACGGGCTGTTTGAAACTCGACGTGAATGGCTACGTACGGATCGTGGGTGTCACTGGTTTCTCGATTCTTACCACACGTGCGAGAGTCGTGACGTAGCTCCCTTAATTCAAACAGAGAAAGAGAGAGATTAGTCTTTCTCCTGTATGTCCTTTGCCGTTGAGAAGATACGGGAGATTAGTAACGAGGTTGAAGGGTTCTTTTGTCAAGTCAGGAAAAAACTCAGTATTAGAGGGTGCTCACATTTTTATCATAAGCATTGTCAATCACAATACACGATCGATGAATACAGAATATATAAATTATCGAGTGCCAAAAAAACAGCATTTCTGAGAAATCAATGCTTATTTGACATTCATAACAAAGGGAAAAGGTTCTACATAATTTTCTTTAGGATTTGATGCCGTGAAACAAAGTAAACCATTTCCAAATGTTCTAACTGGATGACCAAAACTTTTGTGAGAGGTTAAACATAAAAAAATATCACTTATTGTTTTCTGCAGCCTTTTGTGCGAGATATAAAATGTAAGAATGCACAGGATTTTGTTTTGTAAGCCCGAAACCATAGCGCTACGTAGACTCCGGCGTTTTCACCGAATTCACCTGTCAATTTCACTTAATCCAACGGATGTGAAGCGGACAAATTTGTAGAGGATGATTTCGCATAGATACCACCGTCCAAACTCGGAGTCCCAAATTCAGTTGTAAAATTCATCAATCTAAAATGCAAAGAGGAGAGAGATTCATTCCTTAAGGTCAAACACTTTTTTGAGGCATGATCCAGTGCCTAGAGGTTGCTTAGCGATAAAAATGGGAATAAAATTGTGAAACTTGAGACAAGTTTTCGAGAAATGTTGTACTACAGTGGTTGTTTCATACTGGCGGTGAGGTTGCTTATACTTAACTTAAAAAAAAAAACAAAAATATTTCTAATACATACTAGTGCATCGCCCTTTCAGCCGTATATCTCGCATTTCATCGGGAGATATCTCGATCGTCCTCGGCTATCTTAGGATTTTTACTAGTGTAACTCTTACTATTAATGTTATCTTGATTCAAGAAGCAAAACATTATATCTTGTTTGCTGAGAAGTCGCAATCAGTGAATATTTATGATTATTCTCGATTCTCCTAAGCACAAAGGATTAAAGTTTTTGTCTAGAGCTTAATGTGAAATAATTTCGAACCGCTGTATACCATATACCGTATAATTGGTCTAGAAAATTCACGTTTCCTTATCAAACAATTTAAGTTCGTGACATAAGTTATGTATAAATTAAAGTAATACGTGTCACTTTATGATTGGCTACGTCCATCTGGTTTCACGATGCCACGGAATTTAGGGCTCACTGTCTCGGTGATCTATGTGCAGTGTATTTACCCTCGTTTTATTTGAGCAGGAATGTGTTAGCGTAAGCAAAAATGTGCGTACCATGAGCGTTTACCATTGTGCTGATATACATGCATGTAACTGACGAGAACCCACAAGGAAATGGTAAGTTTGATGGTCGATACACACTAATTTATTCCCGTTTCAGCCATATATATAATTATACATAGCCTATATGCCACTTTGTGTTTTATATGGCGCATTTCATTGGGAGATATGTCTATCGTCCTCGGCTATCTTGGGATTTTTACCAGTGTAACTATTATTATTAGTGCTACCTTGTGTAATGACAAAACCTGAGGGAACTATCTTTATTCAAGAAGCAAAACAGTATATTTTGCTTGCTGAGAAGTCATAATCAATGGATT
The DNA here is from genome assembly GCF_964200805.1 of Pocillopora damicornis. Lineage (NCBI taxonomy): Eukaryota > Metazoa > Cnidaria > Anthozoa > Scleractinia > Pocilloporidae > Pocillopora > Pocillopora damicornis. Next base: position 3,615,547 of record NC_142679.1, on the reverse strand, counting down.
TCTATGATCATTTTCGACTCTCTTAAGCACAAAAGGGTTAAAGTTTTTGACTAGAACTCAATATGAAATAATTTCGTAGCGATGTATACCATGATGAGGGGGAATACGACTTTTCACAGCCTTCCGTGACTGTAGTTAAGCGTGAATAAACATCTCCAAGTTCTCTATACGTAAATTACTGAACATATCTAAGTTGTTTATACGATACGACCTTAAACCGTTCTGCCTTCTTTGGTTCTGAACGGTTTCTCGGATATTGTCGTTCAGCTTTCCTTTCGTACGTAAGAGGAACTTTTATGACCTGATATAGAGCGTGAACGCTCGTTAGCTATAGTGGAGTGTCTGAACACAATTTAACAGCTTTTAGCTGACTTGGTGTACTATGGGAGGCAGAAAAAGTGTTCTTCAACTAACATTCACTTGATTAGTACAACATAGTGTGTGCACATCATACACTGTGTTATCGGCTACGTTTCTTGTATATGGGCAGGTATGGGTATAACGATCTAGAAAGTGAATTTTTCGGTCTCAGTGAGATCGCGAGTACAGAATATCATTTGATCTACGTAATTTCCTTACATCAGCGCCCTTTGACTTCGTGGGTGTTTCGTTCATGCTTTAATTCAATCGAATATGTGGGTGAGACCATCACTTTTGTCTATATGCCTCTTTGTGTCTCAACGCGCATTTCATCGGGAGATATCTCGATCTTCCTCAGCTATCTTGGGATTTTCACTAGTGTTACTCTAATTATTAGTGTTCCCAGCGTAACATGTGTCTATGATTGTCGTCACTGACTAGCTAGTTTCACCTGGTTTCACGACATCACGTGAATATAGAGGCGCTGTACTGATTACACCCTCCTTTTGGATCGAACATATTTGAGCAGAAATGTGCTCGCCTATACAAACAATCACAGTACACAATTACGTTACCGCAATCCAAACTATTTACAGTACTGTATTATGATTCGTATTTGATATGATTTTAAGTGTCAGTATGCCATCTATTGGAACGAGTGGAATTCCGGAAAGTGTCTCTAACGTGCAGGTAAGCCATATTCGCCCACGACGAATCACTTGTAAATATCAGTCGACGTAAATCTATTTTTACTGTTTAAGTGCCTATGACACGGATTTTTTTTTTTTTTTTTACATTTTCTGGTTAATAGCTGTATTTGAAATAAGAAATGATCGATCTTAGCGCCAAGCGAATCTTCCTTGACCATTTTTTTGTGCATTGAAGTACGATTCGGCGGCCAAAAGGTGTCCTCATTTTGTGCGCGGCCAAAACGATTATGTTACATAGCTGTAACGTAAAAACTGCGAAGACACGTCGGCAACTATGGTGGAGAAAGCAGAAATCTAGAAGAGAGGGTGAACACAATGCGTGGCCGGAGGGGCAAATGATGTCAGCCACAAGAATAATTTACATAAACCGGGCATTTATATACACTACTTTCCAAAGGATGTGGCTGTATGGCCAAAATGGATACGTTTCGATCGTCGACATCGAGAAGATTTTACTCTTCAATGTACGTGTCGTCGGCCTTATGCTCCGTCCGGCTTCGAAGACGCCTGTTAGAAACACATATCACTAGTCAAATCAGAGAAAGATAACCAATGAATTCAGCTAAAAAAAATGCTGATAAAGGGGCCTGTTCCCACATCGTACACGATTGTTCAACATTCTTTTTTGGCTGACATTTCACAAGCGAAAAATGGTGGGTTCACTGTTATTTATTTCCATCGTAGTTTCCATCGTATTTTAATAACAGAAATAAATCGTTTGTAATGAAGTTTAAGCCCTTTCCTGAGCTGACCGATATCCTTTTGCTTGAATAGTGCGAAACCTCTCAGGGGCGGATTCTGGCATAAACACAAGCTCTTAGGGGGCCGTGTATTCTCGAGCTAGGTTTTCCGCTACTAAACATTTAGTAGCGGAACTTTTTTGTTCTAATCTTGATCTAAACACCGCGGGCGAGAAACTGTCTTTGTCAGTGTTCGTCGAAATCTTCGTTTGATGCACGCGGTTCTCCTTCGTAAGGCTGAATCGTACTCACAACTTCCATTTCTTCTTTACTACTTGCGTACGATGTATCACAACTCTCGGTAAAGCTTGCTGAAGGCAGGTATACATCGCTATCGGACATTATATCAAGAGTATTTCAACGCTGACTGATACAAAATTACAAGAAAAGTGAGAGATTTGTAAGTGTCAACTAAGAGTTTTCACAGTTTTCTGCGTCATCACCCGCTAATTCGTTACGAGTCCACGAGACACTTTTAAGACAAAATAAGAGCACTTTAGGGCCCTAAAAAACCGAGTTTTAAGCTTTTTTGAAATTTTCTATTGTCGGAATTGGTTTGTACACATGATAAGCTATATATTTATGCAAAAAAACAATTTCGTGTCACGGGCACTTTAAGGGTTTCAAGAATTCAATAATTTAGGCTCATTTTTACGCTTTGCATGAACAATCAAAATTTTAACGTACACCTCAGCTCAAACTGAGTCAAAAAACAGATAATCTAGATGTAAAACGTACGTAGAAAAGAAATTTGCTTTCTAGTGAATAAACATCTATTTGTTTTCAAAATCAGGATAACTCGGGGATCCCACATTCAAATGGAGGTTTGAGCCAGATTTTAAGGTAGGCCCCTTTTGGTAGACAATCAGATATTCCGTCAGTGAAATTTACTAAGGATAATAATATACATCAGTTTCAAAAATATCAGAATAAAAAGCATGAGATCAACGAAAAAAGAAAAGGTATCGTAACTTAGCGCACGCGCGAGGCCTACCAATTTCTTAAGGAGCTACCAAGGTAAAAATCCTTTTATAATAAAGTTCCGATATAACGCGCGCTGTCATTGGTCGAAAGAGCGCACCCTATCAGAGAGCTGAGCTAAAGCTGTCATGCCATCTACCAAATTCTATTCTCATATCAAACTTTTTTTTTAATTTTTGGTAGACAATGGCACTGGATTACCTTCCTTTTATGGGCATTTTAATTGTTTACAGCTTAGAGGCTCTATTGTTTCTAGAACAAAGGTTTGAAAGAACCGACGCTTTTCCAATTTCCGAGCGCGAGATTCAAAATATTCGTTGACTGCCAGATGTTGACAATATCACAATTCTCGGGGTGGGGTAAGAGAAATGTCGCTCAGAACTAAGACAATTTTAATAGGAGTACGGAAGGGAAGCGCGGGCTGTAGAAGTTATTTCTTTTTTTCGCGCAAACCAGCGAATGTCAACGTTCAGAAGCACGCTTAAAGAGCTAGGGTTTGTATTTTTAAATACAAATGGAAAAGCGCAGGGGTGTCCGACCATTTCCCGGACTCCTCTGTAGTTTTTTCCCCATTAAAAAATTAGTTTTCTGACTTCAACTGAGGCTTGCGACGTTGGGGACTCTTCATTAGACCGGTAAATATTATTTTGAAGTGTTGATATGTATCAAATGTGTCGTTCGATAGAAGCTTTTGTTTTGAAATTGCACAATTTTCAGAATTTTCAACACAATGCAATTCTCTGGACGTAAATTCTAATAAACAGTTCAAGCTGGGTAAATGTACCACACGGGTGTTGTGAATGAAAGAAATGTGTAAGTTTTTTCTTCGTTTTTCGAACGGTTGAAATTAATTTGTGTTGATATTTCCTGAAAGTATTGTTTAATACATAATTTTCTAAATTATGTATTGAATTCGCGAATTCTAGTAAACAGCGATTCAAGCATGCTGAATCTACTTCATGGTCTCGTACATGCAAGAAATTTGTTCGTATTCTGCTTCTGAGCAGAAGATTTATAATTCTTTGAATAAAGATTTGGTCTCGAAATATTTCTTGGTCGTGTTTGCCTTGCTGCGCCTCGAACAACTCTTACGCTTCTATCGTGCTCTCCAAACTTCCTGCGTGCATCCATAATTCGATATACGCACGCTAAGCCTTTAAAATAGATAGCTATTTAATTTTGGTTTTCCCTACCTTTTTTCTTTTCGTGTTCTTGTCTTTCAGAGACAGGAAGATAAAGATGCAAGTAAGGGTGGAGATGATAAGAGTGAGAGAATACATTACATAGTTCCAGTTGGTAAGGAAACATGACTTACAAACACGACTTGGTCTTTAGACTGTGATAAAAACATATTATTCATCAATTACCTCACTAGTTATTATCAGTTAGAGAGGAAATTATGATGACAACAACATAGTCGCAAATTCTCCAATCACTCTCTAATTCCTAAACTGGACAGAGACAACTTGATGGTCACCTTCAAGAGGCCAATCAAATACCATGCCATATATCGAGCTCTTAGAGTCTACTCTGCTAACCTTTGTAACTTTCACGTGTAAGACCAAATCTGTTTCCCTTTTTTAGTGCTCCTCCTCGGACCCAACTTGTATACCTAAGCAAAATTCAACCGTCCTCTTACCCTGTCTCGCCGTAATATTCTCACTGCACCACAAGAAAACCTGACCAATACACAAAATCTATTCTCAACTCATCGTCATCACCACTCCTTTCTCTCATTGAGGAGAACAGAGCCACAAAATCTCGACTTATTAACGTCAAGTAGTTTTTATCTCTCCCTCTTTCTCTCTCTTCTCAGCAAGAGGAACCTAGAAGATCACGAAAAAGACCTCAGAAGATACCTTCAGTGAAGATTTCAGAAGAACTAAGGAAATTTCCGAATTGCAACGTAGTATTAATCAATCATTAAAACATTTATAGATTGCTAGGAGGCTTAGCAGTTATTTTAATGTAGTTTTTTTTTAAGTGAGCCACAACACAAAAATCGTAATAATGCCTTTCATGTTTTATTTTTTGAAATGAGCTGAAAAAGAAAATCATAATGCGTGGAACCGTGTGCCAATGTAGAAAACGTGGTTTCAAAGTAGGCATTCCCGGCCCTGTGGGATGGAGGTCTGGGCACAATAAAAGGAGGGACAGCTCATTTAAAACTTAGAGAGAACGTTGCTCCACAGTTTTTCAAACCAAGAACTGTTCCATTTGCCTTAAAAGAAAAGGTTACAGACGAACTAAAAAGATTGGAAAGAATTGTTGTACCAGGGAAAGTCGAAACCTCTGATTGGGCTACGCCCATCGTTCCAATTTTGAAGCCAGATGTACTGTCAGAATTTTGTGTTGACTATAGGATTACCATTGCTCCAAGGTCTATGTTCTTCTTTTGAATCAGAGGCGATACCTTACCCACAGGAGAGCGAAATTGTTCTTTCGTCATTCTGAAAAATTTTTAATATGCGATGATGTCTCCGAATTCTAATTCCTATGTAAGTTGATGATGAATGCCCCTCTCCCATCTCCTGGAAATCCGATCTCGCATGAACACCTTACGATTTCGTTCGTCCATTATAGGTGAAGGATTCTTTAATTATCGCTAGTCGCAACTTCAAACTTTGTCGTGTGACAAGTTGCACGTGCCAGTGGTTATACGGGCAACAACGCTTGTCAACTTTCATGGCGACAATGTCGTGTGACAAAGTGCATGTACCAGTGGTTATACGGGCAACAACGCTTGTATACTTTCATAGCAACAATATTGCGGGACAAAGTGTAGTAAAATGTTGTCCGTGTCACTTTTCCTTTTACCCTGATTTACCTGGCAATTGTAATAAAACTTCCTTCGAAGTATTATGTAGTAAAGTCTCCCCATTAACCAATGATGTCTTGTATTATCTTTCTTCTTCAGTCTTCTCCAAGAGCTTTTCCACGACTATAAAACAATGTACTTAGCTCTGCCATCGCGTCCAACGCTACACTTCAGGAATTTGAACTATTAACATGAAAAAGTGGGCGGCTAGAGACGCGCAATCTTAAGCCCAAAACACAAATCGGTGGTTTTCTTGGTAGCAAATTTGATGACAAAAGAATGACTCTAAACTTTTCCTCGAAGGGACTTTGCTTCTGGTCTGCGAGTCTAGGATCTCAAATTTTCCGGGAGAGCATGTGGAAAATAATCGCACGCGCCCGACGGACCATTCAATCCGAGAGCTTTCAAATTTCGTGCTTCCTTAATCATCTTTTGTGCCTGGTGTTCGAAAAAAGCAGAAGAGCCTTTTCCCAAAATTTGTTTGCGTTCACGTCAGTCGAAAATCAGTTTATACTTAATAATCCTTGTTATTACTATTATAACGAAAGAGTTGGGGGCAAGACGTTTTGCCTGCCCATTTCTCATTAATATTCTCATCGCCAATCGGGTTTTGATAGCAGAAAGATTTACTTCGGAACTACAAGTGGTCCAACCACCACTTCTCCCACTCGCTCCCCAACCGTTGACCAGGGAACAAGTGCAACTTCCCTCGTAGGATTTTGTTGTAGGCCCGCGTGCCAACAACACGAGGAAGACAGAATTTCGTGTCTTGCTAAAGCCCTCTTATTCGCCTAAACGTTAATCTTCAGAAGCATTTTAGGCGTCTGAATAGAAGCGTTAGGTCAGCTGGGATCTATCAAAGCATATCGGTCCTGTTTTAGCAATCACTGAAAATCTGCAATGTTCATTCCAGGTTGAAGGAGTCGATAAGGTTACAATATTATTCCGTAGGATTACTTGTTAATAAACGAGACGAACACGACAATGTTTTCCACAACCATCACCCAACTCCTTAAGTTTCTTCTCTCCATTGGTCTATTTCAGGCCGTGGTCGCCTAGCAAAAAGATGCGCCTTCCGAGACAAAGCTTTATGTTATGTTTGAGGTCCCCTGCTGCCGGTTAAATTTCATTTTGAGTTCGGTACTTTCTGTACATTTCAAGCATCATGCCGGCGTACTTAAATAGGACGCGCCGTTTTCAAGCGGAGCCACACACTTACCGCTATATAACATACGACAAAAACGACTAAAATTTGGGATCATACTAGGTCAATGCCAAGTTCCACCTCCCTTTCAAAATGAGGACAGAGTCAAAACCATTATAACGAAAGAGTTCAATTACAAGACATTACAGAAATTACTGGTTCATAGAAGGCTCAACGTCTTTCCTCACTTTAAACAGATACTTCGATAATCCGACACTAGAAGGATTGACGCAGTGCAATGAGATCCATTGTAACTTCCACATTTTTATGAAGGCCTTTCGGCGGCTAATCAAACTTAACCGAAGATTCAAGAAATAGAAGAAAGTGAGAACAAACAAACATCAACGTATACAGTATTGAAAATTTATAAAATTTCTTCAAGTCCTAGTTTCCTCCAAAACTTCGAGAAAGCGTTTCTTTTGCCTTCCGCGTCCATGTCAGAAAATGTGATCTATCTCGACTTCATTTGCATCTGACTAGCGAGGATTTTAAGGTTGATACTTCCATTCAACAGTGTGCAAACCATCGCATCTGTTGTCTTTGGTTTTAGCTTTCCCTTCATGTTTCTGATCACTTTAATATATCCATGACCTCGACTTCACCCTTCCTTTAAGTCGTGCGGTTGCTAGATGTCTTTGTGAGAATGCTCTGGATTCCAGATGCCTTCAAAAAATAACAAGAAAGTAAAAAGACAGAGTAATAATGCGTATTACTTTTTCTGAAAGTTAGAGGTTTCAATAACAAGGCTTATGGGACTGATCAATGTCGCAATAATTGTGTGTTTTGTACTGTGTAATACCTTGCCGGCCAGCAGGCCCTCGCTTCGTCACGAGCGCTTCATCCTCCGCGGGAAATTACAAGGCCTTGAGCTACTATGGGTCTCAGAGTAGTTCCAGACTTCTGGCAAACCTCTCTCCCTGACTCGCTTCCAATCTTCCCGCGGGCGGAGAAAAGGGCGTCCTGCGGTTCTAATATCGAGGGCTGCTTGCCAGCTATGTAATACCTAAATGTGTAATTAAAACAAAAAACTCTTGATATTAATTTTCACTCCATATCTAGAGTTGTCGGGGTTTCCAGAAACCCCATTCCTATGTTTCGTTATTTCTTTTTTTTTTCTTCTTCTTTTGTCTTTTTTTAAATTTAATTCTAACCATTTACTGCGAAGATGAACATGGTCGTTTAAAAGGCTGTCAGAACCAAGTTGCTTCGCACGACCTACAAACAATCACACAAGCCAGTAACTCATAATGTTTAAGGGGCGTATAACTTTTTTCTGGTAAAGCTCAAAACAGAGAGGTAAATAGACAGGAAACCCGTAATTGAATGAGCTATGATCTCAAAAAGTCCCAATTCTTCCTCTTCCCTACTTTTGTTTCCATTTATAGATTTCTAGGAAAGTTTCAATTTTCCTTCCCTTATTTTGCGAGACGGCAATTGTTTCCCATGTTTTCCTTAGACCTTTTGCGCGGGAAATTGGCGGACGGATACCAATTGATTGATCTCCTCGCTGTGTTCCAGGCCCCCATCGGGACGTATATAATATTTTGACCGCTGTCCTATAAACTGAGTGCCTGTAACCGGTTTTGACTGCATTTTCACACGATTGACGATTTTATCTAGCGTGATTACCTGAGAGGAACACAGTTTGCCTTTTTGAGGGGTAGTATAACACAAATTTCCAGTATTTTGAAACAAACGTGTAACTGGTGTAATGCTTTACTTTTTACTAAGAGTGTTCGCAGTGAATTCAAAACGAGATTCGGCGAAGAGACTAAAAATTTACGAACATGCCAAACAGCCGTAAAAAAATATTGCTGTGACCTCAAGCCTATCGGTTCTGGAGTGAGCGTGACATAAGGGCAAAGTGTTGTCGCGTATTATGGGAGGTCTACATCTGGTTTCGTGAACGAAGCTTTTCTTCCACGGTCCAGAAATGTACAAGATTTAATATCATTTCTTGATCTTTTAAACGGAGACTAGTGGGCAGCACAAAGAAAGACTTCTTACTGTTGTAAGTTTTTGTTTGTTTTTCCGACGCGTTTCGTCTCTAGCCGAGACTTCTTCAGGGATGATTACAACTGACACTGAACAGCATATATAGCTCATTCGTGTGCCGAAGTTTGACTTCCAGTGAAAGTGAATAATAACAAAAACATGCTGTAAACCAACGTTACAAGAAAAGCTTTGTTATGAGCGCCACACTCACGCGTTGTTTCTCATGTGCGACCGGAAAACAAAATAAAATCAATCTTGTCCGCATGGTTACTTGTTTCAAAAATGTATCACTGTCGGCTGAGTGAAAAGTAAATTACTCACGCTCGTTTGTCGTAATAAAATCAAGTCGAGAGCCCGAGAGAAGAAACCATTAAAGCATAAGTCATGAGACTGCCTAGCACCCACAGTATAAAACACAGTGTCTTGATTAAAAAAAAAAACCAACCGAGTCAGCAACTCAATCGTGCTACGGAAATAACAAGCACGTATTGTTTCTCAAATTACGACCTGAACTCTAAAAAAAAAAATATTTTTTTTTTCACGCTCAATTTATCCAAAACTGTACCACTCTTTAATATGACCGAAATAAAACAAGCGAAGAAAACGAAAACCAGGGAAGCGCTGTGTAGTTGTTTTGTAACAAAACAAATGCAGATTAAGTTAGCCCATTTTACATGAGCGTATGTAAACACGGTTTTCGTTCCTCTTTCATTAGTTATTTTATAAAAGAAATGTAAAATGGTTTCCGTGTTTACATAGCCTGATGTAAAAACTTGAGAGGTTGGGAGAACACTCGATAAGCTGGAAACCACTCCGCTTCGCGTCGTGGTTTCCTACGCTTATCTCGTGTTCTCTCAACCTCCTGCGTGTTTACATCAGGCTATGTAAACACGGAAACCATTTTACATTTCTTCGTTGTTAACTGCTTAAAACACATTTTATAACCAGAGCACAAGCATAAAAAGACAGAAATAAGCTTACCTTACACTACAATTACCCTTGCACCACTTAGATCTTAAATTTAATTCTCCCTACCTTCTGCCATACATGTCTTGTAATATAAGCGTTTAGAATTTAGTGTGAAATCAAACAAAAACCTGAATTTAATGTTTTTCTTTCTCTTTGTCACCCGTCACAAATGTCCCTAAGGTGATGAAGGGACAGAACAACAGGTTTATGTCCTAGAGAGAATTCCTAACTCAGCAAAACAAAAAAATTTTAAAAATGATTAAAAGAAAGAAAATGGCTCCAAGGAAATCAAAGTTCCTGTCATGTTCTTATCTGGTAGCAATAAAAAAAAATAAGCTGAGAACTCACCTGAGGGTGAAATCAGATTCAGTCAGGTGATCTTTGGCACTGTTCAGCTAAACATTTCTATGGTGCTGAGTATACTCTGTGAAAGAGAAAAAAACACTTTTGAGATTGGGAAATTAATTTTATGGTTAAGAGATCGCTTCCTGTTGCAAGAGCAATAGGAAAATAATTTTTAAAGTAGAGTAACTGATATCGTAAGAAAATCAGTCCTAGTTGACAAAACTGACAACTTTTTCATACAAACAGTTGATTTTCCTCACAACTATGGCAGGTGGTGAAGAACCAATGGCGAGTCTTTCATTTCAGACAAAAAAAAATAAGCATCGTAAACCTAGAATAGATGAATAGACTAAAGATATTGTAAATACAATCCAAAGTCTCCAACTTTCTCAAATTGTCAAACCAGAAAGACCTCCGACTGTCATTTTCATAAGGTGATAGCCACAAAGTACTAAGTTCAGAACGTTCAATGGTTCTATAGTAAATTCGTTTCTTGAAAGCTAGTTCAAATCAAGGATTAGCATTCTTTAAATGTACAAATTATAAACTGAATGCTATACAAGTGTACACCTAGTTACTTAGAAAATGCTTAATTATTTTCCTCTTTTCTTGCAGGATATCAATCCAACTCACAGACACCAGAGGTAACACCCTGTGACATACCAAAGCTCTATTCAACATTACAAAATTATTATAATTAATTATATTTTCTCTGTGTTTAAGTTAGCTATAGAAACATGTCTGCACATACCCATCCATTATAGAAACCCTGCCTCAAGACCTAACACTCAGTAGGCTCACTTAGTTGCCTTTACTGAAATTCACCTCTATTTTGACAAAAGTGCCTATGGTCACAGCTATGTATAAAGTCAACTTTTAATTTCAGTAAAGTGTCTCGCAAAATATTCTAAGCTTTTATCTCAACGAGGCAGGTAAGTCCTCCACGAATTCACGAATTCACTGAAAGACTTGCTTCAAGTAACATAAAATACAAGCTGAGCCCAAGGCACGTAAATAACTAAACACATCTGTACTTTTACCCTTTTTTTTTGCTTCCTAGAGTCCCTGGAAGAGCCTTTGAGCTCAAGAGCACCACAACTCAACACATATTTGAGCTTTGTTATATTCATTAAAATTGTGGATGGTTGCATTAATAAACAATTCATGATTTTTCCTCTGAGATTCAACCTCCAGGTGTAAAGTAACTCCTTTACAATTAACTTTCATATAGCCATTTTTTTCCTCGTTTTACTTTAAAAAAAAATTATGTCAAAAACCATTGTTGTACTTATTTCAGTCATGAGTTTTTGCTTTTTTGTCAACCTTTTGGAGGCAATTTAGTAGGTTTGACCCTAGAAAATCTATTAAGTCCATGCCTATTTACTGCTTGTAGTAATAATGGTGTCTTTCAATTCCATTAGTTTTAAGTAGGTAATGTAGTTATCAGTTTTGAGAGAAGTGTAATACTAATGAGATTAAATTTTTAAAAAAAAATTAATGTTAGTATTGTAAATGATGTTACTATTATTAGAAGTCTGTTGTCTATTTAGTATATTGATAGTCCTTTTTTATAGTTCACATTCTACTTCATCAGAGACGAGTTGTAGCTTGTTGAAAAAGTGGTTAATTTGTGTTTTAAAAGGCAACACCAAGATAGTATTTTAATAACTTTGTAAGGTTGGTGATAAAGACAGGAACTTCCCTTGAGAATGAATAAAAAAAGTTACGAGTGGAATTTTGATAGTGAAGATGTCAATATTTATGCAGTGTAGTTTGCAAACTTCAATTGTACAAGTATCCAAGCACATTTTAATAACTTTGTAAAGTTGGTGACAAAGACAGGAACTTCCCTTCAATATTTATGCAGTGTAGTTTGCATACATCTCACTTCAAACCTCAAGAAATATTTAGTTATTTCACTACTGATAAAACTCTTAAGGACGCTGTTATATTTTTGTTGTCTTCATCAAATTATTGTCAATTATGTAGAATATTCTTTTTTGATCATTAACATCCTTAATTTACATATTGAGGCCGTAGATATTGAGTAGAATCACTTGTCGTTCACGCAAAAGGGAAGGAATCGAAAAAATTTCGAGCGTTCTGAAGAAGTTGAACTGTGCAAACACGGAATTTACAAACAGTCGGGGGTAGATAGATCTGGTCACGCAGCGCGTTCCTAGGGGAAGAGAATGTTACGAGTTGCGTGACAAAACAACAGCGCCTGATAACCCAAAAATAATATTTTCGCTTAATGTTGATACTTACAACGCTTTACAATTCATGTTAATTCCGAATCAACTGCAAGGTGTAATAATTGGACAACACTGACGAAAAAAGGAACTATAATTTTTCATTTGCCGCTTCTATATAAGTCTCAAACTCAATTACATTATGCGAGAATAGTAACTGACCTAATGAGTCACTGAGAAGTAGACGACATTCAAGTTATTCTATCACCGCGAGTATGAGGTGTGCGGAAATGAATGAAGAAACATGCCCGTTTCTTTGGCGAGGCCGTTAAACTGGTGGAATATATTGCTATCAAAAGGCAAATAAAAGTTTAAGCAAAGAACCTCGGAAGTTCACTCTGAGCTATGGGCTACATTCAACCATTCCGTTAATTGCGCTTCCCATACCAATAAATCTCAAGAGCAGGTTCACAGAGACGACAATAAAGACCTCCTAGTCAATCGCTCTGGGATATCCTCCAACAATGGCCACTACAAGTAAAGCCATTGAAAAATGGCTACACGCACAGCTAAGCTTCCACGACATGTCACGTAAGTACCTCATAGCCTGTGCTTTTATCTCCTGAGTCAGCATAGCCACAAGAACATGTATAACACACCACTAGCTGTGAAACCCCGAACAAACCTTCCTACGAGATGTCTTCACAAAGCGCACACTTGAAAATGACCACCAAAATGATACCACATATTTTATATGGCTCAACAAAATGATACCACGTTTCATATGGCTCGATACAATCGCTTCCCCGTTCTTGTTTCGATCTACTATAGACGAGCCATAAATATAGCTGTATCTTGACGGCCTAAAGAACGATCGCGGGCTTCTTAACGTTACCTCGCACTAAAAAGACGACTGCCTTGCAGGCTAGTAGACACCTGCAAAGTAAACTAGCTGTGGGTGAAATACAGAAATATTTTCATAGTTGCCCGTATGTACCCATAAACAAAATCGTAGTGGTCGACTAGGATCCAGTCTCCCAGAAATCGCATCCAGTATTTTTTTATGCGCATTGTAATGAGTCAGTCAATTCCCGCCAATTTAACAGCTGACTAAAAAATTCCCATCAATCTTTGCCGGCGCTTACGCTCGAGTAGACAGATAAGCTAATAAGCTAACAAACAAATCTTTTTTGCCAAGTGAACAAAAAGGTAAGATGTAGGTAAGCAAAAAGTAAATGCAAACGCAAAATAACCGTATTTACTGGATTAAACGCAACGGCGTTTATTAAATTTTTCGTGATTCAATTGCGGCGTTTATTCGATTGCGGCGTTTTTTCGAGAGCGGCGTTTATACGGCGGCGTTTAATCGATTAAATACAGTAATACTGCAAAGGAACTATGAAACCTTTCTCTAGATTCATAGAGTACCGTGAATCAGGCACAACAACAACACGACGTAAGTATTGAACAGGTGATAGCTTTTTCCAGGTTAGTCTGAAAAAAATAGAAATTATGATATGAAAATCAAAACTGCCTTGTCAAACCTCCACCAAAATGGCGATCGGAACAGGAGAAATACGGCGCATTGTAAACTCAAACATAATGCTCAATTCAGTAAGTCCTCAATCGAATACACGATCAGTAGGAAGTAAAGTAAACAAAACTCTGCACGATTGGCTGTAAAAATTAACAAGAAAAATGTACCCATGTGTACCAAATTGACAAAGCTAAAAGCATCGATAATTATTACCTACTTATATATCATATTGCGAAGTTTTAAAAGAAGATCATTAATGCATTTTCCATAATTGTTTATTATTGCAGCAAAACTAGCAAAACCAACAAATGGCGTAAGTTTCTTTCATCCTTTGAGTCTTTGAAAGTAAAAATATATTTCTTAAGAAGTGTATACGCAGATACTGTTTCTATACAGTGTGATTATGTTCAAATTTTGAAAGTAAAAGTCATAATTTTGTTAACATGCATTTGTATCACTTTACAAGCACCATCATTCATCCTTGGCCAGTACAATGTGCCCTCACATAAATTTTCTCCATCTCTAAGCATTAATTATACAAGGGGCACCTTCATATCTCTTGGGCCAGCTCTTTTGTCATTCCACTGTTGAAAATTGTTTGAGCATGTAGAAATTATATACCAAAACCCTACTGAGCTTTGTACCACAGGTGAAGGAGTACAGTATAAATCTACCTATATTCATGTATTTAAGGAGGAAATGTACATGTATGTACCACAACTCAACACGTATGGCTACTGTAAACTGTTAGGGTACCTGTTACTTCACAGAGAAGTTAAACCAGGTTTTTTTTGTGAAGGTCACAGCATTATCTTAATTCCATGTTTATAGGTCATGGTGCATTGCTTACACAGAGTCATAAGGGCAATTTCTTTCAAAAGTTTACCAATATGCACAAGTACATAACTCACTTAAGGAACCAGTTATTTAATTAGATGTACCAAATTGACAGAAAAAGATGTACATTTGTATGTGGACAAACATGGTATAACTAAAATTCTCTTTAAAATATTACAAAAATTGTGTACTTACTTTGCTGTTTTGGAATTGTTTCCTCACAGGCAACAGGGTGTCCCTACAAGCCTAGAGGTAAGAAATTTGTTCATCAAATCCTTTTATTTTACAGCTATATTTGAAAAATTATGTCACTAACCCAAACTCAGGCAGCGGGAATGGATTTAGTGCAATCAAAATCCCCACAGCTAATATATGTATCCATAAAATGAGAGGACAGACAACTGAACAGATATCAATTGGGTACCCATGGGTAGCATAGAAAAGGCAACCATAAATGTGTGATTCAAATAATTGATATATCAGAGCGTAAATAATTATGCAAAGTGAGTTAAGAAAATGAAGTATACCTATCCCCATATCAATATCATTAAGGGTATCTCTTGTGTTATCGAAGCCATCCCAGGGGTCAAATAACTATGCTTAGTCCAGAGTTTCCCCACCTCTTGTTATGTTATGGGGTATATAACAAATGGCAGGTTGGCTTATTTCTCAACTGGCAAACAATTGATGTTTGCAAATATTCACTTCCCAAGGGTGGGCACACAGCTGCTACACAACAATTAGGCTTTTTTCTCATAAATAACCAAACAGCAGTTGAAGAATTTCTTGTCAATCACCTCTTGTGTTGCAGATGATCATAAACAATTTTGGCCTTCAGGATTTTAACTTTTGAGGAAGCAATTCTTATGATCCAATCTCATTATGAACCCCAATTGGGTGACAGGACTCCTTACTAGCCTGTAATGTACACATTAGGTAGTCCTCACCAAGAGAGTTCCCCCTCAGTAGTGAACAGTATTAAATTTGCAAAGCTTAGTGCATCACAAATAATATTATACACTGATGAACCATATGACAAAGTTTTAAAAAAATTTATGTATTTTACCTTTACTTATTATTGTTGCAGCACCAGGAACCTCAACAGTAAGTTCCCTTTATATTCTGAGTCTTTAATTTATTTCTCAAAAAGGATATAAACAAATACTGTATCTATGTGGTTTTTGTTTAAATTTCTAAAGAAAAAGTTACATTGTTGTATTAATATGCATTCATGTCACTTTCTTCCAAGAAATTGAACCCAGAGGGCTCTCTCATGCTTCTTGGTAGTAGTGTAACCAGGTTTTTCATAAAATTCAAGGCCACTGTTTTAACCTTAGCTCCCATTACAATATCAATGAAGACAACTGAGAAAAATATCAATTAGGGGATTGTTAGTTGATACAATACCAAATTTTCCAAGTTATAACATGAGAATTGTAAGACAGTAGAGATAATTACTTATAAGGCATTGGGAGTGAAAGGTCAAATACCACATTTCATAGGTCATGGTGCATTGCCTACACACAGTCAAAAGGGCAATTTGTCCTAAATTTTGAACAATATTTACAAGTATATTCTTAGCTTTAGGAACAAGTTATCCAACTGATTGTACCAAGTTGATAGTTAACAACTATTCACCAAAGTGGAGGTGCTAGAAGTGGATACTTACTGAGCCGTGAAGTGGCAAGATAGATATCCACTAGAAGTCATCAACACTATGGTGAATAATTGTTTTAGCATAACTAAAACAGTGAGATAATATAATACAAAAAGATGACTTTAACTCATTTATTCCTGCAACATAAACAAAATTTTCAGGTGCAATCCTTCTTGCATTGCTTGGAGGTGAATAGCAAAGGATATTTAGGGTTTGAGTGGCCAATCAGAGCATACCTTCAATGTTATCCACTGTTTTAGTATATACTAAGAAGAGATATAGAGTTATAGGAGAAACAAGACTTGGTAATACTAAAATTCTTTATGGAATACTACAAAGTTTGTGTACTTACATTGCTGATTTGAAATTATATCCTCAAAGACAGGAACGTCGGGAACCTGGTGTAATTCCAAGCCTCGAAGTAAGAAATTTGTTTATCAAATACTTAAATTCTGTAGCTTTACTTGTGAATTATGCCACCAACCAATACAAAAAAAACAAAACAACCTTGACAGTGGAAATGGATTTATTGAACACCATCCCAGGTTTAGAAAGCCATGCTTAGTCCATGGTTTTCCTACCTCTTGTTGTGTTTTGGGATAACTGACAAACAACAGGTCGCCTGTAATTTTTAACTGAAAAACAATTGAACCTTGGAAATATTCATAACAGTCAGGTATTACTGCTACATTTGATATTGCTTGTCTGCCTCTTTCCCCTCCAGGGTACCATGAACCAGCAGCAGCTGGTATATTTCTACCAATTCTCAGAGCGGGGAGGGATTGTGATGCAATGTACTGATGGGTGATACAGCCCTGTTGGGTAAGTGTCTGGTTTGCACATTCTCGTTTATAACTAAATAAATGGTAATTGCTGCTGTTCTTGTAAAGTGTAGAGTGCAAAGTTATGCATCCTGTCACAAGAATGGGGCCAAGAAAAAACTTTGAATACCCCTAGAGGATATGAGCCACAGATTTCAACATGAAACACTTTGCAGACTGAGTTTCAAAAAATTTGCCAACAATAGGCAACTATTTGACGGGCACTCTGCATGCTGTTTGGATCAGCAGTTTTGAATGTGTTCCCTATGGATACATAGATGAGATGTATCCATAGGGATAAATTTCATGACAATTACTGTTAATAATTTACCCATAGGGATACATTATTAACAATAATTCCCCAAGTGGAGGTGAATAGTGGTAGAAATTTTTTCAGAGCCACAAAGTGGTGAGGTAAGTATACACCACTTTCCACGACACTATGGTAAATAATTGTCTTATTACAAGTATCTACCAAACAGAAACCAAAATATTAGTTTATTTCTATCAATATCCTGAAAGATGATTTAAACTCTCGACCCTTAATTTTGTTTCTGTCTCCTCCCTTCTAGGAAGTGAATAGTTCTAGCTAAACACTTTTGAACCAGTCAATAAGCATGTACAAAAACCCTTTTTTACCTCTGCAGTGCACACAAACACCACATATTAAGGATCACTTAAGACTTAAAAGAGATTAACCTTTTTGCCCCCAAGATCTCATTAGTAAATCTCCTTACTGTCTGTTGTACAATTTCCTGATGTCTTTTTGGAGAATTTGTTTTTGCATCAATTAAAAGTCCCCTAAATGTTGTGTTTCTGTCTCCTGCTTTCTCATGCAGTAGACACTTAAGTCAATAAAAAAGCCTTGTGCATAAATAAGCAATAGAATCATGAGACACCGAATGATGGAATATCCTACAACGCGTAGTGCCTTTTTATATGAAACAAAAGTCTCCACAAATGGAAATGCAATAAGATATTAGGGAAATTATTTATAATTGATGGGCCAAATTAAAAGAAGCATAGGTAATCAATGTTGGAGCCCAGAGGATTGGGGAACCATGAGACTTAAAGCTAGCACCTTTAAATTATTATTAAACTACTATTGTTGTCATTATTGTTTTGTCACCATTCAATTATTGGTCAGATGTCAATTAGAGGATATATTCTTGAATCATCTTTTTCTTATCTTTTTCTTATGGGAAAGCGAGACAAATATTTTGCAACACTACATTCTAGCATCACCATGCAACATCTATTTCTTTTCAATACTTGAAAAATTGTGTTATACCAGACGCCACATGCATTCTTTGACTGTCTGTTTTTTTCTGGCAAATACAAACAGATTTTCCTTAATGCAGCTAAACCCTTAGCCAGTATTCCAGCAAAATGACACTCACATTTCCATACACAATGGCCACGATATGTTGGTTATAATGCTGCACCCAATTGTACAGTCAGCAGATAACATTAACCAATGAATAAACTGTCATCTAGCAGATTAACATTATCCACTCTTCAAATAATTGGGGCATGTTCTTTAAACTTAGGAAAATTCCACTTACTTTGTAACAACCAACTTGACCCCAAATTCCAGCATCCTATAATAAGGTTGGTCATGATCAGCCTTCTGGAGATCTTAAACAAAACAGCAAAAAATTGTTACTTTACAGTTTAAATTTCATTGAAAGGTAAATAATCAACCACATGTCAGTAACAAAATTATGTACTGTGATATGCATGGATTAATACCTACCTAGCTTTTAAGATTACTAAAAAAAAACTTCCACTCATAAACAATTATCTACTTAGAAACTTTAAAGTTTAAGTTTTACCTGGTCAGCCAAAAAATGATATACATATTCATACACAACTAAGATGGTTGCTTTTAACCCTTTAACTCCCAGAAGTGATTAATATATCACTTCTCCCTATAATATCCAAGCATTATCCAGCAGAGGTAGTGAGAATACTTGAACTCATCAAATTCTTGTAACCAACAAGGAAACATGTAACACCTAGAGGAGAGGATTAACAGTCAGATCTTGGGAGTTAGAAGGTCAACTCCCAGATAAAATTTGTAATGCTACCTACTCTCAACTGCACAATTCAATGTTAGTTCAGAGAATTTAGTATTGGATCACCTAATTATACCCAAATTGATATTTCTCTTTATTCTCATCTCTTATCTGGTTGATATTGTATTGATGCTATTAGGAGAAATTCTGTCTTGGTCACTCATGGGAGTTACAGGGATAAAGCTTGCACTGAATGCTGCATGTGTGTGCAACAGATTGTAAATTTTCCATTTGTCATAACTACTAGTCACTTTCCAAACCAAACTGTAGAAAATTAAAAAGAGTAATTAATCTCCACGGAAACTTACAGTATACATACACATCACATTGTTAGGAGTAATAAGACACTCTTCTCCCTGAGAGGTCACTCATCTCTCTTAGAGGTCACAGGGTTAAGAGGTTGACCTCCTGCATTTTGTTTTGTTTACCAGTACCATTTTGACCCCTGGGTGAAGAGAGGGACTATTGAAAGAAAAATATCTTGCCTGACAACACAAAACCATGTCTCCTATAAGGACATACACCTTTCAGCCTCAATGCTATGAAGATAATGTACACATATCTCTGCCACTCATGTCACTGCTCCAAAATGTCCCTGTTGCTTCCTGTGTGCTTTACATCAGTGCTGTAAAACTCGACTGATGTGCCCTTCCACTTGATGCATTAGAAAGGATATCAGAGCAAGCTCTTAGTTGTTCACTCTAGTTTTTTTAGTTAATCAAAAGTTAAATTTTGGAACAAGCGAGTCGGTGAGTAGCAAAAGAAGAACAAAAAAAAGGTTTGTAAACATGCCAAGCACCATATTTGATTTTATTAAAATACATGTCATTTTCTCCCTACTCTTCTTTCGTGCTCTAGCTGCTTCCGACGTGCTTTTCAACAAACCAGAGCACGGCCAGGGCTTCTCTGATTGTTAAATGAGTTGGCAATTTAGATTGGGAAATGCGCGCTTTTGGACAAAACTCGCAAAGTATTAAGGCAAGAATTTTCTTGCTAGTACTCTTAAGTTGTGATATTTGCAGACTGAAACTAATCACCGACAAAGCGTCAACATTTTTAAAACTTTTATTCCGATGGGAACACGATGTTGTTAAGAACACCGATTCAGACAAATCTGCCGTTGCTGTGATCTGCCAAATGACAAAGTGAATTCTTCGTGGTATCCGCGGAATTCATGCGGATATCGACCCTTTCTCGACGCAGAAAACACTTTTCAATAACATGATATTCCAGGAAAGCCTCTTCAATTATCCACAACCTTGACGATATTGAGCGTACGTCGAAGTTCAACCGTTTTTCGCGGAGCACGCGTAATGAGGCCGGAAAAATATAGCACAGATAATATCACAAAATTATAGAACTTTAAAGGGAGAGTTTAAGCTTTTCGTTTACAGTAACGGCAAACACTGAACTCTTAATTTTAACTAAACTTCTTATAATCTTAAATACGAACTTAAAATAAATTGCAAAGAAGGCTTTGCCACAACAAATATTGCTCGTAATGCAAATATCTTTATCATGGAATACAAACGGCCTCAAGCACACTGCAGTCTTACATATGTTTCATCTCTCTCCTTTGATATTCACCAGGACATGTTACTCAATACAGCTAACCACAAATTTCAGCGAGTTTCTTTGCAATCTACTTGAATCGCGTTGAGACAGTTTTTAGCTTTAGAATTCAACCGAGTTTGAGAACTGTGGCGTTCAACCACAGGCGTTGCCTTTCGATAGCTTGTAGCTGAGTTAGTTTTCGATGCAATTTTATGCCGAGAATGATGCCATAATCTACTCTATACAACGAACTTTCTTACCTGTATCAGCTAACTTGTTACGTTCTTTTAGAGAGCTCGCAATTTGGCTTGAAGTGTCCCTTCAAGTGAAACGAGGACACCTGGACAATATCGGTTGAATGAATGGTCTCTGGGGAGACCTCTGGTCTGGTCTCCTCCCCCCTCTCTGGAGGGGGGAGGGGGGATCACGTTTCATGGAGGAATACTACACAAAAATTACTCGTAAAATTTTTGCTTATTTTTCGAAAATAAATCTGGCACCAGTTCAGTGAGACAGGTACGCCCGGGGATTTGTTGTCCTATCAAATTTTGTCAAGGCTTACCAATCTTCAAAGGCGCCGTCGTCCTGCCTAGACATAATAAGGAATACGTCAATCATGAAAATTTGATCCGTTTTTTGAGTGAGAGCTAACGCTCGAAACGTCAGCTTTAAAGCTCTTTAAGGTGGCCAATTTACGTTATCAGCTCAAGTTGATGAAACTAAATTACCTTACTAATTGCTGATTGGCTGAGGCAGGGGGTAACCAAGAGGGGAATGATTACCTACACGAACACGTTGGTGGTAAGTTTTACTGTGGTGCTGCTTCGGTGTAAGATAAAGTCATAACAACATTATTTGGTTTATAAGGTAAATTGACCACCGCAAAGAGTTTCTTAACCCAACCTTTCGAGTGTTAGCCCTTGGTTGGAGCGAAGTTTGTATAGTCGAATCAAATTTTGCCATAGTTTTGATTAATTTGTAACAGGACTTCGTGTCGTTCAATTCTGTCTGTAATCATACCGGGATAGAAAACGCGGTTTGCCGCCTCGCGGTCGTCCGATTTTTTTACTCATCCGTATGATTACAGACGGAATTGGACTCAACTCGGTCTTATTGTCATTATTTATCATGTCCATTTTAAATCACTTGTAATCCTTCCAATCTGATTGGCTCTCAGTGGTGCGATTTATTCGCGAATCGCGCCATATTTTGCTCTAAATAATATCGCATCTTTTTCCCATGCAATGAGAAACCTTTACGAAAACACAACGACCAAACCGATTTCAAGATATGTTTAAAGTAACCAATCAAATATGAGTAAATGAAAGACAACTTTAGCAACTGTTACAAACCAGCTCATTCTTGGATCAATAAATCTTTGAAAAGACCAAAAATCCTGTATTTGAAGGACTGAATTTTGCGATTTCAAAATGAATGTAATAAAGTGGCAATTGAACTTCCTGTTGCGCAACTTTGGTCTGAAATCATACTTGTGATTTCTATCAAAGTCGCACTACGCGCTCGTTCGATTTCGAAATTACTCGTATGATGAAATTAGAAGATCCTCGCAGCTAAGAACACTACTGAAACGAGTAGTTGTAAGTAGGACCTGAAAAAAATTTCAGGCCCGTACGGGATTTGAACCCATGACCTCTGCGATACCGGTGCAGCGCTCTACTAATTGAGCTAACAAGCCAACTGGGAGCTGGTCAATGAATTGGGTACAAATAAACATCCAAGTGAATGAAGATTTTAGATATATGAAATTCACATATTTGCACTGCGGTGGAAAGATGAAATTAGAAGATCCTCGCAGCTAAGAACACTACTGAAACGAGTAGTTGTAAGTAGGACCTGAAAAAAATTTCAGGCCCGTACGGGATTTGAACCCATGACCTCTGCGATACCGGTGCAGCGCTCTACCAATTGAGCTAACAAGCCAACTGGGAGCTGGTCAATGAATCAAATCTTCATTCACTTGGATATTTATTTGTACCCAATTCATGTGTCATGCCTGTGTCATTGGACTGCACGCGTCATGAATAGTTTGTTTCTCAAATTTTTTCATAGTTTTAATTAATTGGTAACAGGGCTTTGTGACGTCCAATTCTGTCCGTAACTATACTCATGATGGATCGGGCTCCCACTTCGCCGTCGTCCGATTTTGTTATTTGAACTACTTTGAATAGTCAAAAATTGCAGTTCCAAATTCAGTTTTGAACGTCGTAATATTCGTGCATTGTTTTGAACCAGACAAGTGGTAAACAATTGCGCTAAGAAGTAAACCGAATTTTATCAATCTTTTCGAAGTGATTCAAGTCGCTCGATCTGATACCTATCGAATCTCTGTAAGTTTCCTCTGACTGGCCGACCGTGGAGAATGGCTCGAGTTTCCTCGACCTGTGTCAGCGCATCGAATCTTACATTTGAATCTTTGGCGACGAAACAACACGTTTCGCAGTCGGAACCTGGCGAGTTTACTGGTGAACTACGCCATGACTTAATTTTAAAGGTATGGAACGCAAACAAATTTTGAGCTGTATTATGCATCGCATAAGCTTGCGAATTTTAAAGGGATAGGCAAAACAGCAGTATTCACAGAGAATAGCAAGTGACTTCCAGTCAGTGTTACATTTCGAAGGCGTTCCTTGTTGAATTTATTTCTTAAAGTGTAATACAGGTGCATCCGCGCATCAGAGTGGGAAAATCTGAGCCTTGTAAGCAAACGAATTCGTACATAAGTCAATACAAATATTACTGAGACGCTCTTTGGTAAATATCATGTGGTTGCTCAACTAGCTTTTGTTGTTAGTTCCGTCAGTGCACTCTTTAATCAAGTTACATGATGGGCTCAGAGATGAAACGCCCCATTCTAACTGGAAACTGGTTTGTGAGTAGAGCGAGTACAGATGAAAGGATTTTGTCGTAGCAATAACATTTTCAGTATTCTAAATTTTACAAGTGATTATAGAATCTGAACTAGACATATTGGGCAGGTCTGGGCAAGTCCTTTAGGAAAACACTCACCAGAATACGATTGCATGAATTTGGCCTAGGTAATGTGACGTAAAGAACAATAGTTGACGAATAGGGGCGAGTGTAGTCTATAAGCGCAGTTTTTGAACGTTCTCCCAGAAAGAAAGTTGCTTTTTCGAGACTCAGTTTCAATGGCCTGCCTAGCAACCACATTCTACCGTAGAATCGGGGTTGGAAGAGGCATTCTCATGCTTTTTTAGCTCAGTAAGAGCAGGAAAAATTCTTTCGAGTAGTCTTCTCAACGAAGTTACTTAGTGGACCGTGGAGTGATTTCCATACGAGTTTGTTAGACAATGTTATCAGATATCAAAGCAATCTGTACATTGTATGAGCGCCAAGACAACCATGGTTTGGTCAGTTCTGTCTCTTTTCCCAACTCTCACTTATTGAATTGTGCCTCTTTACGCCTTAGGCAATTTGGCCCCAAAGTGTGACTATGCATGTGCCTATTTTTGTTATACAGCGTGACCTATAGACAATAAAACCAATTGCAAATGTGTTGTGTTCGCGCTTTCGGCATTATTCATTATTCACGACTGCAGCAGCTCATAATGTTTTAATGTGAAGATTAAAATATTCGCAGTAGTTCAATCACGCGGGTCACAGCTGAAGAATATCCGTCACAGCTTTGAACTTGATATGTATACTGAAGGAAGATTACTGGTGGCGCCTAACTGATGTCATTACCAATGCACAAATGAAGAAATAAGTAGACTACAAACTAAAGTTTCCTAAAGAGAAAAAAATTTGATAGTCACTGGCGCGAAACCAACTCCAACCTCGAAAAACCGCGGTTCTGATCCTGAGATTGAGTAACTCCTTTTACTTTCATTTCAATAAACTCATCGACGAATTAGGCCATCATGATATTACCTTCACCACTGACTCATGGTCACTTGTTAATTGTGTTTGAACAAGGCTTCTTTCAAGTTTAGGAGATTTAGCGGGGTTCTTATAACAATCCCAGTTTCTATGCCTCTGAATTGAGACCATGATCAAACGTAGTAAGAAAGGATGCAAATCGAGTAAAATCGTAGTGCAAGGAACGAAGCGCCTTACTCTGAGTAATGGCAGAGGTTTATTCTTTGAAATGTAGCCAACAAGATAGATTAATAAACGGTTTATAGGCTGCTTCACTTCTCTTGAGGCTCTATGCAAAAATATCCAGAAAACAAAATGGCTTTAAAGACGGAGAGTTCGAAGTGTAAGTTTCAGTCAACACGCGAGAAGCACACCATCATCTGAGCCAGCGGATGAAACCTTACGCATGGCTTGTCATACGCTTTTGATAAATAGATATACTATAGAAATGTTTGCGTTACTGATGCCCATCTATGAACAATATCTGACTCATTAAAAGGTTCATCAAAAAATATATTTCAATTTTGAAATGTATTTAACGAAATGTAGTAAACATGCTAAGTATTTTGAGGAAATATATAATCAGGCATGCAGTATCGAGTATTACGACTGAGGGCAACATTGTCCTCGACAAAACTTAGTTGATGGTCTCTTATTCAACGATTCGCCAACCATCCGTCGCTCGCAAAAAAGTTGATCTGAGCGAATCGAACATCCTGCACCATTGTGACATGTGATCGTTCGTCAAATCTCACTCAATTCACAGTAAATATTCCCCGAGTGAATAGTCTTAGTTGAACTGAGGATCAGACAGAAAAAAAGCAAATAAAAAGCTCCCTCGTTTGTTTCGTTCATCTTACAAATGCGAAGTAACTCACCGTTGCTCGATAAAATTCGGCGTTTTGTACTGGATCTCTTCTCCCATCACATGTCAGAATCGTGCACTTTCTTCTAGAGACGACGAGACCACGCTTCTGAGGGAAGCAACAAATATTATAATTTTAGACTAATTGATATCACAGGTAGCCCAAGCTCGAAAAACACATGCAAACACGTTTGGGAAAGGATTTAATAGAAGACAAAGCAGATGAACTAAAACCGGGCTATACGGCCCTAAATCAGACCAAGAAACTCTCATGATGTACAATTTACTTAAGCGAGATAAGTTTATTCCCATACAGATAAATTCATTCATAAATTCCTCAGCTACAGGACCCCCAGCATAATACATGAATGGGTTTAATTTATAACGCTGAGAGCGGTCCTCTCGACTTCCCGTCGGAAAAAAAAAATTTCTTTTATTTTTCGCTCATGAAAAGGGTTAGGACACATGTTTCAAAAATAGTTTACTTGTTCTCCAATTCTCTTTTTTTGCGTCGCCACAAGCCAAAAACAATATTTGGCTGGACCACTAGTGTGGACAGCGATCGAGATTGTAAAATTTATGCAGCAGCACTACCTTAATTTGCATATCTGTTCGAGAAAAATTTTCAAAATGCAGGCGTTAATGGAGTGAAAAAAGCATGTCATTGCACAGTTTATACACTAATGAGGTCACCGATTGTCTCAAACCCGCGGCTATATCTCTAACTTTCATCCACCAACATCCTAAAAAAAACGCAAATTAATGTGTTTGCTCAAATCCATCTGTATGCTCATAACAACTGAATGGTGAATAAATGTTGAGTTGTCCTGAAACATCACGTAAACGTGATCAGTCGTAACGCTTGCGCGCTTGCGTGACTTACATAGTAAACAAAGTGAGGCGCCTTCGCGACAATGTTAGTTGAAATATCAGGTCATGAACTACGCATAGTAGCTGCTGATATTTCAGCCTTGATTTCTGCCGGGACGACGTATCGAGTCATTTGAAGTACTACCAGCTATCCAGCGAAATCCTCGCGTACAAGTTAGTTTGATGTTGTTCCGGTCATTTTGGCCTTGAAATGGTAAAAAAAAAAAAAAAATAGATATCGGTATGGTCTAAGCATCGGAACCCCTGGGAAGACACTGGAAATATAGTAAATGTATTTTTTAGCATTCGGAGCACTAAGGAAAATTGAGCAAGACTAATTGTTCAGCGCCATTTGTCGTGAAAGCTGTCACCAGATTGTTATGAACTGACTATAATTCAGCACCATGAAGGCACTTTCTTTTGTTGCGAAACTCGTGGATTTTAAAACTTTGGAACGACGTACTAGGCATCTATTCTCCATCCGGCTGTTATGAAAACCTAAAATCCTCAACGTAGAGGATAAACAAACGAAGTTTTCAACGGTCGAAAGGAGATCTTGGTCAATTTTTAGAATTATGCAAATAATCTTTGATACGAGCGCATTTGAGCAAACACATCAGTAGATTTGCGTTGTTTCTACGATGTTGGTGGATGAAAGTTAGAGATATACTCGCGGGTTTGAGACAACCGGTGACCTCAAAAAATTGAGACCTGAAAATTGCACGATTGTGGGATAAATTTAGATTGAATTTTAAGCGCGTGTACCCTTTTCTCTTCCGGCCGGGTTTGCAGTCACGTGACCGCGTGGTAGCAGGTTCCCTCTGATATCATTTGACTGAGCGGATGTATGCACAGCTGATCAGGTACCATTGGTGATGAAAAAAGTGGAGCCCCATGTAGTTTGAGAACTCTCAGTTGTTGATTGTGCTAGGTTTTGTCAGGAAGCGACTTAATCAATTACACAATGTGACTACCGCACAGTGTTTCAATAGATACCGTATTTATTCGATTAAACGCCGCGGCGTTTATTAAGTTTTTCGTGATTCGAGGGCGGCGTTTATTCACAATCCAATTTATTTCTAGCAAACAGTAGTATGGTAGCTGACCATTTTAAGTTTAAAAAACAGAAACATGTTTTAGTACTTGTCTAAAAAGTCATTTTTATATTATTCTTAATTTCAAAATTTACATGTTAATACTACTGCAATACGTAACGTGAATAAAATGATCTAATGTCGGATAGGCTTTCTCGACATCATAACTGTTACATTAAAAAAATTTAGTAGTGTTCTTAGCTGCGAGGATCTCTTACATTCGTTTCTTCACCGCAGTGCAAATATATGAATTTCATATATCTAAAATCATTATTCATCACTTGGATGGTATATTTGGACCCAATTGAGCTTGTTAGCTCAGTTGGTAGAGCGCTGTATTGATATCGCACAGGTCATGGGTTCAAATCCTGTACGGGCCTGAAATTTTTTTCAGGTCCTATTTTCAACTACTCGTTTCAGTAGTGTTCTTAGCTGCGAGGAGCTCTTCTTTTCTTTACTTCACTTCACCACAGTGCAAATATATGAATTTCATATATCTAAAATCATTAGGACTTCTGCTATTATACTCAAATCTAAAATACATCATTCTGCTATATTTTTTTTATGCCTTGCCGACCAAGCCTAAGAATCTTGAATGAATTCTATAAGTAAACAGTGGAGGAAGCATTAAGGAATACAAGCCAAGATCTCGACAAGCTGCACATGTTGTGAACTGAGGGTATCGTTTATATACCTTTTGTACTGATGTGAATATGATCAAAAGAGCATAGCTGACTGAAAGATTTATCTTCTCTGCACCTTTAAGATTGTCGCCCCCTATTATTAAATGCGCAGTAGAGCCCCGTTAACTCAACTGTCAAGGGAAACAAAAATGGGGGTTCGAGTTAGCTAAAAGTACGAGTTACCATGGAGCATGAGTTAACCATGTTCGAGTAGGCGAGGTTCTATTGTGTTTGTAGAAATTGAAAAGCTTGATGTTGGGAAAGAGCTGGGAAAAGTTTGATATCACGAACCTGGAGCATCATGTTTAGTTGTAATGATTAAGTCTTCACATTTCAATCGCTTTAAGAATAGTTTCTTTAACCAAACTGGCATACTTCTGGGCTAAGGCGTTACTTACAACGTTACTGTAATAAGTCACTGTCCAAAATAACTTTCCATTAAATGTCATCATGCTGTTGCTAAAAATGGTTCCTTGTTGGTGCTCGGCAGAACAACCGAACCTTGCTCGAAGGATGACGCTATCATCGGGAGATCCGTCGAGAAACTTTGCGTAACCCAAATTAGTGAAAACTACTAGCTGTCGGGAACGTCCAGCGAATCCATCATCTTCTTTAGGTTCTTCACTCATTGCTCCAAATACCACTGGGATCAGATACTTCATGACTGACCATTCCTTGATGGGTACGTTGTTTTTCAGTTTGGCATGGATGTCATTTGAGGCTTGTTTAGCCGTATTCCAAAATGCACTAGGATCTGGAGCAGCGACCACCAGGTTTTTACATTCCACGCCAAGAAAGTACGGTCCGGCATAGTCATTTGGTACTTCTGATCTCAGGAAGGGTCTGATATTGACTGTGACTCGGGTGGGGACTTCTGGCTTCTCATCCTCTAACATGGTGACCATGGAAACACCTGCTGCTGTCTGAACAGCCCCCTGTACTGTTGTCTTATGCTCCTTGCACTTCTTCAGTAAACTTGAGGTCTCGTCCTCAGTAAACTCTAAGGGAATAATCTTCGTCTTTGGTTGAATGTGCGGATATCGTTGGATTTCGACGCCATATTTTCTGGTAAAGGCATTACCTTTTGGAACAAATCCTCCCATCATTCGTGTGGTGAATCCGGGTATCATGCCCAGTATTCCAAATACCATAGGCAAAAGAAAGTGGTACCATTTAGGCGGGGTCACTTCATCAAGGTACAGTTCTACTGGTGGCAACATTGGCATGGAGGACACTTGAGGTTCTTCATTATTGAGTATGTTGCCCAAATACGTCTTAAACTCTGCAAACATTCTCGAAAAGGACTGCCCATCTATTATGATGTGATGAAAGCCAACTATGCAAATGCACTCATGAAGGTGTGAGGTTATTTCTGGGGTTTCTTCATCTGTGTTCGACTGGTACCTAGCATTTGGAAGGAAGGTGACTCTCCAAAGAGGACCATTTTTTCCATCAAATTTCTCCAGCAAGCTCTCCTCCATGACACTTTTCCAGTCGGTGGTATTTTGCTCTCGTAAATCCACCTTAAGAGTTGTCATCTTCTGCAGGTGATATTCTCCGTTTTGGTTCTTTTGATAGCACATGCGCAAATTAGGGTGTCTTCTCATGAGTAGTTCCATTGCTTTCCTCACCACTGATCCTGTAATTTCCTTTTGGGAGCGTAAAACTAAAGTGTCGGCAGGAATAAGACTTCCAGTCGTGTCGTGGACATGTCTTAACAATTCTTCTATAATGCCAAGCGGGCGTCCGTTGTCATGGTTGTAATTTTTTTTGGAACTTCGGTTTCTGACCTTGCAGTCTTCTCATAAACATGGCCAACAGAACTAGAGCCACTCCACAAACTGTAGCAAAGGCAAACATGGTTTCTGAAATTGAAACAAGTACAGACAGATCGAAAACTAGCTCTCATTTTGACTCAGGGGAAGATACTCTCTCCTCTTTGAACTATAGAACAGTAATGACCGAGTCTATGAAATGCAGGGAGCTAGAGACTGCACGTTGCAGGTTGTAGCAGCAAGTAGCAAAGTCAAACCACCTTAAAATGTTTAACCAATGACAACAGCAAGAGCAAAAATGAATTCAGAATTCCCACGTGAGCTCATGGTATTACCCACAGTAAATCAATCATGACATTAACAGAATTATTAACAATATGACAGGAATTGATAGAAATGGACAAATGCTTGTCTATATTCCATTCAAGACATATATAGCTGCAGGTCAAACAACTCAAATAAGTCAAATTCAGTATCCTTACAGATCGCTTTTATCACTTTTTGTAAATTTGTTATGGGAGGTGATATATTTGAATCTACGCCTGTAACCTGTTACTCGTATGCACGAAAATGAAAATCTTAAAACTGGCCATCTTGCTTGACAGTTACCCCCGGACTATGATGTGGAACTCTCTGTGATTTTAGTTTTGCATTGTAAGTGTGTTTAAAAAAAAATACAAAAAAATGAAATAGAAACATGGATGGGGTGAGCATCCACTCTCGATTGAAGAGCGCCACAATTTTATGACTTCAGGGAGCAGATACTTTACAAGACAATATCCATGGCAAAATTTCATGATAATCCACATATGATTCATAAATTCATAAAAAGTTTGGGTCAATTGACTTTCATAGAGCGTTTTAAACTAGCGATTTGATACTGGTAAAGGATTGTGGATATTGTGTGACTAACTCAAACCGCCGACCAGAGATCTAAGAAGGAAACAACGTTTGGTCATTTAATATCAGAATACAGGCCCCTTTCACACAATGAAGACATTATTTTTCTGACCACAAAAACTCCAATCCTTCAAGGGTTTGTTTTCTTGTGTAAATTAGCGCCATAGCGAATAAATTATGGTGGCCATGGTAGAGCAATGACGTCTTGAAAATGGCTGATTTAAACACGAAGCACGCACGTTGTCTGCTTTGCCCTGATCGTATTTTTTTTTAGCTACAACTATCATCGAACCTCAGAGGCATAAAATTTGGACTTTTGTTTAGTTAATCTTTGAATTCAGTTCCCAAAGTCTCCATAAAAAGTGGTTTCCTTCAATTTTTGAAGCTTCAATGAATTTAGGTACCGAATTAACATGGCGTTAAAATTTGAAGTACCCCACGACTATCCAGCCCGACTACACTGTTGTCTCGCGGTTGCTTGTCCCTCGTCATGAAAATTCAAGGCCTTTTAACAGCAAAACTTCGAGCAAATCTAACACTGCCTAACCACGGCATTTATTCAGTTTAATGAATAATGATTTGTTACAGACCATGGATGCCGAAGAATCTTGCGTGTTAAAGATAATCACGGTTCGTAGTGCTCGACAAGATTTCGAATCTTCGGACTACCACTTCGCTTATAAAACACGCTTTAAATTTTTGGATCTCACTGTAGCTTGTATGGACAAGATTCCTTTAGGAGACAATTTTGCTGAAGATACTTAATTCGCTAAAACGGTAGCTGGAACTTGCAATTACATGATTCAACTTAGGTCTTTAAATTCATGCAGGGTTAACCCTAACCCTAACCTTAACCTCAAGTCCTAACAACAAATACTTCAATACTTTGAACCAGTGTTATCTCTCTTGAACTGTACAGGGGCTTTCGACGAGGCTCAACTGCTCGCAGTTTTCATCGCGCTAGTATTGCGACGATTTACAGAAATGTTTCACACCCACCTTCTTTTAATATTTTGTCCAGACCCGTGTTTGAGGTATTTCTTGCAGAGCTTTAGACTGTACTTCTAAAGCCGTAAGCAGAGATAATTTTCTGAGGGATCTAACTATGCTGATAGCGTGACAAGTCAAGTTGGAGAGGGGTTCAATCTGTCAATCATAATCCGCGACAGGCTAAGTCGCGGATTATGATTGACAGATTGACGCGCGTGAGAGGGCAGACACGAGTGACCTATCGCCTACGCATGTCAACCTGCACTTTTCACGCGTGATCGAATTGAGAGCTTTAAAAGCAAAATGGTAAAACCTTGAAAAACAGAAAATGCTGAAAAAAAATTATTCTGGAACGAATACAGATAAGCAAGATAAGAAGACGAGCTTTAGACTTCTGTGGTCGTATTGTAATGAGAACATAGTAAAGGTGTTAGTAATATCATTATGGGATTACTCAATGATGTAAAAGTATTTTAATCAATTAACATGATTGTGGCGACTTATTTTAGAGACTTGATCGATGAATAAAGGCAGAATATAGAAAGCAATTAAGAAGTGAGTGTCTCCCCTAAATGAATACCGTATCGAACCGTAATCAACAGAGATGAAAAGAGAAAATGATATGGTACATCAAGAACCCAAAATATTCTCCCTCTATCGACTAGAGTTGACCAATATTAATAAAACTTATAAATGCCATTTCTTTTTCCATCATCGCAGGAACCACTAGAGAAAAAGGAAGGAGGGGAGAGAAAAGGAAAGGAAGTAGAAAGGAAGGAAATCACTTGGATGTAGATTATCTAAAGTAACAGCAAAGAAATTAAGTTAAAGTTGTATATCATAACCCTGTAAATTAACCCGTTTTTTTTTTTTGCTAAGAACGCTGTATTGAAGCTTTTTTTTGGGTATTAAAATAATTTTTTTGTTATTCAATGTTTCCTCTCGTTTCCTTCACATTCCCAGCATTTACAGTCGACGATAAGATCAAAACTTGCCAGTTCATTTCACCCTTTGATACAAAATTACCAAAGAGTTGTTTTTCTTAATACTCCCAATAAATAGAATCCAATCCATTAAAACAGCCACGATTGAGTACAAAAAATGGACACTTCTCTCAGGAAATAAAAAAGAGTAACAGTTTCCCACTTTGAATGCTCCAAAGATGTTCAGACTGGAGTTGAACCATTGTAAAACGTTTCCCCTGAATTCTTGTCTAACCAGCTGGTGAGTTCAGTTAAATCCATTACTAAATTATCCACTTTTACAGCAGCTCGTAATTTAGCAGACCGTGAGCGAGGATTGAGATAAACTTCTTCGTCGGTGGGATAAATAACTTTCTTGTGAAGTGGCAACCAAGCGCTTGTTTTCGCTTTGCCCGCCACGTTTGTTCTGGATCGCGTGTAACTCACCTCAGAATTCGCATCTTTAAAGAAATGCCTAACAATAGAGTCTTCTAAAGCATGAAATGAAATGACCACTAGCCGCCCGCCAGGACGGAGAAGTTTATGCGCCGCTTTTAGGACGCACTGAAGTTCATTTAGCTCATCGTTTACGAGTATGCGCAATGCTTGAAACGTTCTCGTTGCTGGGTGAATAGGTCGCGCAAATCTGTCCGACCGGCTGTGACGAACAGCAGCAGTCACAATGGCTGCTAACTGTCTTGTGAAAAGTATCGGCATCTTTGACCGGGCTCTGACAATTGCTCTTGAAATGCGAACTGAAAACAAAAATTAAGGAATACGTTATACTTATAGCACTATGGTGGACTGGTCCACAGTGCTGAATCTCTTTCCATTCTTTGTGAGTAAACATAGACCCTTGGCTCAATTTCCGCCATTTTTTTGAGTACAGTCTTGATCCTCCCAAGAAGGAACAATGGGGGGAGGGAGGGGGGGGGGAGAGGGGAGGGGTGAGCACTGGCTTATTTCCCAAACAAGCAGTAATCAATGTAGGCTGGTAATCCAGCCTACATAAACCCACTATGAGCCATGTTTTTCACCTGGGAGGGGTGCTTATCCAGTTCAGATTACCCTCCCTACTGTAACCAGGATTGGCTTTCCTGAAAGTTCACTTTTAACCCACGAGTATTCTGGGATTAAGAGAGAAGCAGTGCAAGAGTAAAGTATCTTCCTCTAGTATACATAAATGTGTATGAAAATCTCTGCCCAAGGTTTAATCCAAGAGAGCCATAGGCCACATTACACTTGAGTTAAGCCACTAAGCAATCAAAAGAAGTTAATATTTAATTCAGAGCATATTTAGCCCTCCATAAATGAGGTGACGAGGAGTATTGCTATATGAACCACTCCTGGATGGGATGCTAGCAGTTCCTGACAATTTGTCAGCATTCATTTATACTCTCCAATTGTAGAGGTACTGTGAGAGTTAAATGTCTCACCCAAGAACACAACACATTGGCCCCAGTCAATGAACCTGGAACCCTCCCCTCAAAGTCCAAAGCTCTCTAACTCCTCCCTCAAGGCAAGGTGTTAACATTAAAAATCAAAGCGTGTCTCTTTTATTAACACTCATCCAATAGATAGTAATTAATCCACAAGGTGGTATTTTCCAGCTTTCACAATTTTGTTACATTGCTAGTACCTAATGGAGTAGTATCCTCTATTATCATTTGGAAGTTAATGCCACTAACCCGCTTCTTTTTCTTGTCCATACTGTCTCAAAACAGCAGTAAGTTCTGTTTCATTGATAGAATTCACAACATCAGCTGCTGTCATCAGCAACCTCTTGCCTTCTGTTGACTCCAGCATATCATCTCTCTCTCCCATTCTCATATCAAGAGGACCATCTTTATAAAATGAAAACCCTCTCTCTGGATTGTCAAATTGTACACTTGATGCACCAATATCAAGGAGGATTCCGTTTACAGACTCCTTCTTAACACGTTGGCTTTTCAAAATTTCAAAGATATTACTGAATTTCCCCAACATGGGAATTAGTCTTCCTTTGAATTCAGGTCTTTCTGAAAGGATGTTTGCTATTTCTATAGCATCTGGATCTCTATCAAAGGCATAAACTTTACATTTTGCACTTGACAGGATTGCTGCTGTATGTCCCCCTGATCCAAATGTTGCATCTATAAACACCTAAAATGGCAAAAGACAATAAAAGATATCATAGTGATAACTTTCCATTACCCTTAGTTTATAACATTAAACTATAAGAATAATAAAACACAACGAACTATTGTTCAGTGTACATGTAGGTTAAGTGCAAAAGACTCTCATCTCACTACTTAAACCATTAAGGCCGGTTTACTTATGTTGGGTTATTCCCAAACAATCAGTAATTTCACTGTCCTAATTGTCCCAGATTTTTTAAACAAATGTAAACTTGAATTGTAGAGATACCTGATTTGAGAAACAAGGCCTTGGCCTTTTGGTGTGGACCTCTCTAAGGTCTTATGGGGTAACCACAAGATAGGGTGTTGTTAAGTTTTTTGTGCTCTAATTGCCTGGCTTACTTTAAAGTGGGTTACTAGGACAGAAATAGGAGAAAACTAATGATAAAAGACACTGTTAAAAGGGGTCCCAGCCAACCCAGTTGTCTGAATATCATAGTTCTTCATTTAGAACTAACATTTTGAAAGAATTGCATTTTTTTGTTGTCATTTTTGTCCAATGACCACAAAGTTTTTTTCCTTCCTTTTGCTCCCAGAAGGTGAGCAAAACATGGCACCTGTCCACCAATGCAAATTGCAGTAATAAACTAAGGCAAGACAGGGAGATGTGAAGTTATTTAAGTGCAGAATCCCTTTATAAAGCAGAAAATTTTGTTTGAATGACAAATTTGAGTCACACTCAAGACATATAACTAACAGGAAAAAACTAAATCAGCTAAGGACTTCAATCGTCAGTAGCAGCCGTCCTGGAATTTGTATAACTACATGTACAAACTCAACTAACGTAGTCACGGTATAAAAGTTTACTTTAATAAACTGGTGGATTTAGTTTATTTTGGTAAATTTTTAATCTAGATCTTATTAAGGTGACGTAAACAATAACTACGGCTTCTCTCATCTAAAATTGCAAATTCTACAGCAATTGTTTTAATTCCACAAGGGACGGCAACCTAATGAGGACTAAAATTGAAGCCAGAGCCAGTGAAAGAGCGTCAGGAGATATACCATTTAAAAGTATGCGAAACCTTGTCCAAAACCAGGAACAACAGAATTACTATGGGTTCGATTTCAAGGAAAATCGAAACTCTAGACACCCATGACTTCAGCTAAAAAAAGGAATAAAAACGACTTACTTGTCCGTCACGAGGAGCAAGAAAGCTGAGACATTCTTTCAACATCACAGGAACATGAACGGTGTGCGAATCACCTTGAGTACAAAAGTATCGAAATTTCTGAGAAGGAAATAAACACAGACTTCTAGCGCAAAACGAAAAATAACTCGCCGCCATTATTGTTTTTATAACCTAATGTGTAAAACCACTGACCAAAAATTGTTTCAAGCGCGCTTATTTCAAAATGGCGGCTGCGAGATCACATTCAGCTCAACAAGTTGATCCAGTGGAAAGACTAAAAGAGGAGTACAGGGCGTGGAAACACAGTCATCCTAAGGTTTGCTTTTTAATAACTATCGTGTCTAAATTTCTAAGGAGAAAATCGGTGAAGGGATTTTGGAAGAAGGCCTCGTGTTAAGTTATTGTACAAAACGTCACTTAATATTCCCGCAAAGTCACTCCGGAATTTCAGATGGAAAACAGGATTTCACCGGAAACACCAATTGTTTTCTTCTCCTCAGCTCCTCCAACACATGACTGATTGATTGTGTTGTTTTAAAAGGGCTATTATGTTTTGAATGTGCTGCAATAACTAATTCCTCAATACTGTTTGTTCATGCTCAGGACTTCATCGCTAATCCTGTAAAGAAGGACGGAGGAGAAACTGACTGGCTAACTTGGAGATGTGGTGAGATTAAGCGGTGGTGAATTAAGTTCTACTATAGTAGTTTTTTTTGCCAGTTAATGTTATTTTTGGAAGCTTTGTTGAAATTAAATGATTATTTTATAGTGATCTATTGCTGTCTTTGAACCCTGACTTTTAAGAACTTGATATTCTTTTTCTCCACAGCCATTCCAGGACCAGAAAGGGTATTAGTGATATTTACATGCTATCTATATAAATCAAATTACCCTCTGAGCAGGGTCACCTTTAATTTACCATAAATGTAGAAAGACATCACCAGCTGGGTACAGATTTATTAAATCAATAGAGTGCACTTTTTATGAGCTTATCAACACACTGAACCTCCAGGGATATTGGGAGAACACTTGAAAAGTTTGTTGTTCACCTCTAGCTTGTGATTCCCACATCTTATCATGTTCCCACAACATCTTAAGTGGGTTATTATGCTGGTAAACTGGTAGAAAGCACAGTAATGTGTATTTCTTTTTTGAAATACACTTTAGTTTTCCATGGATTTATTACAGCAATAGATGATAGGTTTTTAACCTATAAGTGTGCTCTTAGTTTCTTGGTTTTTTCATTTTAAACACATTTAGGTGGCCAAGACCACTTTGGTTGCCTCAGAAACTAGAGAAAAATTTTGAGATAAAATTTTCAAGGAAAGTTGCCAATTTGATGATCTGTTTCTGCCAGTATTACAGCAAGTTTTTATGGTCTAAACACTAGATCATTTAAATAGCAGAAACAAAATTTTTTAAGGTTCCTAAATGAAAACTTTGAAAATAGTTGAGCTAGGAGTGCCCCAGTATTTGACTTATTGTGCATCATATATAAAACTTGAATAACACTCTAGGTGGCTTGCTCTTACTCCCTCTAATTGAGTGAATGAGTGCAAATGGCATTGCCAACCTTATTTTAAAACCTAGTTAACTGAATATGAATTTGTGAATGTTAACTTTCATATAATTGTTTTTCAAATTAGACAATGTGGGAAGGTGGCATGTACAAGCTAGAGCTTTCATTTTCCCAAGACTATCCATTCTCTCCACCTAACTGTAAGTAAATTCCTCCAACTTTTTTGCTTTTAAAATTGATCATTTGCATGCATGTAACTATAAAGTTTCAATTTGAAGGCCAAAAATTGGTTTCACACTAGTTTGATTTGTGTTTCCTCAATGTTCCAGATACACTACTGTAGTTCCTTAAACAAATAGAAGACAAATCAAACTCAGCTTAAATTCATTGTAGCCTGAAATTTTAAATTGCAACATATATTCTTGTGAACAATTGTATTTGGTACACCACTTTGTTAATGATGTCATCGATGGGTTGGTCAGTTTATGGCCATTATTTCATCATACAGCAAGGAAGTGCAGGAATGAATATTCAGCAAGCAGGCCTTTATTGTGGCTGCTGCGCAACTTGGGCAAGGTAGTGGGAAGAAGGCAAAGGGTTTAGTCTCATTTTTCATGCCTCTGATCCCTCATATACCTCCTGCTTGGGGTTGACATAGGCAGCTAGGCTTTTACCAACTCAGTGGACTTAGAACTATAGAAGATACCTGAGTGCATTCAAACTTATCTAATAATTTCATTCAGTTGTGTGAATATCCATGTATTTACATTGTAGGTGTGTTCAATCCTGTGATCTTGCATCCAAATGTTTTTCCATCTGGTAAAGTTTCCTTGTCCTTGATTGACAAGAATAAAGGTTGGAAGCCACAAATTACGACCAAAGAGGTACACTGTGATTTAAAAGTTGAAGATAAATACAGTTTGTGGTAAAATTCTTAAGGAGGCATAAAAACATGATCTTATTCAATATTTGGAGCCTTTTTAACAGTTCTGTAGGAAATAAAAAAACAATGTCAGGGTTTTCAACCAGTATGAGTTGGTTTGGATCATCAAAGTAACTTTCATCATCCTTCTCTTCCAACTACATTAACCCTTTAACACCCAAGATCTGATTGTTAATTCTCCCCTCCAGCTGCTTCACATTTCCTTGTAAATAACTTTTGAGAATTTGGTGCCAGATCAAGATAACAGCTTCCTGATAAGTTTGAGTATTCTCGTTACCTGTTTGTTGGATAGTGCGTTGATATTATAGGGAGAAGTTACTTGTTGAGGGTTAAGATCAGATAAAGCTTATCCACATTATTTTGTCAAGTACCCCTAATGACTTACCATTCTTATTTTACACCCTTTATGCCCTTACATCAGTATGCATATTCTCCACAGTGTTCTCAATGCATTTCTTAAGGTGCTGACCAGGAGAATTTGTTAAACTATCAGGAGCTTCTTTTGTTGGTGATCATTTCCTTTTAACTATTTTCCTGACCTTAATGAGGGACTCATTGCTGATGTTGTAAGAAGAAATTAGGTGTTCTTGACTTTTAAGGGTCAAAGGTTTAAAACAGTTCATCTTTTGCATAGTATAAATATCAGACACCGAAAGAGTGGTGTCATACCAAAGTGTTTAATGATGCAATT